>NC_132923.1:109982454-110671591 GCF_047675955.1 Chlorocebus sabaeus
GGGAAGTCCCTTAAGGATCCACCCAGCTCTTGAATTGAGGGGTTCAGGGCACTCTGGGCTGAGGGACCCAGAAATTGAGTGAGCGGGGTGGGCTTAGTAGTGGAGACTTCCTGGATACGCAGAGAAATCACGGATGCAGACGCTAGGAGGGACTGGGGACAGCGACCTGACCCTCATTCCCCCATCCCCTCCCCTGCAGGCGTGCTGGGCTTGACCTGGTTCATCAACAAGTTCCGCATCGTGAAGCTGACCCCCAAGGACCAATTCATCATCGCCTATGGGGGCCTGCGAGGGGCCATCGCCTTCTCTCTGGGCTACCTCCTGGACAAGAAGCACTTCCCTATGTGTGACCTATTCCTCACTGCCATCATCACCGTCATCTTCTTCACCGTCTTTGTGCAGGTGCTGGGCCAGGGCAGAGAAGGCCCTAGGGACCCTGATGCTGTTCCCGTGGAAAGAGAGGAAAGCGTGTGATTTGAAATGCGATTCTAGTCCCAGCTCCACCACTAACTTGCTGAGTGACCTTGGGCAAGCCACTCCCCCTTTCTGGGCCTCAGTTTCTTCAGTCATAAAATGAGAATTGTGATGAGTCATTGCAGAGTGACTGATCAGAATGTAAAGGAACCAGAATGCTGCCCAACTTAATTTGGAACTCATAGAGCATTAAGAGAAGTGGGTACTGGCCGGGCGTGGTGGCTCACGCCTGTAATCCCAGCACTTTGGGAAGCTGAGGGGGTGGATCACCTGAGGTCAGGAGTTTGAGACCAGCCTGACCAACATGGTGAAACCCTGCCTCTACTAAAAATACAAAATTAGCTGGGCGTGGTGACGCATGCCTGTAATCCCAGCTACTTGAGAGGCTGAGGCAGGAGAATCACTTGAACCCGGGAGGCGGAGGTTGCAGTGAGCTGAGATCGCGCCATTGCACTTCAGCCTGGGCAAGAGTGAAATTCCATCTCAAAAAAAAAAAAAAAAAGAGAGAAGTGGGTACAGTCAATAGGCCCAAGATCTCTCTTTGCTACCAACTCATTGTAGAGCTTTAAGCAAGAGATTTCATATCTTAGGGTCTCAGTTTCTGCATCTGTAAAATGGGAGTAGTATCACAGCATGGGGAACTGGAAAGGGCTCTGAGACAGGCAGCAGGAAGCCTGGAGTCAGCCCTAGCTCTGTGTTGGTGTCCATTTGACCCTAAGAAAGACCCCCTGCTTCTCTGGGTCTCAGTTCCCATCTATAAAGTGAGGGAACTGGGTGAGATGATTCCCAAGAATCCTTCCAGCCTGCTGGTCAGTGATTTCTGTGCATTTAAATGGCCCAGGCTTAGCTGAGAGCCACTTTCCTGCCTAAGGTCCCCAAGGAAGCCCAGCCTGTGATGGTGCAAATTGCTCTTCCTTACCTGACTTTGTCTGACCTTGGGCAAATGAGAAACACTCTGTCTGAGCCTCCATTTCTTTACCATCCCTTCTGTCTTTTCTGGGCACTGATCCTCAAAAAGCCCTAGATGGAATACATCTTTGCATTCTCTCAAGAAAAAAAGATAGGGGAAACCTGGGGCTGGGCTTATTTTCTGTCCTTTAAAGGGAGAGGGGACCCTGGTGCAGTGGCTCACGCCTATAATCCCAGTACTTTGGGAGGCGTAGGCAGGAGGATCCTTTGAGCCCAGGAGTTCAAGAGCAGCCTAGGCAACATGGCAAGACCTTGTCTCTACAAAAAAATAAAAAAAATAGGCAGGTGTGGTGGTGCACGCCTATAGTCCCAGCTACTTGGGAAGCTGAGGTAGGAGGGGATAGCTTGAGCGCAGGAGGTTAAGGCAGCTGTTAGCTGTAATTGCGCCACTGTACTCCTCCAGCCTGTGTAACAGAGTGAGACTCTGTCTCGAGTTAAGAAAAAGGAGAGAGGCTGGGCATGGTGGCTCATGCCTGTAATCCTAGCAATTTGGGAGGCTGAGGCAGGCGGATTGCCTGAGGTCAAGAGTTTGAGACCAGCCTGCCCAACATGGCGAAACCCTGTCTCTACTAAAAATACAAAAAGTAGCTGGGTGTGGTGATGGGTGCCTGTAATCCCAGCTACTCGGAGGCTGAGGCAGGAAAATTGCTTGAACCCGGGAGGCAGAGATTGCAGTGAGCCAAGATCATGCCACTGCACTTCAGCCTGGGCAACAGAGCACGACTCCATCTCAAAAAAAAAGAAAAGAAAAAGGAGAGGAGGAGGCTGCTACTTTTGTCCTCTTGCACTGCTTCCGTCTTCAAAAATATTTTTTTCGTCTTGATTTTGCAAGTTGGTTGTGCTGATGATTTTCCAAGCCCATTTTCATTGAAGGCAGCATTGGGGAGGGGGCCTCCCTTCAGAGCCAGCCTGCCTGGGTTTGAACCATGGCTTTACTGCTTCTGTGGAATCTTAGAAAGCTGCTTAACCTCTCTGAGCCTCAGTTTCTACATCTGTTAAATAGGGACAATGGAAGGACCTGCCTTTTAGTGTGTGGGTATTAGAGAGCTGATGCTAGAACACTTCCAAGCACATGTGTTGGTCACATGGCAGGTGTGCAGTTCCATCCACTGCTGCTGTTATTACTTGGTCCTTCTCGCAGTCCTGGTAGGGAGGCAGTGCAGAGGTGGTTTTCCCTGTGTGTGGGGCCTGACTTCCTTGGGGTTGTAGAGCAAGTCTGCGGTGCTGTCTACATCCGAACCCAGGCTGGCTGCTGCCTGGCCCAGCCCAGATGACCAGCATGCGGGTCATTTGGCAGTGAAACCTCTGCCCGTGTCTCCAGGAAGAAGCAGGCCTTAAGGACTTGTCTTTAGATGAGTGCCGGGAGGTGGGACAGTTCTCACACCCTTGGGTCCTGGGAGAGGGCAGAGCAGAGAGGGCATCCTAGCCTTGGGGGTCTAGGGTGGGCATAGGGAGGCTCCGTGGCCTCCCTGCTTGGGTAGCAGAACTAGAGTGCCTGACATCTGCCTGCCTCCCAGGGCATGACCATTCGGCCCCTGGTAGACCTGTTGGCTGTGAAGAAAAAGCAAGAGACGAAGCGTTCCATCAACGAGGAGATCCACACGCAGGTACTGGAGTGCGGGCTGGGCCCTCGGTTGCAGGAGGAGGAACAGGGAGATGGGGAGCAGCTGGGCCTCATGTCCCTGCCCCACATCAGCCGCTCCTCCCTGTGCTGGTGCCCGGGGTCTCCCTCTGCCCCAGGAGCCATAGGAAGGTGTGGTGTGAGCAGCTGGGAGCCTGAGGAGGGGGCATCATGCCATCTCTGCCTCCATTTGAGACCTATCCTAGGCATGGATCCCAGGTGGGATTAGAGAAGGGGGCTCAGCCAGACACAGGCGAGGGTTCAAGATACCCAGAGTCAGGGCCACTGGGTTTGATGAGTGGAGTGTGGGCGCCACCTGCTGGCTGCTCCTGGAACCACAGGGCTGGGCCCAGCAAGGCTGCAGCTGCAGGAGGGAGTGGGGCTAGTCAGGGGTCTTGGTAGGGAAGGTGCCCCACAGCGAGGCTTGACCTGGCCCTGGGCCCCTTTCAGTTCCTGGACCACCTTCTGACAGGCATCGAGGACATCTGTGGCCACTACGGTCACCACCACTGGAAGGACAAGTAGGTGGCAGGCCTGGTGGGCAGGCCGGGAGGGGCAGGCAAGGGTCTCCTGGGCCTGGGCATCTCCCCACTCCTGGGAGCTGGCTCCATCCATCTCCCTCCTCTCCCACCAGGCTCAACCGGTTTAATAAGAAATACGTGAAGAAGTGTCTGATAGCCGGCGAGCGCTCCAAGGAGCCCCAACTCATCGCCTTCTACCACAAGATGGAGATGAAGCAGGCCATCGAGCTGGTGGAGAGCGGGGGCATGGGCAAGATCCCCTCTGCCGTCTCCACCGTCTCCATGCAGTGAGTGCTGGGGCAACCAGGCAGCTTCTGCTCCCACACACCGGCCCCACCAGCCCAGCTGGAGGTGGCCACCTGAGGGCAGGGCCCTCTGTTGTCCTGTTGGGGCGGACAAGAGAGCTGTGGGCTCACACTAAGGACCTGAGGCTTTGGTGCCCACCTGGGTCATCCCTGGGGTGACTTCCTTCTAGCCAAACCTGGGAGGCTTTAGGATCCCAAGAATCTTGGGGACCTAACCTATGTCCTGTTGTCCCAGGAACATCCATCCCAAGTCCCTGCCTTCTGAGCGCATCCTGCCAGCACTGTCCAAGGACAAGGAGGAGGAGATTCGCAAAATCCTGAGGAACAACTTGCAGAAGACCAGGCAGCGGGTGAGGTCCTGCTCCCCAGCCCGACCCCTGGGGTACAGGAGCCCTTCAGCCCCTCTCCACGGCAGCCCTTCCCTGCCCGTGCCCCTCGGCACCCACCCCAGGGCTGGCCTGGCCTCCAGAACTGCCCCCACCCCTCCATGACCAGAGCCTTCTGGCGCCTGCACTACCCTGATGCTGTGCGTTCCACAGCTGCGGTCCTACAACAGACACACGCTGGTGGCGGACCCCTACGAGGAAGCCTGGAACCAGATGCTGCTCCGGAGGCAGAAGGCCCGGCAGCTGGAGCAGAAGGTAGCCTCTGCCTTTCTCTGGGAACCTGTATCCCACCCCACTCACCCAAGCTCCACCACAGCCTCTGCGGAAATGTACTCATTCTAGGAACAGGGTTTGGCTTTCGAGGGGCTTGTTGGCCATGTAAGGGCATGGAGAGCCATGAAGAGTTCTAAGCAAGGGATTGGCGTGGGGGTGTGGGATGTGGCCTGGGTTAGGGCAGTGGCAGGGGACAGAGGAATGGGTGGATTTAAGGCTGGGCAGTGTAGGTGTGTTCAGGGAGGCTGTGACAGGAGCCTGCGTTGAGCCCTCAGGAGCTCCTGAAGGGCCAGTACGGCTGCCCACACAGGCACAAGGGACGGGGAGCGAGCGCCCCGCATACATGGAAGGTGGGGTGGCACTGGCCGGGTTCTGTCCTGAGGGGCTCCCTCTGCCCAGCTGCCTGTGCTCACCCCGTCTGTCCTCTCTGTCAGATCAACAACTACCTGACAGTGCCAGCCCACAAGCTGGACTCGCCCACCATGTCTCGGGCCCGCATCGGCTCAGGTAAGGGCCTGGTGAGGGGCCTCAGGTCTGGGCGCTCTGAGCCGCTGCCTCCTGAGGATGGGGCTCCACAGGAACAGGCCCCAGCCACTGGGAGGACAGGCCTGGCCCTCGCTGACCTCAGGGGCCCCTCCCAAGCCATGAACTGCTTCTATGTCAGGGGCCATCCCTAGGGACAGAGACGTTCTGGATGAGGACTGTGTGGGGAGCTGGGAGAGCCATGGTGCCTGGCAGGAAGGCAGGGTATCTGCCCCTTCAAGACCCCTAAAGCGTGTGGGGAACGTGAGGGCAGGGCCCCAGGGTAGACTCATGCCGGGAGGAGCCCCAGGTCTTGGCCTGTGGAGGGACACCTCTGGGAGCCCCTGTCAGAGGAGAGGGGCACAGTCTGAGGAAGAGAAGCTGTGGGGTGGAGGGTCTCAGAGGCCTGCTTCTGAGGCCTGTTGGGACCAGGACAGCTGTGCTCATGAGAAGACGTGCAGGAAGCGCTGACGCGGCGAGTGGCACGTGCTGGGCTGGGCTCCAGAGCGGAACCCAGCTTGTGTCTTGCTTTTGGTCCCAGACCCGCTGGCGTATGAGCCGAAGGAGGACCTGCCTGTCATCACCATCGACCCGGCCTCCCCGCAGTCACCCGAGTCTGTGGACCTGGTGAACGAGGAGCTGAAGGGCAAGGTCTTGGGGTTGAGCCGGGATCCTGCAAAGGTGGTCGAGGAGGACGAGGAGGACGATGGGGGTATCATGATGCGGAGCAAGGAGCCTTCGACCCCAGGAACCGACGATGTCTTCACCCCCGCACCCAGTGACAGCCCCAGCTCCCAGAGGATACAGCGCTGCCTCAGTGATCCAGGCCCGCACCCTGAGCCTGGGGAGGGAGAGCCGTTCATCCCTAAGGGGCAGTAGCGCCAGGGCCAGCAGGCAGCGCCCATCCCCTCACAGACTCTCCCACCAGAGCAGGGGCTGCTGGGGGCTCCCCTTGCCCTTCCTGACCCAATTGGCCCTGCCCCTCCCCCTACCGCATGGCAGCTGGGCCCACAGCCCCCACCCCAGCACAGCTCCCCACCACCGCCTCCTGGGAAGCATCCTCCCCACCAGAGCTGCCGCCCCAATCCGTTTGGCAGAACTGCTGGGGCTGGTGAGGCCGGCTCTGCCTCTCCCTAGATCCAGGCTTCTCCCGGACCTGGACTAGGGCCTCGGAGGCTCCTCCCTCTGCCTCATCCTCCTCCTCATTCAGACCAATCTTAGTTTCTAACCAAAGAGTCTCTGGCTCAGCCGTGGTCCTACCCAGGAAGGAAGGGAGCTGAGGCCTCCCTCGAGCAGGCCCTGCTTTATTAGGGGACACGCCAGGGGTACCAGTCACATGGCTGGGGGAGGGACTGCTGGCCCACCAAGGTCTCACACTCCTGCCAGCTCTGTCACCCTGGCTACCACCCCAACCTGTCCTTACTCAGAGCTGCAGGCTGAGGGCATCTCTGAGCGTCTCTGCCTGGAGCAGGGGTGGTTTCTAGGTCGACAGTGACGTGACTCAGAGCTTTCCGAACTGTGCTCCCATGGGGACCACTGGGCCCCTCAGGGGATGCTGCTGGGGGAAGGACTGGCCGTGGCTCCAGAATGTGCTGCCTTTTTAAGTTTCGTTTGTTCACACTTCTATATATGATTGTTTGCACAGAGGGCACTCCTGTTTTTTAAAACATTTTGAAAACCCCTGGCTGAACAGTGCTCTGCCTCTAACTCCCTCCTCACACTCCAGGAATTACCCTTCTTCATTTGTGCCTGTCTGTCCAACCCCCTCCCCCATGTTTCTCTGCCTGCTGGGCTCCTAACTATTGCCCGAAGACTGTGACATCAGAAGTAACTCCCACTCCTAATCAAGAGTCTCTCCAGCCTCACAGATGCTGGCCTCTTGGCACCTGCCTAGCTCTTGGGCCTGACCTCCAGTCCTGCTGGCCTGCTCTTACTTCCCCCACCCTGGGTTTGGCCCCTGGAACCTTTCCCTCGTGTGTACCACACCCTGCCTGCCGTGGAGCCCATTGTGGAGGCGGTCGGGGGTGGGGGGAGAAGGCCTCCCCTGAGGATCTCCTGTCCCCCGGGGCTGGTGGGTTGGGCAGAATCCTGGGCCCCCAGAGACCTTTGCTCACACACACTCCTTCCCCCTGTCCCTGGGGCACTCCCCCAGGATTGTGCAATAGTCAGAGTGTCCCTCTTTGCAGGGGACTGGGCCATGGGTCCTCGGCCCATCTGTCCATCCTCCTCTCCATGCAAGTGCTGTTTGGGCAGGAGTCACCGTGCAAGGGTGACGTCGACAACCATGTACCAAGCCACCGCAGCTGCTGCCACTCTGCCGCCTGTACAGAAGAAACTGAATCTTTTTCATATTCTAATAAATCAATGTGAGTTTTTAATAGAGTCAAGGGCTGCTTCCTGGGGACAAGGGTCTTTAGGAGGGAGAATGGCCTGGGGGCCTGAAGTACTTAGTTCAAAGGCTGGCACAGAAACGCTTCATGGCTGTCAGCTGCTGGGATGGTTGTTCCCACATGCCAAGCACTGAGATACTGCAACAAGCTAAGCAGGACGTGCCCTGCCCTGTGGGGGAGAGCGGCACTAACCAGTGCCAAGTGTTTGTGCAAGAGGTGAATAAGAGGCAGAGGAGAGGGAGGGGATGGCGAGGAGGACCCTCCTGAGTCCCGAGTGAGTGATATCCCCAGGAGGGGACTGAAGAAGGAGCTGAAGCCTCTGGGTGGAAAAGGACCCAGAAAGTTCCCAAACATTGTAACTGGGAGCTGTGCCCACGAACACTGGGACCTGAGAAAAGGCCAGGTGGCTGGGTCAGAGTGACAGGGGAGGCAAGGATAGGGCCTTGTGTTCCACGGTTAAGATTTTGCTCTTAACCGTGGGAAGACCAAAAGGGCAGTGGGAAGTCACTGGAGCCCTCAAGTTCTCACCTGTAAAGTGGGGACAGTGACCCCTGCATGAGATAAGCTCGGGTGTGTGCAGACTGAGCATCCCTAATCAGAAAACCCAACACAATGCCACGAATGGAGAATGCACATCTGACTTCATGAGACAGGTTGCAGTCAAAACTTTGCTTCATGCGCAAAATTATTTAAAATATATAAAATTGGGCCGGGCGCGATGGCTTATGCCTGAAATCCCAGCACTTTGGGAGGCCAAACTGGGCGGATCACCTGAGGTCAGGAGTTTGAGACCAGTCTGGCCAACATGGCAAAACCCCATCTCTACTAAAAATACAAAAATTAGCTGGGCATGGTGGTGTATGCCTGTAATCCCAGCTACTCGGGAGGCAGAGGCAGGAGAATCACTTGAACCCAGGAGGTGGAGGTTCCAGTGAGCTGAGATCGAACCATTGCATTCTAGCCTGGGCAACAGAGCAAGACTCTGTCTCAAAATATATATATATATATATAAAACATTGCTTTCAGGCTATTTGTAGAAACTGTATATGAAACAAATGAAATTTCATGTTTAGACTTGGATTCTATCTCCAAGATATCTCATTATGTATGTGCAAATATTCCAAAATCTGAAACACTTCTGCTTTCAAGCATTTGGGGTAAGGATCCCTCAATTCCTAGTGGGGTCGATTCAGCAGAGGCTGGAGCCCTGAGGTGCATTTCCTGGATCCAACCACCAGAGGGCAGTGGGGCCTTGGCACGCACCCCAGGCACCCTTCGAACCTGGGCTGTCCAGGAAAGCATCTCCTTTGCCCGGGCTGGGACCTGAGTATGGAACTGGTTTGACTCACAAAATCTGAAGTGGTTAGTTTCAAGAGGATTAGAGGGTTATTATTAAAGGATTATTCCTGTATCCATCCGTTCCCTAGCAGGAAATGGATGTTACAGCCATCCCTCCATATTTTCTGGGGATTGGTTCCAGGATCCACATGGAAACCAAAATCCTTGGATGCTTAAGTTCCTGATGTAAAATGGTGTAGTGCTGTTGGCCCTTCATGGGTTCTGCATCCATGGATTCAACCAACTGCAAATTGAAAATATTGGGGAAAAAATTTCAAATAATAAAGTGTAACAACTATTTACATAGTATTTACATTGTAATCTAGAGATGATTTAACATATATGGGAGAATGGCTGGGCACGATGGTTCACGCCTGTAGTACCAGCACTTTGGGAGGCCGAGGCAGGTGGATCATTTGAGGATAGGAGTTTGAGACCAGCCTGACCAACATGGTGAAACCCTGTCTCTACTAAAAATTAAAAAATTAGCTGGGTGTGGTGGAGCATGCCTGTTGTCCTAGCTACTGGGGAGGCCAAGGCAGGAGAATCACTTGAACCCAGGAGGTGGACTTTCCAGTGAGCCGAGATTGTGCCACTGCACTCCAGCTTGGGCAACAAAAAAATATATATGGGAGAATGTATGTAGGTTATAGGCAAATACTACATTATTTTATATAAGGGACTTGAGTTCCCATGAATTTTGGTACCTGGGAGGGTCCTGGAACCAATCCTCCATGGATACCAAGAGATGAATACATTTGCATATAACCAACACTCATCTTCCCATATACTGTAAATCATCCATAGATTACCTATAATGCCTAATACAATGTAAATGCTGTGTAAGTAGTTGTCGGCTAGGTATGATGGCTCACTCCTATAACCTCGGCACTTTGGGAGGCAGAGATGGGCAGATCACTTGAGCCTAGGAATTCAAGACCAGCCTGTGCAACACAGTGAAACCCCATCTCTACAAAAAATACAAAATTTGCTTGGGCATGGTGGTGCACGCCTATGGTCCCAGCTACTTGGGAGGCTGAGGTGGGAGGATTGCTGGAGCCCAGGAGGTCGTGACTGCAGTAAGCCATGTTCGCGCCACTGTACTCCAGCCTGGGCGACAGCAAGACCCTGTCTTAAAAAAAAAAAAAAAAAAAAAAGTTGTTATACTGGTTTTTAAAGTTGTATTTTTATTGTATTGTTATTTTTTGTTTACTTGTTTTTATGTTTTCAATTTGTGCTAGGTTGAATCTGAGGCTGCAGAACCCGAGGGTACAGAGGCCGACTGTATATTCAAAGGGGTACCAAGAGCCTTCAACTAAGGGATTAACTGGAGATGTGGGCAGGGTTGTGGGAACCTACCAAGGATGGGACCCAGCAGGGCTCACGCTACAGGAAGCCGTTACAACCCATAGAGCTGAAAGGGCAAGAGGAGGGAGCTCTCATCATGGGAGGGGACTGCCCAGCTAGAGCTGTGGCCATGTTTACAACAGCCCCTGCCAGAGAGGGCGTCAGGGAGGTTGGGGGTGGACAGGTTTCATCCTGATGGTGCCTCCCACTGGCCAATCCCGACTGAAAGCCCGAAGGGAAGGCAGCCAGAGCAGGTTGGCCCTTCATTGAATGGGGAGTGTGGATGTAGAAGGGAAACGAGATCCAAGCAGGGCTATTTCTTTTACCCCTCAGCACCCACTCTTGTCCTTTGGGTGAAAAACTCATGTCCCTGTTGCTTAATGGTTGCAGAATTTCTGTTTGGGATGATGAAAAAGTTTGGGAAATAGGTTGTGGTGATGATTGTACAACATCATGAATGTACTAGACACCACTGAAGTATTTGCTTTAAAATGGTTAGTTTTATGTTATGTGAATTTCATCTTCATTTTTTTTTTAATGGAAGGAACAGTCTCATCAACACCATCAACCTTGTCAGATTCACCCTGTTCTTGTTAACCTTCAGTCATACTCACCTGGAGCCTAACTTAACACATTAGTCATCAACAGGGCTTATTTATTTATTTATTTATTTATTTATTTTTGAGACGGAGTCTTGCTCTGTTGCGCAGGCTGGAGTGCAGTGGCGCAATCTTGGCTCACTGCAAGCTCTGCCTCCCGGGTTCACGCCATTCTCCTGCCTCAGCCTCCTGAGTAGCTGGGACTACAGGCGCCCGCCACAACACCTGGCTAAATTTTTGTATTTTTAATAGAGACGGTGTTTCACCGTGTTAGCCAGGATGGTCTCGATCTCCTGACCTCGTGATCTGCCCACCTCGGCTTCCCAAAGTGCTGGGATTACAGGCATGAGCCACCACGCAACCGGGCTCTTTAAATAAGACAGTGGGGCATGCAAATAACAACAGAAAATTGCTACAGCCCCCACTTTGGCAGCTGGTCAGCAGGCCCAAGTTAGCAATCACAGCATCCTTCCTCCACCCCCACTTTCCTCTAACCATGTGCCGGCACTTTGGCTGACTGGGGTTTTTATAGGTGGGGTGTCCTAAACCTTTACTCCTGTGCAGTTCAGCCTCTTCTGGTCTTATGTTTGTCATATTTCCCCTTCCCTGTCAATACTGGAAGGGGGACTGGGGGTACTGAGGCACCTGGTGAATCCCCTCTTTTCTGTCATTGTCTTCTGCCCTCCCCACATTGTGTAGCAGGAACATATTTTCCTTCCGGCAATCCTAGCTAATCACCCTGTCAGGTACAGGACAGTTGACCCTCTTCTCTGCCTTTTTTAGTTAAGCAACATGCAGACCTCAAAATGACCAGGGGAGAACACTCTACTTCCAATTCTTTTTTTTTTTTTTTTTGAAACGAGTCTCACTCTGTCACCCAGGGTGGAGTGCAGTGGTGTGATCTCAGCTCACTGCAACCTCCGCCTCCTGGGTTCAAGTGCTTCTCATGCCCCAGCCTCCCGAGTAGCTGGGATTACAGGCACGCACCACCATGCCCGACTAATTTTTGTATTGTTAGTAGGGACGGAGTTTCACCATGTTGGCCAGACTGGTCTTAAACTCCTGACCTCAAGTGATCCACCCACCTCGGCCTCCCGAAGTGCTGGGATTACAGGCGTGAGCCACCGTTCCTGGCCTCTCTACTTCCAATTCTAAAGGAGTCATATTTACATTCCCTGGAGGGAGTGTTCCTCCTTTGAGCATTAAGCTCACACACTGAACACAAAATTGAGGGGATAGGAAGCCAAAACTCCTCCAGTAGGTAATTGGGAATAGTGGTGAGAAAAGCTACTCCCATATCCATCCCTTGGTCCCTGGGCCTGTGTATTTCGGTTGTCAAAGAGGTAGGACCATGTATTAGCCACTGATTTCAAGCGTGTGCTGCCTCCTACCCACCAACAGCTCAGCTGCGGAGGTTGTCTCCCATCTGGCGCTGTAACTCTGTTCTGCCCAGTCAGCTTCTTCTGGTTGCAGGGCCTGTTTTAAGACCAGTGTGTTCTGGCCCAGGCACAGTGTCTCACACCTGTAATCCCAGCACGTTGGGAGGTCGAGGTGGGCAGGTCACTTGAAGTCAGGACTTCGAGACCGGCCTGGCCAACATGGTGAAACCCTGTTTCTACCAAAAATACGAAAATTAGACGGGCATGGTGGCAGGCGCCCATAATCCCAGCTACTCAGGAGGCTGAGGCAGGAGAATCACTGGAACCAAGGAGCCAATCTCCCTGTTTTTAAGGTCACCTGATTAACAACCTTATTCCATCTTCTGCCTTAATTCACCCTTTGCAGCTGGTCACAGTGGCTCACGCCTGTAATCCCAGCACTTTGGGAGACTGAGGTGGGTGGATCTCTTGAGGTCAGGGGTTCGAGACCAGCCTGGCCAACGTGACGAAACCCGGTCTCTACTAAAAATACAAAAACTAATTGGGCATGATGGTGGGTACCTGTAGTACCAAGCTACTTGGGAGGCTGAGGCAGAAGAATCGCTTGAACCCGGGAAGTGGAGGTTGCAGTGAGCTGAGATCGCACCACTGCACTCCAGCCTGAGTGAGAGAGCAAGACTGTGTCAAAAAAAAAAAAAAAAAAAAAAAATTCACCCTTTGCCGTGTACCATTCAACATATTTAGTTCTAAGGATTAGACCATGGACATTTTTGGAGTGCTGTTACTCTGCCTACCACACCAGACATAGCCAGTCATCCCTGCCACCATAGCATGTATACGGGCCCAGTAAGCAAGAACCAGGGTAGCTGGGAATAGAAGTTGCCATCTACAGGATGGGTCACCTTGTCCACCTCATTACTGAGGGCTTCTCCACAATAGATGCCCTCTTGGTACTTGTGCATGTTAAAATTAGCTTCACCACCTATGCCCATTTCAAGCAGCCTATCCATATTTCTCTCCCTTATACCTGCTCATCACCCATCTCTCAGTCTTGTGATTTGTAATCCCCTAACCAGCCCCTAACTTGTTAGCCACTGCTCATGAGTCAGTGTGGATCTGCCCCTCAGGTCATGTTTCCTTCTGTGCAAGTGGATAATCCACACAGTCAGAGGTTCTGCCCGCTGGGACAGAACCTTCATCGCTGTCCCGCAGGGACACCCTGAGCGTGGCTATAATGCAGTAGCTGTCTCTTTGTAGTTGTGCTGAGGTACCATGCAGACTCATTTAGAAATCACGTCTGTGCTTTTTCCTCTGTGTTAACTGGTCATAGCAACTTCAGCAAATTGGGTAGAAGAAGAAACAGTGAAGCAATAAGGGTAGGTGCCCTGGGAATTTGAACCACCTGCTCATGCAATTTCTTTGTGCCTTCTGGACTTGCTCAGACCTGATCTTATATATGCTATTCAGTAATAGAATGCCATTCCTAGTGCTGGCAACTGGTTGACAGAGGGAGAGAAAAGAAAAACAATAGAACAGTACCATGCATGTCCAATCTTACAATCAGGTGGATCAGATCACATCTACTTCTGGTTGCGTGGGTCACTTGGTGTCCCACCGTCAGGCATTCCACCTTCACCGTGTCCAGTTGTGAACCAGGAGCTGTTTATTTTTTTATTCATTTATGTTTTGAGACAGAGTCTTGCTTTGTCACCCAGACTGGAATGCAGTGGTGTGATCTCGGCTCACTGCAACCTCCGCCTCCCGGGTTCAAGCAATTCTCCCGCCTCAACCTCCCGAGTAGCTGGGATTACAGGCACCTGCCATCATGAGCACGGCTAATTTTTGTATTTTTAGTAGAGATGGGGTTTCACCATGTTGGCGAGGTTGGTCTTGAACTCCTGACCTCAGGTGATCTACCCGCCTCGACCTCCCAAACTGTTGAGGTTTCATGCGTGAGCCACTGTGCCTGGCCAGGAGCTGTTTTTTAAATGGTGACTAGTTCTTGGTAGAAGAAGCATGACTTAATCTCAAACCTAATGGTCAGTAACTGTACCGTGATTCTCCTGTTGGAGCTTTTCCATACAGCATCTGCTACAGTCACTTCCAAGTCTTAAGCTCATGTGACAGGCAGCTTGCTCTGCAGCCTGGACCTGCTTCAGAGCCTCACCTTGCTCCACGCCTCACTCAAAACTTACAGTCTTATGGGTTTTATAGTAAATGGGTAGAGCAGCAAGCACAGCTGAATGTGGTATGTGTTGGCTCAAAAATCCAGAGTCCCATCAAAGATTTTGCCTCTTTCTTTGTAGTGGGCAGTATAAGGTACAGCAACTTGTCTCTCCTTTTACAGGAAATATCCTGACATGCCATGCCCCCCCCCCCCACCACTGGTTCTTCTAGAAACTTCACTAACATGGCATGTTGCTGAGTTTTTGTGGAGTGTACCCCCTTCAGTTGGCATACAATATTTTACTAAGAAACTAGAGTGCTTGCAATGGCCTGCTCACTGGGGCCAATTACCATAATGTCATCAATGTGATGGGCCAGACTAATGTTCTGAACTATGTCAAGATGATCAGTGACCCTTTGGACTAGATTATGATCGACATCGTGAGAGCCGGCAAAGCCCCGAGGCAACAGAGTGAAGGTGTACGGCTGTCCCTGCTACATCAAGGCACACTATTTCCAACAATCTTTAGTTAGCGAAATAGAAAAGAAAGCATTTGGGGATTGAAGATGCACACCAGGCCAGGGGCCATGCTGATTGGTTCCAGTAAAAATCTCATGTTTGGGACCACAGCTGCAACCGGCATTGCACCTAACATTTTTCGGGGGGGCGGGGGGCTTTTTTTAAGATGTAGTCCCCATTCCCCTCTGGGACACCATGATTAGCCGTGGCACTGATGCCTGAGGGCTGCTCCTTCCCTGAGCTTTATCATAAAGAACCTGGTCTCCAAAGTTCATTGGCACCATCGGGCCTCCCCCACTGCTGGGTCTGAATGTGGCATAGGTTGCCTTAAAAATCCAGAGTCCCGGCCGGGTGCGGTGGCGCACGCCTGTAATCCCAGCACTTTGGGAGGCCGAGGTGGGCGGATCACAAGGTCAGGAGATCGAGACCACGGTGAAACCCCGTCTCTACTAAAAATACGAAAATTAGCCGGGCGCAGTGGCGGGCACCTGTAGTCCCAGCTACTCAGGAGGCTGAGGCAGGAAAATGGCGTGAACCCGGGAGGCGGAGCTTGCAGTGCAGCCGAGATTGTGCCACTGCACTCCAGCCTGGGCGACAGAGCGAGACTCTGTCCCAAAAAAAAAAAAAAAAAAAAAAAAAATCCAGAGTCCCATCAAAGGTTTTGCCTCCTTCTTTATAGTAGGCAATGTAAGGCTCAGCAACTTGTTTCTTCTTTTAGAGGAGCTATCCTGATATACCATGCCCCAGACCACTGGATCTCCTAGAAACTTCCTTGACGTGAAATCCATTGAGTCAGGAAAGCAAGAAGCCAGATTGCATTTGGCACATCCTACATTATCTCCAGCCTATAGAGGATAACTAACATAGAGCTTTTGGGAACTATGGTGAGGGGTTCCCTTCTCCCTCTGCCTCCCTCCACAGCTTCCCAGGGAAGTGCCAGCATCTCAGCTTCTTTGTAGGCCACGACTGGATCCAGGTTGCAATTCACCAGCTTAGACTGGTAATCCCACTCCAGGTGCTCAAGCCAACACAACCACCATTGCTGGGTGCACACCTGTATCAGTCAATTTGGCCTGATCTAATCTTTTATTTATTTATTTTTTTAAGAGACAAGGTCTTGCTATGTTGCCCAGGCTGGTCTTGAACTCCTGGGCTCAAGCGATCCACCTGCCTCAGCCTCCCAAAGTGCTAGGGTTACAGGCATGAGCCACCATGCCTGGCCTAATCTTATATTTTGTCTTCCTTAATCTACCACCCTTGGATGCAACCCAGACTCCTGCCAATACAAACTGTCAAGGTTCTGCAACTCCTTTAATGTATAAACTGTCTCCTCCTGGGGTACACTTTGTCCTTTTCTTGACTAGGCTCTATGGGGATATAATTCTCATTATAGGCCTGGAGGAAACAAGAGGTGATGGGGGTGTATCTGGGGGGCATCTTCCCTGGTGAGGCAGCTGCCTCAAGTGAAGTCACTGAAAGATTGCTGTACTGGGAAAGACCAGTTTTCTCAGACTGAAGACAAGGGGTGCTGCCTTTACCACCAGGGAAGATTCAGGAGGTGCTGGTGTTCAAAGTTCTATCCAGATGTCCCCATCTTGGGATCTGTTCCTTCTTAACCGGTGCCCTTCCCTTAGCAGAAGAGACTGAGCAAGGTTGTGCATTTAATTGGCTCTGCAACTCTGTGATCCTCACAGTCAGAGCCTGAGCTTGGTTCTCAGCCACATCTGCCCTCTGGCTGGCAGAGATCAAAGATACTTTCAGAGCCACCCTAGGGCCTTTCGGAATCTCCAGCCTTGCACTGAGTCGGGAATTCAACGCTTTCAATCTGTTCCTTTGTGTGCGTTTCTAGGGCAGTCAGATGTGCAGTCAGAAGCCCACGCCACAGTCTTTGTCACTATTTCTTAGTCATTATTGCTATCATATTGACTAAATGCCATAGCCACTTGGTCTCCCAACATCAAGCCACCACTGGTCATAAAGTAAGTAACTGTGATGCCACTGCGTGCCATAGATGACCATTGTCCCTTACCCCATGTCAAAGAGGTTATTCACGCACTAATCAAGAAGCGTGAGCAACCCAACCCCAGAATCCCTCCCAAGGATCTGTCTCCCAAAGCTATTCTGGTACCAATTATTGTGGCAATCAGGGCCCTGGGTGGAAACAGGTGGCACGTTCAAAGGGGTAATGTGGGTTTGATGAAGGGACTCTTACAAAGTGCTGGGCAGAGTTAAAGGAACCAAGAAAGGCCGGTGAAGCATACAAGGTCTGCAGCAGCAGGAAGCTCTTACCAGCCGGGGAGCAGGGAAGGTCCTGGAATCCGGTGAGAGCTGGAGCCTGGGGAGAGGTCAGCCTCTAGGCCCAGCGCAGAATGGAGAAAGGTGAAGAGGGCACCTGGACTGGCAGGAGGAACATATGACACGACACCCATTTTACAGATAAGACAACTGAGCCGGGTGCAGTGACTCGTACCTGTAATCCCAGCACTTCGGGAGGCCGAGGCAGGCAGATCACTTAAGGTCAGGAGTTCGAGACCATCTTGGCCAACATGGTGAAACCTGTCTTTACTAAAAATACAAAAGTTAGTTGGGTGCACGCCTGTAATCCCCGTTACTCAGGAGGCTGAGGCAGGAGAATTGTTTGAACCCAGGAGGCGGAGGTTTCAGTGAGCCAAGGTCGCGCCACTGCACTCCAGTCTGGGTGACAAGAGTGAGACTCTGTCTCAAAAAAAAATAGAAAAAGAAAACTGAGGCTCAGCTGCCCCATGGAATTCCACAGATAGGCCCAGAGCACTTGCTCTGTGTGTGTGTGTGTGTGTGTGTGTGTGTGGTGTGGCGGGGGTTGGTGTGAGTGTATGTGGTGTGAGGTATGTGTGTGGTGTGTGGTGTGTGATTGTATGTGTGGTGTTTGGTATGTGAGGTGTGTGTGAGGTGTGTGTGTGGTATCTGTGGGTGTTGTATATGGTGTGTGTGTGGTGTGTGTGGACGTGTGTGTGTGGGGTGTGTGGTGTGTGATTGTATGTGTGGTGTTTGGTGTGTGAGGTGTCTGTGTGGTGTGTGGTGTCTATGGGTGTTGTGTGTGGTGTGTGTGTGTGTGGTGTGTGTGGACATGGTGTGTGTGTGGTATGTGTGGGGTGTGTGGTGATGTGGGTGCAGTGTGTGTGTGGTGTGTGGGATATGTGGTGTCTGTGTGTGATGGGTGTAGTGTGCAGGGTGTGTGGTGTGTATGTGTGTAGTGTGTGGTGTGTGTGGTATGTGGGGGGTGTGTGGTGTATGTGTGGTCTGTGTATGTGGGGTATGTGGTATGTGTGTGGTGTGTGTGGTGTGTGTCATCTTTGTGTGTGGTGTGGGGGTGGTGTGTGCAGTGTATGTGGTGTGTGGTGTGTGTGTGGTATGTATGGGGGGAGTGTGTGTGTGGCATGTGGGTGTGTGTGTGTGTAGTGTGTGGTGTGTGGTGTATGTGGTGTGTGGCGTGTGTGGTATGTGGGGTGTGTATGATGTGTTGAGTGTGTGGTGTATATAGGATGTGTGTGTTGCATGTGTTTGGTGTTTGGTGTGTGTGTGGTTTGTGTGTTGTGTGTGGTGTGTGTGTGGTGTGGTATGTGGGCTGTATGGTGTGTGGTGTGTGTTGCATGTGTGGTGGTTGGTGTGTATGATGTGTATGTGGTATGGCATGTGGGATGTGTGGTGTGTGTGGTGTATTTGGTGTGTGTGCTGTGTGGTGTGGTGCATGGGGGTGTGTGATATGTGTGGTATGTGTGTGGTATGTGGTGGGTATGGTGTATGTGGTGTGTGTGTGGGTTGTGTGGTGTGTGTGTGTGGTGTGTATGGTTTGTTGCCTGTGTGGGGTGTGTGGGGTGTGTAGTGTATGTCGTGTGTGGGGTGTGTGTGGTGTGTGGGGGGTGTGGGGTGTTTGGTGTGTGGTATGGTGTGTGGGGTCTGTGGTGTTTGGTGTGTATGGTGGTGTGTGTGATGTGTAGTGTGGTGTGTGGGGTGTTTGGTGTGTGGTGTGGTGTGTGGGGTCTGTGGTGTTTGGTGTGTATGGTGGTGTGTGTGATGTGTGATGTGTGGTGTGGGGTGTGGGGTGTGTGGTGTGGGTGTGGTGTGTGGGATGTGGGGTGTGTGTAGTGTGGGGGGGTGTGGTGTGGGGTGTGTGTCGGGGAGATGGGTGTGTGGTGTGTGGGATGTGTGGTATGTGGGGGGTGTATGTGGAGCGTGTGGTGTGTATGGTGTATGTGGTGTGTGTGGTATGTGTGTGGTGTGTGGTGTGTGGTGTTTGTGTGTGATGTGTGTGGTGTGTGTAGTGTGTGTAGGGAGGTGTGGGGGGTGTGGGGTGTGTGTGTGTGCTGTCATGTATGTGTGGGGGGTGTGGTGTGTGGGGTGTGTGTCGGGGAGGTGTGGGGTGTGTGGTGTGGTGTGTGTGTGTGCTGTCATGTATGTGTGGGGGGTGTGGTGTGTGGGGTGTGTGTCGGGGAGGTGTGGGGTGTGTGGTGTGGTGTGTGTGTGTGCTGTCATGTATGTGTGGGGGGTGTGGTGTGTGGGGTGTGTGTCGGGGAGGTGTGGGGTGTGTGGTGTGTGTGTGTGTGCTGTCATGTATGTGTGGGGGGTGTGGTGTGTGGGGTGTGTGTAGGGAGGTGTGGGGTGTGTGTGTGCTGTCATGTATGTGTGGGGGGTGTGGTGTGTGGGGTGTGTGTAGGGAGGTGTGGGGTGTGTGGTGTGTGTGTGTGTGCTGTCATGTATGTGTGGGGGGTGTGGTGTGTGGGGTGTGTGTAGGGAGGTGTGGGGTGTGTGGTGTGTGTGTGTGTGCTGTCATGTATGTGTGGGGGGTGTGGTGTGTGGGGTGTGTGTAGGGAGGTGTGGGGTGTGTGGTGTGTGTGTGTGTGCTGTCATGTATGTGTGGGGGGTGTGGTGTGTGGGGTGTGTGTCGGGGAGGTGTGGGGTGTGTGGTGTGTGTGTGTCCTGAAAGGAGCAGCAGCAGGATACTGAGGAAGATGCTCACACTCAGCCTCATTTCCTTGTGTCTAACAGGCCATTCCTAATTTCTGCCCACAACATAGACCCAGTAAAAGGATCGTGTAAGAGCCAGGAAAGCAATTTTCAGTCAAGGACTATTTCTTGAGGCCACTGTGTGCTGTACTCTGTGCTCAGTGAAGTAGGTGGTGGGCCCTAGGGGTGAAAGGGAGCACTGTGGAGATTTGAAACCCACTTCCTTAGCCCCCAGAGTGCCCCAGAAATGAACTTTAGAAAAGAGGACCAAGAGACTTGAGCCCAGAAGCTGGAGTTCAAATCCAAAGTGGAAAGTCTGAGGGCAGCCTTGGTCATGCATCTCTGAAGCTGTTTCTCCTTCCACAGTCCCAAGGGAGCATCTGAGCACATGGTGCATTGTGGAAGGTGGCGGGGAGGACAGAGGTGGCTCTGAAACCAGGTGGCAGGTGGTCAGAGAGGAATGTGGTTTTGTCGTTGTTTGTTGTTTGTTTTGAGACAGGGTCTCACTCTGTCACCCAGGCTGCAGTGCAGTGGCACAATCTTGGCTCACTATAACCTCTGCCTCCTGGACTCGAGCAGTCCTCCCACATCAGCCTTCCAAGTAGCTGGGACTACAGCGCACCACTACACCCAGCTAATTTTTGTATTTCTTGTAGAGACAGGGTCTCACCATGTTGCCCAGGCTGGTCTCGAACTCCTGAGCTGAAGCAGTCTGCTTGAACCCAGGAGGCGGAGGCTGCAGTGAGCCGAGATTGTGCCATTGCACTCCAGCCTGGGCAACAAGAACGAAATTCCATCTCAGAAAGAAAGAAAGAAAGAAAGAAAGAGAGAAAGAGAGAAAGAGAGAGAGAGAGAAAGAGAGAGAGAGAGAAAGAGAGGAGAGAAGGAGAGAAGGAAAGGAAGGAGAGAAGGAAGGAAGGAAGGAAAGGAAGGAAGGAAGGAAGGAAGGAAGGAAGGAAGGAAGGAAGGAAGGAAGGAAGGAAGGAAGGTCTTCACATGACTTCAGTAAGGGACTTATCTGATTTATGCTTTTACAGGATGATTTTGGGCTGTATGGAGAATAGATGGGGGGGATCTGGCAGGGAAGGAGGAAGTCAGGAGACGGGAGCAGAGGTCCAGGTAAGAGGCGATGGTGCCCCGGACTAGCGTGGGGGCGGCCATGGTGCTGAGGTGTACTTAGAGATGTAACGAGCTCTGACAGGCTGGGTTGCACGCGGGGAGTGAGGGAGAGGGAGAACAGGCATGGGAAGCAGGAAATCCAGAGTGCCCAAGTTTGAGAAGCCAGTGAGAGCTAAGGAGAGCTATCAGGCATCTCCACATCATGAATCTGGAGCTGGGGGGATGTTTAGGCTAGAGATGAAACATCACGAGTCTTTCAGTATCCAAGTGGCATTTAAAGCCACAAAACCAGAGGAGGTAACCTGAGGAGAGAGTGTGGCTGGTGAAGGGAAGAGGGCCAAGTCCCAGGTCTGAAGAACAACCTGGGGAAGAACCACTGACGTTTCAAGTTTGGGTGAGAGAGGAAGAAACTGTGAAAGACACCAGAGAGGACTGGCCAGAGGGGCAGAAGAAAAGTCCTAGGCATGTGGCATCCTCAAAACCCAGAGGAGAGAGTATCTCAAAGAGGAGAAAGGGTGGCAAGTATTCAATGCTGCTGAGAGGGTGTGTTTTATGGTAGGAAACACCACAGGGATCCCATCAGCCAAGTCCAGAAGGTGGGGAATTCTCTGGAAAGAAGGACCCCCAGGCCGGGCATGGTGGCTCACACCTGTGATCCTAGCACTTTGGGAGGCCGAGGTGGGAGAATCACTTGAGGTCAGGAGTTTGAGACCAGCTTGACCAACATGACAAAACCCTGTCTCTACTAAAAATACAAAATTACCTGGGTGTGGTGGTGCATGCCTGTAATCCCAGCTACTTGGGAGGCTGAGGCAGGAGAATCACTTGAACCTGGGAGGCAGAGGTTACAGTGAGCCGAGATCATGCCTCTACACTCTGGCCTGGACAACAAAAGTAAAACTCCATCTAAAAAAAAAAAAAAAAAAAAAAAGGGAAAATGAAAGGTTATAGATTAAATGAAATTCAAGGAACATATCAGCAAAATGTAATGAATGGCTTGTGTTTGGATCTTGAATCAAACCCACTGGAAAAGACATTTATGTAGCAGTCAGGGAAACTGGAAGACTGACATTAGGTCGTATTTAAGGAATCACTGTTAATTTTTGTTTTCATGACGGTGCTACTGTGGCCAGATTTTAAAGTCATTATCTCAGCTATTCATGCTGAAGTAGTGATTTATTTACTAGTGACTGGGATTTGCTTTAAAGTAGCCCCCAAGAATAGAGGGAAGAGAAATCATGGAGTATAGACAAAACATTGACCATATGTTGATGTTTTTAATTCATTTATTTTTATTTACTTCTTTTGGAGACGGAGTGTCACTCTGTCACCCAGGCTGGAGTGCAGTGGTGCAATCTCGGCTCACTGCAACCTCCACCTCCCAGGTTCAAGTGATTCTCATGCCTCAGCCTCCCGAGTAGCTGGGATTACAGACACACCGCACTGAGCTGTATGTTGATATTTTTGAAGCTGGGTGTTTGAGCTTATGGATGTTCATTATATTGTTCTATTTTACTTATGATTGAAAAATTCCATTATAAAAAATATTACACAACAAAAAAACTCTAAAGAAAAGTGTCTATTGGATTTGGCAAGAAAGGTATCAGTAACTTGACAAGATCTATCTCAGTGGATGGAAGCCAGGGTGGCATGGGTGGAGGAGTAAATGAGGAATGGAGACAGTGAGTCTAGACCACCCTCGTTAGGTTGCTGCATCAGAGAGAAGGCAGGTAAGAGTCAAGGGATGCTGTGGGGCCAGTCACGATAGCTCATGCCTATCATCCCAGTATTTTGGGAAGCCAAGATGGTAGGATTGCTTGAACCCAGGAGTTTGAGACCAGTCTTGGCAACATAGGGAGACCCTGTCTCTGCAAATCAAAAAATAGTTTTATTAGCCAGGTATGATGGCATTTGCCTGAAGTCCTGGTTACTCAAGAAGCTGAGGCGAGAGGAACTCTTGAGCCCAGGAGTTCAAGGCCGCACTGAGCTATGATTACACCACTGCGTCCCAGCCTGGGAGATACAGCGAGACCTTGAGGTCTGTAGGTGATGCTGTGGTTGGCAGAATTCTAAGATGGCCCCCAAGATTCCTGCCTCTTGTTGTACATGACATGTATAATCCCCTCCCCTTGAGGGTATACAGGCAGAACCTATATGGTGGGATATTGCTGTGATTAGGTCACATAATATAGCAAAGGTGAATATTGCAAATATAATTAGGGCCCCTAATCAGTTGACTTTGAATTAATCAGAAGCAGCTCACCTTGGTGGGCCTGACCTAATCAGGTTAGCCCTTAAAAGAGCACTTTACTGCTGGCCTTGAGGGAGCAAACTGTCCTCTTGTGAAGGGGGCACATGTCAGTGAGCAACTGGTGGCCTCTAGGGGCTACGAATGGCCCCCTGTTGGCAGCCAGCAAGAAAGTGGAAGCCTCAGTCCTCCGATTGCAGGAAGCTGAATTCTGCAACAACCAATAAGCTTGGAAGATGACCCTGAGCCCCAGCTGGGGTCACAGTCTGGGCCAGTTCCTTGATTTCAGCCTGGTGAGATGCTAAGCAGAGGATTCAAAACATGCTGGGCTTCTGACCCACAGAAACTGTGATGCAATAAATGTGAGGGGGTTTTTTGTTTTGTTTGTTTGTTTGTTTTTTTGACGGAGTCTTGCTCTGTCACCCAGGCTGGAGTGCAATGGCATAATCTCGGCTCACTGCAACCTCCACCTCCTGGGTTCAAGAGATTCTCCTGCCTCAGTCTCCCAAGTAGCTGGGATTACAGGCACGCGCTACCCCCCTGGATAATTTTTGTATTTTTAGTAGAAACAGGGTTTCACCATGTTGGCCAGGCTGGTCTTGAACTCCTGACCTCAGGTGATCCACCCACCTAAGCCTCCCAAAGTGCTGGGATTATAGAAATAAGCCACTACACCTGGCAAATGTGTGTTCTAAGCCACTAAGTTTGTGGTGATATATTACGAAGCAATAGTAAACTAATACAGCCATTAGTTTGTGTGTGTGTTGGGGGTGGAGAGTGGATATTAGAAATGTTTTTAAACTGGTGGGAAATGACCCAGTACAGAAGGAAACACTTTGATAAAGTAAAAAGAGGTAGAGATTCAGAATCAAGACATTCTTGAGGCCAGGCACAGTGGCTCACATTTGTAATCCTAGCACTTTGGGAGGCTGAGGCAGGAGGATCTCTTGAGCCCAGGAGTTCAAGACAAGCCTGGGCAACATAGAAGACTTTGTCTCTACAAAAAACAAAAGACAAAAAACATAGCCAGATGTGGGTGATGGCACATGCCTGTGGTCCCAGCTACTCAGAAGGCTGAGGTGGGAGGATCACTTGGCCCAGGAGATTGAGGCATGATTGTGCCACTGCACTCCAGTCTTGGTGACAGAGTGAGACCCTGTCTTAAAAAGAAGGAAAAGGAGGAGAAGGAGGAGTAGAAGGAGAAGAAGAAGAAAGAGAAGAAGGGGAAGAAGAAGGAGAAGAAGGAGGAAAAGAAGAAAAGAAGAAAGAAGTGGAAAAAAAAGACACCCTTGAGAGAAACAGGGACAACGTCTCCAAGGTAGGAAGAAGCAAATGGGTTTGCAGATTTTTTGCAGGAAAGATGAAAAAGTGTCTGTGTGAAGGCATTAATTATCTCAATAAATAATGAGGCAAGGTTACCAAATCAAATGAGAATGAATCTAGAAAGGGAAATAGGAAAATTGAAGAAAGAAGAAAAGAAATGAAATAGTTACCTTGAGAGAGAGGAGAAGAAGGAAGCCGTTCATATTAGAAAAACAGTAGCGTTTTCCGTGTCGAGTCCATTTGATGTTTGAGAACAGTGGTACTGCTCAGCTCAGCCGTATGAATTTGTCAGTGATCTTCAGATACTTGAGTGCAGGCACCAAGACAGATGGGTTTTGCTGGGCAAATAAGATGAAGTGAAACAGGGGTTATGGAGTTCCAGGTATTTGCAAAGAGGTAGTGATAATGATAAAAGAGACCCAAAGAGAGGTTAAGACTGGAGGAAGTTGAGAACTAGGATTAATGTACTGGACATATCCCTGGACGGGAGCATTATTAAACGGGTCTCTGTTAGTTGGGGATGAGGTTAAGGTGCTGTCACAAAGATGTCCCCAAATACAGCAGCTTTGCATAGGTTAGTTTTTTTCTCATGTAACGATCCTGAGATAAGTGGTCCAGGTTGTTGGGGCCTCTGTGAGCCCTGCAGTCATTCAGTGCCAGGTTCCTTCTATCTCATTGCTCCTCTGACATCCTCTAAGGTGTCCTCCTAATTTTCATGGTCAAACTATGGTCCATGTTTAACCCACGGGAAGGAAATTAGCATGAAGGAGAAGGCATCTAAATTCTTTTTTTTTTTTTTTTTTTTTGAGACAGAGTCTCGCTCTGTCGCCCAGGCTGGAGTGCAATGGCCAGATCTTGGCTCACTGCAAGCTCTGCCTCCCGGGTTCACGCCATTCTCCTGCCTCAGCCTCCCGAGTAGCTGGGACTACAGGCGCCCGCCACCTCGCCCGGCTAGTTTTTTGTATTTTTTAGTAGAGACGGGGTTTCACCGTGTTAGCCAGGATGGTCTTGATCTCCTGACCTCGTGATCCGCCCGTCTGGGCCTCCCAAAGTGCTGGGATTACAGGCTTGAGCCACCGCGCCCGGCCAAGGCATCTAAATTCTAAAGCCTGTACTTGGAGGTGACACATATCAATTCTGCTCATATCCATTGCCAATAACTTATCACATAGCCCCACTCAGCTGCAGGGAGGCTGGGAACTGTAGTCTCTAGGTGGACAGCTAAGTAACTCTACTGTTTATATAAAAGAAAGAGAGAACAGATTTTGGTGGACAGCAGTCTTTGCCATAAAGGGTATTTTAGCAAATGAACATGATAATTGTAATATGTTGTCTCGTAAATTGATTTAATAATTCCCCTGTTTTGAACACATTTGCCTATTATAACAGTTTACCTATTATAACTAGTTTGCCAACTGACATCTCAGTACATACGCTTTAGGGAGTACAGTTTCTGGTAAACATCTTCCTAAAAACATCTTCCTGAAAAGCAATGACAAGCTAATAATGAAATCACCAAGCAAATGTAAGTGAAATGAGAGGTAAGCCTGGTTTCTCCTGAGATCATTTGCTAACCAGGTACACAGGGACTTCAGGTTGGGTGGTCTCACAAAGTTCAGAACTTAACCAAGAAGGAGAATCTGATATGAGACCCCAAAGTGTCATACTCTTAGGGTAAGGGTGAACCAGAAGAAACCAATCCCCAACTCCAAGGGGACTGCAAGGAAATATGCCCTGGTGCCACAAAGAGCAGGAAGAAGACAATCAGATATCTGAGAAGTTGCATCCTGACACCATCCCTTATGCAGAATCCCACATGAAACCCACATCACCGGCCGGGTGCAGTGGCTCACGCCTGTAATCCCAGCAGTTTGGGAGGCCGAGGTGAGCAGATCACAAGGTCAGGAGATTGAGACCATCCTGGCTAACACGATGAAACCCCCATCTCTACTAAAAATACAAAAAATTAGCTGGGCGTGGTGGCGGGCACCTGTAGTCCCAGCTACTTGGGAGGCTGAGGCAGGAGAATGGCGTGAACCTGGGAGGCGGAGCTTGCAGTGAGCCAAGATTGCACTATTGCACTCCAGCCTGGGCAATAGAGTGAGACTCCGTCTTCGGGGGGGAAGAAAAAGAAAGAAACTCGTATCACCTCCCATGCTCTACACATCTTCAAACTGTGAATTCAGTTTAAAATGACCCCGGGCTTGTAATGCTCCTAGCACCTGATAGAAGCAAATGCAAGCGCTCTCTGAAGGAACGCACCATCATCCTCAGCTTTCAATAAATTATGCTTTTTAAAACTGCAAACTGGGTCTTTAAGAGACAGGGTCCACCGGGCGCAGTGGCTCACGCCTGTAATCCCAGCACTTTGGGAGGCCGAGGCGAGTGGATCACAGGGTCAGGAGTTCAAGACCAGCCTGGCCAAAATGGTGAAACCCCAGCTCTACTAAAAATACAAAAATTAGGCTGGGCGCGGTGGCTCACGCCTGTAATCCCAGCACTTCGGGAGGCTGAGGCGGGCGGATCACGAGGTCAGGAGATCGAGACCATCCTGGCTAACACTGTGAAACCCCGTCTCTACTAAAAAATACAAAAATTAGCCGGGCGTGATGGTGGGCGCTTGTAGTCCCAGCTACTCGGGAGGTTGAGGCAGGAGAATGGCGTGAACCTGGGAGGTGGAGCTTGCAGTGAGCCGAGATCGGGCCACTGCACTCCAGTCTGGGCCACAGAGCGAGACTCCGTCTAAAAAAAAAAAAAAAAAATACAAAAATTAGCCAGGCGTGGTGGTGGGTAGCTGGAGTCCCAGCTACTCGGGAGGCTGAGGCAGGAGAATCGTTTGAACGCGGGGGACAGAGGTTGCAGTGAGCCAAGATCGAGCCACTACACTCCAGCCTGGGCGACAGAGCAAGAATCCGTCTCAAAACAAAGAAAAGTGAACTGTTAACCATGCAAAGAAGGGAATAAGGTACCATGAGAGACCATAAAAGGCAGATACTTTTAAGTATGTTAAAATTCAGAGACCCCATAAAGAGAATGAAAAAACGAGGCATAACATGGAATAATACTTGAACTCATAAAACTAATAAAGAAGTTCTATCCAGAATATATAAAATACTCCTACAAATCGATAAGAAAAAGACAAATCCAACTGGGCGCGGTGGCTCAGGCCTGTAATACCAGCACTTTGGGAGGCCGAGGCAGGCAGATCACGAGGTCAGGAGATCGAGACCAGCCTGGCCAACAAGGTGAAATCCCATCTCTACTAAAAATACAAAAACTAGCTGGGCATGGTGGCGCATGCCTGTAGTCCCAGCTACTCAGGAGGCTGAGGCAGGAGAATCATTTGAACCAGGGAGTCGGAGGTTGCAGTGAGCTGAGATTGCACCACTGCACTCCAGCCTGGCGACAGAGCAAGACTCTGTCTCAAAAAAAAAAAAAAAAAAAAAAAAAAAAAAAAGGAAAAGAAAAAGAAAAATCCACCAATAGAAAAACAGACAAATTAGCACACCTGTAATTCCCAGCAGTTTGGGAGGCTGAGGCCTACAGATCACTTGAACCCAGGAGTTCAAGACCAGCCTGGGCAAAATGGTGAGACCCCATCTCTACAAAATATACGAAGATTAGCTAGGTATGATGGTATGAGTCTATAATTCCCACTACTCAGAAGGCTAAGGTGGGAGGATGGCTTGAGGCTGGGAGGTCAAGGCTGCAGTGAGACAAGATCACGCCACCGCACTCCAGCCTGGACGACAGAGCAAGATTCTGTCTCAATTTAAAAAAAATAAAAGAAAAGAAAAATAAATACATGTAATAGACATGTGACAGAAAAAGAAAATTCACGGGCGCGGTGGCTCACGCCTGTAATCCCAGCACTTTGGGAGGCTGAGGCGGGCGGATCACAAGGTCAGGAGATCGAGACCACGGTGAAACCCCGTCTCTACTAAAAAAAATACAAAAAATTAGCCGGGCGCGGTGGCGGGTGCCTGTAGTCCCAGCTACTCGGGAGGCTGAGGCAGGAGAATGGCGTGAACCCGGGAGGCGGAGCTTGCAGTGAGCCGAGATCGCGTCACCGCACTCCAGCCTGGGCGACAGAGCGAGACTCCGTCTCAAAAAAAAAAAAAAAAAAAAAAAAAAGAAAAAGAAAATTCAAATGGCCAATAAATATATGGAAAAGTGCTTCACTCCATAAATAATCAGGGAAATGCAAAAACTGTAATGAAATACCATGATACATGTGCCAGTTAGGAAAATTCAAAAGCCTGGCAATGTCAAATAGTGGCAAGGACGTGGTGCAGCACGGCCCCTCATATGCTGCTGGTGTATATCAGTATAACGACCTCCCGGGAGAGTTTGGATTTTCCAGGAAAGTGGTATAAATACTCATGCCCTAAGACTCAGAAACAGGACAGGAAAAATCCCCTAAAAAGTGTATGCACTATGTACCAGAAAACATGTCCACAAATGTTCAGAGTAGAATTGTTTATGTACACTCAAAGTGAAATAATTCAAATGCCTGTCAGTAGTAAAGTGGTCCCAGCACTTTGGGAGGCCAAGGTGAGCAGATCACTTGAGCCCAGGAGTTCGAGACCAGCCTGGGCAATATGGCAAGAACCTCATTTCTACAAAAAATACAAAAATTAGCCAGGCATAGTGGCACATGCCTGTAGTCCCAGCTACTCAGGAGGCTGAGTTGAGAGGATCACTTGAGCCCTGGAGGTTGAGGCTGCAATGAGCCGAGATCGCATCCAGCCTGGGCAACAGAGTGAGACTCTGTCTCCAAAAAAAAAATATATATATATATATATATATGTATATATATTTGTGTATGTAAAGTGGATAATTTTTATAATTTCATAATCATACTATGGAATATTAAACAGCAATGAAAATAAACAAACTAGAACTTCACAATAACATATATTGATGTTGTAAATCCAATGGTAAGCAAAAGAAGCAAAACACAAGAGATCTACAGAGAATGATTCCATTTACATAAAGTTCAAGAACAGAAAAATCTAAATTGTATTGTATGGGGATGGAAAAACTGTAAAGAACCATAAAACTATACTGGCAGACAGAGATTATCATAAAAATACAAGGATGATTACCCTTAAGAGGAAAGGAGGGATGTGATTGAGAAGGGGCACGTGGGGATTCCTGTGGTGCCGGAATTATTTCTATTTCTTGAGTCGGGTGGTGAATACACAGATGTTTATTTTATAATTACACATTATATTATGCACTTCTAATTTATGTACCATTCTGTTTGTGAGTTATATTTTATAGTTAAGTTTTTAAACAGAAAGAGGATATTATGAATAGCTTTGTGCTAATATATTTAAAGATTTAGGCAAAATGGGCCGGATGCAGTGGCTCACTCCTGTAATCCCAGCACTTTGGGAGGCTGAGGAGGGTGGATCACTTGAGGTCAGGAGCTTGAGACAAGCCTGGTCAACATGGTGAAACCCTGTCTCTACTAAAAATACAAAAATTAGCCAGGCATGGTGGTGGGCACCTGTAATCCCACCTACTGGGGAGGCTGAGGCAGGAGAATCACTTGAACCTGGGAGGCGGAGGTTGCAGTGAGCAGAGATTGCACCACTGCACTCCAGCCTGGGCAACAGAGTGAAACTCCATCTCAAAAAAAAAAAAAAAAAAAAAAAAAAAAGGCAAAATGAACAAATTTCTAGAGAACTATTACTCTCCAAAACTGAATCAAACAGAAATAAAATATCTGAAGAGTTCTATAACTAGTTGCACTAGTTAGCTATTGCTATGTAACAAATTACCACAAACTCAGCTGCTTAAAAACGCACATTTATAGCCAGGCACAATGGCTCACGCCTGTAATTCCAGCACTTTGGGAGGCCAAAGCAGGTGGATCACGAGATCAGGAGATCGAGACTATCCTGGCTAACATGATGAAACCCCATCTCTACTAAAAATACAAAAAAATTAGCCAGACGTGGTGGCACGTGCTGGTAGTCCCAGCTTGGGAGGCTGAGGCAGGAGAATCGCTTGAACCTGGGAGGAGGACGTTGCAGTGAGCCAAGATCACGCCGCTACACTCCAACCTGGGCGACAGAGTGAGACTCCATCTCAATAAAACAAAAAACAAAAGCGCACATTTACACATTTACTACCTTATGGTTTCTGTGGGTTTGTAGGAGTCCTGGCATGGCTTAGCTGGGGGCTCTGTGTCAAAGTCTCTCACAGGGTTGCAGTTGTTGGCTGGGGTGTCACTGGAAGACTCAACTGGGGAAAGATCCATGTCCAAGTTCACACAGTTATTGGCAGCATCCAGTTATTAAAGGGTTATTGCACCATGGGCCTCAGTTCCTAGCTGGCTATTGGCCAGAGGACACCCTCTGTTTCTTGCTGGATGGAGCTCTCCAATACAGCCACTTGTTTCATCAAAGTGTGCAATCAAAGAGGCAATAGAAGCCTGGGCAACATAGTGGGACCCATCTCTACAACATTTTTTTTAAATTAGCTGGGCATGGTGGCTTGTGCCTGTAGTCCCAGCTAACTTGGGAGGCTGAGGTGGGAGGATCACCTGAGCCCAGGAGGTCGAGGCTGCAGTGAACCATGATCGCACCACTGCACTCCAGCCTGAATGACAGAGGCTCTGCCAAAAAAAAAAAAAAAAAAAAAAAAAAAAGGGCAGGGCACGGCGGCTCACGCCTGTAATCCCAGCACTTTGGGAGGCCAAGGCAGGCGGATCACAGGGTCAGGAGATTGAGACCATCCTGGCTAACACGGTGAAACCCCGTCTCTACTAAAACTACAAAAATTAGCTGGGCATGGCAGCGTGCGCCTGTAGTCCCAGCTGCTAGGGAGGCTGAGGCAGGAGAATGGTGTGAACTCGGGAGGCAGAGCTTGCAGTGAGCTGAGATCGCACCACTGCACTCCAGCCTGGGCAACAGAGTGAGACTCCATCTCAAAAAAAAAAAAAAAAAGGCAATAGGGAGAAGCTGCTAGCAAGATAAAAGTTACGATCTTGCGTAACCTAATCATGAAATTGACATTGCATTACCTTTGCCATGTTCTATTTGTTAGAAACAAATCATTCATCCCTCTGGGCGCAGTGGCTCACGCCTGTAATTCCAGCACTTTGGGAGGCTGAGGCGGGCAGATCACCTGAGGTCAGGAGTTGGAGACCAGCCTGCCCAACATGGCAAAACCCTGTCTCCACTAAAAATACAAAAAATTAGCCTGGCGTGGTGGTGGGCGCCTGTAATCCCAGCTACTTGAGAGGCTGAGGCAAGAGAATCGCTTGAACCCAGGAGGCAGAGGTTGCGGTGAGATCAAGCCACTGCACTCCAGCCTGGGCAACAAGAGGGAAACTCTGCCTCAAAAAAAAAAAAAAACACACACAAGAAAAAGAAACAAAATCACTCATCCCACCCACACTCAAGGGCAGGGGATTATACAAAGAGTTGATAACAAGAGGCAGCAATCACTGGGGGTCATGGAGTCTGCCCACCTTGTGAGTAAAGGAATTTAATCAGTACTCAAATATCTTCCCGTAAAGAAAACTCCGCCCATGCCTGCTCAGTTCTGCCAAGTGTTAAAGTAACAATTCTGATCTTACATAAATCTTTGTCCTCATTTCCAATTGTTCCCTTAGAATGGGAAAATTAATGAGGCAAAGCTCTTGATAAATGCTGCTGATTTCTTTTCCAGGAATGTTGTACTAATTTACACTCCTACTATGTTCTATACCTAATCTTTCCAACATTTTCTTATGAAAATTTTCGAACATACAGAAAAATTGAGATAACTGTACAATAAATGCACACTCTCCACCTAGATTCTATAGTTGTTAATATTTTGCTCTATTTGCTTTCTCGTAGAGCTATCCCTCTATTGATTCATCAACACATTTTTTTTAGTTATTTTCCAGAGATAGGTTTTGCCTGTTCTAGAACTTCATGCTGTAAGTGCTCATTCGTGTCTGCCCTTTTTTTTTTTTTTTTTTTTTTGAGATGGAGTCTTGCTCTGTCACCCAGGCTGGAGTGTAGTAGTGCGATCTTGGCTCAACCACAACCTCCGCCTCCCAGGTTCAAGTGATTCTCCCTGCCTCAGCCTCCCAACCTTTCCATCCCCTTCTTCCCCTCTGCCCCCCTTCTTTTTATCTTCCCCTTCCCTGTCCTTCTTTCTTTCTTTCTCTTTTAGAAATGGAGTCTTGCTATGTTGCCCAGGCTGTACTTGTACTTCTGAGCTCAAATGATCCTCCTGCCTCAGCCTCCCAATGGCAGTTTCTTATAAAACTAAATATTCATGCACCCCATGACCAGTAATTCCACTTGCAGGTATTTACCTGCAATGAAATGAAATGAAAATATATATCCACAAAAAAATTTGTACAAGGTTCATAGCAGCTTTGTTACAGTTCAAAATTGGAAACAACCCAAGTGTTCATCAATAGAAGAATATTGTTGTATTCAAACAATAGAATACCACTTGTCAATAAAATAGAAGGGACTGCTATACAGACAGCAGTGTGGATGAGTCTCAAAAACACTGGGCTGAGTGGAAGAAGGCAGGGCCAGGTGCTGTGGATCACGCCTGTAATCCCAGCTACTAATCCCAGGCATGAGCCACTGTGGCCAGCCTAATGATGACTTTTGATGATAGAAGTTTTAAATTATGATGAAGTCAAATTTGTCATTTTTAAATGGTTATTGCTTTCTATGTCCAGTCTAAGAAACAGTTGCTGGCCAGGCTCGGTGGCTCATGCCTGTAATCCCAGCACTTTGGGAGGCCGAGGTGGGCAGATCACCTGAGGTCAGGAGTTCAAGACCAGCCTGACCAACATGGTGAAACCTCGTCTCTTCTAAAATACAAAAATTAGCTGGGCATGGTGGCAGGTGCCTATAATCCCAGCTACTCAGGAGGCTGAGGCAGGAGAATCACTTGAACCCAGGGGTGGAGGTTGCAGTGAGCTGAGATCCCACTATTGCACTCCAGCCTGGGCAACAGACCAAGACTCCATCTCAAAAAAAAAAAAAGAAAGAAAGAAAAAAAGAAAGAAAGCGTTGCCTACCACCAGGTTGCTAAGATTTTCTCCCATTTTCTTCTAGAAGCTGTACGGTTTTCGTTCTACATTTCATTTTGACAACAACTCATAAGAATTTGGCAGAGCATGGTGGCTCATGCCTGTAATCCCACCACTTTGGGAGGCTGAGGTGGGTGAATCACCTGAGGTCAGGAGTTCAAGACCAGCCTGGCCAACATGGTGAAACTCCATCTCTACTAAAAATATAAAAATTAGCCGGGCTTGGTGGTGCACGCCTGTAATCCCAGCTACTCGGATGCTAAGGCAGGAGAATTACCTGAACCTGGAGGCAGAGGTTGCAGTGAGCCGAGATCACGCCACCGCACAGCCTGGGTCACAGAGCGAGACTCTGACTCCAAAAAAAAAAAAAAAAGAATTAGATGGTGTTTTTCTTTATAGGGGAGGAAACTAAGGCCACAGAAAGGCTAAGTAACTTGCACTTGGGCACACACATGCACGGCCATGGGCACACACGATTCTAGTAAGTGATTGTGCTGGAAGCTGAAAATGGAATCCAGGCAGTAGGCTACAGACCCAGGCTCTGTATGTGTGTTTGCCCATGTAGGGTGAGGCTTCTCCACTGACTTTACCACTAGGCATGGGAGAACCAGGACGCATCTCAGATGATCCCACCCCACCCTGGGCTCTCCAGATCCTCCCTGTCTCTGCTCAACAGCAGCCTCCATTTCCCTTTGAGACTCAGGGTCAACACCATAATGACTCTTATTTTATCATCTGTTTTCTCAGTGGTGGTGACAGTCTCAGCTTCCACTTCAGAGGAATCATTTTTTAAACTCCTGATGGACCCAGTCCTCCCCTGAGGACCAAGGATGTGCCACTCCCTGTGCTGGCTCCCAGACCCATGGACGTTGACTCCAGGAGAAATAGCATCATGTGTTTTTTTGAGAAAAGGTCTTGCTCTGTCGCCTAGGTTGGAGTGCAGTGGTGTGATCATGGCTAACTGCAGCCTCGACCTTACAGGCTCGGGTGATCCACCCACCTCAGCTGCCCAAGTACCCTGAGACTACAGGTGTGTGCTACTGCACCTGGCTAATTTTTTTTTAGAGATGGGGTCTCACTATGTTGCCCAGGCTGGTCTCAAACTCCTGTGCTCAAGCAATCCTCCCACCTTGGCCTCGCGAAGTGCTGGGATTTCTGTCACAGAGTCACCACACCCGGCCGCCTCACATGTTACTGGCACAGAGCATATGCCCCCTCTGCAGATCTGCAGGCTTCCAAGGTGGTGTGGCTTGGCTGCCAGGGCAGTTCGCCATGCAGAGACCACCTAACCCAGTGTCATGAGTATAAGGAAAGTCCAATGAGCCCCACAGGCATCAGCCCACTGTTTTTTGTTGGTGGTGGTGGTGGTTTTTTTTGTTTTTTTTTTGCTTTTGAGACAGAGTCTTGCTCTGTTGCCCCAGGTAGAGTACAGTGGCGTGATCTCGGCTCACTGCAGCCTCCACCTCCCGGGTTCAAGTGATTCTTCTGCCTCTGCCTCAGCCTCCCGAGTAACTGGGACTACAGGCACCTGCCACCATGCCCAGCTGATTTTTATATTTTTAGTAGCGATGGGGTTTCACCATGTTGGCCAGGCTGGTCTCAAACCTCGGACCTCAGGTGATCCCCCTGCCTCAGCCTCCCAAAGTGCTGGGATTACAGGCCTGAGCCACTGTGCCTGGCCTGGCCCACTGTTTTACACCTCTGCAGTCTTCACAGAAGCATGAGCTTCTCGGCAGGAGGCAATGCCCTGTAGGACACCCAACTGGTGGCCTTCAGTGAGACCCTGATTGGAGGTGCAGAGAGAGGATGGAAATGCACGTCCAGCTCTACAATGAGGATCCATCACAGGAGGACAAATTGCTGTCTTCCAGGAAGGAGTGTGTGTGTAATCAGGCAGTCACCAGCTGGCTGGCTGAGCCACAAGGGCTCAGGTGTGGCCACTCAGAGGCGATGGCAACCAGTTGGCTTTGGTGAGGGAAGCTCGCACTGGAGAAGCTGGGCAAAATCTCCATGCCTGCCTCCATGTCTGCCCCCGTGCCTGCCCCCGTGCCTGCCCCCATGCCTGCCCCCATGCCTGCCTCCATGGCCACTTTGTTTGTGGCCCCATTGATTCGTTTCTTGACCAGTTGTGGCTTATGCAAGACTCACAGAACCCAGGACATCACCACGTAACAATATGTCCTCCTCTTGGGAAACAGATGGAATTAACAAACGGTAACTATTAAGCAAGTCACACCAGGAGATAAATTACACATATTGCAACAAGGGGAAAGAAAACATGTGATGTTTGCAAAATTCTTAAGGGAATTTATCCTTGTCCTGGAAAAAAAAAAAAAAAGCTGGCTTGCTGGTCAACATTTCTATTAGAAAATTAAGGCTTATTGTGCTTCAAGTAAGGTAAGGAAGTCTGGGATGTCACCCTGGATGCCACCTCAAATGAGGTAGAGTCATAAACTAGTGGTGATCAGTTCTGTCCCCAGGGAATATGTTGCTTGGCATTATTAGAGCAGGATAATGGACCAGGAACAACCCTGTAAATGGTCTGTATATCTTTTTATTATTATTATTAATTTTTTTTTTTTTTTTTTGAGACAGAGTCTTGCTCTGTCACCCAGGCTGGAGTGCGGTGGCGCAATCTCAGTTCACTGCAACCTCTGCCTCCCAGGTTCAAGCAATTCTCCTGCCTCAGCCTCCCAAGTAGCTGGGACTACAGAAGCATGCCACCTCACCAGCTAATTTTTGTATTTTTTAGTAGAGACAGGGTTTTGCCATGTTAGCCAGACTGGTCTCAAACTCCTGACCTCAAGTGATCCATCCACCTTGGCCTCCCAAAGTGCTGGGATTACAGGCATGAGCAACCGTACCCAGCCCGTATCTCTTATTCTAAAATTTAAGTCTTATTGCAATTGGAAGTATCAAAGGTAAGGCTACATGTGGTTGGGACATCTTCTTGAATTTTGTCCAGGTCCTAATAATAGAGAAAGGGAAGACAGTGACACCCACAGGTGTCACCTGACTGTTAAAAGTCTCTTTTGATGGGGAAGGCTTTGGTGAACCGTCACTCATTCTCTTATAATCTGGGCCGTTTCTGAGAGTCCCCCCACATAGTTGCTGACCCAGCGCCTTTGTTTCACCAACGTCCCCATCACCCCCTTCCAAGACTGGCCCACCCAGCAAGCGCACCAGCCACTGCCCCGGCTGAAGTAGAGCCAGACCTCGGGCCACCTCTCCTTTCACACAAAGTGCAGCTCTTCACACAGGACCCCACGTGCCTGTCAGTGCTTCTGCCCAGGAGATCCAGTCTTCGCCAGTCTTTCTGCTTGCATCTACCCTGGACTACTGCAGGCCCGGGGAGGGCCTCTCCTCCCTCCTGCTGGTGGAGACAGGCAGCAGTGCCTCCGCAACCCATTTCGGGCTGGGGCTGGCTGCTGCGGAACCATCTGTTCCCAGGCTGTGGAGAGAGCTCAGAGTTGTCTGAGGAATGACCTCGAAGGCTCATCCTGGGTTGCCTGGCAACCAGCAAGCTGGGACCAGTGACTCCCTGTCCCTGCAGGAGGAGCAGTGCCTGAACACAGCTTCCCACGGAGGGAGATGGGAGCCAAGGGGTGGAGGCCTCCGTGCAGGTCCTCATTCCACCACACAGCTCGCACAAGTTCAAAATATTCATGCCCCACCCCACTGCCCAAGGTCATTCTCACACCCGGCCATGACAAGGGAGAACGTAGAGGGGCTGGCATCCCTCTGCTCCCTGATGCCTCCAGCCACACACTGGACCCTATGTGCCTGTCAGAGCTTCTGCCCGGGAGATCCAGTCTTCACCAATCTTTCTGCTGGCATCCACCCAGGGTCTCTGCCTGGCACAGGCTCTGGTGTTCAATTGGTCTTAGGGACCTGTGCCCAAGGTATGGGCAGAGGTAGGGGTTTTGGGAAGCTGGAGAAGGGACTCTGAGGAAGAAGCCACCTGCTGAGAGGCTCAGCTGGGCTTCAGGACATGCCTGCGCTCAGCCTTCGCCCACGTGTGCCTTCTCCCCTTGATGACAGAAACTGCTGGGCACACCTGACTTTGTGGCAAGGTCAGACAGCGCTCAGCTCTGGTCACGTGGTCCCCAGGTGCCACAAGTCAGGTGTTCCATCTCTCCAGGGCCCAGCAGCTTACCAAAGGCATGAGCTGTTTCTCAGGAGAACCATGGTTTACAGAAGGGGGCACAGCTTTGCACTAAAATCCTGGCTCCTGAGCTGAGATTGGCTTCCTGGGGCTGGTCCCAGGTTACATAAGGTCAGCCCGATGTGCTGTAGACACTGGTAGCCTCAGATGATTCCAGCAAGCTTTGTAGTGAGCGCTATGTGTGAGGGCAGGGGTACTGAGGCTGGGTCATCCTCACCATCCAGGGCCCTGGGGACAGGGCTACCTCCTCAGGGAGGGCTGCACAGAGCCTAACTCAGGGGATGGACACAGATGACCTGAGGCCTGAGGTGCTTGACCCCTGCCCTCCACCCTCACTGCCTCCCCTAAGTCCCCGGAGCTCCACCTGCATTCAGTTCACGCAGGGGATCAGAATGGACTCCTGATTTTCTTAGGAGTTACATGAGGACATAGAATGAAGCCCTGTGGTCTCCAACTTGAGTGTGCCTCGAAGTCCACTGCATGGGGAACTTGGTTAAAGGAGAATTGCCCAGGTCCCAGCTCTAGAGAGTCTAATTCAGCAGAGCTGAGTGCTATACCGGAATAGACATTTTATTTATTTTTATTTTTATTTTTTAGAGACAGAGTCTACTTCTGTCACCCAGGCTGGAATGCAGTGGCACTCACTACAACCCCAAACTCCTGGGCTCAAGTGATCCTGCTGCCTCACCCTCCTGAGTAGCTGGGACTATAGACAGGTGTGCGCCACCACGCCTGGCTAATTAAAAAATTTTTGTAGGGGCTGGGCACAGTGGCTCACTCCTGTAATCCACTCTGGGAGGCCAAAGCGGGCAGATAATTTGAGGTCAGGAATTCAAGACCAGCCTGGCCAACATGGTGAAATCCCGTCTCTACTAAAAATACAAAAAAAGGCAGGCTCAGTGGCTCACACCTGTAATCCCAACACTTTGGGAGGCCGAGGTGGGTGGACCACAAGGTCAGGAGATCAAGACCAGCCTGGCCAAGATGGTGAAACCTCATCACTACTGAAAATACAAAAATTAGCTGGGCGTGGTGGCGGGTGCCTGTAATCCCAGCTACTTGGGAGGCTGAGGCAGAGAATTGCTTGAACCCAGGAGGTGAAGGTTGCAATGAGCCCAGATCATGCCACTGCACTCCAGCCTGGATGACAGAGCAAGACTCTGTCTCAAAAAAAACAAACGAACAACAACAAGAAAAATTAGCCAGGCGTGGTGGTGTGCATCTGTAATCCTAGCTACTTGGGAAGCTGAGGCAGGAGAATCACTTGAACCTGGGAGGTGGAGGTTGCAGTGAGCTGAGATTGCGCCACTGCACTTCAACCTGGGCCACAGCCAGACTCTGTCTCAAAAAAAAAAAAAAAAAATTATTTTGTAGAGAGGGGATCTTGCTATGTTGCCCAGCCTGATCTCGAACTGCCAGGCTCAAGTGATCCTCCCTCTCAGCCTCCCGAAGTGCTAGGATTATAGATGTTAGCCACTGCACCTGGCCTATAATCTGTGTTTTAAACACGCTTCTCACCATGATTCTGATTCAGGTAGTCACCCATCAACGCTTTAAGAAACACTGGTGGAGTTTCTCAGGGTCAGACAAGCCTGGGTCTAAATTCAAGTTCTACTCCAGTATTAATTTGGATTCATTTCAGCTACGAATGATGGATACCTGAATAACAGAAGCCTAAATGTGATCGAATTTTGTTTCTCTCATTGAAATTTTATTTTCTCTAGGAATACAGTCCAGGTTGGCATGGTGATGCCACAATCATTAGGGACCTAGACTTTTTCTGTCTTGCTGCTCCCAAATTCTCTGCATTCAACTTTTGTCTTATGGCCCAAAATAGCTGCTCCAGCTCCAGCCATCATGCCTACATTTCATGCAGCAAGAAAGAAGAAAGGGGAGAAGAAAGACACAATGCCTCCATTTAAGGGCAATTCTTGAAAGTTGCATATGCCACTTATGCTTGCCAGAACTTAGTTATTTTGGCTAGAGCTACTGCAAGGGAGGTGGGAAAATGTAGAAATGTATTTAACTTTTTGTAAATAGTAATTTAAGGCACACAAAGAGTGTCTAAAGAAGCTGAAATAGGCTGGGCACAGTGGTGCACATCTGTAATTCCAGCACTTTGGGAGGCCGAGGCAGGTGGATCACCTGAGGTCAGGAGTTGGAGACCAGCCTGACCAACATGGTGAAGCCCCGTCTCTATTAAAAATACAAAAATTAGCCAGGCGTGATGGCTAATGCCTGAAATCCCAGCTACTTGGGAGGCTGAGGCAGGAGAATCCCTTGAACTCAGGAGGCGGAGGTTGCAGTGAGCCGAGGTCACGCCATTGTACTCCAGCCTGGGCAATAAGAGCAAAACTCTGTCTCAAAAAAAAAAAAGAAAAAAAGAAGCTAAAGCAGAGAGAGGGAGAAGATGGCACAAGCTAAACATAAAATCAGCTAACCTTAATTGTGTACTTCCTGAGTGCCAGTTATAGTTCTAAGCCTAATTCCTCCCACAATTCTGTGGGGTTGGTTCTACTATTTTATTTTTATTTTTATTTTTATTTTTATTTTGAGATGGAGTCTCACTCTGTCACCCAGGCTGGAGTGCCCAGGCGCGATCTCAGCTCACTGCAACCTCCGCCTCCCTGGTTCAAGCGATTCTCCTGCCTCAGCCTCCTGAGTAGCTGGGATTACAGGCGTGTGCCACCACGCCCAGCTAATTTTTTGTATTTTTAGTAGAGACAGGGTTTCACCATGTTGGTCAGGCTGGTCTCGAACTCCTGACCTCATGATATGCCCACCTCAGCCTCTCAAAGTCCTGGCATTACAGGCATGAGCCACCGCGCCCAGCCTGGTCCTACTATTTCTTATCTTCTGGAACAGGGATACACACAACCAACCCCCTCCAACCCAAACTACACAGATTGAAAGATGAGCTTTGCCTGCTTACTACCTGCATGACTCTGAGCAAGTTCTTTGCTAAAGAAAGGGAATGTGGCCAGGCGTGGTGGCTCACACCTGTAATCTCAGCTCTTTGGGAGGCTGAGGCGGGCAGATCACTTGAGGTCAAGAGTTCGAGAGCAGCCTGGCCAACATGGTAAAACCCTGTCTCTACTAAAAATACAAAAGTTAGCTGGGCATGGTAGTGGCCATCTGTAATCCCAGCTACTCGGGAGGCTGAGGTGGGAGAATCGCTTGAACCCGGGGGACGGAGGTTTCAGTGAGCCAAGATCATGACACTGCACTGCAGCCTGGGCAACAGAGCGAGACTGTCTCAAAACAAACCAACAAAAATAAAAAGGGAATGGGAGCCATATTTAATTAGGAACAAACAAAATTCACCCCTCCACCTGGGAGTGTTGCCCCAGCACCTTCACAGAGTCAGGCCTCTGCCAGCCAGGAGCAGGGGGCACACTCTGCCATGTCTATAAACCGGGCATCGGCAGGGGTCCCCATGAGAGTGAGGCAACTTCTCCTCAAGCCCCATCCCATGCCCTGGGTCACGCGAAGCCCTCCCTCCATTCTCTGTACACTCTAGGGACTTTTGTTCTCAGGGAACTTCTAACTCTGGCTTCTTGCTTCTGCTGAATTCTTAAGTTTGTGCATGTTTGGAGCCTCGAGGTGCAATCGCTGGGCTCTGGTACTGCCAGTGGGTCTGCTGCTGACATAGTGCAGGGTACCACGAGGATGCTCAGTAAACACTTGTTGAATTATAATGACAACCATTATTTCATAAGTGCTTACCATGTGCCAGGCACCATACTAAGGACTTTACACATATTCTGCCATTTGACCCGGACAACTGCCAAGATCTTCATTTTACCCATAAAGAAACTAAAACTCGGGCTGAATGTTGTGGTTCATGCCTGTAATCCCAGCACTTTGGGAAGCTGAGGGAGGAGGATCTCTTGAGGCCTGGAGTACGAGACCAGCCTGGGCAACACAGTGAGACTCTGTCTCTACAAAAAAAAAATTTTTTTTTAAATTAGCGAGGTATGGGCATGGTAGCATGAACCTATAGTCCTCGCTACTTGGGAGGGTGAGGCAGGAGGATCACTTGGGAGGCTGAGGTGGGAGGATCACTTGAGTCCAGGAGTTTGAAGTTACAGTGAGTTACGATCATGCAACTGCACTCTAGCCTGGGCAACAGAGCGAGACCCCATCTCTAAATAAAAACAAATGAAGACTCACAAAGGTTAGGTACTTGCCAAAGGTCTCATAGCTGGTAAGTATCAGAGCAGGGATTTGAATATGCAAATTCTTAACCATAATTATCAGGTGTCTACATCCCTCAAATGACCACTCTTCCCTCCCTACTTGTACTGTGACAGATCCAGGAGCCTAGAGTCCCAAGAAGGGCAGAGTCTATCTAAGCTGATGGCTCTGTGGGCTGACACCACAAGAAGAATAGGTTTGTTTTTTTTTTTGAGAGGGACTCTCGCTCTGTCACCCAGGCTGGAGTGCAGTGGTGCGATCTCTGCTCACTGCAACCTCTGCCTCCCGGGTTCAAGCAATTCTCCTGCCTCAGCCTCCAGAGTGGCTGGGATTACAGGCACCCACCACCACACTCGGCTAATTTTTGTATTTTTAGAATAGATGGAGTTTCACCATGTTAGCCAGGCTGGTTTTGAACTCCTGACCTCAAGTGATCGGCCCACCTCAGCCTCCCAAAGTGCTGGGATTATAGGCGTGAGCCACTGCACCTGGCCAAGAATGGGTTTTTGTTTAGGCTTCAAACAACTGCAGGACATTCCTGTCCAATATTTTCTATTTCCTGCCCCCAGCTCCCCAACACCCACTTCTCCACCAGCAATTCTGCACAGCAGAGAATGGAGGCCACTTCCACCGTGGAAGGTGTGGAAAGGACAGACCTTTCACCCACGGAGAAACTGGAAACCATTTCCAGAAAAGCAGCCTGCTATGTAGCTGAGAGTCCGGATGCTAGCCTGCCACTCTTCAGCTCCATGGCCTCGGCCAAGCCAGTGGGGATTAAATGAGTTCATACAGGTCACAAAAAGCACTTAGGAAGCTTCCAGTGCACTGTCCGCCCTCCAAGAGTTAGCCTCCATGATGATGACTTCAGCCATAGCCAGTACCAGCAGGAGTCAGCAACCCTGGGGAGGGTGGGGTGCTGGCCCCTCATCTTTCTTTTTATAAATAACAACTTTTGGCTGGGCATGGTGGCTCACACCTGTAATCCCAGCACTTTGGGAGGCCAAGGCAGGAGAATCACCGGAAGTCAAGAGTTTGAGACCAGCCTGGCCAACACGGTGAAACCCCATATCTACTAAAAATACAAAAACTAGCTGGGCGTGGTGGCACATGCCTGTAGTCCCAGCTACTCAGAGGCTGAGGCAGAAGAATTGCTCGAACCCGCGGAGGTTGCAGTGGCCCAAGATCGTGCCATTGCACTCCAACCTGGGTAACAAGGGCAAAACTCCATCTCAAAAAAAAAAAAAAAAGATTTTTAAATAGCAAGTGATATATGGTCACTTATTATAGAAAAATGTAAAAATTCAGATTTAAAACAAATCACCTGGCCAGAGGTGGTGGCTCACTCCTGTAATCCCAACACTTTGGGAGGCCAAGGTTGGTGGATCACTTGAGGTCAGGAGTTCGAGACCAGCCTGGCCGACATGGTGAAACCCCATCTCTACTAAAAATACAAAGATTAGCTGGGTGTGGTGGCATGTACCTGTAATCCCAGCTACTCTGGAGGCTGAGGCAGGAGAATAGCTTGAACCGGGAGGAGGAGGTTGCAGTGAGCTGAGATCATACCACTGCACTCCAGCCTGGACAACAGAGTGAGACTCCATCTCAAAAAAAAAAAAAAAAAAAAATTAAATAAAACAAATCACCTGTAATTCACTCTCCAAAGATCATCTTTGTGGCTGTCTCGCCCATCAGCACCTGCCGCTGAGTCACGCTGGTCCCGGTCACCCAAGACGCTGGGTTTGCTGAGGGACTGATGTCTCAGGGAGTAAAAAAGGCTGAAGAACAAGCCGTGCAAGTGTGGCTGGCTTGTCCCCAGCAGAGAATTTCATGAGCAAAGCGTTTCGGTGACTTTTCAAAGTAAATCAGGCCTGACGTGGTGGCTCATGCCTGTAATTCCAGCACTATGGGAGGCAGAGGTGGACGGATTGCTTGAGCTCAGGAGTTCAAAGTGAGCCTGGGTAACATGGTGAAACCCCGTCTCTACAAAAAATACAAAACGTAGCCAGCCACGGTGGCGTTTGCCTGTAGTCCCAGCTTCTCAGGAGGTTGAAGTGGGAGGATCACTTGAGCCCAGGAGTTTGAGGCTACAGTGAGCCAAGATCTCACCACTGCACTCCAGCCTGGGCAACAGAGTGAGACCCTGTCTCAAAAAAAAAAAAAAAGGTAAGTCAGAGCTGCCACCCCTGTTTAAAACCTTTCACCAGCTTCCCACTGTGCTAAGGAAAAGGCCAGGGTCCCTAAAGTAGCCCGTGATGCCCGTACCCCACACACCTGGTCTGCGTACTGGCCTCCATGTATGAGCTGTATGACTTCGAACAAGTTATTTAAACCTGTCTGTGCCTCAGTTTCCTCATTTATAAAATGGGAATAACAGAACCTAACTCAGGGCTGTTTGAGGGTGAAATATGCTACACGAGGTCCTTAGAATAGGGCCTGCCATGTGGAAGGTCCTCAAGAAGTATTAGCTGCTATTACTGTTGTTATTTTTGTCCCACTGTCCCTTGGGCTTCCCGCTAGGATACACACCCCAGCTGCCTGATTGTGGAGCCCCACCTTCTAACCCCTCTGGCAGCATCCAAAGGCAAAAGGCCACAGCAAAGCTTCTCCTCAGACATTCTCCTTGTTTCATAAGGGGGTGGGGGACCTTTCCAAAACCCCCTTCTGTCTCATTGACTAGAATGGGATTCTATGCCTGCCCCTAAACAAATAGAGGCAGAGAGTGGGGCTGGGCGTGGTGGCTCATGCGTGTAATCCCAGCACTTTGGGAGGCCAACACAGGCAGATCATGAGGTCAGGAGATCGAGACCATCCTGGCTAACATGGTGAAACCCTGTCTCTACTAAAAAATATAAAAAATTAGCTGGACATGGTGGCGAGTGCCTGTAGTCCCAGCTGTTCTGGAGGCTGAGGCAGGAGAACCCAGGAGGCGGAGATTGTAGTGAGCCGAGACTGTGCCACTGCACTCCAGCCTGGGCGACAGAACAAGACTCCATCTCCAAACAAACAAATAAACAAACAAACAAAAACAAATAGAGGCAAAGAGGAAAGAGCCGAGACTGTGCTACTGCACTCCAGCCTGGGAAACAAGAGGTAGACTCCGTCTCAAAAAAAAAAAAAAAAAACAAAAAAAATTCCAGGTCCCACCACCAGAGGCTTTAGTAGGTCTGAGATGGGGTCACATGTGCATTCCTCGTCAGTTTCCAGATGATGCTGATCTGCTGGTACAGATTTAAGAATCCCAGCATGGAAGAGGGGAAAAGATGTAACCCAGTCTGCAATGGCAGGCTCCTCTCTAGAGACTGGCTTAAAGTGAGTGCCAGCCCAGACGTGGCCGTCACCGTGGCTACACAAAGCCTCCAAGGTTTCTGCCAGCTCTGGCGGCTCATGGCCACTGTCCTGCTTCTGCTGATTCCTTGCAGCTGTCGCCTTTATTTCTGCCCTGGAGTTGACCCAAATGAGGAGCAAGAACTGCAGGACATTTTCCCCTGCTCCCAGAGCAACCGCGGGTATAAGGCTGTTGGGCTACTGTGTGAGGGGGATTTTCCTAAAGACACAGCACACAGGAAGAATAACAGAAGGCACCTACCTTCCTGAGGCCGCCCCGCACTTGGGTTCTGAGGACCTTCGCTCTCTCCCCTCGTCCTCTTCTCCTCCCTCCTCTCTCCCCTGGGGCAACCTGAACTACTCGGCTCTCTCCCCGCTCCTCCTCCTCCTCTGCAACTCAGCTCTAGTCCTGCCTCAGGCCAAACTCTTGAACAGGGGGCCAGGGCTGGAAAGTTGTGGAAATCCCCCTGTGGGGAGCCTGTGCTGAGGACGCTGAAGCTGAGCCCCAGCCTAGGGGAGGCGTTGCCCTGATCTGAGCAGATCCTCAGGGCAGACAGAAGGCAGCCAAGGCCTGGAGCTGGGTGCCTCTAACCACCTCTACCCCAAAGGTTGTGGGATGCATGGGAGCCAGGATAGGGCTGGGCTTCGGGTCTACACTACCTTGGTCCTGAGATGGAGTCTAGGAACATTGGTGGGGGTGCCAAGAATTCTGTAGAAGTAGGATGGTGGTCGGGGGTCCCTCTCACTTCTTCAGCTCTCAAGATTGCATACAACAGGCTCCTAAGAAATCACTGAGGCTGGCCAGCATGGTAGCTCACAGGTGACTGAGGCAGGAGAATCACTTGAACCCGGCAGGCAGAGGTTGCAGTGAGCTGAGACCGCGCCACTGCACTCCAGCCTGAGTGACAGAGCGAGACTCGTCTCAAAAATAAATAAGTAAATAAATAAAATCACTGAGGCTAGTTGGGCGCGGTGGCCCACACCTGTCATCCCAGCACTTTGGGAGGTCAGAGTGGGTGGATCTCTTGAGCCCAGGAATTCCAGACCAGCCTGGCCAACATGGCAAAACCCCTTCTCTACAAAAAATACAAAAACTGAGGCCGGGCGCGGTGGCTCAAGCCTGTAATCCCAGCACTTTGGGAGGCCGAGACGGGCGGATCACGAGGTCAAGAGATCGAGACCATCCTGGTTAACACGGTGAAACCCCGTCTCTACTAAAAAATACAAAAAACTAGCCGGGCGAGGTGGTGGGCGCCTGTAGTCCCAGCTACTCGGGAGGCTGAGGCCGGAGAATGGCGTGAACCCGGGAGGCGGAGCTTGCAGTGAGCTGAGATCCGGCCACTGCACTCCAGCCTGGGCGACAGAGCTACACTCCGCCTCAAAAAAAAAAAAAAAAAAAAAAAAAAAATACAAAAATTAGCCAAATGTGGTGACGTGCGCCTGTAGTCCCAGCTATGTGGGAGGGTGAGGTGGGCGGATGGCTTGAGCCTGGGAGGTTAAGGCTGCAGGGAGCCAAGATCACACCACTACACTCCAGCCTGGGTGACAGAGCGAGACCCTGTCTCAAAAAAGAAAGAAAGAAAGAAAGAAATCCCTGAGGCTTTTAGGCCTCGGAGACAGAGAGCCTGCTGACTCCTTGAGGTGTACAGAGGCACCAGTTTTTGGGACAGGGGTTTAGAAAACTCAAGGAGGACAGTATCTTTCTAAGGCAGTTGATTTTTACCTTCTCAGGTGCAGGAAAAGTGACCGTACCCTTCTCTGTGAATTTCCCGTGGACTAAGGGGCTCAGACAGGCCCCGACACGGGGAGGACCCTCTTGGCAGTCAGCTTATTCCGAAATTTGAATTTCCAATGCACCTAGAGGAATCCAGAGGGCAAAGGTTGTTATTTATAAGTAAAGCTTCCTTCTAAGGAAAGTAGATCCTGCTGCATTAACTAAAAGGCCCTTTTGTTCGTAAAAGGCACTTACTGGGTTTGGCTTGGCAGCCTGGTTTAGGAAGAGCAGGAGGGGTTAGGGAGAGCCTAATTGCAGGGTCTCCTGTGTGAGAACTGGAAGCCCCTGGGGTAGTGAGGTGTTGGGCAGGGGCTGAAGGTGGGAGGGGGGTAGATGGGCACCCGCAGATGGGAGCAGCAGTCCTGAGCGGGTGGGGCTGGAGGATGCCTGAGAAACCAGCTTGTAAGAGCAGGGACATTCCAGTGCCACTTTCAGTCGTGTGCTGAGCCACTCTATAACTCTTCCAGGGACCCACAAATCCTCAGTGAAATTCTGCTTACAGAGCAGTCTGGTATCCACGGTTTCTTCGGAGAAGAAACGGGCTGCATCCTACATTTGAGTCAATTCCAGGGCAGAAATAAAGGGAACAGCTGTTAGAATTCAGAAGCCGGAAATCAGAGGCACACAATTGTAAGCCTGAGAAATTGCAGAAGCCTTGTGGAAAGTAAGAGATCGGGTCTGAGCCAACCTTATTTCAATCCCAGTGGGCTGGCGGACCCCAGCTACCAACCACGGGTTCTGCCTGGGGGGCAGACATTTGCCCCCTGCTTCCTTGCTAAAAGAAGCTTGTTTTGTTCTGGTGGGAGGACAATGCACTAATTACCCCCAGGTGGATGGTGACTGGGATATTTACATCCGATACACTCCCCTCTGCTGGTAATTGGGTTGGGGAGAACCATGGGACCCTATTCTGGCCAATGAGATAGGAGGGGGAGGCTGCTGGGGGCTTCTGGGAGGAATTTTCCTTCTCTAATAAAAAGAGATGTTTTAGGAGGGCCCCTACCCAAGCCTCTTTTCCTGAGATGCTGCCCGTGGCAAATGCAGCCACACAAAAGTGCAGGCTCTAGGGTCAAACATCTGGGCTAAAATCATGGCTCTGCCTCTGATGGGCTGTGTTGTCTTAAGCAGATTACTTGACCTTTCTGTACCTCGTGTTCCTCATCTACAAAGTGAAAATAATTGGACTTTCTTCACAGGGTGCTGTGAAAATCAAATGAGTGAATACACTTAAAATGCCCAGACAGTTCTAGCACATGATAAGCACTCAATATAAAATAGCTGTTATTTAGTTGTTCTCTGTGGATATGATGCTTGGAGCCACTGTAGTCATCTTTCAACCATAAAGGGCTTGACTCAAAAAGGGTCTACCCCAAGATATCTTAAGATAAAACTCCTCTTTTTTTTTTTTTTTTTTTTCTTGAGACACTCTCACTCCATTGCAGAGGCTGGAGGCTGGACTGCAGTGGTGTGATCACGGCTCACTGCCCCCTTGACCTCCCAGGCTCAGACGATCCTCCTGCCTCAGCCTCCTGAGTAGCTGGGACCACAGGCACATACTACCACATCTGGCTCATTTTTAAAAATTACTTGGAGAAGGCTGGGCACGGTGGCTCATGCCTGTAATCCCAGCACTTTGGGAGGCCGAGGCAGGCAGATCACAAGTTCAGGAGTTCAAGACCAGCCTGGCCAATATGATGAAACCCTGTCTCTACTAAAAATACAAAAATTAGCTAGGCATGGTGGTGTGTGCCTGTAGTCCCAGCTACTTGGGAGGCTGAGGCAGAAGAATCACTTGAACCCAGGAGGTGGAAGTTGCAGTGAGCCAAGATCACGCCACTGCACTCCAGCCTGGGCAACAGAGCGAGCCTCTGTCTCAAAAAAAAAAAAAAAAAAAAAAATTATTTGTAAAGATAGAAGTCTCCTCTTATGTTGCCTAAGCTAGGAAACTCCCAACTCTTTTGGCAACTTTTAGTTTAGTATTCTGTTACTTGTGGCCTGAATCTCCCTAACCAATTCATAGGCAAAAACTTGATACTTATGATTGTTTTTGTTTTATGATGAGAAATTAAACCACCTAATCCATGTGATACTCATATTTACTGAGAACACTGCTGAGAACCCTGGAGGCAGACTACACAGCATTGACTGCTAGTCATCCTCAAATGTGCAGTTTCTCCTTCTCTCTTTAATAAATAGAATGACCATATTTTAGCTGGGTACATACTGCCTGGCTAGAAAGTACATTTCCCAGGCCGGGCCCAGTGACTCACGCCTGTAATCCCAGCACTTTAGGAGAGGTGGGTAGACCACTTGAGGTCAGGAGTTCAAGACTAGCCTGGCAAACATGATGAAACCCTGTCTCTACTAAAAATACAAAAATTAGCTGGATGTGATGGCAGGAGCCTGTAACCCCAGCTACTTGGGAGGGTGAGGCAGGAGAATTGCTTGAACACAGTAGATGGAGGTTGCAGTGAGCTGAGATCGCGCCATTGCACTCCAGTCTGGGCGACAGAGCGAGCGAGACTTCATCTCAATTTAAAAAAAAAAAAACAAAAAAACTATATCTCCCACTCTCCCTTGCAACTAGGTGGAGCTATGGGCCCAAGCTTTAGCAAAGAAATAAGAATTGAAGTGGTATGTGCCAAAGGATTGAGTATTTTCCCATCTCACTCTTTTTTTTTTTTTTTTTTTTTTTGAGATAGAGTCTCACTCTGTCACCCAGGCTGGAGTGCAATGGTGTGATCACAGCTCACTGCAACCTCCACCTCCTGGGTTTAAGCAATCTTCCTACCTCAGCCTCCAGAGTAGCTGGGACTAGAGGTGTGGGCCACCATACCCAGCTTATTTTTTATTTTTATATATATCTATATCTATAGATATAAATATATATATATTTATATAGATAGATAGATTTTTTTTTTTGAGATGGAGTCTTGCTCTGTCACCCAGGCTGGAGTGCAGTGGCATGATCTCGGCTCACTGCAACCTCTGCCTCCCAGGTTCAAGCAGTTCTCTGCTTCAGCCTCCAGAGTAGCTGATATTACAGGTACCTGCCACTATGCCCAGCTAATTTTTGTATTTTTAGTAGAGTCGGGGTTTCACCATCTTGGCCAGGCTGGTCTTGAACTCCTTACCTTGTGATCTACCCTCCTCAGCCTCCCAAAGTGCTGGGATTACAGGTAGGAGCCACTGCGCCCAGCTGCCCAACTTATTTTCTGTATTTTTAGTAGAGACAGGGTCTCGCTATGTTGCCCAGGCTGGTCTCCAATTCCTGAGCTCAAGTGATACGCCCACCTCTGTCTCCCAAGGTGCTGGGATTACAGGCATGAGCCACTGCGCCCAGCCAGAAGGGCCATTTTGAGGGTGGACACAGTTGCCCCACCAGACATGAACCACCTAACTCCAACCTCTTACATACAAGAAAACAAACGATCTTGTTTAAGCCACTGTATTGTTTTATTGCTTCACTGCAACAGATGTACATGAAGCTCCAGAATATCAAGTGGAAATAGTGGCATAGAAATATTGTCCTGTGAGTGTTACTGTGACCCATTGTATCAGTTAGCTATTGCTGCATAACAAACCACCCAAGACTTAGGCTTAAAACAGTAATGGTTTTTTATTTCTCATGATAATATATGGGTTGGCTGCATTCTGCTGCTGATTTTTCCAGGGCTTACTTGTGCAGCTACGTTGAGCTGGAAGAATGGCTGCAGGCTGGGTTCAGCTGCGACGGTGGGGATGGTTAAGCCTCACTCTTCATGAGGTCTTTCATCCTCAAGGATGACCATGTAGCCTAGGTTCACATGGTGGTTCCAGGACAGTGCTAAGAGAGTAAGCCCCAAATCACAAGCACTTATCTGGCCTCTGTGTCATAGTCACTGATGTCCCACTAGCCAAAGCAAGTCAATCCCAGAGTCACCATGGGAGGGGCCTATCCAAGGGCGTAGATACCAGGGGGCTTGATTCATTGGGCCATTTGATTAACAACCTCACTCTATCATGCCCCATGAATTTTAGAAGCTCATTAAGGATAATTAGAAATCCTGGTGCAGTACTCATTAGGCCCATCTGCACAGGGACTAATATAGGATTAGGAGCAATTGAAATTCCTTCCCCTATTTGGTTATTCATCACCTAGCTCCGGAAAGAAGTTTGACGTTGTTTACATAACTATAAAAGATTTTTAAAGATAAAATTAAAAATGAACGTTGGTGAGAATCAGAACAGAAAGAAAAGGAGAGGAGAAAAAAAAAAGAAAAGATGGTATCAGGAGTAGGGTTAGAACAAAAATTGCCTATCCCAGGGCCCAGGCTCCTGCTAGGAGAGGGATTTGAGGCCTCAATAGACAGTGCTGGGACAAGATCAAGGAGACGGTCAGGGCATGGTGGAGAGGATGGGGGGCGAGGATGTGGCCTTCCCATGAGCACCAGCACTTTGTGCAATTTGTGGCACTTTGGGAGCTGGGATGAAGCTACATCTGAAACACCTCTCAATCTTTGCTGTGCATCTGGATCGCTTATAGAACAGGTTTAAATATAGATTCCTAGGCCTGATGTTTAGAACCTGTCTTTTTGTTTGTTTTGAGATGGAGTCTGGCTCTGTCGCCCAGGCTGGAGTGCAGTGGCGCGATTTCGGCTCACTGCAACCTCTGCTTCCTGGGTTCAAGTGATTCTCTTGCCTCAGCCTCCCAAGTAGCTGGGATTACAAGCATTCATTACCATGCCTGGTTAATTTTTTTTTTTTTTTTTTTTTTTGGAGACAGGGTCCCACTCTGTCACCCAGGCTGGAGTGTGGTAGTACAAACAGGACTCATGGCAGCCTCGATCTCCTGGGCTCAGGCGATCCTCTTGCCTCAGCCCTGCACGTAGCTAGGATCACAGGCACTTGCCACCATGCCTGGCTAATTTTTTCATATTTTTTGTAGTGATGAGGTTTGGCCATGTTGCCCAGGCTGGTCTCAAACTTCTGAGCTCAAGTGATCCACCTGCCTTGGCCTCCCAAAGTGCTGGGATTGCAGGCATGAGTCATGGCACCAGGCCTGGAACCTGTATTTTTAACATGCTTCTCAGGTGATTCTAAAATAAGTGGTCTTTGAACCACATTTTAAGTGACTTTGAAGCCCATAAGTGGGTGCCAGAATCTGGGAAGGATATTCACAGGGGAAGAATAGGTGAGAGGAAAGATTCTTTTTCTTTTCTCTCTTTTTTTTTTGTTTTTCTGAGACAGAGTTTCACTCTTGTTGCCCAGGCTGGAGTGCAATGGCATGATCTTGGCTCACCGCAACCTCTGCCTCCCGGGTTCAAGCGATTCTCCTGCCTCAGTCTCCTGAGTAGCTGGGACTGCGGGCATGCGCCACCACGCCCGGCTAGTTTTGTGTTTTTAGTAGAGACGGAGTTTCACCATGTTGGCCAAGCTGATCTCAAACTCCTGACCTCAGGTGATCCGCCCGCCTCAGCCTCCTAAAGTGCTGGGATTAGTGAGCCACCACGGCTGGCCGAGAGCCAAGGTTCTTAAATTAAGTGAGTAATTCTCAGACTCTCAGGAAGATCCTAGAAAAGGGACAGGAGTGCCATGGGCTCTTGGACCTCCCTAATATCTCAGATCCTTTTTTTCTGCACAGAACAAACCTCTTCCTTGAGTAACTATCCTCCTACTGAGTTTCTCGGCCCTCAGCAGTATTACCTTCCCTAGGACCTGCCCCACCCCTACGCCATCATTGTCAGGCCTCTGAGCCCAAGCTAAGCCATCATATCCCCTGTGACCTGCACTTATACATCCAGATGGCCTGAACCAAGTGAAGAATTACAAAAGAAGTGAAAATGGCCAGTTCCTGCCTTAACTGATGAACAAAAAGAGGTTTGTTCTGTGCAGAAAAAAAGGATCTGAGATATTAGGGAAGTCCAAGAACAAATCACCATTGTGATTTGTTCCTGCCCCACCTTTACTGAGCGATTAACCTTGTGAAATTCCTTCTCCTGGCTCAGAAGCTCCCCCACTGAGCACCTTGTGACCCCCACCCCTGCCCGTAAGAGAAAAACCCCCTTTGATTGTAATTTTCCACTTCCCACCCAAATCCTATAAAAGGGCCCCACCCCATCTCCCTTCGCTGACTCTCTTTTCGGACTCAGCCCGCCTGCACCCAGGTGATTAAAAAGCTTTATTGCTCACACAAAGCCTGTTTGGTGGTCTCTTCACACGGACGCACGTGACAATCCTGGCTGGGAGGCCACCACTTCCCCGCCATTGCTGATTGGACCGGGGTGGGCACCTGACACGGCTGGGCTAATTAGATTCTGTCTGCCAGGAAACTAGAGCAGAGACAAGTCTCTGGTACCAAGTCTGGCTGTGCTCCACAGTGACAGCCCATGAACCCCCGCTGTTAACATCCACAGGACTGCCCTGGTCCCTGCCTTTCCTGGGTCTTGGCTCTTCAATTTCCCTTTGTACTGTGACACACTCTGGCACCCTCCCACTGGATTCCAGTTTTTTTTTCCTTGGAGGAGTCTCGCTCTGCTGCCCAGGCTGGAGTGCAGTTGCGCGATCTCAGCTCACTGCAACCTCCACCTCCCGGGTTCAAGCACTTCTCCTCTCTCAACCTCCCAAGTAGCTGGGACTACAGGCGCACACTGCCACGCCTGGCTAATTTTTTGCATTTTAGTAGACACAGGTTTTTGCAGTGTTGCTCAGGCTGGTCTTAAACTCCTGAGCTCAGGTAATACACCCACCTCGGCCTCTCAAAGTGCTAGGATTACAGGTGTGAGCCACTGTGCCCGGCCTTGGATTTCACTTTTGGCTGAGTTGGCTTCTGTCACTGGCCTCCAAAAAACCTTCACTGTAGCAGGCTGGTAGAGTGAGATGTGGACAGAGTTAGTAGGTTCAAAGTTGTCCGTGTGGTCTCAAACTGGGCTGTCCCTAAGAAATGGGCCCATCTAGTCAAGTTTCCTGAAGAAACCATGAAATGCCAAAAGCTGAGGCTGTTGTTGGAACAGCTATGGCAGTCCCTGGAGGACCCCTTTTTGCTATGGCTAGAACAAGCTGCTGAGACACAGAAAGTGCCAGTCAGTGAGGGGCAAAGCAGAAAGTGAGCCACTGGGAAGTTGGTGCGGCCTGCACGGAGCATCTTCCTCATCCCTCTTCGGACACAGAGCCCCTCATGGATAGAAGATGCTTAAACCCATTTATGCCTAGTGTTCCATTATTGGAACACTAAGCATGTGGGAGTTATTTATATCCTGCTCAAGGGCATCGCCAAGGTCTCATTGTGAAAATTCAAAAAATTGCAACCTGAGGCATAAATGGGTTCTCTTAGATAGTTCTCGGAGGCATGGGAACCACTATGTATAAAGTTTGAAGATTTACCTGAAGATTAACCCAAAGGCTGGTAAGGTAGCCAGCCTCCAAGATGGCCCCAGCAACCCCTACCTCCTACTAGTTACAACCTTGTGTCGTCTCCTCTCACATTAAGTAAGGTTGGCCTGGGCGACCAAGGGAGTACAGCAGGAGTGATATCGTGTGATTTTCAAGGCTAGGCCATAAAAGAGATTGGTGGCTCAACCCGGCCATCTTGGAATGCTTCCTCTGGAGGAGGGCAGCCACCATGTTGTGAGGGTGTACAAGCAGCCCTGTGCAGAAGCCCACACATGAGGAACCAAGGCCGCCTGTCATCGATCAGCACCAACTTGCCAACTATGTGAGCTGCCTTGGGAGCAGATCTTCTGGCCCTACTCCGGCCTTCAGGAGTCGGTCATCACAGCTGACATCTTTTTTTTTGAGATAGAGTCTCACTCTGTCACCCAGGCTGGAGTGTAATGGTGCGATCTTGGCTCACTGCAACCTCCACCTCCCGGGTTCAAATGATTCTCCTGCCTCAGCCTCCCAAGTAGCTGGAATTACAGGTGCGTGCCACCATGCCTGGCTAATTTTTGTATTTTTAGTTGAGACGGTGTTTCACCATGCTGTCCAGGCTGGTCTCGAACTCCTGACCTCAAATGATCCACCAGCCTCGGCCTCCCAAAGTGCTAGGATTACAGGTATGAGCCACACACCCAGTCCCAGCTAACATCTTGACCACAACTTCAAGAGAAACCCTGAGTCAGGGCCACCTGGCTAAGCCACTCCTGGATTCCTGACCCACAGAAGCTCGGTGAGAGGATAAATGTATATAAATGTATATGGTTTTGGTTTTTTGTGTTTTTTTTTGAGAAGGAGTTTCACTCTTGTTGCCCAGGCTGGAGTGCAATGGCACGATCTCAGCTCACTGCAACCTCCACCTCCCGGGTTCAAATGATTCTCCTGCCTCAGCCTCCCAAATAGCTGGAATTACAGGCATGCGCCACCATGCCCAGCTAATTTTTTGTATTTTTAGTAGAGACAGGGTTTCTCCATGTTGGACAGGCTGATCTCAAACTCCTGACCTCAGGTAATCCACCCACCTTCGCCTCCCAAAGTGCCAGGATTACAGGCATGAGCCACCACGCCCGGCCAAATGTATACTGTTTTAAGCCGCTACGTTTGGGGATGATTTGTGCCCTAGGAATAGATCGCTAAAATACCTGAGGATGAGAATGTGCTGGGCTTGGAATATCTCCAGAAATCACTCATAAAGGGGGTAATGGGGTGAGGCTGTGTGGCCCAGATTTGCCTCAGTGGGACTTCAGGCACCAAAGGCAGTTGTGCAGAGCCCCCCACCTTCTCTTGTATTCATCCCTTTGGAAACGGAGGGAGGGAGCCCACGCCATAGGACACAGCTGTTAACATTCCCGGCCCTCTCAGGTGCGCCCTGCTTCATCAGCATGAGAGCCAAATTAAATCCACAGTTCCTCTGATATTCAGAATACCAGTGTTGTAGGAGTTATTAAGAAATTATTTTAGGCAGAGAGGAAAAGGAGTCCTTGGAAAGTTTTCATTTTTTAAAGCATCTCCAGAAAAGCCTTTAATATGCAAATGCAGGCCATTAGAAACTGGGTCCACCCAATATGGCAATTCCTGCATCTTCTTGCCCTTGCCCCACGTGTTCCTGGCAACATGACTGCCCCCACATATCCCCACGTGTGTAAAACATCCTGGCACCCTGCATTTGCATATTAAAAGGCTACGGTGGGAGGGCCAGCTTTATTGCGGGCTAAGTGAATGGCATGCCTGGTCAAACCAATCCCCTGAGCCCTATGCAAATCAGACACCGCCTCCTCCGACCTCTGTGTGTATACCTGACTGGTTTGCACCCCACTTGGGCTTCCCTCTCTTGGCTTTGGAGCCCTCCTCTCTCTGTCTCTGTGTGGGGGAGCTTCTTCCTTCTGCCTTCTCCCTTCTTGCCTATTAAACCCTCCACTCCTTAAAATCACTCTACATGTGTCTGTGTCATTTTATCTAAACCAGCATGAGGACCAAGAACCCTGGTGTTCCTCCACTCAATCAGAGCCATATCACCAGGATTTCTGAGTGCCCTTCCTATTGGTGGTAGAAGGTCCAACTTTTCTTCTCCTGAGGGAGGTCCAAGGATCCCAGTGTCTGACAGTCTAAAGGAGGCCATCCTGATCTGTTTTCCCAGCCAAGGAAGAAACTAGAAAATCTCATCTAGACTTCTGAGGGCTCAGCCTTCCCCAAACCAGAAATTCCAGCAGTTTCTCACAGTACATCTGAGGAAATGAAGTCCTGCCTTTGCAAACCCCCCAGGGACCCATCCTGATGGAATAACTCTGGGATATTGTTATGGTTGGACTATTTGTCCCTGCCAAAACTCATGTTGAAAGATTTTTTTCTTTTATGTTTTTGAGACAGGGTGTCACTCTGTTGCCCAGCGTGGAGTACAGGGGCACGGTCATGGCTCACTGCAGCATCAACCTCCCTGGGCTCAGGCAATCTACCTCAGCCCCTGGAGTAGCTAGGACTACACGTGCGTACCACCATGCCTGGCTAATTTTTTTTACTTTTTGTCAAGATGGGGTTTCACCATGTTGCCCAGGCTGGTCTAGAACCCCTGGGCTCAAGCAATCCGCCCACCTTGGCCTCTCAAAATGCTGGGACTGCAGGCATGAGCCAGTGCACCCAGGCTATGCTGAAATTTAATCCCCAATGTGGCTATATTGAGAGATAGGACCTCTAAGAGGTGATTGAATCATGAAGGCTCGGCCCAATGGATTAATCTCGTGGGTTAATGGATTAATGAGTTAACTGGTGATTATGGGAGTGGGACTGGGGACTTTATAAGAAAGGGAAGGGACACTGAGGGACACCCCTGTGCCCCCTCACCGTGCGATGTCCTGCCCTCCCACAGGACTGCAGAGAGCTCCCACCAGCAAGAAGGCTCTCACCAGATGTGGCCCCTCCACCTTGGACTTCCCAGCCTCCAGAACTTTAAAAATACATTCATTTCCTTTAGAAATTACCCAGTTTCAGCATTCTGTTGTAAGTAACAGAAAACAAACTGAGACAAATGTCTGAATCTGTCAGAGCAGAGAAGTCCAGGCCCCATCACAAGCTGTCATCCTGGAAGCTATCAGACCACATGCTTCCCAGGAAAGGAAGGGAGATGCAAGGTCGTGCAAATTGCAGGGAGCTGGCAGGCCTGTCCGGGCCCTGGGGGTCTGGTGCTGCTTCTCTCCTACCTGACTTCAAATTTACCCCACCATTCACTTCATTCCCAGCAGACCTCACTGCCTGCAGGCCCCAGGTGGCCAGAGACCAGGGATCTTTCTACTCACGATCTGCTTCCCAAGGACTCCTACTCTTTTCTCTCAGATTCTCCTTTCAGGGAATCCCTGAGACGCAGGAGCACTGTGGTGACCTCTTTCCTGCTGCTGTCACAGTCACGGGATGGAGGGCAGAGACCCTAAGAGACCCTTACCTAGAAGAGGAAGGTTTTCTCCCTGATGCCCCACAATTCTGCACCCAGCATACAGGGAAGAACCAAGGAGCCAGGGAAACACTGCCCAGCACCCAGTGGGACAGATGTGTGTCCTGGCCCCAGTGCAGGCCTCACTACCATGATGGCCTGCAGACTCTGCCTGCCCACCTCCATCCCCTTGGCCTGCTGCCCCTACCCCAGGGCAGGGTCTCAGCTGAGGAGGGAGCTGTGGTCACCCCAGCACTCCTTCCCTGCTGAGCTGGGATGGGACTGTGCTTGTAGTTATTCCCACTACATTCTGGAGAACTTTCCAGGCCCTTGGGAAGCGCACGGGAGGTGCTTCTTATGCTGCAGTCCTCCATGAATGTGAGTTTATGGGAAGGCCAGGGAAACAGTGAAGCCTGGGGGCAGCTCTTCAGCCATCCTCTGGCCTGAGTAAAGTGGAGTACAGCAGAGATACAGCCTTCCCCCACAGCCAGGACAGACCCAGAGGAGCAGTAGCCACTTTTTCACCTGTAAAATGGGAATGAGGCTGGGAGCAGTGGCTCACACCTATAATCCCAGCACATTGGGAGGCTGAGGTCAGGAGTTCGAGACCAGCCTGGCCAGCATGGTAAAACCCTGTCTCTACTAAAAATACAAAAATTAGCTGGGCATGATGGTATACACCTGTAATTCCAGCTACTCGGGAGGCTGAGGCATGAGAATCACTGAATCCAGGAGGCAGAGCTTGCAGTGAGCTGAGATCACACCTCTGCACTCCAGCCTGGGTGATGGAATAAGATTCAGTCTCAAAAAAAAGGGAGAGGGGAATGAGAGCTTGAAAGGAGAGAGAGAAGTAAAGCTTTTTATTCAACCTCTGCTGAGGTGACTTTTCCAGGTTTCCAGGGGGTGTGGACACACCCGAAGGCAGGGCAGGGGTGGGGCAGGGTGGGGTGGGGTCCTGAGATGGCAGAATTCATTTTCAAAGGTGAGTGAGGCCTTGCTCCTGAGAGCAGTAAAACGGGACAAGCAGAGACAAGGGCTGCTTCTGGGACACAAAGAATTCCTGGAGAGCCTCAGGAATACAATTTGGCACCTGGACACTTTGTCAAATGAAAGATTGATTGAATCAGTGAATGGTTGAATTTATGGCTCGAGATGAGCTCACTTGGAAGCGGCCCTGTGATCATGAGAAAACTTGAACCAAAAGTGGGGGAAATGGCCCAGTGCGGTGGCTCTTGTCTGTGATCCCTGCACTCTGGGAGGCCGAGGCAGGTGAATCACTTGAGCCCAGGAGTTCAAGACCAGCTTGGGCAACACAGCGAGACCATGTCTCAAAAAACTAAGCAACCACCACAAAAAAAAAAAAAAGAAGCAAGAAGGAGGAGGAGGAGGAGGAGGAGAAGGAGGAGGAGGAAGAGAAGGAGGAGGAGGAGGAGGAGAAGGAGAAGGTGGGGAGGGGGTGGGAAGAAAGGGCCCCATGAAATCCTGAAGTCAGGAAACCTGACTCCTACGGAGAGCAAGGGTCAAGAATTCCCCACGTGCAGCTGAGAATTTGCCTCAGCGCCACCTGCTGGCGGTTACCCACCTGGCTGCAGCTGGAAGTTACCGCCTGAATGGGGAAGATTTTGGAAAGAGGAGGACCAGGCTCTAAGATGGCCGGCCTGCTCAGCAACAGCTGCTACCTGATTCATCCTGATCCTTCCAAGAGTCGGCCAAGAAAATATATCAAAGCCTGGGAAAAGGCAAGAGACTTCTGGGTGTGTTCCTTTCAGAGGAGTGCCGGGTGTTGGCTATGGCCTCTAGTGATGATCTGATTCTTCAGGGGTGTGTGCTTGTGTGCTTTCGATTGTCTTTGATTGGCTTTATAGCTCTGTAGGGATAGAGGCAATTTGAGGAAAAGAGATCACAAAGCAAATGATTCCTGCTCATAACCGTGCAAAGGAATTTTGTCCAGTAGAGAATATAAATACCCGTAAGTCAAATTCTCAGTTGAACTTATTTTAACATCTTTTTTTTTTTTTTTTTTTTTTGAGACGGAGTCTCGCTCTGTCGGCCAGGCTGGAGTGCAGTGGCCGGATCTCAGCTCACTGCAAGCTCCGCCTCCCGGGTTCACGCCATTCTCCTGCCTCAGCCTCCCAAGTAGCTGGGACTACAGGCGTCCACCACCTCGCCTGGCTAGTGTTTTGTATTTTTAGTAGAGACGGGGTTTCACCGTATTAGCCAGGATGGTCTCGATCTCCTGACCTCGTGATCCGCTCGTCTCAGCCTCCCAAAGTGCTGGGATTACAGGCTTGAGCCACCGCGCCCGGCTTATTTTAACATCTTGCTGATTCCATGTCAATTAATAAGTCAAAGAAAATCTTTGACACACGTTCACTTTAATTGGTATGGGAGTCATGATTCTGCCTCTTTGAAAGTTATACTGGAGCAGGTCCTTGGCGCATAAGAAGCCTACAAAGTCTCACACATTTCCTCCCTTCCCTCCCCCAACCGAGGTTCAGGCCAACAACTCCATCCTCTGGCCACCAGACCCAGCCTCACCCTCCAGACGGCCAGCTCCCAAGTGCAGGGGCCAGGTCTGATCCTTGCTAGAACTGCGGCGCTCTTGTAGATGCTGTTGAATGAGTCTATGGATATGTTTAGATATAACTCACCTTATTACTGGGGATGGAGCACCAGGTACCTGGGAAAGGCAATGCATGCATGTGGCCCAACGCTTCTGAGCCTCAGTTTCTGCTTCTGCAAAATGAGGATAATGGGTTCAGCCTACAGATGGAGAAGAAGTCTTAAGCCAGTCCTGCCTGTTTTCCATTTATCTCTTTTGGTTTCTATTCCTACCTCCCATCCCACCCCCAGGATGCTAAGAACAGGAACCAGGTCATTTCCTCTGGCTCCCCACCCTGCAAGGCCCACAGGAAGTGTTCCGTTAAGTCCTCCTACCTGGTGCATGAATGACAGGGGAGGAGGAGGGGTTGGTTTAAGAAGCCTGGGTGTGGAGGGAGAGGGAGCTCAGCGGGAGACTTGGGCTCCAGTGCTGGAGGGCTGGAGGGAAAGGGGTACGTACAGGGAACCCCTAGGAGACAAACCGAAAGGAGAGGCTGAAGTGGCTGGACTTTAAGCAAATCTAATGCCAAGCCTCACTCCATCCAAGCCTCAGGAGCCTACCTGCTTCTCTGGCCCCTTTTCCCCAAAACAGCTTCCTCTGCTAAGAAGCGCCGCTGAGTCTCTCATACCTGGGATTCAGGCGCCATCTCGTGGCCATTCCTGGAACTGCCAAGACTGCGCGGAGCCCCGACGTCCAAGGATAGAGGAAGCCTGGCCAACCCTTCTCCAACTTTCTGGCCCTCCATCCTCCTCATCTCCATCTTCTCCTTTCCATTTACTGAGCACTGACTATGCCAGCCTCTCTGCTCAGCACTTTACAGGCCCTTAGCACATTTATTTCTTGAATAGCCTTAAAAGGAAGTTATATTTAAGGCATGCTTATTATCATTCTACAGCCGGGCACGGTGGCTCACCCCTGTAATCCCAGCACTTTGGGAGACCCAGGCGGGCGGATCACCTGAGGTCAGTAGTTCGAAACCAGTCTGGCCAACATGGTGAAATCCCGTCTCTACTAAAAATACAAAAATTAGCCGGGTGTGGTAGTGGATGCCTGTAATCCCAGCTACTCTGGAGGCTGGGCAGGAGGATCACTTGAACCGGGCAGTGGAGGTTGCAGTGGGCTGACATGGTGCCAGTGCACTCCAGCCTGGGTGACAGAGCGAAACTATGTCTCAAAAAAAATAAATTAAATAAATAAATAAATAAATAAGTCCGGGTGTGGTGGCTCACGCCTGTAATCCCAACACTTTGGGAGGCTGAGGCAGGTGGATCACCTGAAGTCAACAGTTCAAGACCAGCCTGGTCAACATGGTGAAACCCTGTCTCTACTGAAAATACAAAAAATTAGCCAGTCTTGGTGGTGGTACCTGTAATCCAGCTACTCAGGAGGCTGAGGCAGGAGAATCACTTGACCCTGGGAGGCGGAGGTTGCAGTGAGCTAAGATTGCGCCATTGCACTCCCGTCTTGGCAACAAGAGCAAGATTCCATCTGAAAAAACAAACAAACAAAAAACATTTTACAGATGAGGAAACTGAGGCACAGAGAGATGAAGTTTTCCCAAAGTCACGCAGCTAAGAATTGGACCAGAATAGCTTTTCTCTGTAAAGGAGAGTGACAGTGAGGCAGCTGGTCCTGCCCCTTAACAGCCATTTGGCCCTGGAGCCCTTCAGCTCTAATTCAAATGTGGTTTGGGACTGGGCACAGTGCTCACACCTGTAATCCCAGCACTTTAGGAGACCAAAGGGGGTGGATCACTTGAAGTCAGGAGTTCGAGACCAGCCTGGCTAACATGATGAAACCCCATCTCTACTAAAAACACAAAAATTAGCCAGGCATGGTGGTGGGCGCCTGTAATCCCAGCTGCTTGGGAAGCTGAGGTAGAATAGCTTGAACTGAACCCGGGAAGCAGAGGTTGCAGTGAGCTAAGATAGCTCTACTGCACTCTAGCCTAGGCGACAAAGCAAGACTCCGTCTCAAAAATAAATAAATAAATAAATAAATAAAAATACAAAAATTAGCCAGGCTTGGTGGCAGACCCCTGTAATCCCAGCTACTCGGGAGGCTGAGGCAGAAGAATCACTTGAATCTGAGAGGTGGAGATTGCAGTAAGCTAAGATGGAGTCACTGTACTCCAGCCTGGGCGACAGAAAGAGACTCCGTCACAAAAAAAAAAAAAAAAGAAGGTGCCAACTCTGTGTGAGACCTGCACTGAACAGTAGGTTTTCCTGTCTTTTTTTTTTTTTTTTTCAGATGGAGTCTAGCTTTGTGTCCAGGTTAGAGTGTAGTGGCATGATTTCGGCTCACCGCAACCTCTGCCTCCTGGATTCAAGTGATTCTCCTGTCTCAGCCTCCTGAGTAGCTGGGACTACAGGCGCCCACCACCACACCCAGCTAATTTTTTTTTTTTTTTTTGAGACAGAGTCTCACTCTGTCCCCCAGGCTGGAGTGCAGTGGCGCAATCTCGGCTCACTGCAAGCTACGCCTCCCAGGTTCACGCCATTCTCCTGCCTCAGCCTCCTGAGTAGCTGGGACTACAGGCGCCCGCCACCACGCCCGGCTAATTTTTTGTATTTTTAGTAGAGACGGGGTTTCACCATGTTAGCCAGGATGGTCTCAATCTCCTGACCTCATGATCCGCCCGTCTCGGCTTCCCAAAGTGCTGGGATTACAGGCGTGAGCCACCACACCAGGCCTAATTTTTATATTTTTAGTAGAGACGGGGTTTCACTGTGTTGGCCAGGCTGGTCTCGAACTCCTGACCTCGTGATCTGCCCGTCTTGGCCTCCCAAAGTGTCGGGACTACAAGCGTTAGCCACTGCATCCAGCCGGTCTCCTGTAATTCTATCTCAGTTCCCTTCACCGCCCCATCACTGTTTATATGGCCTGATTTACGTAAGTGTCTGTCTCCCACCCAAGACTGTGGGCTTCCTGAGAGCAGGAACCTTGTCTGTTTTCTTCACTGCCATGTCCCCACAGCAAAACATGGATTCTAGAATACAAAACAGGAGCTCAATAAACATCTGTGAGTGAACTGGTATATGGATTAATTAATGGACTTGTTCCTGCCCTGTGCCTCAAAAAAAAGACGCTGTCTCAAAAATAAATAATAAATAAATAAAGCAAAGCCAGAGAGGGGGCCAAGTGTGTGGAGATAACGCGAGGCAGAGGCCAGATGGAGGAAGGTCTCTTGGCCACTGGCATGCCCAAATGAGGATGTAACATGTAGTGACAAAGGGACACAATGGGAGGAACGCAGGAGCTGCTCGCCAGGCCATTGTGAGCTTGCATCTCATTACCCAGCCACACCTCCCGCCGTGCACCATGAATTCATATTTTCTATAAATCCTCTAATTATCTTGTGAATAGCACAATTACATGGCATTGCATTGTGTGTGTGTGTTTTTAAAAAGTTCGTTTGTTAAACATAAATCTTTAAATGCATGAGGTTTTTATTTTTTAATTTAATAACACTGGAAGCCTTAAAATTGGAAGCAGCAGGGGCTTCTCCTTTTTTTTTTTTTTTTGAATCAGAGTTTCCCTCTTGTTGCCCAGGTTGAAGTGCAATGGCACAAACTCGGCTCACTGCAATCTCTGCCTTCAAGGGTTCAAGCAATTCTCCTGCCTCTGCCTCCTGAGTAGCTGGGATTACAGGCACCCGCCACCACGCCTGACTAATATGTGTATTTTTAGTAGAGATGGGATTTCACCATGTTGCCCAGGCTGGTCTTGAACTCCTGACCTCAGATGATCCACCTGCCTCAGCCTCCCAAAGTGTTGGGATTACAGGTGTGAGCCACCATGTCCGGCCTGCAACAGGGGCTTTTCTTGACCTTCAAGAGGTCGGTCCTGGGGTAGTCTACACGCACAATCACACTCACACAGCCACCCACCCTCACACTCACTTGCCCATGGTGCCCAGCCAGAGGGCAGAGACCTGTTCCCCTGCCACCACAGGGTGACCTTGCGCAGGTCACTGCAGCATCTTCACTACTTTGGCTCCACTTCACTCAGCCCTTTTACACAGAACATGTTTACATGTTTTACACAGAACATTCCCATCCTCATGGACTTTCATTACAAAACAGTCAGAGATTTGTGTGTCCATTTTACAGACAGGTAGAATGAGGCTCTGAGAGGTGCCTGCTCAAAGCTGCTGGGGAGAGCACGAGGACTCTGCAGGAGAAAAGATGAGGACAGGTGGCCTGGCATGGTGGCTCATGCCCGTAATCCCAGCACTTTAGGAGGCTGACACGGGCAGATCACTTGAGATCAAGAGTTCGAGACAAGCCTGGCCAACATGGTGAAACCCCATCTCTACTAAAAACACACAAATTAGCCGGGTGTGGTGGCGGGCGCCTGTAGTCCCATCTACTCTGAGGCACAAGAATTGTTTGAACCCAAGAGGCAGAAGTTGTAGTGAGCTGAGATGGCACCACCACACCCCAGCCTGGGTGACAGAGCAAGACTCCATCTCAAAAAAAAAAAAAGAAAAAGATGGGGATGAAGAGATTGGAAGGTTTAAAGGTGACCAGAGGGGCAGGAGAGTGTCAACATGAACCCTCAGGGGGGCTGTGACCTTCGATAGACCTGTGTGTGAATCCCAGCCCCACCATTCATTTATCTCAGGTAAATTACTGAAGCTCCCGGAGCCCCAGTTTCCAAATCTTTACAGTGGGAATAATGACAGAATCATCTCAAGATCCTCTCATGCAGGTTAAATGAGGCAGTACCAGTGAAACAGCTGTTGTTACTTTCAGCCTTACCAAGGCTTGTGACCCCGGAGTGTAGGGAGAGGTGCGGTATGGAGGAGGCCGCTCAGGGTACAGCCTGCGCAGCCACAGGCTGGGGGGACTCCTGCTGTGTTGCTGCCTCTGCCTGCTTGACAGTAGTTATTTTACAATTACTATCGTCCGTCCTTTCCCATCACTCCTGCTTTAGACTTTACTAAGTGCTTTCATTCATTCATCCCTCCATTCATTCATTCAGCTCTTACAGAGTGCCTCTTATATAAGCCAGGCATGGTGCCGGGCTTCCAGTATATCCTGGTGAACGAGGTAGGCACTGTCCTTGCACCTGGACAGCTTACAGACATCCAGTAGTTAATCACACCAATAAATATGTAGTTAGAAATTGGGTTGCCGGGTGCGGTGGCTCACGCCTGTAATCCCAGTACTTTGGGAGGCTGAGGCAGGCGGATCACAAGGTGGGGAGATCGAGAACATCCTGGCTAACACGGTGAAACCCCATCTCTACTAAAAATACAAAACATTAGCTGAACATGGTGGCGAGCGCCTGTACTCGCAGCTACTCAGGAAGCTGAGACAGGAGAGTGGCGTGAACCCGGGAGATGGAGGTTGCAGAGAGCCGAGATCGGAGATCGCGCCACTGCACTCCAGCCTGGGCGACAGAGGGAGACTCTGTCTCAAAAAAAAAAAAAGAGAGAGAGAAAAAAAGAAATTGGGTTAAGGGTGAGGAGAGAAAAATATAGGGGGCCCAGGTGAGGGAATCACAAGGTGCCGCAAATTAATCTCAACGAACCTTCACAGTAGTGTCCAAGGCTAACTCTCACCCCCAATGCCTCAGATAGAGCCCCTGAAGATCAATAGCGATCCAGTGCTTGCCCACGGGCACCAATAAGGTGGGATGAAGGACCCGAGGCCACGGTCAGCTGACTGTTTCTCCAGTTGAGCCAGGGGAAGGCGAGCTCCGCGGGCTTCCCCTGCCCCGGAGAGAGGATTGCAAGAGCAGCCAGGGAAGGGAGGAGCCTGCCTGGAGTCCTGTGTCCCCGTCACATCTCTTCCATGTCTCCCGAGGGGTGGGGAAGTTGGCTCAGACCCCGGGGGTCTGAAGCACAGAGTGGGCACCAACCTGGGCACCTGTGCCTACCCTTTGGGCATAGCTGTTCCAAGCTGGGCCCCTCTAGACTCCAAGGGGCCAGATTGTGAGTGGGAGGGAGGTTGCTCCCAGGGGAGGCTATGCCAGGCTGGCTTGGCAGCATGCCCACCTTGTGGCCAGAGCAAGCTGGAGGCTGTGCTACCTATCTGTCTGTCTATCTATCTATCTATCTATCTATCTATCTATCTATCTATGTATCTATCCTTCTATCTGTCTATCTCCTTTGATCTGCATGTGCCACGTCTTTCATTCAGTCATTCAACAAACATTCATAAAGCATCTACTTTTTACCAGGTAATAGGCTAAACTCCACGCCAACAAACACACCAGACCAATGTCCCTGTTCTCCTGAACAGAAAGGAAGGCAGAGAGTAATGAGGTCATCACACAAAAGCCAGGGGTTCCCTTCACAGGTGTCACCCTTGCAGTCTCTCTCTCCCCGTCTCAGCCAACCTGCAGGCACATGCTGTGGATGCTGCCTTCTGTATCCCAAGGCCAGATGCTTCTCACCTCAACGCTGCCCTCCGTCTCTTTCAGGATGAGTGCACTGTCCTATGAGCAAGGCCCCAGTGTCCTTCTTCGGATAGTTCCCCACCCCGGCCACAGTGAGCTTCCTGTGTACTCTCTCTCTGAACCCTCCATGGACCCCCACGCAGAGTAAAACCCAAACTCCTGGTGACTTACGAGGCCCCACATGATGGGGCGCCCTGTCAGCTCTCCCACCTCATCTCTGGCCACTGCCCCTCACTCTCTTCCCCCAACACACTGGCCTCCCTGTGTCTCAAGTTCACAGGCACATCCCTGCCTCTGGGCCTCTGCCCTGAATATTCCACAACTAGACGTCCCCACGTCTTCCTCTCCCATTCCACAACAGCCTCTGTTCAAATGTCACCATCTCAAGAAAGCACCTTCCCTCCTGCCTCCCCTTGCCCTGCCTCACTTTCTTCCAGAGCACCGGCCTAGAAAAATAGAACTCACATTCTTTTTTTTTTTTTTTTTTTTGAGATGGAGTTTCACTCTTATTGCCCAGGCTGGAGTGCAATGGCGCAATATTGGTTCACCACAACCTCTGCCTCCCTGGTTCAAGTAATTCTCCTGCCTCAGCCTCCCAAATAGCTGGGATTATAGGCAGGCACCACCATGCCAGGCCGATTTTGTATTTTTAGTAGAGACAGGGTTTCTCCATGTTGATCAGGCTGGTCTCGATCTCCTGATCTCAGGTGATCCACCCACCTCAGCCTCCCAAAGTGCTGGGATTACAGGCGTGAGCTACCATGCCCGGCCAGAACTCACATTCTATTTTGTATTTGTTAGTTATCGTCTATTTCCTCGTCCAGGGCAGGGATTCTTGTCTCTCTTGTCCACTGCTCTATCAGAGCCTAGAACATGCCTGGTACATAAGAGATGCTCAATAAATATTTGTTAAAAACAAACTAAGACAATTGCAAAGTGTGGGTAAGGGCTGAGAACAAAAACCACAGGAAGCCAGTGCAGGATGGAGCGGGGGCTGCACCCACCTGGTGGAGGTGGCAGGTGGGGATCAGAAGTGGTTTCCCTGAAAGTTAGCTGGGTGTGGTGGTGTGTGCCTGTAGTTCCAGCTACTTGGGAGGCTGAGGCAGAAGAATCACTTGAACTCAGGAGGCAGAGGTTGCAGTGAGCCAAGATCACGCTACTGCACTCCAGCCTGGGCGACCAAGCAAGACTCCACCTCAAAAAAAAAAAAAAAAAAGAAGAAGTGGTTTCCCTGAGAAACTGGGAAGGCCCTTCAGAGTGGACCCAAACTGAGGCAAGGTTGCCGGGCCTTTGAGCCTCCCCATTAACCGGTAACAGGCTGCCCCTGAGGAGCAGGCATGCCCTTGTCCCTGAGGATGGGACGTTTGACTGAAATCTGAAGGCTGGAAAGGAGCTGAGGGAAAAGAGCCCTGCCTCGGAGGGAGGCGTGGGGAACAGGAAGGCAGCCTTGAGGCAGCTGTGGCAGCTGAGAGGAGGTGTGCAGAGCTGGGAGGTAACTCCTGGGGTCAGGAGCTCAATTTATTGTCAAAGCAATGGGTAGCCTTGAAGGGCTTAAGCTGTAGATTGGCTGGATCTGCTGGGATCCTTCTGGCTGCCCTGTGGAGAAGGAGTCAGAAGAGGCAAGAGAGGGGAGGGAAACCACTAAAGAAGCTGTGGAGATTTAGATGTGCCATGACCTTGGCCTCATGTGGTGGCTGCAGAAATGGAGAAAGAAGGAGGAGGCAGGAAAGTCTGACCCTCAGGGGACTCCAGTGGGTGCCAAGCCAGAGCCTCCACTATGGCTGGTTGGTTGTCTCAGAGGCAGTCACCTCTGGGCTCCGGGGTCCCGAAACAGACTTGGAGGAGATCCTCACTCAGCAGCTTATGGGGGGCTGCTCTCAGGGACCACCCCAAAAGGGAGCGAGAAGCAGAAGTTACAGCCGAGGCCTCAGCCTGTTCCACAGGGAATTCTGGGGCTGAAAGGGCCCTTTAGAGGTGACCCAAACTGAGGCAAGGTGGCCGCGTCTTTGAACCTCCCTGTTGACTGTTGAAAATCTAGACTTATTACAGATCATCCCTCTCATTTGTGGAACTTCACAGGTGTTTACATACATCCAGGAGCCCACGCTGGGTCAACCTCAACTCTGGGTGCTGCTTGGCCCAGTACACAGTAGGTGCTCACTGAATGTTAGAAGACCCAGACAGAGTGGAGGGTGGAAAGAGGCTCAAATTCTAGGGAGGCTCCCAGCTTTCTTTGTGGTTTGGGCCCCAGGCTAAGACAGAGGCCAAACTGGGGAGAGAAGACCATGTGGTGAGTTTGGGACATGTGAGGCCGTGGCAGCCAGCCCCCTGAGAAGCCCCACCATGAAGGAGGAAGAGGAAGAGACGGAGAGGAGAGGACAGGACTCGGGGAGGGGGAGCCTGGAAGGTGGAGTTTTAGAACACATAGAGGTGGCAATGATGACGCCAAGGAAAGAGCAGCAGAGATGAGGACCCAGAAGAGGGGACGCAGAGAACGTGGCAGGGTCTGGTGAGAGCAGGGTCTATCTCAATGCAGGAAATAGAAACCCCTCTTGGTGTTTTTAGCAGAAAGGTATTTAATACAGGGCAGTAGGTCTTTGCACAACCATCAGAGAGTCCCAATGAGCCAAGCCTCCAGGAATGATTCCAGACCTTTCCACACTTGACCCACTGAGAAAGCCAACGCCAGAGCTATGAATTCAAAAACTTACCCCTGAAGCTTCAATGCAGGGATTAGAAAGCTGGATTTAAGAAGCTGCTACCCCTGCTTTCAGCCCTGCGACTACTTCTGAGCAAGCACAAGGCTGGAGCCTTAAATGCTGGAGACCTGACACCAGATCGCCAGTGCAGAAAAACCTCGTGTTCCCACGACCTTGCAGGCTGGCAGAAACAGCCAAAAGGGGGCACAAAATAACTTAAAATTAATAAAATGACAATTTAGCAACAACAACCAATGCTTACATAGTGCTTATTATGTGCCACAGGCACTGTTCTATTATTATTTCTATTTTATTTTATTTTTATTTATTTATTTATTTATTTATTTATTTGAGATGCAGTTTCACTCTTGTCACCCAGGCTGGAGTGCAATGGTGCAATATCGGCTCACTGCAATCTCCGCCTCCCAGGTTCAAGCAATTCTTCTGCCTCAGCCTCCTGAGTAGCTGGGATTACAATAGGTTCCCACCACAACACCCAGCTAATTTTTATATTTTTAGTAGAGATAGGGTTTCACCATGTTGCTCAGACTAGTCTCGAACTCCTGACCTCAGGTGATCTGCCCGCCTCGGCCTCCCAAAGTGCTGGGATTACAGGCGAGAGCCACTACACCCGGCCTATTCCTATTTTGTAAACGAGGAAACTGAAGCAGAGAGGATTCCGCCTTCCAAACCTTGCTGCAGTGAGTCTCTTGGTGGAGCCTGTCCCTACACAGGCACCACAGGGAAGGGACAGGCAGTGCTTTGCTGTCCAGCCACCCCAGCTAGGAGGGTGCAATGGACTTGAGCGAGCCAAGCCACAGCGTCTGCCCCACAAATCGCCACTACCACTGTCACCTCTCCACCAAGACTGTGATCCGCCACCGCCATTAGCAATCACCTGAACTACCCTCAAGTCATTACCAGCCCCCTCACTTCCTCTGCCAACATCGAAATCTAATAGAGCCATCACCTTTTCGTCACTCAGCGTCACCATCAATATCATTGCCACCACGGCCATGATTACCCCCATTACTCCCACCCTGGCGGCAGGGTGGTGTCGACATGGCAGTGAGGTCACTTCCTTGCCTTGGTGCTCTCTGGGGTAATTGCTTAATGAGATGTTTGCGGCTCTGAGCATACTACTTACCCTGCACAACTAGGAACCTTTGCCAGGTTCTGACGAGGACAGCACGGTTTGTGAACGGAGGGCTCTTTGGCTGTAGTGTGGCTGGGAGTGTCCAAGAGCACCTCTGGAAGGCCCATTTTGTCCATCCCCCTGCCTCATCAATGCTTTGCCTCTGTGGTGGAGAAAAGCAAGAGTGTGATAAAATAGGGAACTCGAAGAATCCGTCTAGGTCAACTTAGACAACTGACTTCCCCTCTCTGGGCCTCAGTTTCCTCATCTGCAGGATAGGAGCAAGAATAATTATCTTATCGTGTAATGTGGGGATTAGAGGTAATGCAAATAAAGAACATGGCACGGTGCCCAGTGCCAGGTAGCTCTCAAATGGAAGCTGCTAATATCTTTTCTTTCTTTTATTAAACATTTATGGTCAGGCGCGGTGGCTCATGTCTGTAATCCCAGCACTTTGGGAGGCTGAGGCAGGCAGATCACCTGAGGTTGGGAGTTGCAGACCAGCCTGACCAACATGAAGAAACTCCGTCTCTACTAAAAATGCAAAATTAGCCAGGCATGGTGGTGCATGCCTGTAATCCCAGCTACTCAGGAGGCTGAGGCAGGAGAATCGCTTGAACCTGGGAGGCAGAGGTTGTGGTGAGCTGAGATCGTGCCATTGTACTCCAGCCTGGCCGACAGAGTGAGACTCCGTCTCAAATAAATAAATAAATAAATAAATAAATAATTTATATAATGGTCATTTTGTGTCAGGCACTGCTCTGACACTTTACAAATTTCAACTCACTCATTTAAACCTCCTGAGATAGGTACTACTATTGCTCCTATTTTACAGATAAAAAAACTGAAGCAGAGTTAAGTAGCTTACCCAAGATGACACAACTAGTTAGTGACAGAGCTGGGATGTAACACAGGGAGTCTAGATCCAGAGTCTGAGCTCTTAACCTTGGTGCTCTTTGGCCCTAAGTGCTTTGCCCTGTTCTAAAAACCTTCTCTCCCTGCCCTGGCCAGGTTGAAGAAGACTCTGCTCTTTTTGCCTGTCATTTGGAAAAGGGCCTCCAGAAGTCAGTCCCTTGTCTCGGGATAGAAATGCCCCCACTGACCTTGTCCAGGGCCTCCCATCCCCCCCAGTCAGGAAGTCCTTCCTGTTGTCTGACTTGAATCTGGGCTGAGGCAGCAGTTCCCAGGGAAGAGCCTCTTCAGCTGGGATACCTGGTGGGAGGAGCCTCAGGAGATGTGGTGGAGGAGGGAGGGGGCTCAACCCTGAGTTCTCAGACAGTGGAATTTGGGGGGCGGGTTCTGGGCACCTGAGTGGCGGCAGAGCTCTGGGGCAGGAAACCCTGTTAGCTCCTCTCCAAAGGGGTCTTGCTCTCCCCACCCCTCCACAACTGCAAGGGCGACTTCTCAAACTACCTCCCAAGCTCAGATGAAAGCAGAAATGAAGGAAGTGACAGCATTGGACAGGCCAAACCTGCTGCAAGACACCTGGACATCACTGTCACCACCAGACATCATATTGGCAACTGCTACCAAAGACCAGTTTTTTTTGTTTTGTTTTGTTTTAAGAAGAGTCTCCCTCTGTCACCCAGGCCAGAGTGCAGTGGCACAATCTCGCTCACTGCAACCTCAGCCTCCCGGGTTCAAGCAGTTATTCTGCCTCAGCCTCCTGAGTAGTTGGGATTACAGGCACGCGCCACCATGCCCAGCTAATTTTTTTTTTTTTTTTAATTTTCAGTAGAGACAGGATTTCACCATATTGGCCAGGCTGGCAAAGGCCACCTTTCTAAATGAATTCTTACCCTCCTGTCTTGGCATCGCTCACTCCAAGCCCTGGGCTATGCGCCTTGGCCGCCGCAGGTTATGTGCCCATGTCCTCCCTGCCGGGGAGTAGGAAGAGGCGTCTGTGGTCCCCTCCAGCTTCTATAGTGGGCGATAGGGCCCAGATGTCCGTCAAGACTCACGTAGTGGGGGCTCCTCCCCAAAGAGAAAGGGGCTTTGGATGTAATGGGAAGACAGGAAGGGCTGTCCTTTGATAAGAGGAGGATCTCATCCTCAGGAGTGAGGAAGGAAGGAGGAAATGGGCACAGGGCAGACAGAAAACAACGAAAGTCCTGCTCAGAGAGGAAGCCCGGGGGCTGGGACGCACACAGAAGCTGGAGGAAATGCTGCCCCCTGTACCAAAAGCAAATCAACGTTGGAGGCTCCCGGACTTCTCAACCCCAGGAGGCTCAAAGCCCCTTGGGCTCACCCAGCAACCTCTGCTGCCCCCACCACCGGGGCACCTACAGAGTACTAGCCCTTCTTTCATATTCTGGCCCAAATGTTGGGGGGACACTTGGCCCATTCCCTTTATAGCCCAGTGGAGAGAAGAAACCAGGCTTGGACCTGCAAACAAGATGTTAACAACGGCCCAGGGACAAAAAGGGGAAATAAACACAGACAGGTATATACATATTCCATGTGCATTTATCTGGTACCAGCCAGATTCCAGGTACCACAGAGAATGAGCACACTGCCCTCATGGAGCTTACACTCTTGTGGGGAAGACCCTGAAACAAGTCACACTGCAGTAAACAAGGCAACGGCAGACGATCAGTGCTGGGCCGACCACAACAAAGGTGAAAAGATGGAGAGTAACTGGGGAGCCCCCTTTAGAGGGAAAGGTCGGGAAGGGCTCTTTGGGCCAAGACTGGGAGAATAAGGAACCAGACATGCAGAGACTAGGAGGCAACTGTGGGCTCCAAGTCCCTGAGGTAGGAACAAGCTTGTTGTGCCTGTAGAACAGAAAAGGGGCCAGTGGAAACTGGAACACAAGGAGCCGGGGATGTGAGGGGGAGATGAGGCTAAAGTCTCCCGTAAAGAATCAGCATTTTATTCCAGCCAATGGGAAGCCACTAAAGACTGTCTTTTAGGCCTGGAGTGATGGCTCACGCCTGTAATCCCAACACTTTGGAATGGAAAGGTGGGAGGATCACTTGAGGTCAGGAGTTCAGGACCAGCCTGGCCAACATGGTGAAACCCCATCTTTACTAAAAATACAAAAAAATTATCCAGGCATGGTTGTGCACGCCTGTAATCCCAGCTCTTCAGGAGGCTGAGACAGGAGAATTGCTTGAACTGGGGAGGCAGAAGTTGCAGTGAGCTGAGATTGCACCACTGCACTCCAGCCTGAGCGACAGAGCAAGACTCTATCTCAAAAAAAAAGACTGTCCTTTGATAAGAGGAGGGACTCAACCTCAGATGGGAGTCAGGAAGGAGAAGATGGGCACGGTACAGGTGGGAATATAGATTACACCATGGAAAGGTGAGCGCATCCCACAGCTGGGCTCCTGTCTCCTCAGTGCAGCATGAGGCCAGGTGATCACTGCACAGTGGAGGGAGGGGAGAGTGGCAGGAGATGTGTCCATTAGGTCACATCAGGTTTCCAGTTTCCTGCATAGAGCCACAACACAGCCCTGAGGACCCTGGGCCCTAATTGGCCTTCATACTCCTGGGCACCTGGCAGTGTCCCTTGAGTGACAGAGGCACTTCCTTGACTGGCCTCTTCTCCCCGTCACTGAAAAGACACCAGTAACCATCAGAATCACAACGTCAGCTATAGCCACAATCATAATCACAGTCACCTCACACCAACAGGCACAAGGGCAGGACAGGAAGTCCTCAAGGGTACCCTAACTTGGTAAGCCAGCAGGACCCCAGCACCTTTCTGGGCCCCGTGGAAGGCAACGGGACTGTCCTAGGACAGGGACAGGGGGGTTCTGGAGCCAATTCTGCACATCTCTTCGCAACTTCACGTGTAGTGATGTCATGCGCGTAGCCTGAAATTGACCATGGTGGAGGGCTTTTGGTTATTCTTTCCAGCTAGCCAGTTTACCAGAATCCACACTTCTGGACAGAGCCCTGAGGACAGTTAGAGAAGCTGTGCCCCCCCGACCACAAGTCCAGCTGCCACTAGAAAAAGCTGGTTGTGGTACCACTTTCCTGTGTAAGCACCAGGACCTTAAGTAGGAGCAGTGGAAGGAGATGGCCAGTCATGTTCACAGAGTCCTAGTGGTTAAGCTGTAAGGTTGGGAATGTGGGTAGAGATGAGGGGTTCATCTGCCCTGAAAACCCACCCACTGGTGAGCCAGAGAGCCTGGACCTCAGCTCACGGACATCACCTTCACCCAGAGCCTCTGCTCCAGCCCAAGAGCCTAAGACCTGTGGACTCCAAGACGCCTGCCTGACTCACCCTCCTAGAGCAAGAATCCTGGGCTGGTTCTGTCCTGGGAGAAGCTAAGAGCTGCTTCTCCCTGTTCCCTGATCCCAGGATGGGCCCTGACCTTGGTCATAAACTGAGTCTGTGCCCAGTGAGAAAGATCTCCACCCAGGCCCACACAGAGCCCCACCTGTTCTGGGCTAGGCCTCTATGGGGTCACTCACAGAAAATGCACTCACCTCTATCTGATCCTGCCACAGGCCCCAGCTTGGCCCTAGACTGGAGGCAGAGCCTGGCCCTTGAGCCCAAACATGCCCAGAGCAGGGCTGGCACAGCCTCTCTCACCTCTGTTGTCAGGGATTGGGCCTCCTGCCTGGGAAGCAAAATAGTGAAAAACAAAATCAAGTCAAAACCCACTATCATCTCCTTGCTTTAGTGACACATCTCTGTCTTAGGAAATAAAGCCTAAAGGCAAAGTGTATTTTCAGAGGCACTAAATCTTCTCCCCTTCCCTGCTGGGGGCATGCTTTGATTTGGAGGATTCTTGCCCTAACCCCTCCCACCCATTGTACCCAAACACAGGCCCCAGTTGCTCAAGCAGGAAAGACAGGGAGCTGTGAAAGGCCCAGAAACTTCATCTGAGACTCTAAGGAGTGGGGGTCAGAACCTTATCTGGCTTCTGAGCTTGGGCAAGACCCTTCCCCATCGTGGGCCTCAGTTTCCCCCTCTGTATAATGGTTTAGCCTTCCAGCTCTGGTATTCAAAGTTAAGGATCCTGATGGTGGCCAGGTGGGGTGGCTCATGCCTGTAATCCCAGCACTTTGGGAGGCCAAGGCAGGTGGATCACCTGAGGTCAGGTGTTCGAGACCAGCCTGGCCAAGATGATGAAATCCCCTCTCTATTAAAAATACAAAAGCAGGCCGAGCACAGTGACTTATGCCTGTAATCCCAGCACTTGGGGAGGCCGAGGTGGGTGGATCACCTCAGGTCAGGAGTTCGAGACCAGCCTGGTCAACATGGTGAAACTCCGTCTCTACTACAATATACAAAAATTAGCTGGGCGTGGTGGCAGGCGACTTAATCCCGGCTACTTGGGAGATAGAGGCAGGAGAATCATTTGAATCCGGGAGGCAGAGGTTGCAGTTAGCCGAGATGGAGCCATTGCACTCAAACCTGGGGGATAAGAGTGAGACTTTTCTTGAATAAATACATACATACATACATACATACATACATACATACATACATACATACAAAAGCAGTAGGGCATGGTGGTGCATGCCTGTTATCCCAGTTACTCCAGAGACTGAGGCAGAAGAATCTCTTACAACCTGGGAGGGAGAGGTTTCAAGATCCCGCCACTGCACCCCAGCCTGGGCAACAAAGGGAAACTGTCTCAAAAGAAAAAAAAAAAGGGGGAAATTTAGAGCCCCACGTTCAAGGGTTGGAATGGTATTCCTGGATAATCCAGGCCCAGAAGATCCAGAAAGCTTCTCCTACAACATGTATGGTATACCAGGTTCAGGTCCTAGAATGTCCTCTGAGCTCTGGCACCTTGTCCTAGTGACTTGGCCTCTCTGGACCTCAGTTTTGCCATCTGTCAAATGGCAAGAAAACCGAGTTTATGAGGATAAAACATGACAGTGGCAAGAAAAGTGTCCTGTAAACTGTAGAGTGCAGTCCTCCTGGGAGGGAAGGACAGTTGCTGTTGTTAGGGGCTCATGTTTTGCCTTCCAGCAGAGCCGGGAAAGCAGTTTAGCCTGGCCTCGTTCTCGCGGGTGGGAGACCTCCTCCGTTCTCCCCAGGAACCACGGCCCCTGCCCTGCCCAGACCAGCAATAGCCCTCCATAAGCCTCCTGCCTGGAGGGAGGTGGCGGGCAGGGAACAGCCGGGTCACCGCGGGCTCCCCATTGTAAGGGCGCAGCTCAGACTGAAGGTGGAGGGAACAAGTGAGCGAGGAGGAAGTGGGGAGGGACGGAAGGAGGGGCAAGCGAATCAAAGCACTAGGAATTTACTCACCCAAGCAGGGACAGGGAAGGAGATGGGGCTAGCAGGGCCGGGGATGCCCATGCCCCGCCCCTTCAGAGGACAATTCCCGGGGCGGGGCGGGGAGGGGCGGGGCCTCCTTCCCTCCCACTCCCTCCCTCCCCCGCGGCCCATTCCCGGCGCGGCTCCTCCTGTGGGAAATGCTGTCGCTGCAGCGGGCGCCCAGCCACGTGGTTGCCAGGAATCAGACTGGGCGGCTGCGGCTGCGGCAGTGCGGGTGCTTCGCTGGGCAGCGGTCTAGGGCAGGCCTGGAAGAGGGCTGACCCTCACTGGGGTCTGGGAGGGGACGGTTCTGGGCAGGGGGCACTCCGGGAACTGGACGCCCTAAGCTTCGCAGCCCCTCAGATCTGCAGCCAAGGTCATCTTTTGCCAGCCTGCGGAGCAATAACTGGGCACCACCTGGGAGCAGGTTAGAAATGCAGGCTCTCAGGTCTAGCCCCAGACTTGCTGACTCAGAACCTGCATTTTCCCAGGAGCTGCAGGTGACTCCCGGGCACATTCAAATTTGAGAAGCCTTTTTTCTACAAGAGTAGGCCTGAGTATTTACAGGTTTTAAAAAGACAGACGTGGTGGCTCACGACTATAATCCCAGCACTTTGGGAGGCCGAGGCCGGTGGATCACGAGGTCAAGGAATGGAGACCACCCTGGCCAACGTGGTGAAACCCCGTCTCTGCTAAAAATACAAAAAAAAAAAAAAAAAAAAAATTAGGTGGGCGCGGTGGCGCGCACCTGTAGTCCTCGCTACTCAGGAGGCTGAGGCAGGGAGGATCGCTTGAACCCGAGAGGCGGAGGTTGCAGTGAGGCGAGATTACGCCACTGCACTCCAGCCTGGTGACAGCGAGACTCCATCTCAAAAAAAAAGATAAGGCCGGCATGGTGGCTCATGCCTGTGATCCCAGCACTTTGAGAAGCTGAGGAGGGCGGACCACTTGAGCCCAGGAATTCAAGACCAGTCTGGGCAACACTGCGAGACCCAGTCTCTGGAAAAAAAAAAAAAAAAAATTAGCCGGGTGTGGTGGTGTGCACCTGTAGTCTCAGCTACTGGTGAGGCTGAGGTGGGAGAATAGATTCAGCCTAGGAGACAGAGATTAGGATAACCCTTGATTGAGCCACTGCACTCTAGCCTGGGCAACAGAGCGAGGCTCTGTCTCAAATAAATAAATAAATAAATAAATAAATAAATAAATAAAATAAACAAATAAATAGGCTGGGCGTGCGTTTTGGGAGCATTTTGGGAGGCCGAGGCCGGTGGGTCACCTGAGGTCAGGAGTTTAAGACCAGCCTAGTCAACATGGTGAAACCCCGTCTCTACTAAAATACAAAACCCCGTCTCTACTAAAAACACAAAACTTAGCTGGGTGTGGTGGTGCGTGCCTGTAAACCCAGCTATTCTGGAGGCTGAAGCAGGAGAATCGCTTGAGCCCTGGAGGCTAAGGTTGCAATGAGCCGAGATCACGCCACTGCACTCCAGCCTGGAAGACAGAGCGAGACTCTGTCTCAAAAAAATAAAATAAAATAAAATATAAAAAATTAAAAAAGAGAGAGAGAGATTATAGATTGTTTTTCTTTTCTTTCTATTTTTTTTTTTTTTATTTTTTGAGACGGGGTCTCAGTCTGTCGCCCAGGCTGGAGTGTAGTGGCGCGATCTCGGCTCACTGCAAGTTCCGCCTCCTGGGTTCACGCCGTTCTCCTGCCTCAGCCTCCCAAGTAGCTGGGACTACAGGTGCCCGCCACCACGCCCGGATAATTTTTTTTTTTTTTTTAAGTAGAGACAGGGTTTCACCGTGTTAGCCTGGATGGTCTCGATCTCCTGACCTTGTGATCTACCTGCCTCGGCCTCCCAAAGTGCTGGGATTACAGGCGTGAGCCATCGCGCCTGGCCCTTTTTTTTTTTTCTGAGACAGATCCTCACTCTGTCACCCAGGCTGGAGTGCAGTGGCGCTATCTTGGCTCACTGCAACCTCCATGTCCTGGGTTCAAGCAATTCTCCTGCCTCAGCCTCCCACGTAGCTGGGATTACAGGCACACGCCACCATGCCTGGCTAATTTTTGCATTTTTAGTAGAGACAGGGTTTCACCATGTTGGTCAGGCTGGTCTCGAACTCCTGACCTCGTGATCTGCTCGCCTTGGCCTCCCAAAGTGCTGGGATTACAGGAGTGAGTCACTGCACCCAACCTGATTTTACTTTTCTTACTTTCAGTTAGGACATTGATTATTTTTTTCTTCAAAATTAGTAAGGAAGGAGACCACTACTACTCTCTGCTGCCCTCCTCCCCCTACCTTGCCTAGTTCACAAGACAGCAGGAAAGAGAGAAAGAAACAAAAGTCTTTGGGAGGCCGAGACGGGCGGATCACGAGGTCAGAAGATCGAGACCATCCTGGCTAACACGGTAAAACCCCGTCTCTACTAAAACTACAAAAAAACTAGCCGGGCGAGGTGGCGGGCGCCTGTAGTCCCAGCTACTCAGGAGGCTGAGGCAGGAGAATGGCATGAACCCGGGAGGCGGAGCTTGCAGTGAGCTGAGATCCGGCCACTGCACTCCAGCCTGGGCGACAGAGCGAGACTCCGTCTCAAAAAAAAAAAAAAAAAAAAAAGAAACAAAAGTAAGATAAATAGCCAGACAACCTTGGCACCACCCCCCAGCCCTAGGAGTTAAACAAAGTAATAATAATAACATCAACCCCTGGCCTAAACTACTTGTGTTATCTGTAAATTCCAGACACTGTATGAAAAAAGCATTGTAAAACTTTTTGTTCTGTTGGCTAATGCATGTAGCCCCCAGTCACGTTTTCCACGCTTGCTCGACTTATCACGACCCTTTCACGTGGACCCCCTACACTTGTAAGCCTTTAAAAAGACCAAGAATTTCTTTTTTGGGGAGCTCCGCTCTTAAGACTCGAGTCTGCCGATGCTCCCAGCTGAATAAAAAACCTCTTCCTTCTTTAATCCGGTGTCTGAGGAGTTTTGTCTGTGGCTCATCCTGCTACATTAATAGTGTATAAGGCCAGGCATGGTGGCTCACGCCTGTAATCCCAGCACTTTGGGAGGCTGAGACAGGTGGATCATTTGAGGTCAGGAGTTCGAGACCAGCCTGCCCAACATGGTGAAACCCCAGCTCTACTAAATATACAAAATTAGCCAGGCGTTGTGGCACATGCCTGCAATCCTAGCTACTTGGGAGACTTAGGCAGGAGAATCACTTGAACCTGGGAGGAGGGGGTTGCAGTGAGCCAAGATCACGCCATTGCACTCCAGCCTGTACAATAAGAGTGAAACTCCATCTCAAAAAATAAATAAATAAATAAATTAGTAGTGTATAAATAGATCACATAATCTATGAATTGTATTCTGTTATAGGAAAGGGGCATTGCAAGATACTGATACTTGTTACAAAAGGGGCGTGGGGTCTGGTGGGGCTGGGAAACCACTGAGGAGCACTCATTTGGTTTTCAATCAACAGCATTGGCCCTGAGGAAACAGGAACTAAACAGGAACTAAATGGCGCTTGAATCCCAGGAGCTTCTACCCTGGCAGGCGAGATGAGACAGAGATGCAAATCGCCACCTTCCTGAGCCTCAGTTTCTTCACCTGTGAAATGGGCTTTCTCACCACTCATCTCTGCCTGCCTCCCTACAGGGTCGGATCAGATGGGCTGAACCAGCTTATAGACAGGGAGGGGCTTCATGAGCAGCTCCACACCTGAGGGAAGGGAGATTGGAACATCTGCCCTGCTCACATCCCGCCAGGGACAGCTCAGGCTTCTGTGCTTGTCCTGGCCTTCAGAGTCCAGCCTCTGGCCCTGCAGATTCTCTCTCAGGGCCTCGTCTGCTTTCTCTGGTGTCCCTCTCTCTTCTACCTTCCTTCTCCACTCCCCTGTATCCCCGTACCACCAAAATCCACACCTGTCTGAAGCTTGTACCAAATTAGCAAATTGGTAGTTTCTGAGGAGGGCAAGCCAGCCTTGACTACATGCCAGACACTGCTCACACACTGGGTCTTTTATGCCAGCCCTGAGACATAGATGGTCGTGACCTAATGAATAGAGGAGGACATCGAGGCTCAGTGAAGGGGAGGGGTTTGCACCAGGTCACCCAGCCAATAAGAGGCCAAGATGGGACAAGAACTGGAGTTTTGGCCGGGCGCGGTGGCTCACGCCTGTAATCCCAGCACTTTGGGAGGCCAAGGCAGGTGGATCACCTGAGGTCGGGAGTTCAAGACCAGCCTGACCAACATGGAGAAACCCCATCTCTGCTAAAAATACAAAATTAGTCGGGCGTGGTGGCATACGCCTGTAATCCCAGCTACTTGTGAGGCTGAGGCAGGAGAATCTCTTCAACCCTGGAGGCGGAGGTTGCAGTATGCCGAGATCACGCCATTGTACTCCAGCCTGGGCAACAAGAGAGAACCTCTGTCTCAAAAAAAAAAAAAAACGAAAAAAAGCCGGGCGCGGTGGCTCAAGCCTGTAATCCCAGCACTTTGGGAGGCCGAGACGGGCGGATCACGAGGTCAGGAGATCGAGACTATCCTGGCTAATACGGTGAAACCCCGTTTCTACTAAAAATTACAAAAAAAAAAAAAAAAGAAGAAGAAGAACTGGAGCTTTGACTGGGCACGGTGGCTTATGTCTGTAATCCCGGATTGCTTGAGCTTAGGAGTTCAAGACCAGCTTGGGCAACATCTCTACAAAAATTACAAAAATTAGCTGGGTGTGGTGGTGAGTGCCTGTAGTCCCAGCTACTCAGGAGGCTGACGTGCGAGGATAGCTTGAGCCCTGGAGGTTGAGGCTGCAGTGAGCTGTGATTGTGCCACTGCACTCCCAGCCTGGGCCACAGAGTGAGACCCTGTCTCAAAAAAAAATTTTTTTAAGTTTTAAAAGTACACACACGCGAGAGAGGAGTGCAGGTGTACTCAAGAAAGAATCGCACAAGGGGCTTTGTGGTTTTGTTTTTCTTCTTTTTTTTTTTGAGGCAAAGTCTTGCTCTTGTTGCCCAGGCTGGAGTGCAATGGCGTGATCTTGGCTCACTACAGCCTCCACCTCCCGGGTTCAAGCGATTCTCCTGCCTCAGCCTCCTGAGTAGCTGCGATTACAGGCATGCGCCATCACGCCCAGCTAATTTTTTGTATTTTTAGTAGAAACGGGATTTCGCCATGTTGGCCAGGCTGGTCTCAAACTCCTGATCTCATGTGATCCGCCCACCTTGGCCTCCTAAAGTGTTGGGATTATAGGCGTGAGACACCGTGCCCGGCTATGGTTTCTATTTTTATAGGTTTCTTTAACCAAGGGGTGGAATATTTATGAAAGTTACTGGAAAAAGGTGGAGATTTCTTGGAACTGTGGTGCCACCCATTTTTACACCAAATATGGGAACTATTGTGGTGCTGGTGGGTGTGTGATTTTTAGTATGTTAATGAGCGTATAATGAGGTCCCAGGAGAAACCTAGGTCAAATCCAGTGCCATGCTGTGTCCAGTTGGTCTCAGCTAGCTTGGCCCATGCCCTGATTTTTCAGGGTCTTATGAGCCCTTAGCTTCTGCAGTTATTTCAACAGCTTCCTTTTGCTAGTCATGTGAAACTGCTGCCTGGAATTTTCCATTCTTCTGCGACCCATATTAGTCCTGTATCACCCTCACTCATCCCATGAATATTTACTGAGCATACACAGGTTTCCAGGTGCTGGATTACATAGAAAACAAAATCCCTGCTCTCCTGAAGCTTTGGTTCCAGGGGCGGGAAATGGGGCAATAAATAGGTAGATACGCAGCATGGTAGATGGTGTTAGGTACTTTGGAAATAGAGAAGAGGCCAGCAGGTGTGGGGAGCGAAGGTGCCATTCTAATTGGATAGTCAGAGAAGGCCTCCCTGAGAACAGCAGACATGGAGAAAACGACCTGGAGGAATTGAGGGAGCAGCCATGTGGGGATCAAAGGAGACCATGCCAGGCAGACGGAAGAGCAGTTGCAAGGCCCCGAGGTGGGAGCGTGCCTGGCATGGCTGAGAAACATCAGGGAGGCCACTGTGGCTGCCCCTGATAAGGGAAAGGGTGTGGGAGGAGATTGTGGCTTTTACTCCAAATAAGAAGGAGGCATTAAAATTACATGATCTGACTTGGGTTTAAAAAGGATCACACTGGCTTGCTGGGTTGAAAACACTGTAGGTGAGAAGCACAAGGCAGAAAGGCTCCAAAAATCCTGGAGAGTGGGGCGTGGCTTAGACCACAGAGGTGGCAGTCAGCTGGGGGTGGGGCCGAGATGTGGTCAGGGCCTGTCTGGGTTCTGAAGGCAGAGCCCACAGGGCTTGCTGACAAATCAAAAGTGCAGTGTGAGAGAAAAAGGAGTGGAAAGTGGCTTCAGGGCTTGGGGCCAAGAACTGGAATTTGCCATTTGCTAGGACTTCAGTTCGAGAAGTCAACATTGAACATGCAAAATTTGAGATGACTACAAACATAAAAGTAGAGATGTTGACTAAAATTAAATAAATGAGCCTGGAGTGCCAGACAGAGCTCTGGACTGAAATATATAAATTTGGGATTTCGGGAGAGAGAGGTTGCAGTGAGCCGAGATCACACCACTGTACTCCAGCCTGGGTGACAGAGTGAGTGAGATGTTGTCTCAATAAATAAATAAATAAATAAATAAATAAATAAATAAATAAACAAATAAATCTGGGATTTGCCAGCACAGAGATGGTATTTCAAGCTTGACTGGTGAGATCACCAAGGGAATGAGTGTAGCCAGAAAACAGAAATCCAGGGAGTAAGTCCTGGGCATTTCATTCTTTAGAGGCTGAGTAGATATGGAGGAAACCACAGCAGTCAGTGAAACAGAAGGAAAACTAGGACACTGTGGTGTTTTAGAAGCCAAGGGAAGGTCCACGCATGGTGGCTCACACCTGTAATCCCAGCACTTCGGGAGGCAGGGGCGGGTGGATCACTTGAGGCCAAGAGTTCGAGACCAGCCTGGCCAACATGGAGAAACCCACATCTCTACCAAAAAATACAAAAATTAGCTGGGCATGGTGGCCTGTGCCTGTAGTCCCAGCTATTCTAGAGGCTGAGGCACCAGAATCACTTGAATCTCACAAGCAGAGGTTGCAGTGAGCAGAGATCACACCACTGCACTCCAGTCCAGGCAACAGAGCAAGACTCTGTCTCAAAAAAAAAAAAAAAAAAAAAAAAGCCAGAGGAAGAAAGTATTTTTTTTTTTTTTTTTTTTTTTTTGAGACGGAGTCTTTGCTCTGTCGCCCAGGCTGGAGTGCAGTGGCACGAACTCGGCTCACTACAAGCTCCGCCTCCCGGGTTTACGCCATTCTCCTGCCTCAGCCTCCCGAGTACCTGGGACTACAGGCGCCCGCCACCTCGCCCGGCTAGTTTTTTGTATTTTTTAGTAGAGACGGGGTTTCACCGGGTTAGCCAGGATGGTCTCGATCTCCTGACCTCGTGATCCGCCCGTCTCGGCCTCCCAAAGTGCTGGGATTACAGGCTTGAGCCACCGCGCCCGGCCGAGGAAGAAAGTATTAAAAGGAGCCAGGCACATTGGCTCACGACTGTAATCCCAGAACTTTGGAAGGCCGAGGTAGGCGGATCACCTGAGGTCAGGAGCTCGAGACCAGCCTGGTCAATGTGGTGAAACCCTGTCTCTACTAAAAATACAACAATTAGCTAGGCGTGGTGACGGGCACCTGTAATCCCAGCTACTTGGGAGGCTGAGTGAACCTGGGAAGCAGAGGTTGCAGTGAGCAGAGATTGCAGCCTGGGTGACAAAGTGAGAATCCATCAAGAAAGAAGAGAGAGAGAGAGAGAGAGAGAGAGAGGGCGAGAGAGAGAGAGAGAGAGAAAAGAGAAGAGAAGAGAAAGAAAGAAAAAAGAAAGAATTACAAAGAAGGAATGATCAGCTGTGTCTTGGGCAATTTAGAGGTTAAATAAAATATGAGGATTAAGAATTAATAATTAAAATGGGAAAAAATTTTGCAAATCATATAAGGGATTGTATCTAGAATAAATAAAGAACCCTTACAACTCAATGGTAATAAATAGCACAATTTAAAAATCGGCAAAGGAACTCAATTGACATTTCTCCAAAGATACAGATGACCAATAAGCACATGAAAAGATACTCACCTCATTAGCCATCAGGAAAATGCAATCAAAACCACAATGAGACACTATTTCACACCCATTAGGATGGCTATAGTCAAAAAGGACAGTAATCAACAAGTGCTGGTGAGGATGTGGAGAAATTGGAGTCCTCAAACACTGCTAGTGAGAATGAAAAATGGTGCAGCTGCTTTGGAAAACAGTCTGACAGTTCCTCAAATGGCTAAACAAAAAAATTACCTTACAACCAACATTTCTACTCCTGAATGTATACTGAAGAGAAATGAAAACATATAGGCTAGGCGTGATGGCTCATGCCTGTAATCCCAGCACTTTGGGAACTTGAGATAGGTGGATCTCTTGAGGTCAGGAGTTCGAGACCAGTCTCACCAACACGGCAAAACTCCATCTCTACTAAAAATACAAAAATTAGCCAGGAGTAGTGGTGCACACACCTGTAATCCCAGTTACTTGGGAGGCTGAGACAGGATAATCACTTGAACCCAGGAGGCAGAGGTTGCAATGAGCCAAGATTGCACCATTGCACTCCAGCCTTGGTGACAGAGCCAGACTCCATCTCTAAAAAAACAAACAAACAAACAAACAAACAAACAGTTTTAAAAAAATGGATGAATTATATGTTACGTGAATTATATCTCAGTGAAGTTGTTCTTTTATAAAAATAATTGGCTGGGCACAGTGGCTCACGCTTATAATCCCAGCAATTTGGGAGGCCAAGGTGGGCGAATCACCTGAGGTCAGGAGTTCAAGACCAGCCTGGCCAACATAGTGAAAGCCTGTTGTTACTGAAAATACAAAATTAGTCAGTCATGGTGGCATATGCCTGTAATCCCAGCTACTTGGGAGGCTGAGGCAGGAGAATCACTTGAGCCCGGGATGTGAAGGTTGCAGTGAGCTGAGACTGCGCCACTGCACTCCAGCCTGGGCAACAAGAGTGAAACTCCGTCTCAATAAATAAATAAATAAATAAATAAATAAATAAATAAATAAAATTAGATTTGGCAATGTGAAGGTCACTGGCGACTCTGACAAAAGCAGTTTAGGTAGAGTGCTGGCAACAGAAGCCAGGCTGAAGTGTATGCAAGAGCGAACAGGAGAACCCTGAAAGCAGCAACAATTGTAGATGCTGTCAAAGAGTTTTGCTATACAGAGAAATGGGGGCCAGGCATGTTGGCTCACGCCTGTAATCCCAACACTTTGGGAGGCCGAGGTGGGCAGATCACCTGAGGTCAGGAGTTTGAGACCATCCTGGCTAACATGTGAAACGCTGTGTCTACTAAAAATAGAAAAATTAGCAAGGCGAAGGGGTGAGTACCTGTAATCCTAGCTACTTGGGAGGCTGAGGCAGGAGAATCACTTGAATGGGGGAGGTGGAGTTTGCAGTGAGCCAAGAGGGAGCCGCTGCACTTTAGCTTGGTGACAGAGAGAGACTCTGGCTTAAAAAAAAGAAAAAAAAAGAGAGAGAGAAGTGGGATAGAAGAGGAGGGAGGCTTGGAATCAAGAGAGGCTCTTGGTTTTGTTGTACATTTTCTTTTTTTTAGACGCAATAAATTATTATTATCATTTATTATTATTATTATTGTTATTGTTATTGTTTTTGAGACGAAGTCTTACTCTTGTCGCCCAGGCTGGAGTGCAATGGCACGATCTCGGCTTATTGCAACCTCTGCCTCCCAGCTTCAAGCGATTCGCTTGCCTCAGCCTCCCGAGTAGAAGGGATTACAGACGCACGCCACCACGCCAGGCTAATTTTTGTATTTTTAGTAGAGACAGGGTTTCACCATGTTGGCCAGGTTGGTCTCAAACTCCTGACCTCAGGTGATCCTCCCACCTTGGCCTCCCAAAGTGCTGGGATTATAGGTGTGAGCCACCGTGCCCAGGCTGACGTTATTATTATTATTATTTGAGACAGGATCTCACCCTCACCCAGGCTAGAGTACAGTGGCGCAATCATAGCTCATAGCAGCCTTGAACTCTCATGCTCAAGTAATCCTTCTGCCTCAGCCTCCCGAGTAACTAGAACTACAAGTGTGAGCCATCACACGTGGCTAATTGTTTTTCATTTTATTTTGGAGACAGGGTCTTGCTGTGTTGCCTAGGCTGGTCTTGAACTCCTGGCCTCAAGTGATCCTTCCTGCCTAGGCCTCCCAAAGTGCTAGGAATATAGGTGTGAGCCACTACTCCTGGCCCAAGAGATCATATTTTAATGGTGATTGGAATGATCTAGTCAGGGACAGAGGGACACTTGCTGGAGCAAAGGCCTTGAGCTTGTGAGAAGGATGAGATATGGTATACAAATGGAGGTGTAGCCTTGGAGAGGAGCAAGCAGGGGTCATTCTCAGGGGCAGGAGTGGAGGCTGAAAACGACGAGGCACAGACCCAGGTGAACGGATAGAGGTGTTGAATCCAAGGAAATTGTCTTCTTGATACTGGTGGGCTGGGCAAGGTCCCCCAAAGCCAGCAGAACCTCAGCCCAGCCAGTGTCCAGGTTCTTGATGCCATTGCGAGAAGCAATTCCCGAATGAGTCAGAAAGTAGTGAAAATACCGAGATTTATTGCAAAGCAAAAAGTACACACTGAATGGGAGTGTGGGCAAACTCAAGAGAGAGTCACACAAGAGGGTTTGGGTTTACCTTTATGGTTTTTTTTTTTTTTTTTTTTTTTTGAGATGGAGTCTCGCTCCCACCGCACAGGCTGGGCTACAGTGGTGCAATATTGGCTCACTGCAACCTCCACCTTCCAGGTCCAAACAATTCTCCTTCCTCAGCCTCCCGAGTACCTGGGATTACAGGCATGCACCACCACACCCAGTTGATTTTTGTATTTTTCGTAGAGACAGGGTTTCACCATGTTGGCCAGGCTGGTCTCGAACTCCTGACCTCAGGTGATCCACCTGCCTCGGCCTCCCAAAGTTCTAAGATTACAGGCATGAGCCACTATGCCCGGCCATTTTATGGGTTTCTTTCACCAAGTGGTGGAATATTCATGAAAACTCCTGGAGAAAGGTGGAGATTTCTCGGAACTGTGGCACCACTCATTTTTACACCAATTATGGGTGTTCTCAGAACTGCTGTGGTGCTGGTGGGTGTGTGATTTTTGGTATGTTAATGGGCATGTAATTGTTGTAGGAAAAAACGGGTTCTTCTCACAGGACCAGGAAGAGTTAGGCATGCAGACACTTTGAAGGGTGAGGGGGAACAGAATTTATTGGGCGAAAAGGAAAAAAAAAACTCAGCATAGCAAGAAGGGTTCCTGCTTACAGGCCCCCACCTCACAGATTGAATCCCAGGTCCCCACTCAGGAACGGTAGAGGCCACACTCCTCCCCCTCGCAAATGGTGTGAACTTCCTGAGTCTCCACCCCATTCTCCCAGTGGGCAGGCTGGTGGGAGATTCTCCAGGGACCCTTCCCCTTATCTTCCTTCTGCATCTATCATAATGAGGTCCGAGGAAAAACCTATGTCAAATCCAGCACCATGTGGGGTCCAGTCAGTCTCGGCCAGCTTGGTCCACATCCTGTTCTTCAGAGTCTTATCAGCCCCTCGCCTATAGTCATGTGAAACTGCTGTCTGGAATTTTATTCTCCTCTGACCACCCCACACTATTCCTCTTACTCTGATTGCCTGTTTTCTTAGTGAAGTAGAAAGCAGAAACACCGGATGAGAGGACAATGGGGGAGGAGCTGTCGGGGACAGAGGAGAGAGAAGTTATGTCCTTGTCCTGAGGACTGTGGGAGAGTGAAAAGCCTGGGTCATGTGGTGGGATTGCCCGCCAGCAAGTGCTAAGGGCCCCTGGAGGATAATGGGCATGACGTTCGAAGGAGACCAGTCGGCAGGGCTGTGTCTCTCACTAGCCTCCGTCACCTGTGTGGAATTAACCAGGGTGTGGCCTTGCCAGGTGGATGCAGTTTAATGAGAGTGGGCAAGGGGGTTGAGGGAAGTAATTATAAGGGGTTGCTAGGATGTAATTATAGCAATGTTCCATGGAGTCTAGCTGGTAAAGGAGGAAAGTCAAGACATGAGGGAGGCAAGGAACAGTGACCAAAAACAGTATCAGTGGACTGGAGGTTCTGGTCAAAGAACTACTGGACTCCCAGCTGTACAAGGAGTGAGCTGGAAAGATAGGAGATGGTGTTAGGAGGATAGGATACTTGGTATTCAAATTACCTGGGGTAGGGGTACAATTATTGTTAATGACAAGGTCCATTACCTTGGTAGGACCTGAGGTAGGGTGGAGGACAAAAACCATAGAAGGAGGGGATAGGTGATCCTCTTTACTTCAGGGTATGTAGCTGAACTCACTGTGTCATCTTCAGAGGCAGAGCCCTGGATAGAGAACAGGCCTGGGATTCAGTCAGAGCTGCCTATAAAGTCCCTCTTTCCAACTGTGGAGCCCTGAACAAATTAGCCTCTCTGAGCTTCAGTTTCCACTTCTGCAAAGTAAGAGTTTGCACCTTTTCATAAGATCATGTTCTGAAAATTAAATGAGGCCAGGTGCGGTGACTCACGCCTGTAATCCCAGCTTTTTGGGAGGCTGACGCGGGCGGATCACTTGAGGTCAGGAGTTTGAGACCAGCCTGGGCAACATGGTGAAACCCCGTCTCTACCCAAAAATACAAAAATTAGCTGGGCATGGTACTGCACGCCTGTAATCCCAGCTACTTGGGAGGCTGAGGTGGGAGAATCGCTTGAACCCGGGAGGCAGAGGTTGCAGTGAGTCAAGGTTGTGCCATTGCATTGCAGCCTGGGAGACAGAGCAAGACTCTGGCTCAAAAAAAAAAAAAAAAAAAACAGAAGGCTGGGCACAGTGGGAGGTTGAGCCGGGTGGATCACGAGGTCAGGAATTCCAGACCAGCCTGGCCAACATAGTGGAACTCTGTCTCTACTAAAAATACAAAATATTAGCCGGGCATGATGGCACGCGCCTGTAATCCCAGCTACTCGGCAGGCTAAGGCAGGAGAATCATTTGAACCCAGGAGGCGGAGGTTGTAGTGAGCCGAGATTGCGCCATTGCATTCCAGCCCAGGCGACAGTGTAAGACTCCAATTCAAAAAAGAAAAAGAAAAAAAAAAAATTAAATGAAAGACTGTGTGGAAACACCTAGTGCAGTGCCAGGCACAGAGGACACTCAGTAACCTGGGCTGATAATATAGCTACACAGCACTTCCTAGAATACTTTTGTCTGGGGTCCCGAAGCTGAGAAGGGGCCAATGTACGAAACAAGATTCTCCCCAGGACCCTTTCTCCCTTCCCACCATCTCAAACATAGAAGATATGCATGGAAGAGCCTGACTCCTATTTCACTCCCATTTTACAGAATAGGAAACTGAGGTCCAGATAGGAAAAGTGATTATATCACTAAGATTCAATTATCATACAGAGTAAGTTTCCTTTTAAAATCTATTGAGGCCTGGCATGGTGGATCAAGCCTCTAATCCCAGCACCTTGGGAGGCCTAGGCGGGAGAACTGTTTGAACCCAGGAGTTCGAGACCAGCCTGACCAACATGATGAGACTCAATCTCTACAAATAAAACAATTAGCCCAGCATGGTAGTGCATGCCTGTGGTCCCAGCTACTGTGAAGACCAAGGTGGGAGGATCACTTGAGCCTGGAAGGTGAAGGCTGCAGCGAGCCAGGATCAAGTTACTGCATTTTAGCCTGGGCAACAGAGCAAGACCCTATCTCAAAAAGAATCAGTTGGCCAGGTGAGGTGACTCATGCCTGTAATACTAGTACTTTGGGAGGCCGAGGAGGGCAGATCACTTGAAGTCAGGAGTTCGAGACCAGCCTGGCCAACATGATGAAACCTTGTGTCTACTAAAAATACAAAAATTAGCCAGGCATGGTGGTACACGCCTGTAGTCCCAGCTACTTGGGAGGCTAAGGCAGGAGAATCACTTAAACCCAGGAGGCAGAGGTTGCAGTGAGCCGAGATCATGCCACTGCACTCCAGCCTAGACAACAGAGCAAGACTCTGTCTCAAAAAAAAAAAAAAAAAAAAAAAAAAAAAAGGATCAGTCGGAGTTCAGATGCGGGGTCTTATGCCTATTACTGAAGTGCTTTGAGAGGCAAAGACAGGAGGATCACTTGAGGTAAGGAGACACCACCCCGAGTAAAATAGTAAGACTCCATCTCTGCAAAAAAATTTTAAAAGTTAGCTTGGCATAGTCCTAGCTACTCAGAAGGCTGAGGTGGAAGGATCACTTGAGCCCAGATGTTTGAGGCTGCGGTTGAGCTATGATTACGCCACTGCACTCCAGTCTGGGTGACAGGAGAAGCAAGACCATGTCTCTAAAAAAATAAGAATAGGCTCGGCGCGGTGGCTCACGCCTGTAATCCAGCACTTTGGGAGACCGAGGTGGGTGGATCACCCGAGGTCAGGAGTTTGAGACAAGCCTGACCAACATCGCAAAACCCTGTCTCTACTAAAAATACAAAAATTAGCTGGGCATGGTGGCGGGCACCTGTAACCCCAGCTACTCAGGAGGCTGAGGTGGGAGAATTGCTTAAACCCAGGAGGCAGAGGTTGCAGTGAGCCGAGATCACACCACTGCACTCTGACCTGATGACAGAGTGAGACTCCATCTCAGAAAAATAAATAATAGGAATAAAATAATAAAATCAGGTGGAATAATAATTAAGATGGAAAAATTATGTAGGAGGAAGAGGGAAGGCTCATATGTAATATTTGAAAGCCAACTGGACTCTTCAGAATGTACTGCAGTCAACGTTCCCCTCCATTCACTGGAACAATTAAAAGCTGGTCTTAGTGAAAATGAAAAATCCTACTGGATATACCCCTTCTCTCTCAGCTTCCTACATCCTCCATTATCTCCAGCCCCATCACAGTGATGATCAGGTCTTGTTCAATGTTGGGCAAACATTGAAACAATCAGCTTTGGGAATGAAAGTGTCAACAGAAAGGTGATTCACAAAGCATGAATTTGCTAATTGTTCTTTCGAGCTCAGATGGAAGGAAAGAGGGAGGGAAGAGAGAGGAAAAAGATCTCAGAGTTTCCTTCCTTAGAAAACTTGATTCGGCCAGGCACGGTGGCTCACACATGTAATCCCAGCACTTTGGGAGGCCAAGGCGGGTGGATCACGAGGTCAGCAGTTCGAGACCAGCCTGGCCAATATGGTGAACCCCCGTCTCTACTACATATGTAACAAACCTGCATGTTGTGCACATGTACCCTAGAACTTAAAGTATAATAATAATAATAAATAAATAAATAAATATATACAAAAATTAGCTGGGCATGGTGGCATGTGCCTGTAGTTCCAGCTACTCAGAAGGCTGAGGCAGGAGAATCACTTGAACCCGGGAGATGGAGTTGCAGTGAGCCAAGATCATGCCACTGCACTCCAGCCTGGGCAACAGAGTGACACTCAGTCTCAAAAAAAAAAAAAAAAAGAAAAGAAAACTTGATTCAAGTGTTTAGGATGGGCATAGCACCAGTCAGTCACTGCAAGGCCCTGCCCCCGGCCGGGTTTCCAGCATAGCTACTCTCCCTGGGGTAAATCCCTCCTGATTTCTGTACCGTTTCTACATCTATAAAGTGAGAAGATTAACAGGCCCGGGCACCGTGGCTCATACCTGTAATCCCAGCACTTTGGGAGGCCGAGGTGGGCGGATTGCCTGAGCTCAGGAGTTCAAGACCAACCTGGCCAACATGGTGAAACCTCTACTCTACTGAAAATACAAAAAAAAAAGTAGTCAGGCATAGTGGCGGGCACCTGTAATCCCAGCTACTCAGGAGGCTGAGGAAGGAGAATTGCTTGAACCCAGGAAGTAGAGGTTGCAGTGAACCGAGACTGTGCCACTGCACTCCAGCCTGGGTGACAGAGCAAGACTCTGTCTCAAAAAAAAAAAAAAAAAAAAAAAAGATTGACAAAGGCACTCTTAGTTCTGGCCTTCAGGGTTCTAGGAATATGTGTCCTGGTACCTTCTCTGTTGCCCTGGCTGTCCAGGCACAGGGAGATGGGGCAGAAGTGGATCCAACAGATCCAGTGGAAATGTCACCTCACTATGGAGGACTTCCATAACCACACCATCTCATGATATCTCTCGTTCTCACTCTTGCTGTATCTCTATCTCACACTCACACATGCACGGTTGCTCTCTCCCCCATCACCCTGTTTTATTTTCTTTTTAGTACTATCAGAAATGTATTCTTTATTTGTTTACTTGACTGTTGTCTTTCGACATTAGAAAGTTCTAGGGCTGGGAGCGGTGACTCACACCTGTAATCCTAGCACTTTGGGAGACTGTGGCAGGCAGATCATTTGAGGTCAGGAATTAGACTAGCTGGGGCAACATGGTGAAACCCAATCTCTAAAACAAAAAAAGGGAGAAAGAGCGAAAGTTCTAGAAGGGCTGGGCACGGTGGCTCATGCCTGTAATCCCAGCACTTTGGGAGGCCAAGGTGGGCAGATCTCTTGAGATCAGGAGTTCGAAACCAGCCTGGCCAACATGGTGAAACCCTTTACTAAAAATACAAAAATTAGTCAGGTGTGGGCCTGTAATCCCAGGTACTTGGGAGGCTGAGGCAGGAGAATCACTTGAACCTGGGAGGTGGAGGTTGCACTGAGCCAAAATTGTGCCACTGCACTCCAGCCTGGCAACAGAGTGAGACTCTGTCTCAAAAAAAAAAAAAAAAAAAAGTTCTAGAAGGGCAGGGACCTTGCCTATTATTTCTCATGGCCTAGCTCAGCACCTGGTACACAGGTAGGTGCTCAGAATGTATGTTGGCTGATGAATGAATGAATGTATAGATCTTGTGGGTGGCGCCACGACTGTGCCAAGCATGACTGATCTGTGCTGAGTCTTCTTAGAGGAGCGGTTGAACGAAAGGGCTCTGGGGTCAGGAGACCTGGATTTGAGTCCCAAACTGCCAATTAGTGACCGTATAACCTTGGGCATATCACTTAACCTCTCTAAACCTCGGTGTCTTCATCTGTAAATTGGGGATAATGATCCCACATCTTGTGGTGTAGCTTTAGGAATTACAGCTTATTATGTATGTAAAATAATCTAGTGCATAGTAGGTATTCAGTAAATGTTAGTTTCCTTCCCCCCACCCCTCCTTCCTCTGCTGGGGTATAGAGGTGGGGGTAAGAGACAGTGCTGTGGCTGAGCCTCAAGCTCTTTCATCAGTAGCCTCAGAGAGACCTGAGGCTCTCTGTCTCAAGTTCAAGGGTTTGGAGACTCTGGACTCAGCCAAAGGAGATTTCTATCTATTTCTTTTCTTTTCTGAGACAGGGTCCCTCTTTGTGACCCAGGCTGGAGTGCAGTGGTGTAAACATGGTTCACTGCAGCCTTGACCTCCCCACCTCAAGTGATTCTCCCGCTTCAGCCTCCCGACTAGGTGGGACCACAGGCACGTGCCACCATGCCAGGCTACTTTCTTTTAATTTTTGTAGAGATGAGGACTCGCTAAGAAGACTGGTCTCAAACTCCTGGTCTCAGATGACTTTCCCACCTCAGTCTCCCAAAGCGCTGGGATTACAGGCGTGAGTCACCACTTCCGGCTGCTATTTCTTTTTATTTATTTATTTATTTATTTTTAAAATTTATTTGAGACAGAGTCTCGCTCTGTCACCCAGGCTGGAGTGCAGTGGTGCAATCTCAGCTTATGACGACTTCCGTCTCCTGGGTTCAAGCAATTCTCCTGCCTCAGCCTCCTGAGTAGCTGGGATTACAGGCACGTGCGACCACGCCCGGCTAATTTTTTGTATTTTTAGTAGAGATGGAGCTTCACCATGTTGGTCAGGCTGGTCTTGAACTCCTGACCTCATGATCCACCCACCTTGGCCTCCCAAAGTGCTGGGATTACAGGCGTGAGCCACTGTACCCGGCCTTTTTACAATTTTATATAGAAATGAGGTCTCCCTATGTTGTTGTTGTTGTTGTTTTTGAGACAGTCTTGCTCTGTCACCCAGGCTGGAGTGCAGTGCCACCATCTCGGCTTACTGCAAGCTCTGCCTCCTGGGTTCACACCATTCTCCTGCCTCAGCCTCCCGAGTAGCTGGGACTACAGGTGTCCGCCACCACACCCGGCTAATTTTTTTGTATTTTTAGTAGAGACGGGGTTTCACCGTGTTAGCCAGGATGGTGTCAATCTCCTGACCGAGGTCTCCCTATGTCTTATATAGAGATGAGGTCTCCCTGGTCTTATAGGCGTGAACCACCGGGCCCCTCCATTTCTTATCTTTCAAGAAAAGGTAAAACAAAGCAAGCACTTGCCTTGAGGATGATGAAAGGGACTTCCCCAAGGTCACATAGTCAAGCAGTAGCACAAGTAGTGGGTCCCCTCCCTGAGGGCCAGAGGAAGCCCCTGATCGCAGACAAGATGGAGTGAAGCGAGAGGGGCAGCCTCTTGCCTGGGCTGGCCTCCAGAAAGAGGAAGTAGCTGCTATGTTGTGAGAGTCCGGCTCTTGGGGTTTAGTCCCAGGTCTGTCAGAGTCAACCTGATGGCATTGGGATGTAGTTTACGGTTTCTAGGTCATGATTTCTCCCGTAAATTTGGTGTATTACTCCTCCCCAATCTGCCTGACAGGCGAATGGGAGACTATTACGAGAAAGAAATTTAATTTAATGTATTGTTAGAAAAAAATTTTTTTTTGAGACAGAGTATCATTCTTGTTGCCCAGGTTGGAGTACAATGGCATGGATCTCGGCTCACTGCAACCTCCGCCTCCCAAGTTCAAGTGATTCTCCTGCCTCAGCCTCCTGAGTAGCTGGGAATACAGGTACTACAGGTGCCCACCACCACGCCCAGCTAATTTTTTGTATTTTTAGTAGAAACGGGGTTTCACCGTGTTAGCCAGACGGGTCTTGAACTCCTGACCTCAGGTGATCCGCCCGCCTCGGCCTCCCAAAGTGCTGGGATTACAGGCGTGAGCCACCGTGCCTGGCCGGGAGAACAATATTTAAGAAAAAAAAATTGCAGCAATGAATCAGATAGACTCAATTTCTGAATTTTTGCTACAGCACAAATGTTTAAAATCAGAAAAAAAAAAATTTTTTTAAAGTAACAGGTGAGGTTGGGGAAAAATAAAAAAATAAAAGTAACAACAGACCAAGCACAGTAGTTGACACCTGTAATCCCTGCACTTTGGGAGGCTAAGGCGAGCAGATCACTTGAGCCCAGAAGTTCAAGAGCAGCCTGGGCAACATGGCCAGACCCTTATCTCTACAAAGAAATAGAAAAATTAGCCAGGTGCTGTGGGGTGTGCCTGTAGTCCCAGCTACTCAGGAGGCTGGGATTGGGAGGATTGCTTGAGCTAGGGTGGCTGAGGCTGCGGTGAGCCATGATCATGCCAGTCAACTCCAGTCCAGGCAACAGAGTGAGACCCTGTCTCAAAAAATAAATAGATAGGCCAGGTGCGGTGGCTCACGCCTGTAATCCAGGACTTTGGGAGGCCAAGGTGGGCAGATCACGAGGTCAGGAGATCGAGACCATCCTGGCTAACATGGTGAAACCCTGTCTCTACTAAAAATACAAAAAATTAGCCAGGCGTGGTGGCGGGCGCCGGTAGTCCCAGCTACTCGGGCGGCTGAGGTAGGAGAATGCTGTGAACCTGGGAGGCGGAGCTTGCAGTGAGCCGAGATTATTGCCACTGCACTCCAGCCTGGGCGACAGCGAGACTCTGTCTCAAGAAAATAAATAAATAAAAATAAAAAATAAAAGTAACAACAATCATAAGTCTCATCCCCTAGGTCCTGTAAAGTGTGAGAGCAAAATATGTAAACATATATTTTTTAAAATTATATTTTGTCTAGACCTGCAGAAAAACATGTAAACACATTATTCATTCTCTAGACCCAGAAAGGTGCTGGGTTTGGGTAGGTACAGTGGAAAAAACATGCACCACAGATTCTATAGCCCTGGTTCAGGACCAGGGCCTGACTAGTTTGCTGTGTGACAGTGGAGTAATCACAAACCCTCTCTGAGCAGATCTCTCCTTCCCTAAATTGGCTATGCTGTACATCAACGCTCATCATGCTGTGGTTTGCAAGGCCAATCAACAGAGTGCCTTAGAAAGCCTTTACCTTAGGGCCGGGCGCGGTGGCTCACGCCTGTAATCCCAGCACTTTGGGAGGTCGAGGTGGGTGGAGCACAAGGTCAGGAGTTCGAGACCAGCCTGGCCAATATGGTGAAACCCCCGTGTCTACTAAAAATACAAAAAAGTCAGCCGGGCTTGGTGGCACATGCCTGTAATCCCAGCTAATCGGGAGGCTGAGGCAGGAGAATTGCTTGAACCCGGGAGGCGGAGGTTGCAGTAAGCCGAGATCGCGCCACTACACTCCAGCCTGGGTGACACAGCGAGACTCCGTCTCAAAAAAAAAAAAAAAAAAAAAAAAAAAGCCTTTACCTTGGTATGCACGGAGTTTATTATTATACCTTTCCTAGATTCTGGAAAAGTGCCAGAGTATGAGCAGTGCTGTGCAGAGTTGATCACGTGGCGCAATCTCTTTGGGCTTCTGAAAATAGTAGGTGACCAGGAGGACAAGACTAAGTGACTTCTCAATTTCTCTCAGCGCTAAAAAACAAAAAACAGAACCTGGAATTTCTCAGTGGTCTGACTCTGCTACAAACTCCGCAGGTCACTTCCCTCCCTCCCGACCCTGCGGGGGCGGGGTGGGCGCTGTCCCTTTAAGTCCAGGCCCGGGCCAATCACAGTGAACAGAAGTTCTTCAAGGACCAAAGGAGGGAATTCAGTCTGAGAGGGAGGGCGGGGAAGGGGCGTGCCCTCTAGCCAATCGGAATCTCCCTGGAGAACAGTGACTCACGTGCAAAGCTCCGCAGACCACTGTCCGGAGCGTCGAGAGGCGGGGCGGCTCTCGCTGTGTGGCAGCGGCCCGGGCCAATGGGCATGTCGCCCGCGGCCTATAAGAGTCCGCTGGGCCTCGGGCTGCAGGCGCTAGGGTCGGTAAGTCGTCGCCGTCCGAGGTGTGCCCTGGCTTTGTCTCGCCGTCGCTGCTGCCCCGTCCCTGCCTCCGTGCCCCCCCCCGCCTTGGCCCCTGCCCAGCGGCTCTCCCTGTCCTCCTCCCCTTAACCACCCCCACGGTTTTTGCCGTTGGGGCTCGGGAGCCGGGCGGATGATGCCGTCGGAGAGCGGAGCTGAGCGCCAGGACCGGGCGGCTGCTCAGGTGGGAACGGCTGCGGCCACGGCGGTGGCCACGGCAGCCCCGGCAGGCGGCGGCCCCGACCCAGAGGCCTTGTCGGCCTCCCCCGGACGGCACCTGAGCGGGCTGAGCTGGCCACAGGTGAAGCGACTGGACGCTCTTCTGAGCGAGCCGATTCCCATTCATGGGCGCGGCAACTTCCCCACGCTGAGTGTGCAGCCCCGGCAGATCGTGCAGGTGAGAGGACGCCGGGCGGGGTATGTGGGGGAATCCCTTCTGAGGCGCTCGTGGCTGGAAGGCATTTGTAGTCTGTTTGACTTTCTAGACAGCTAGGGAAACTGAGGAACGGAGACAGGGCTGTAACAATTGCACAGCATTTTGAATGGTAGATCAGACCTCCCCCTGCATCTACTAATCCTTCCCCACCTGGCTTTTCCATCTCGACTCCTAGAGAACCCTGATTCCCCACGGATCACTCACCCAGGGCCTGGCTGGGAGAGGGGAGGAGGATGTCGAGGGCATTGGGGGAAGAATTTGTCCCTGCTTGCAAGGACAAAAGACGCCAGGCAGCCCTGGGTGGGTAAGTGTGCATGCTTGAGTCCAAAATAGCTTTTCCTTCCCTATCTGGGCATCCCTGGACCTCACCCTCCTTTTCTCTCTCGAGGTTCTAGGAGCAGACTCTGCCCTTGTGCTCCTACAGCCCTCTGCTGGAGAAACCGCCCCTTCCCCCTCCACCCCGTGGAAAAGCCACGAAAACTAGTCAGGGACTCCCTCTCTCTCAGCTGGGGTTGTGGCCCAAGATTTATTAAGCCAAAGATCAGACCTGATACCCCACCCCCAAGGGCAACATTAAGTGACCAATTTAGGTGTTTCTTCTCCTTCCCAAGACTGGAAATGAAGGCCAACCCAGGCCTCAGGCCCCACATCCCCTCTCTCCTGAGGAAAGAGAGAAAAGAATTCTGACAGCCCCTCCCTCCTCCAACTCTTCCCTTTATCTGAACCTCAACGACCCCAAGACTGCTTTTTCATCTGTACAGCCTAGACGCTGTCATGTTCTGAAATACCAGAGTGTGGTAATTATTGTACCCATTTTATAGCTGGGTCAGTTTGCCACCCAAGATTGCTTCATGAGGTGAAAATCAAACCTGGAGAATCTTGGGTCTTCCCAGGAGCAGATTACAGTAGGTTCAATGTTTTCCCACCCCTTCCCCGGCTCTCAAGGTCAACTTCTAGGTGTTAGGGAGGGTCCTCTGATAAAACAAACCAAGAAGCCCAGCAAGGACTCCTGTGCATTCCTGCCAGCTGATGGCTTCCTTTGGATGAAGCGGGCCTTTCCCCTGTCTCCTACTACCTGGGCTTCCCACAGAGGGGGAGGGGTGCCTCCTGGGGGATTACCTCCCCCACCCTCCAAGGAACTAGGAACTGGAGGGGGTGGGGGCAGATTCTCCTGGGCTGACTCACAGGCGGCCCAGTGGAGTTCGCCGAAGCATTCCTCGGCTGCTTGCTGTCACCTGGGTGATTAGGAAACCAGTCGAGGCTTTTCTCCCCAGGACCGTCAAGTCATTCCTGGGGCCCCAGCTGCTGCACCTCCAGGACTGTGGCCCCAAGCATGGCAGGGAGGGGAAGGTGGAGCTCAGTACGGCAGCCCCAGTCTGCAAGAACAAGGGGTACCCTGGAAGGAGGGGAAGTCCTTGCCCTGTCAGTATGGCTCAGATTGCCTCTTTTGGTGTCTGCTCTGTGCCAAGCCCTGTTTAGGAAACCAAGGGCATAGATATGACTGGGACTCAGCCTCCATCCCTTCAGGTGCTCCTAGCCAGATGGGGGAGACTCCGGGTCAGTAGAAGCTAACTTTACAATGCAATGGTGGTGCCATATCCTTCTAAACCCGAGTCAGAGATAGCACAGAACAGGGAGCTGTCGGCAACGCTGAGGAAGGGCGGCAGAGACTTCAGAGCTGGGCTGGGAAGTTGGACTTCTGGATTCAGGCCCTGGACTGTTTGTTGTTGATTCTCTTTGCTGGGCTCAGTGTCCCCATCTGTTCAGCTGGGATGGATGGATTAGGCTGCTGCTCTCCAACACCCTCTCTGGTTCCAGACTCCGAAGGGGACAGGTGCCTTCACCTGACCTGTACAGCTGCCTCCACAGGAAAGAAAGTTTCTTGGAAGGAATCCACAGCTGGCAGCTTCTAAAGCTATTGGGATGTGTGCAGGGTTGGGGGCAGGGGAGAGGGGGAGGGTGGTGGTGGTTGTTGCCTTGGGGCTTTTCACTGCTACTGAGTTGTCCTATGGCTCAAAAATTGGAAGCTTTCTCCCTCTCCACCCCTACAAGGCTTTGCCTGTAGTGGCGATCCAAGTGTAGAGATGCTGTTCTTGCTTGTACCTGTGCTAAAGGGACCCACCCTACCGTAAGGAGGCTTCCCAGAGCTACAGGCAGGGAGGCCTTTTATTGGTTGTGTAACCTTAGACAAGTCCTTTGCCTTCTCTGGGCCCAGAGGATTGAACTAGACAATCTGATCTCTCCCGCTGCAGCCAGAGGGCCTGCATCAGGCGGCACAGCATGTGAGTTTTGTAAGCCTGCTGGCTGACAGCGTCTGTCAGTCTCCCTGCAGGTCTCAGCAGCAGCCTGGAGCAGAGTGGTTGTGGGGAGGGCCTTGGCATGGGAGAAAGGAGGGTGCAGCCACTGCCCCTCCATGGCTGGAAAGTCTGATTCAGGAGGCACCAAGCTGCCCTGCAGTACTTGGGTGTGGTGGTATCTGGTGACCGCCTGCCAAGCTGGCTGTAGTCACACCTGGGAAGGAGACAACAGCGACTGGCTGGCTGACACAGCTGGCCCCATGGCCCTGACGCAGGGGTTTTAACGAGTACTGCTACCTACTCACTAGGCCAGATGCCAAGCCCTGGGGTGGGCACCGGCCTGGGAGCAGGAGCTGGCACTGAGTAAGGCTCAGTCAGCCCTAATGGGATCTGAGGAAGGGGCTGGTCTTCTCTGCAGGTTTGGTTGGGTCCTTCGACCAAGGTCTTTGGCCCATGCAGGACAGCTGCCAGCTGCCAGGGTGTGGGTTAGAAGTCCCACAGACTGGACTGCAGCGACTGGCCTTGTCTGGCCAAGGCATCTCCCAACCCCCATCTTCCTGTTCCCCAACTACTCTGGCTCTGGGCTTCAGTACCTTGAGGGTTGCCTTTGCTTTGAAATTTAGAAAGGGAAGGTGGATTCGAACTAGTCCCTGTTCCTTCTGAACCCTGGGACTGTAATGTGGTAGAAACAGGATAGGCTTTGGAGTCAGCCATACCTGGGTTTGAAGGCATCTCCACGTGATCTTGTGCAGGTGACATCCCTCCTGTGAGCTTCAGTTTCCCAGGAGACCTGTCCCAGGCCGGGCACAGTGTCTCATGCCTGTAATCTCAGCACTTTGGGAGGCCGAAGCAGAAGAATAGCTTGAGTCCAGGAGTTCAAGACCAGCCTGGGCAATCTGGCAGAATCCCATCACTGCAAACAATAAAAAATTGCTGGGCGTGGTGGCACACACCTGTAGTCCCACCTACTTAGGAGGCTGAGGTGGGAGGATTGCTTGAGCCCGGGAGGCAGAGGTTGCAGTGAGCTGAGATCGTGCCACTGCATTCACTGCATTGCAGCCTGGACTACAAAATCAGGACTCTCTCAAAAAAAAAAAAAAAAAAAAAAAAGGGATGGAGGAAAGGAAGGTAGAGAAGTGTTTGGAAAGGCAGAAAAAAAAATCCATATTAAAAACAAACAAAAAAAAGACTTGGCCTGGCACGGTAGCTGATGCCTGTAATCCCAGTACTTTGGGAGGCTGAGGCAGGTAGATCACCTGAGGTCAGGAGTTCAAGACCAGCCTGGCCAACATGGTGAAACCCTGTCTCTACAAAAAATACAAAAATTATCTGAGCATGGTGATGGGCACCTGTAATCCCAGCTACACGGGAGGCTGAGGGAGAAGAATCACTTGAACCTGGGAGGCAGAGGTTGCAGTGAGCTGACCACTGCACTCCAGCGTGGATGATAGAGAGAGACTCTGTCCCAAAAAAAAAAAAAAGAACAAACAAAAGACCTGTCCCCATAGGTTCTGGCAACAAGGTCCATTGCTTGGCACTCATTAGGTGCCTAGCCTCCTTCCGCCACCCTCTGTGTTCCTGATGGCCAGCTGCTTATGCCCCATTCTCTGTGTTCCTTATGGCCAGTTGTTTACCTCCCCCATTGCCATGACAATATCTTCCCCTGGTAAAGGTGCTCCTCCCGGAAGTCTTCCTGGAGGGCGCCGCCCGCCTCGGATTGCCCCACCACAGCTTGCCTTCTCAGCAGTTAGGTGCATTCTTTGTAGTAATTCCCTGGGAGGCAAGGAGAACAGCCTGGTCTGGAGCTGGGTGCTGACTTGGCAGCAAGGCAGGGTTGCAGAATCACTCAGGACGGGAATGCTGCCTGGTCACTTTCAGGGCAACTTTGGGTTACTGAGAAAACTGAATGTCCCCAACCCCCAGCTTCACTCTTCTCCCTACCTGGTACCTCAGGGGAGGGACCACTTATAGGTTTATCTGTCCTGTGCCATCAGGCCTGGAGGCTGTCTGAGGGCTGAGAGTTTTCACTGAGCCTTAGCTGTTTGACCACTGTAAGCCTCAGTTTCCTCATCTGAGAGCAAAAAAAGTATACAATATTTGCCTCACTGGGTCCTTGTAAGGATGAATTAGGATGAGTGCATTGTAGTCAAAAGGACATACATGAACTTGAGAATCCAACTAACCTGGGTTCTGGTCTCAGCCTGACCGCTCTATGACCTTGACTTGTTTCTTAACCTTTCTGTGCCTGAGGTCCTCCATCTATCAATCAAAATAATACTCAAATGTAGGATTATTGGGAGGGTTAATGTGGTCATGAATGTGAAATGCTAACCATATTCCCAACATGTTTGAGCAGTTAGCACAGTGCCTGGCACAGAACTGTTTTACTAGCAGTTTGAGAGGTAGAATAGCATGGTCAAGACTTGGACCGCCAAGCGCAGTGGCTCACGCCTATAATCCCAGCACTTTGGGAGGCGGAGGCGGGTGGATCACAAGGTCAGGAGTTCAAGACCAGCCTGGCCAAGATGGTGAAACCCTATCTCTACTAAAAATACAAAAATTAGCCAGGCACAGTGGCAGGTGCCTGTAATCCCAACTACTTGGGAGGCTGAGGCAGAAGAATCACTTGAAAGGGGGATGGAGGTTGCAGTGAGCCGAGATCATGCCACTGCACTCCAGCCTTGGCGGCAAAGTGAGACTCATCTCAAAAAAAAAAAAAAAAAAAGACTTTGGACTCTGAGTTTTATTCCCAGCTCTGCATTCACCAGCTGTTTGCCTTTGAGCTAGTTACTTGACCCCTCTGTACTTCCATTTTTGCTCTGTAAAGTGGGAATGATAGTATCCACCTCACAGGGTTATTGTGAGGATTAAGTGACCTGCTGTTTAGTAAATTCTATGCAGATGTGTGCTATTATCATTGCCATTCTTCCTGGCCATTCCTCCAGATGGTCCATTCTCAGATCAGGCTTAAGAGAGTTAAATGACTTCCCACTTTCCAAAAAAATAAAAAGTTAGATGATTTTCCAAAAGCATAACAGCTGGTTAGGGGCCAACAGTGGTTGACGTTACTGGGATAACTACATGGAAGTCCTTGGTGGACCCCTGGGACCCGCTCCTGACACCTCTCCTTCCTGCTCTCCCCTCGAAGGTGGTCCGCAGCAGCCTGGAGGAGCAGGGCCTACAGGTGCACAGTGTGCGGCTGCATGGTTCCGCTGCCAGCCACGTGCTGCACCCTGAGAGTGGCCTGGGCTACAAGGATCTGGACCTGGTGTTCCGGGTGGACCTGTGCAGTGAGGCATCCTTCCAACTGACCAAGGCAGTGGTGCTGGCCTGCCTGCTAGACTTCCTGCCGGCCGGTGTGAACCGGGCCAAGATCACGCCACTGACACTCAAGGAGGCATACGTGCAGAAGCTGGTGAAAGTGTGCACAGACTCGGACCGCTGGAGTCTCATCTCACTGTCCAACAAGAGCGGCAAGAACGTGGAGCTCAAGTTTGTGGACTCAGTGAGACGCCAGTTTGAATTCAGCATAGACTCCTTCCAGATCATCCTGGACTCCCTGTTGCTCTTTAGCCAGTGCTCGTCCACTCCCATGTCTGAGGCCTTCCACCCAACAGTCACAGGTGAAAGCCTGTATGGGGACTTTGCCGAGGCCCTGGAGCACCTGCGGCACCGTGTCATCGCCACGCGCAGTCCCGAGGAGATCCGAGGTGGTGGCCTCCTCAAGTACTGCCACCTCCTGGTGCGGGGCTTCCGGCCCCGGCCCAGCACCGATGTGCGCGCCCTGCAGCGCTACATGTGCTCCCGCTTCTTCATCGACTTTCCAGACCTGGTGGAGCAGCGGCGCACCCTAGAGCGCTACCTGGAGGCCCACTTTGGTGGGGGTGACGCAGCCCGCCGTTACGCCTGCCTGGTGACACTGCACCGGGTGGTCAACGAGAGCACCGTGTGCCTCATGAACCACGAGCGCCGCCAGACGCTGGACCTCATTGCCGCACTGGCGCTGCAGGCACTGGCTGAGCAGGGCCCGGCTGCCACTGCCGCCCTGGCCTGGCGCCCTCCAGGCACCGACGGGGTTGTGCCAGCCACTGTCAATTACTATGTGACCCCTGTGCAGCCTCTCCTGGCTCGTGCCTATCCCACCTGGCTGCCTTGTAACTGACTCAGACCCTGGCCAGAAGGGAAGGGACTGGGCCTCACGGGGTGGGGTGGGGCCTCCAAGAGCGTGTGGAGGACATGACCAGAGACGCAGCCCGTGCCAGGTGGCCCAGCACTGCAGGGTTGGGCCTTCAATTGAACAGACCGGACTTCCCCGAGCACGAGGCCCCTTTGGCTCTCAGCAGGAGGACCCTTTGGTTATTGCATCACACTTTTGGACCCACATAATGGTGGGGTGCAGGAGCCATTTGTCTTGGAAGTCAATTGCCTTCAGGGGCGAAACAAATTTGGGGTGGTAGCCTTAATGCACAGCACCTCAGATTGATTCCCATGGCCTAAGAGGGTCTTTTTGACTAGGGCCAGCCTGTGGTGATCCCAGCAGCTTTGGAGGGCCTGCAGCCCACACACTGACTGATATATGGTATGTTACGGGGACTTGTCACTTTGGTCAGGCTGGGCCACTACAGGGCCTGATGGTCCAACTTGGGTAATCACTGGGAGGAGGGAAACTGAGGTCTGAGGCAGATACATGGGTTTGGGGAGGGCTGGGTTTAGCCCAGTTCTCTGAAATACATACCCCAAGCTGTGAAGCCTTCCTCTTGAGGGTTTGAGGTGGGCAGTATACAGGAGCCAAGCAGCCCAGGGTAGGTCACAGCCCAGGCCCCTTCCAGGGTGCCACTCCTTTCCCCCTTGTTGCAAGGAGCCTTCCTGCCTGGGAGCTTGTTCTTTGGAGGGTGCTAAGCCTGAATTTGCCACAGTCAAGTCAATGTTCCCACCCCACTGGCTTGGTTACAGGGCTCTCACATGGGGGAGGGGAGCCATACTCCCACCCCCTTGGCATTCCCCTGGATTTGTTGCTATTTTGCACTCTTAACACCTGCCTTATAATAAAAACTGTCTACACTGAACCTTAGTGCCATGCTTTTTCTGGGGAAATAAGGACCTTCTGTAGCTGTGGGGGCTGCAGCTGCCTCCCCTAGTTGGAGTCTGGCTTGTACTGTGGAAGGGAGCGTTTGTAGGGGGTGGGGTTTGAAGCCTGGGCTATGGCTGGAGGACTGCCCCTCCTCCCAACCCCAGCCCCAGCCTGACCAGCTGCATATTGAGAGCTGCTATCTACATGTGTGACCTGCACCTGCATGTTGCCTTAGCAGGTCTAGGACTCTTGTTAAGGAGTAAATATTTTTATGTTTTCTACCTGGAATCCAAATAGCTCTGGGCCTAGACTCAGACGCTGGCGCTCAGGGGTACTTGAACCTAGCTCTGTCTACCCCATCTCTTCCAAGGGAGCAGCTAGAGAACAGGCTAGGTGAATCTGGACTGGAGGCCCCTGCAGTAAAGGTGGCTGAGACTGGGGAACTGCTAGGGTCCCCCCTAAGCCTGAGTCCAGGTAGGGCCTCCACTTGGGAGAGGCTCCCTCAGTCCTCCAGCTCCTTCCCTTGCCCCGAGCACTGATGGGTGTGCTCTGGCTCGCTCTAATCAGATCCCCTGGATGGGGAGGGTCTCCCCTTCCCAAACCCAGATGGTGCCATGCCAGGCTGTCTAGGAGTGTCAACCACAAGCTCCTAGCATGCTGCGCCCTCAGGGCATCAGCCAGTCAATCATGGGCCTGGACGCTGCCCGCTGTTTGCCCAGCCTCTTTGATCCAGGGATTGCAAAGCCCTTAACATATTCAGCCACATTAGGGGCCTCTGAAGTGGTGACTTTGATGGTTCCAGCCAGGGTGGAAAAAGCAATGCTGCAGAGGAGGCCCCAGGTCACCAGGGTGAGTCCAGCCACCTCACCTGCTCTGAGTCCCTTCTGCTGTTGAGCTCAAAATGGCTGGAAAGTGAGCAGAAAGGCTTTCTTTGCTTGGTGACTAAAACCAGCTCCCATCCCCATCCCAGCTGTGACCACCCAACTATGGTCATGGGAAGGACTAAGTTTTTCCCACCTCCTGAGTTGGCCATTTCAGCCTTGGCATGAGAGGCTTACAGTATAAACACAACATACTTACCTTTTTGGGCTGGGGGGTGGAGTTTACCTGGATGTGCTTGTGTTAAGGGCTGAAAAAGCCAGAAACCTGTGTGGTACATGTGTGTATACACTGCATTCAGCCACCATGTGGCAGACACCGTTCTGGGTGCTGGGAATACATCAGCAAACGAAAGAAAAAAATCCCTGTCCTTGTGAAGATTACACTCTAACGGAGTAGACAGAAAATAAACTGAACTGTATGGTCTTAGATGATCAGTGATATGTAAAAATATAGCAGGATAAGGGACTGGAAATGCTTGGGTTTGCAAATTGAAAGTCAGGGGCCAGGCACAGTGGCTCATGCCTGTAATCCCAGCAGTTTGGGAGGTTGAGGTGGGCAGATCACCCGAGGTCAGGAGTTTGAGATCAGCCTGGCCAACATGGTGAAACCCCATATATTTCACTACTGAAAATACAAAAATTAGCTGGGTATGGTGGCGTGTGCCTGTAATTCCAGCCGCTCAGGAGGCTGAGGCAGGAGAATTGCTTGAACCTGGGAGGCGGAGGTTGCAGTGAGCTGAGATCATACCACTGCACTCCAGCCTGGACAACAGAGCGAGACACCATCTCAAAAAAAAAAAGTCAGGGTGCAACTCATTGAAAGGTGACATTTGATTGAACAAAGACATAAAGGTGGTTGGAGGTGAGCATGAAGATGTTTAGAGAAAGAGCATTCCGGGCAGAGAGCTTGCCTGTGAATGTGCACGTGCTCTGGCACATGCACCTGAGGGTGTCTGGCTGGCCTCATCCAGCTGCTGGTACTGCACACACGCACGGGTGTGAGGCAGTGGGGACATGTGAGACAGGTGTCCACAGTAGCAGCCACCATTCCTGGTGGGCTTCACTCCAGCAGGCACTATGCTGACGTCTTCCCAATCATGATCTCCCATATCATCCTTGCAACAACTCCACAAGGGGAAAGAAAGCATTCTTTCCATTTGGCAGACACAGAAACTGAGGCCAGAGAGGTCAAAGAGGTTTGTCTGGATCCAAAGCCTTTGCTGTTAACTTCTGTTCCATCCTGCTCCTGCACTGTGATTTCACAGGATTGTGACAGTTGTCTCCTATACATATGTGACAGCAGGGCATAATTTGACATCACTGTGACATTTGTCATTTTATATGTGACTATGGCACAGTGTAGCAGTATGGCAAGATGTACGTTTCTTTTTTTTTTTTGAGACGGAGTCTTGCTCTGTCACCCAGGAGGCTGGAGTGCAGTGGCACAATCTCGGCTCACAGCAACTTCCGCCTCCTGGGTTCAAGCCATTCTCCTGCCTCAGCCTCCTGAGTAGCTGGGATTACAGGTGCCCGCCACCACACCCAGCTAATTTTTGTATTTCTACTAGAGATGGGATTTCACCATGTTGGTCAGGCTGGTCTCGAACTCCCGACCTCGTGATCTGCCCACCTCAGCCCCCCAAAGTGCTGGAATTACAGGCGTGAGCCATCGCACATGGCCAAGATGTACGTTTTCTTGGTACACGTGACACTAATTATGGCTTGAGATGACTATCCAGGGCTCATGATGGCAGCAGCATGCCTGTGGTTATGTTTGGGAGTGGTGCAGTGTTTCTGGGTGTGAGAAAAACACCAACTCAGTGGCTGACATGGTTCCTCCTGTGGACAATTCCTGCGGCTACTTAAGACACCAGGACAGGCAGGAATCAGGAACTGGGACTCAGAGCCAGCAAGGCAAAGGCTGAGGGGGAAAGCCCTGTCCTCTACCTTCCAACCTCACTGTGCTCTCCAAGCAACAGTCCACCCACCCACTCAGACCCGAGGGTGATGGGAGGTCCGGATGGGGAAGGAGCGGATGGGGAAGGAGCATTGCTCTGGACTTTGACGAACAAGGCACAGCCTCAGACAGTTACATGATATGCTGCCCTTCTGCTTTCACTTGCCAAACTTCTGCTCTGTGCCCTGGGGGCTGGCATCTGTGGACTGCATCAATGGCTCCCTTGTTCCCCAGCTTCCTGTTGGGTTGCCAATGAGACATCCAGCGTCTTAAGGAGACTTAAGGGAGGAGAAGATGTTTATTCTCTTTGTTTCCTCTCTACCAGGCTGCCATGGTTGGCCACATCCCTCAACCAAAGGTCACTGTTCCTGTCAGGAGCCCCACTCCACACAGTGACCTCTCCTCACCCTCAGACTGAAGAGTTGTAAAGGCTTCTCACTGTTGCTGGCCCCAGAGAGCTGCACCATCCCTTCTTACTTTCTTTTTTTTTTCGGCGGGTGGAACAGCACTTGCCCAGGCTGGCGTGCAGTGACACAATCTTGGCTCACTGCAACCTCCGCCTCCCAGGTTCAAGCGATTCTCATGCCTCAGCCTCCCAAGGAGCTTGGACTACAGGTGCACACAATGACGCCTGGCTAATTTTTGTATTTTTAATAGGACGGGGTTTGCCACATTGGCCACGCTGGTCTCAAACTCCTCACCTCAGGTGATCTGCCCGCCTCAGCCTCACAAAGTGCTGGAATCACAAGTGTGAGCCACCAAACCCAGCCCCTTGTTAGTTTCTTAAGCCCAACCCACGCCTTTGGAAATAGTCTCGTTTTATTTCTTGAGATAGGGTCTTGCTCTGTTGCCCAAGCTGGAGCACAGTGGTACGATCACAGCTCAGTGCAGCCTTGACCTCTTGGGCTCAAGCAATCCTCCCACCTCAGCCTCCTAAGTAGCTGGTACCACAGGCATGCGCCACCCCACCTGGCTAATTTTTTCATTTTTATAGAGAAGGGATCTCCCAGGATGATCTCGAACTCCTGAGCTCAAACAACCCTCCTGCCTCAGCCTCCCAAAGTGCTGGGATTACAGGTGTGAGCCACCATGCCAGGCCAGAATAGCCTATTTTTAAAACGCTTCCCAGTTTGAATGTGCTATCTCCTACTTACCCATTGACTGACAAACAGGTCCATATGGTCGCCAGCACAGTCACACAACCCCCACAGGCCATCGTGCTGCCATGTTGTCACCAATTCACACAACCCCCCTCGGTGTCACACAGTCTCACATGTGCATTCTCATCCCTGAGCTCCCTCATCACATCCTTTAATGAGGAAGACTTCCTGAGGAGGGGGGTAAGAGCAGGTGGCTGTGAGTCAGGTCAAGGGAGAATTGGTCTGCAAATCAAAGTCAGTCAACAGGGCCAGACTGCCAAACGAAATTAAATAGAAGCTGCTCCAGGAACTGTCAACTTAAAGAGCCATAATAGACACAGAGGAAAGGCAGCAAGGACACTTGCAAAGTAAACCTCAGAACCCCATGCATTTGCCTTACATTATGGAAATTTATTCTTCCTGAATGTATAAGGCAGGAGACTAATTCAATATACATTCACTTTGCAGAATTCTACAAGTTCTGGGCTGTGTGTAAATGTGACCCCTTCCCTCCATTATCAGGATGTTTAAATGTGCTTCCTTTTTTTCCATTTAAAACTTTGCTTAGATGTTTTACATTGCCACCACCTCTTCCTGAGAAAAAGGTGTGTCCCCCATCCCAACCCCTAGAAGCTAGCAGACTTTCTGAGGGGCCACAGGCATACTCCCATGTGGAGAGAACAAGGGCAGTGGATGAAGGAAACAGGGATTTTTCAAACTAATGTTTTCCCTCAAACAGGCCTCCCGGTGCCATTAGACTTGAAGCAATGACATCTACTAAAATGAGGACCCCGGCTGGGGGTTAAGAGTGTTGTTTAAGAATGATGACGGTATCTTTAAAAGAAATTCTTGGCCGGGGATGGGGTAGGGGGAAAGGGAAAAATAAGTAAATTCTTTTGAGTTTCCCATTGGCAATGCTTGCTACGCTTGATCTGATTGCATCTCAGGGACCTGTAGCAACATCTCCAGTTGTACAGTGTAAGCCAAAGTCAAACGTGGGGTATATGAAGAAATTCAGAGCCTCGGCCAGTTCCCCAGAACCAGCCCCTTGCCACTGTGAAGTGAAAGGCTCCTGTGAGGAGGGCGCTGGGATTGTGTAAGGTCAATTCTCAAAGTCTTCCTGAAAGAAGTGCCCGGGGAGAAAGCCGAATCCAGGAGTCCAGATCCATAGAGTGGAGGCTCTGAGGAGTTGCAAGGAGCTGGAAAGAATAATTCCAAGAGCTTTAATGGCCTCTTTCCCACAGCCACCCAGCCCCACCCAAACCCTTCAACTTGAAATCTGCCTGAAGTTGTGGGGTGGGGGGGAGGCAGGCACTGTGGAGAGAAGATGCAGGAGGCAATAGTATGGAATGGGGCTCCTGGGGAAGCAGAGGCTCCCTTGGGCCTTTGTCCTTGGCTGGGATCCCCTAGCCTGAGCAGTTAGAATGGAATGTTCCTGGGATGAAAAGCCTGCCCCTCCTCCACTTCTCCCCTTATGGAGTTCCCCAGGGCCCATTCCAGGGATTCCTGATATGGTGATGCTCTAGAGAAGCAGAGGCCCACGCTGCCTGGGGATCTGTCCTGGCGGCCTCTCCAGGGCTGGGCAAATTGGTTCCATCATTTATGGATCTCTACTATGTGCCAGGTACTTAGTATGACTTCTCATTTAATACTCAAGTTTTCTTTTTTTTTTTTGAGACCAAGTTTTGCTCCTGTTGCCCACCTCCACCTCACAGGTTCAAGTGATTCTCCTGTCTCAGCCTCCCGAGTAGCTGGGATTATAGATGCATGCCACCACTCCTGGCTAATTTTTGTATTTTTAGTAGAGATGAGGTTTCATCATATTGGTCAGGCTGGTCTCGATCTCCTGACCTCAGGTGATCTGCCCGCCTCGGCCTCCCAAAGTGCTGGGATTACAGGCATGAGCCACCGCACCCAGGTAACACTCAAGTTTTCTACTCCCTAGGTCCCCTCAAAAATACAAAAACATTTGTAGGTCTGGATCTGAAAAAAAAAAAGAAAAAAGAAAAAATACAAAAACAAAAAATCAGAAGAAACTGGCTCAGAAAAGGGAAGGCATTGCTCAGGGTCCCTCAGCTGAGGAGTTCCAGGCCAGGACTAAATCTCAGGTCTGTCTTGTTCCACCGGCAGCCCTTTTTGCCCCCACCATGAAGCTTGTCATCCTCCTCCTCTGCCATCCCAGGCTCTTTGCTTGCCTTGACACCAAATATTCCAGCCCAGATCTGCAGCGAGAGGAGGCAGCCCTCCAAAGCAAGCCCTTGGGAGGCTTGAGCCCTGAGCATCCTTGGCCCACCCTCAGAAGCCAGGTGTGTTGACTCAGCCTGACTCACCCCCGAAGGCCCAACCAGGTTGGGGCGTGCCTAGACTCTGGGAGAGGCACCTTCTGCCACCCCTCCAGCATCTCATGTCCCTTCCAAGACCCAAGAACCAGGGGTCACTATACACAGCCTTGAATGTGGGAGCCCAGATATCCCCCTAAATGGACCCCTCTTTAGCCTGATAAATGAATCACCATATAGCCTAATGTTTAAGGGATCCCCCACTTACAGCTCCTATGTCTTTGGGCAAGTCACCCACCCTCCCTCTTTCTTCACCTGTGGAAATGGGAATAATAACCCTTACTTTGCAGAGTGGTTGGGAAGACCGGAACAGATTAATGGGTGTAAAGTGCTCAGGGGCCTGGCATAGAGGAGGTGGTTATTCTTCCAGAACCAAGGGTTCCCTTCCCCCATCGCCCCTGGCCAGGGTGCAGTCAAGGACCAATGGGGGAAGAAGTAGGTTGGGGATCTCCAAGCTTTCCCAAATACCTCCTCCTGCACAGCAGGCCTCTCCTTCAGCTCTGAGAAGCCTGAGCACCCGAGTTGTTCTCAAAGAACCCGCTGACAGGCTTAGGGAAGGGGAGCGGCTACAGGCTTGGAGCACCTCGGCCATGTTCTGTGGCTCCAGCCTAATCTCTAAGAGGCAACCCTGGCCGCCACTGGCAGCGGGACCCTGGGTTCTGATCAATTAGTGTAACAAATCTGTGAATACAAAATGACTCTGGTCTTTTATCCTGATAGTGACCCCCGACAAGGGCTACCTGTCTTTCCTGGAAGTCTTTCTTAATGGGTCTTCTCCCTGGGGTTCCAGGTTCAGCCCAGCCAAAGGAACTTCCTCTGCTCCCCTTTCAAAGAGGGTTCCCGCCCCTAGGCACAGCTCTGGCCTCCAGTCCCACTCCATCCAGGAAGCTATCCCCAGAACTACACTCCCGCTCTAGGGCTGCGCCGACCGCGACTACCCTGCTCGTTCTCCCAGACCCCTACAGCCCAATGTCTAGGAAGCCCCGGGACTACCAGGGAAAGGGATGACTGGGGGCGGGAACAATAAAGGACTGAACCTGCTCCAGGCCACGCCTCCTTCCTCTGGAGAAAGCAGCCCCACACTGCCCTCTGGTGGCACTGCCCACATGGTTATCCAGTTGAGGGGCAGGTACCTAGATTAGAACCTTGAACTGGTCTCCCAGCCCCAAGCACCAGCCTGAAGAAAGGCTCCTGTTCCCCTCATTTCCCTTTGCTGAGATATACATTCACTGGTGGCCGTCAGTGTCCTCCATGCACAGGTCCCCCAAGATCCCTGTACTCAGTCCTGTCCCCAGAGCTGAGGGCCACCAAGAAAGTGTTCTGAAAGTCAGCCTTCTGTCCAGGGCTAGAGCTGGCCTCCAACAAACTGCTCAGCCCCTAAGGGGTCCCCTGGGATAGTGACAGCCAGGAAAGCCTGCCTGGAAAAGGGCTAGGAGACATAAGCCCTTAAAAGTAGAGACCCTCTGATTTGGCTCTGCTTTCTGAGCCCCTATCAATATTTGCTGATTAAGAAGAAAATGGAGGCAGATGGGTGAGCTTTTTTTTTTTTGAGACAGAGTCTTGCTCTGTTGCCCAGGCTGGAGTGTGGTGGTGCAATCTCGGCTCACTGCAACCTCCACCTCCTGGTTTCAAGCAATTCTCCTGTCTCAGCCTCCCAAGTAGCTGGGATTACAGGCGCCCGCCACCACGCCTGGCTAATTTTTGTTATTTTTAGTAGAGATGGGGTTTCACTATGTTGGCCAGCCTGGTCTTGAACTCCTGACCTCAAGTGATTGGCCCTCCTTGGCCTCCCAAAGTGCTGGGCTTACAGGCATGAGCCACTGCACCTGGCCTGAATAAAGCCAGATGGGTAAGCTTCTAGAGGGGCCCCTGGAGGGTCAGGCAGGTGTGGGAAGGTGCCTTTTGTTAGTTGGCTATGGGGTAATGGACATAGAACTAGGAGCTGGGGTTCAAGTCTGCATGTGTGTGCCCCGGCCAGGAAGCTTGATGAGGAGCAGTGGGACATCTGGAAGTGGAGGGAGGGGGCAGAGCTGCCTGTGACAGCAGGACCAGTCTCCATTTACTACTCCCCACCTCACACACACACACTAGCCAGTGTCATCTCTAATTCTCTACTCACCCACCCCACCCCCAAATCAGGACAAGCTGATTACAAATAAATCCTGGAGAAAGTCAAAACTGTGATGGCACGGAGCACTTTACACCATTAGCTAAAAGCTTCTCTGGACCAAGTGCCCCCTCCCATGCAACCCAGAAAACAAACAGTCCTGGTTGCAGCCCAGCACCTGAGCTGAGCTCCTTCCAGGAAGTCCTGTCCTCTCTAAGCCTCTAGACCCCAAATGACCCAAGTGGTTTTGGAAGGTGTCCCTGTCTGGAAAGACCAGAGGATGGCACTGCCCCCTTCACTACTTCCCTGGGGTTCCCTAGCTTTGTCACAGGCTCTGAGACCCCCTCCTGAACCTCCCTTCCCCAGCTAAGAAAGCATTCAGGAAAGCCTGGCTGTTAGCTGAGAAACCAGCCAAAAAGTTTGGTATCCAGGGAGAAGGGCTGATGAGGGAGGAGCCGGAAAGGGCCCCAAGCCTCAGCCTGTCAGAGCAGTGCACCTGACCCTCCCAGATTCCTGTGGGAGGAAGGATCCTCCCCACTTCACCTCATTCCCAAGCCCTGACTCAAGGAGGGACTGAGGAAAGAGGCCCAGAGAGGGGGCAGAGTTGTTCTAAGTCACAGAGCAGACAGGATCCAGAGAACAACTCTCCCTAGCCCCTGTCCAGGGTACTGTGGGAGGTGCACACACAGGCCAGGGACCTTGGTTCTTCCCTCACTGGCATGTGACCTTGAGAAATCCCCTCTTCACTCTGCAAAAGTAGGACTTTAAATTAGTTCATGGCTCTATCAGCAAAAGCAGTGCCTGTTTCCAGCTGTGAGTTAAAATAATACATTATCGGCCAGGTGCGGTGGCTCACGCCTGTAATCCCAACACTTTGGGAGGACAAGGCGGGCAGATCACCGGAGGTCAGGAGTTTGAGACCAGCCTGACCAACATGGAGAAACCCGGTCTCTACTAAAAATACAAAATGAGCTGGGCGTGGTAATGCATGCCTGTAATCCCAGCTACTCAGGAGGCTGAGGCAGGAGAATCGCTTGAATCCGGGAGGCGGAGGTTACAGTGAGCCAAGATCGCACCATTGCACTCCAGCCTGGGCAACAAGGGTGAAACTGTCTCAAACAAACAAACAACAAAAAATAAATGATCTTTCCATGATTTAGGGGGGAAGAAGAAGGACCTCTGCCCTGTGTTGACATCACCATAGCCCCTCTGGGAAGGTGAAGAGATCCACTTCGCAGACTGACAAGTGAGAGTGAAATTAACTCAGCTGGTGAGCAGCAATACAGTAGCCAGGTCATTCACAGTGGGGACAGAGGAATGGGAGGCCGAAGGGCATTTGGACAGGAAGAGAAGCAGATCTCACCTCAGATCTGGCTCTTTAAGGCCCCCCCTTTCTGGAAGATGATGCCATACCTGCCCCCTTGGGGCCTGTTAAAGGGTATCACCTGGTTCCACCCGGGCCAAGTCATCTTAGTGACAGTTTGGGAGTTAAGCCTCTAGGTTCTGCTATGTAAGGGTCCCTGGGTGAGGAGGTGCTAGACATCCTGTCCTGGTTATCTGAGTCAGGCCGTAATTTTAGCGAACCTGCATGACGGCATAAGAAAAGCTGTCTCCTAGAAGAAGGGCCTAAGTATGAAGAGAACAAATCCTAAACCTCTCTGGGATTCCAACTTCCCACAGGTGAAACAGGCCTAGAGGGGAATTCAGCGGTACAGCCCTGTGCCAGCCCCCATCCCATCCTGGGGCCTCATTATTCTGTCCTCCCGAAGGCATGGAGCTGGGCGACGCCAGTAAGCAGCATCCTCAAGGACAAGACTGCTCACAGCTCCGAGGGGCCCGGGAAAGGCCACGCAAGTGGGGGTGAGGATTGGGGGTGCTGCATCCGTGCCGCAGGTTCCAAATGGTAAAAGTTTGCCGCCAACCCGTTCGTGGGATCGAGCCCCGTCAAGAGTCCAACTCTTATAATGGAGACTTGGTGGTACCACCTCTCATTCCCCAGATGGTCAGGGAGAGGCGGGAACAGAACGTGGCAGCTTTACTAAGGACCCAGCAGACGCCAGAAGCTCCAGGGAAGGGAGTTCCGCGGCCCTGGATCAGCCCCCCACACGCCCTGACCCTCGAACGCACCAGCCGCTAAGACCGCACCTCACCCTCCTCTACTGGGCCCCTGGCCCCCCACTGTCTCTTCCTGCGGATCCGTAGTCCATGCAGCCGGCGTCCGCGATCAGTCGGTCGGTCGGCACCTCGGCGAAGCTTGTCGGGGCGGCCAGGGGTCCAGGCGTGGAGGTCAGCGCTGGGGGGAGGCGGGGCCGCGGGGCGGGCTGCGGCGGAAGGGCGAGTCGGGCTCGGGGCCGTGGCCGCGCCGCAGTCGCCCGGCGCCCCAGGGCACGCAGCCGCCCAGGCCCAGCGCGGAGGCCAGCAGCGCTGGGGGGCGGCCGCGACGGCCCCGGCGCGGGCCCTTCTTGAGGCGCGACCCGTGAGCCGCCAGGTAGAGCTCGGCCTGCGCCACACCGCCGCTCAGGCGGCTCAGGCTCTCCGCGCGGTGCGCCAGGCGCAGCTCAGCCGCCAAGAAAACGCGGTGCAGCTGCAGCACGCGGCTCTCCAGCTCCGACACCAGGCGCCGGCGGCCCTCCACCTCCAGCAGCCGCCGCCGTGCTTCGGCCAGCTCCAGCGCGCGGCCCCCTGTCCCCGCCGCCGCGCCAGAGCCCCCTCCGGGGCCGGCGAGCCCCGCGACCCCGCTAGCGCCCTGGCGCCAGCGCTGCAGCTCCTGGCCTTCGGCCGCGCCTGCCGAAGTCCCCGCTGCGTCCGGCAGCGGCGGGGACTGACCCGGGGTCGGGGTAGGGGTCAAGGTCGGAGTTGGGGGCGGGGGCTGAGAGAACGGCATGGGCTCCCGGGGCGGCGGCGGCGACCCCGGCTCTGCCGTCCCTTCCTGGGCCCCCGGGCCGCAGGCGCTGATGCGGCAGCCCGGCATCCCCCGCCCCCCGGCGGTCTGCGGCTGTAGGTGCGCAGGGAGGATGAGCACCGGGAACCTGAAGAGGAAGGCACTGCCACAGCCCTCACCCCAGCGCCGCGCCCTCCGCCTGCGCATCTTATAGACTATGAGGCGAAGCGACGGGCGGCACAGCCAATCAGAGACGGGCACGCCCTGAATCCGCCCCCACCGCTGCGCATTCAGGGCATTGCCGAAACCCTTCAGGTCCTGCCCTTCGTCGGATTCTGCCTGCTAGGGCTTCCAGTCCTCTTTCGCCTCTCCCCAAATTTTGGGTGCAAAGGGAGCCTCATTTTCCCTGGTTTGGCCCCTCAGAGTCATAAGCTCTGGTAGCTGGTGTTTAGAAAATCATGGAATCCGGTCTCCATCCGGGGGAGGGTCTTACCTAAGGCCTCTGTGCTAAGAGAGCCTGGGCTAGAACGCAGGAGGCTTGACTCCTTGGGCAGTGCTCCTCCCACACCTCATGCTGCCCTTGGCCGAATCAGTTCTGCCCGGTCTCTCTTGGGCCACAGGGCTCTCCAGGACCCCCTTCTCCCACCTCACTGGGGCAGCGGAAGGGTTAACGCTGAGGGGCGACTGCCGTCCGGGTGGGACGGGGATCTGGCTGGGCTGATTCCACGATAGGTAGGGCCCTTTATTCGCAGAACAAATACCTCAGCGCTGCCGCTGAGCCTGCAAACCTTGGTGGCATCACAGAGGAGTCCCAGACCCCACGGTGTGCAGAGTTCCTTCCCTGCCCTGGCTCGTGTTTACACCTCCCAGCGGGTGTTCCTACACCTTTTAAAGAGGGGGGAACTGCCCGAGCGCGGTGGCTCACGCCTGTAATCCCAGCACTTTGGGAGGTCGAGGCGGGCGGATCACCTGAGGTCAGGAGTTCAAGACCAGCCTGACCAACATGGCGAAACCCCATCTCTACTAAAAATACAAAAAAATTAGCCGGTCGTGGTGGTGGGCGCCTGTAATCCTAACTACTCGGTAGGCTGAGGCAGGAGAATCGCTTGAACCCGGGAGGCGGAGGTTGCAGTGAGCCAAGATCGTGCCATTGCTCTCCAGCCTGGGCGACAGAGCAAGACTCCGTCTCAAAAAAAAAAAAAAAAAAAAAAAAAAAAAAGCCGGGGGCGGGGAACTGACTGGCCAGGTGCGGTGGCTCACGCCTGTAATCCCAGCACTTTGGGAGGCCGAGGTGGGTGGATCACCTATGGTCAGGAGTTCTAGATCAGCCTGGCCAACACGGTGAAACCCCTGTCTCTACTGAAAATACAAAAAAATTAGCTAGGTGTGGTGGCGTACCCCTGTAGTTCCAGCTACTCAGCAGGCTGAGGGAGGAGAATCGCTTGAATTCGGGAGGCAGAGGTTGCAGTGAGCAGAGATTGTGCCACTGCACTCCAGCATGAGCAACAGAGTAAGACTCAATCTCAAAAAATAAATAAAGAAGGGGAAACTGAGACCCTGAAGGGCAGTAGTGCTTTGCCCAACGTCATATTGCCGACTTGTGGCTGAATCCAGATTCTTGAATCTGTACAGAAATGCACCAGCTCAGCCATTCATACCCTCTGGGGGCTCAGATACCTGGGTCTACTCCTCTTGGTGGAGGGACGTTCCTAATGTGGGACTTTATCTGACGCTTCTCATCTGGCCCTGACAAATGATAGAATAGAGCCCTGCTCACTTTTCCCCCAGCAGAAATAAAGCTGTCATACCAAACACTGGCCCAGACATCATGGGCCTGCCTCAGTTTCCATCTACTTGAAGGTGCCATCAGAGATGGGAGGTCTCTGTGGTGGGTGGGGGCAAGGGCCGGGGGTATAGAAACCAGCCCTGAACCTGATTGGGTAGGACTGCAGCAGACCCTGGGCTCAGGAGGACCTGCGGAAAATGTGGCCAGTGTGACTGCTGCAGCCTGAAGAGGAGGCAGATGGCATGCTTGCATGATGTGCAGGATGATGACAGAGCCTCATCCTCCCCCCACGAATACATGTTCTCTAAGTGCTTTCAGGTGTCTTAGACTGAGTGAGACTGAGTGATGGGGACTCGTGGGCGAGACAGTTGGGCTCCAAAGAGGCAGCTCAGAAGCGGCTGGGAGAGGAAGGCGGGTGGGTGAGAGGCGCTAGGCTCAGCGAAAAGAAAGGGTGGAGGGATTGGGGAGGGAGGAGGTCAGAGGCCGGGTGCCCAGTGACCAGGGGTGGTGGAGATTCAGTGAGGGGAAGGGGAGGGTTTGGGAGGGTGACTCAGTCAGAGGGGAAGAAGAGCTGTTCAGTGACTGCTGGGGCTCAGTGCAGGGAAGGGGCTGAGTGTGTGCAAAGGTGCTGGCGGAGGCTTGCCATGGGAGAAGGGAGTTCAGTGAGGGGTATGGGAACTCAGAGTTGGAGGGACTCAGTGAAGATGAGGGAGGCTCAGGAGCTACCAGGTTGCCCCCAGCAAGGAGGCTTGCCCTGCTGAATGATGACGTCCCTTTGAACAGTCTCTTTTGTGTCATGCAACCATAGGTCTTTCTCAGGGCAGAAGCCCCTCATTGCCATGGTGGTGGGGAGATAGACAGGTGTTTTGCCTTCATGAGGCAGATCACTGTTCCCAACTCCTAAAGGACTGATTCAGGGGAAGAAGACTAGGACTTATCCCCACCCCCCACCACTGACCAGATCCAGAGAACCAGTCAGACCTGGTTCAAAACCCACACACACTGCCCATCTGGGTGACCTTGGGCAAGTAATTTGTCGGAGTGGGAGAAGATGCACAATATATATTGGAGGAATGAATGTTCTCTGTCTCGTGATATCATCCCTAAGAAAGGGAGATTGATAGCTTTCTCTTCCTGATGAGAAACCAAAGCCCAGAGAAGTGAAGAGGCTTGCCCGAGGTCACACAGCAGGTAAATGGCCAAGCAAGGATTCAAACACAGATATGACCCACTCCATGGTCACTCCTTACCTCCCTGTTCTCCGACAATGCTCCCTGCTGCTATCCTCTGGGTATTTCCCATGAGTCATATATATGTATTTGTTTATTGTTAATTATTAATAGTCTCTCCCCTTGACTGGTTTTGCTTATCACTAGAATCCCCTGAAGTCAAGTAGAGTGCCTGGCCCCATAAGGCACTCAATAAACATTTGTCTGAATTGAAAAATGTAGGCCGGGCCAGGCGCGGTGGCTCAACCCTGTAACCTGTAATCCCAGCACTTTGGGAGGCAGAGGCGGGTGGATCACGAGGTCAGGGTATCGAGACCATCCTGGCTAACACGGTGAAACCCCGTCTCTACTAAAAAAAATACAGGCCGGGCGCGGTGGCTCAAGCCTGTAATCCCAGCACTTTGGGAGGCCGAGACGGGCGGATCACGAGGTCAGGACATCGAGACCATCCTGGCTAACACGGTGAAACCCTGTCTCTACTAAAAAATACAAAAAAAAAAAACCTAGCCAGGCGAGGTGGCAGGCGCCTATAGTGCCAGCTACTCGGGAGGCTGAGGCAGGAGAATGGCGTAAACCTCGGAGGCGGAGCTTGCAGTGCACTGAGATCCCGCCACTGCACTCCAGCCCGGGCGACAGAGCGAGACTCCATCTCAAAAAAAAAAAAAAAAAAAAAAAAAGGCCGGGCGCGGTGGCTCAAGCCTGTAATTCCAGCACTTTGGGAGGCCGAGACGGGCGGATCACGAGGTCAGGAGATCGAGACCATCGTGGCTAACACGGTGAAACCCCGTCTCTACTAAAAAATACAAAAAACTAGCCGGGCGAGGTGGCGGGCGCCTGTAGTCCCAGCTACTCGGGAGGCTGAGGCAGGAGAATGGCGTGAACCTGGGAGGCAAAGCTTGCAGTGAGCCGAGATCCGGCCACTGCACTCCAGCCTGGGCAACAGAGCAAGACTCCGTCTCAAAAAAAAAAAAAAAAAAAATACAAAAAACTAGCCGGGCGAGGTGGCGGGTACTTGTAGTCCCAGCTACTTGGGAGGCTGAGGCAGGAGAATGGCGTAAACCCGGGAGGCGGAGCTTGCAGTGAGCTGAGATCCGGCCACTGCACTCCAGCCTGGGCGACAGAGGGCGACTCTGTCTCAAAAAGAAAAAAAAGGAAAAATGTAGGCCGTGCACAGTGGCTCAAGGCTGTAATCCCAGCACTTTGGGAGGCCAAGGCAGATGGATCACCTGAGGTCAGGAGTTCAAGACCAGCCTGGCCAACGTGGTGAAACCCCGTCTCTACTAAAAATACAAAAATCTAGCCAGGCGCGGTGGCTCACGCCTGTAATCCCAGCACTTTGAGAGACCGAGGCGGGTGGATCATGAAGTCAAGAGATTGAGACCATCTTGGCCAACATGGTGAAACCCCATCTCTACTAAAAACACAAAAAATTAACTGGGCATGGTGGTGCGCACCTGTAGTCCCCGCTTCTCGGGAGGCTGAGGCAGGAGAATCACTTGAACCCGGGAGGCGGAGGTTGCAGTGAGCTGAGATCATGCCACTGCACTCCAATACAAAAATTAGCTGGGCGGGGTAGTGTACAGCTGTAATCCCAGCTACTCAGGAGGCTGAGGCAGGGGAATCGCTTGAACCCAGGAGACGGAGGTTGCAGTGAGCCGAGATTGTTCTATTGCACTCCAGCCTGGGCAACAGGAGCGAGACACCGTCCCAAAAAAAAAAAAAAAAGGAAGAAGAAGAAAGAAAAGAAAAGAAAAATAACACAGCTGGGCACAGTGGCTCACACCTCTAATCCTAGCACTTTGGGAGGCCAAGGCAGGCTGATCACCTGATGTCAGGAATTCAAGACTAGCCTGAACAACATGGTGAAACCCCATCTCCACTAAAAATAGAAAAATTAACCAGGCATGGTGGTGCATGCCTATGATTCCAGCTACTCGGGAAGCTGAAGCAGAATCACTTGAACCTAGGAGGCGGAGGTTGCAGTGAGCTGAGATCACACCACTGCACTCCAGTTTGGGCACAGAGCAAGGGTAGGACGGGTGCAGTGGCTCACCTCTGTATTTCTAGCACTTTGGGAGGCAGAGACGGGTGGATCACCAGGTCAAGAGTCTAAGACCAGCCTGGCCAAGATGGTGAAACCCCGTCTGTACTAAAAATACAAAAAAGTTAGCCGGGCATGGTAGTAGGTGCCTGTAATCCCAGCTACTTGGGAGGCTGAGACAGAGAATTGCTTGCGCCCGGGAGGGAGAGGTTGCAATGAGCTGAGATTGCACCACTGCACTCCAGTCTGGGCAACAGAGTGAGACTCTGTCTCAAAAAAAAGAAAGAAAGGAAAGAGAAATAACACACAAAGGTAGAGCTTGCTGAGAATGGAGAAGTCCCCTTCTCCATTCATTCATTTATTCTTTTTTATTTAATTAATTAATTTATTAATTTATTTATTTATTTTCTGAGATGGAGTCTCGCTCTTGTTGCCCAGACTGGAGTGTAATGGTGCCATCTCGGCTCATTACAACCTCCGCCTCCCAGATTGCAACGATTCTCCTGCCTCAGCCTCCCAAGTAGCTGGGATTACAGGCATGAGCCACCATGCCTGGCTAATTTTGTATTTTTAGTAGAAACGGAGTTTTTCCGGGTTGGTCAGGCTGGTCTAGAACTCCCAGCCTCCAGCAATCCACCCACCTTGGCCTCAGAAAGTGCTGGGATTACAGGCGTGAGCCACCGCACCCAGTTTCTTGTCAGCTTTCTTAACTGGCTTGAGCACCACACTCTCAGAGTGGACAGGAGCCACAGTCCAACACCTATTAGTGCACATCCAGCCAGCAAACACAACATCTGGAATGAGGAAATCCATCTTTAAACTACAATGATTATTGTGTTTTTCTGATCTTTATAAAAGTTATAAAGTACATTCCTTTTGTAGAAAATCTGGAAAACAAATAAAATTCTAAAATACTAAAAAAGAATAGGATGTCAGGCAAGGTGGTTTATGCCTGTAATCCCAGCACTTTGGGAGACTGAGGCAGGAGGATCACTTGAGCACTTGGGAGTTCAAGACCAGCCTGGGCAATATGGTGAGACCTCATCTCTAAGAAAAAGAAAAATAAATTACCTGGGCATGGTGGTGCATGCCTGTAGTCCCAGCTATTCAGGAGGCTGAGGTGGGAGGATCACTTGAGCCCAGGAAGTCGAGGCTGCGGTGACCTGTCTCTTGCTACTGCACTCCAGCCTGGGTAACAGAGCAAGACCCGATCTCAAAAAAAAAAAAAAAAAAAAAAAGATTAGGCCAAGCACAGTGGCTCATGCCTATAATCCTAGTACTTTGGGAGGCCAAAATGGGAGGATCACTCCAGGCCAGGAGTTTGAGACCAGCCTGGGCAACACAGCAAGACTCTCTGTCTGTATGAAAAATTTTTAAAAGGCCGGGCGCAGTGGCTCAAGCCTGTAATCCCAGCACTTTGGGAGGCCGAGACGGGCGGATCACGAGGTCAGGAGATCGAGACCATTCTGGCTAACACGGTGAAACCCCGTCTCTACTAAAAAGTACAAAAAACTAGCCGGGCAAGGTGGCGGGCGCCTTTAGTCCCAGCTACTCGGGAGGCTGAGGCAGGAGAATGGCGTGAACCCAGGAGGCGGAGCTTGCAGTGAGCTGAGATCCAGCCACTGCACTCCAGCCTGGGCGACAGAGCGAGACTCCGTCTCAAAAAAAAAAAAAAAGAAAAAAGAAAAATTTAAAAAATTAGCCAGATTTGGTGGTGCACGCTTGTAGCTACATGGGAGGCTGAGGTGGGAGGACCCCTTGAACCCAGGAGTTTGAGGCTGCAGTGAGCAGCCTCTGCACCACAGCACTCACTCCGGCCTGGGAGACAGAGTAAGACCCTGTCTCTCCCTCTTTATTTCTTTTCTCTTTTTTCTTTTTTCTTTTTTTTTTTGAGATGGAGTCTCACTCTGTCACCCAGGCTGGAGTGCAACGGTACAATCTCAACTCACTGCAACCTCCGCCTCCCAGGTTCAACCTGTGGGGAAAAGAAAGAGAGATCAGCCTGTTACTGTGTCTATATGGAAAGAAGTAGACATAAGACACTCCATTTTGTTCTGTATTTGAGATGCTGTTAATCTGTGACCCTACCCCCAACCTTGTCCTTGCAAGAGACATGTGCTGTGGTGACTCAAGGTTTAAAGGATTTGGGGCTGTGCAGGGTGTGCTTTGTTAAACAAGTGCCTGAAGGCAGCTTGCTGGTTAAAAGTCATCACCATTCTCTTAATCTCAAGTACCCAGGGACACCTACACTGCCAAAGGTCGCAGGGACCTCTGCCAAAGGTCACAGGGACCTCTGCCTAGGAAAGTTAGGTATTGTCCAAGGTTTCTCCCCATGTGATGATCTGAAATATGGCCTCGTGGGATGGGAAAGATCTGATCGTCCCCTAGCCTGACACCCGTGAAGGGTCTGTGCTGAGGAGGACCAGTACAAGAGGAAAGAAGGCCTCTTGGCGGTTGTTGGCAGTTGAGATAGAGAAAAGCATCTGTCTCCTGCCCATCCCTGGGCAATGGAACATCTCGGTGTAAAACCCGATTGTATGTTCTGTTTACTGAGAAAGGAGAAAACCGCCTTAAGGCGAAAGGCGAGACTTGCTAGTGCAATGCTGCTCTTTATGCACAAAAAAGGTTTGTGAAGATGTTTGCATATGCATATCAAGGCACAGCACTTTTCCTTAAACTTATTCATGCCACAGAGATCTTTATTCATATGTCTTACTGCTGACCTTATCCCTACGATGATCCTATTATCCTGTCACTTCCCTTTTTCTAAGATGGTAAAGATAATTATCAATAAAAACTGAGGGAACTCAGAGACCTCAGAGACCGGTGTCAGCATGGGTCCTCTGTATGCTGAGCACCGGTCCCCCAGGCCCACTTTTTCTTTCTCTATACTTTGTCTCTGTGTCTCATTTCTTTTCTCAAGTCTCCCATTCCACCTAACAAGAAACGCCCACAGGTGTGGAGGGGCAGGCCACCCCTTCACAACCGATTCTCCTGCCTCAGCCTCCCAAGTAGCTGGGATTACAGGTGCCTGCCACCACGCCTGGCTAATTTTTGTATTCTTAGTAGAGACGGGGTTTCACCATGTTTGTTAGTCAGGCTGGTCTCAAACTCCTGACCTCAGGTGATCCACCCGCCTCGACCTCCCAAAGTGCTGGGATTACAGGATCACTTGAGGTCAGGAGGTCAAGACCAGCCTGACCAACATGGTGAAACCCCATCTCTACTAAAAATGCAAAATTAGCCAGGTGTGGTGGCGCACGCCTGTAATCTCAACTACTTGGGAGGCTGAGGCAGGAGAATTGCTTGAACCCAGGAGGCAGAGGCTGCAGTGAGCCAAGATCATATCATTGAACTCCAGCCTGGGCAGCAAGAGCGAAACTCCATCTCAAAAAAATTAAAAAAAAAAAAAGAATAGAGGAAAAGAGCCTGAAATCAGAAACACTTTTATGTTTGAATCATAGTTCAGTCCTTTTCTAGCTATGCAACCCTGAGAAAGGCACCTTTGTTCTCTGAATTTCAGGGTTTTCATCTGAGAAGTGGAACGGCTAATATCTATGGCATAGACAAGGACATTGATACATGCAAGGATATGTCCAAGATCTCACATATCTATGGTCATATCTGGTTGTATCTATCTGACTCAAAACCTGTGGCTTGAGTTCAAGACCCTGAAAGAGAAGAGGCAGCTGCGATGGGACCAGGTTCTAGAGTCTGGTTCAGTATGTATCTATTGCCTCCAGGACAACAGCCAGAAGAGACAGCCTTGTGGAGGGGACAGTGACTATGGCTGTGGCCCCAAGCAGGATCCCCAATCCCCTCCATCAGCTGAGAGTGGGGTGGGGAAGGGGTCAAGGCCTGAGTAGCCTATTTCCACCCCAGCCTAGAATATTTGAGGCCTCTGCTAAGAGATCCAACCTTTCCCTTTCAGCCTCTCCCTGGCAACCTGGCCTGGCACCCTCTAGGAAGTGATCTCAGTTTAATAATTTAGCAGATGCAGACAAAAATAGCAGCTCTGAAAATAACCCAGTCAGGCCCCAGCTTCCACCTCCCCTTTCTTTAACAGACTCCCCTGCCCTCCCGGCAAGGTCTCTGATTGCCCTACACACCTGTCAGTGTTCCCGCCTGCCAGTGAACACCTGATTCAACGCTTCCTCATTCTTCTCCTCCTCCTCACTCCTTTCTCTCCATTGTTATATCAAGAGCTTTTATATGGGTCGGGCACGGTGGCTTGTGCCTGTAATCCCAGCACTTTGGGAGGCCAAGGCAGGTGGATCACCTGAGATCAGGAGTTCAAGATCAGCCTGGTCAACGTGGTGAAACCCTGTCTCTATTAAAAATAGAAAAAATTTGCTGGGCATGGTGGCGCATGCCTGTAGTCCCAGCTACCTGGGGGGCTGAGGCAGAAGAACCTCTTGAACCTGGGAGACGGAGGTTGCAGAGAGCTGAGATTGCACCATAGCACTCCAGCCTGGATGACAGAGCAAAACTCCGTCTCAATAATAATAATAATAATAATAAAATTAATAAATAAATAAAATAAAGAGCTTTTGCCATGGAGATTTTGTATCATGTCCTGTTCTTAGTGCTCGAATGTCCTAACCTGAAGCTGAATAAGCCACCCTGGCTGCACATGCCGTCGGCCATGACTGTGTAAGCTCTGGTGGTGGTGTCTTACTTCCTCATCACCGGAGGAATCATTTATGATGTTATTGTTGAACCTCCAAGTGTTGGCTCTATGACTGATGAACATGCGCATCAGAGGTCAGTAGCTTTCTTTGCCTACAGAGTAAATGGACAATATATTATGGAAGGACTTGCATCCAGCTTCCTGTTTACAATGGGAGGTTTAGGTTTCATAATCCTGGACCAATCGAATGCCCCAAATATCCTAAAACTCAATAGATTTCTTCTTCTGTTCATTGGTTTCATCTGTGTCCTATTGAGTTTTTCATGGCTAGAGTATTTATGAGAATGAAACTTGCAAGCTATCTGATGGGTTAGAGTGCCTTTGAGAAGAAATCAGTGGATACTGGATTTCTCCTGTCAATGAAGTTTTAAAGGCTGTACCAATCCTCTAATATGAAATGTGGAAAAGAATGAAAAGCAGCAGTAAAAGAAATATCTAGTGAAAAAACAGGAAGCGTATTGAAGCTTGGACTAGAATTTCTTCTTGGTATTGAAGAGACAAGTTTATCACAGTATTTTTTTTCCTGCTGACTTACTGCTGTACCAACAATAGTAAGTGGCATTTTCTAATTAGTTTTTCATTTCTTAAAGAAACTATACTCCATATCTCAACTACAATATCAAGTAAAGTGATTATTTTTTACAACCCCCTTCACATTTTTTAGAGATGACATTTCTGATTTTCAGAAATTAACATAAAATCAAGAAGTAAGATTACATAACCTGAGAACTCCGGACAACTGATCAGCTTTATCTATGGTGTTTCGCTTTAACTAGAGTGCATGATGGTAGATTATTTCAGATATGTATGTAAGACTGTTTCCTGAACAATAAGATGTATGAAAGGAGCAGAAATAAATACTTTTTTCTAATTGAAAAAAAAAAAAAAGCTGGGTGCAAGGGTGCATACCTGTAATCCCAGCTACTTGGGAGGCTGGGGCAGGAGAATCACTTGAACCCGGGAGGCAGAGGTTGTGGTGAACCGAGATCAAGACTGCACCATTGCACTCTAACCTGGGTGACAGAGCAAGACTCCATCTCAAAAAAATAAAAACAAAAACAAAAACAAAAAAAAGAAAAGAAACAAAATCTTTCCTAGAAGTCCAAAGACTTGGGCTTAATTTACTGTGTAGACCTGAGCAAGTCCTTCTCTCTGAGTCTCTGTTCCTGCATTTGTAAAATGAGGCCTCTGGAAGCAAGGCACAGTGGCTCATGCTTGTAATCTCCGCACTTTGGGAGGCTGAGGCAGGAAAATCACTTAAACCCAGGAATCTGAGGCCAGGCTGGGTAACATAGGGAGACCCTGTTTCTACAAAAAAAATTTAAAATTAGCTGGACATGGTTGCACATGTCTGTAGCCCCAGCTACTCAGGAGGCTGAGGTGGGAGGATCGCTTGAGCCCAGGAGGTCGAGGCTGCAGTGAGCCAAGATTGTGCCACTGCTCTCCAGCCTGGGCAACACCCTGTTTCAAAAAAAATTGTTTTGAAATGAGGCCTCTAGATTCCTAAATATGACATGAACAAAATGTTGGTGTGGGTGCCAATTACTTTGATAGGGGACTGGATGTCTTCCCCAGGAAGGCACAACTGCAGTATCAATGTCATCTCAGTCAATGGCACTACAATCCATCCATCCTGCTGCTCTACACAGGGAGCCCAGGTTTCTCTGTGTTTGATTTCTCTTGTGAAGAAAGCTTCGCCCTAGTTATTATTCCTAGAATAAAAGGCTATGACTTGTGTTCACAGTGGCGGTAGCAGGTTCCATGTGATTTTGATGCTTCATCACATTTTTGGTGTTACTTTTTTTTTTTTTTTGCAGTTTTCGTGGTTTTATTTAAACACAAAGCATGCACGTGAGCCGTCTATTCATTTTCTTTGCTGTGCAGCCTGGAATTGGGGTTGGAGACTCTGGGGGCCAGTTGGGCTGCTCTTTCCACTCAGGTTTTATGGTTCTTGGAGGAAACATTGCGAGCAGTCTCAGCACAGTAAGATTTACTGCACATCAGCAGCACTTCCAGTTCCTTGACATTGTGGACCAGGAACTTCCAGAACCCACAGGGCAGCATGTGCCTTGTTTTCTTGTTCTGCCTGTACCCAATGCTGGGCATCAAGATTTGGCCCTTGAATCTTCTCTGTACCCTACTGCCAATACTGCTAGGTTTCTGTCAGTTACACTTAATTTTCACTTAACAGTCTGATTCATCCATCAGACTGTTCATGATGCCACATGAACTTCTTGGTCCTCTTTTTGACGTTCTTGGGCTTCCCAAGGGGTGTGAGGGTGGTCATGCTGCTAAGAAGATGGGTGCCACTTCTGTAGACAGCCCTGAGGAAGAGAAATTTATCACGTTTCTGAAAAGTAGAAATTATACCTTCCCCCTTGAAGCATTGCTCAAATCGCCCCTCCTTGTTTTTTTTGTGGTTTTTTGTTTTTTGTTTTTTCTTTTTTTTTTTTGAGACAAAGTCTCGCTCTGTCGCCCAGGCTGGAGTGCAGTGGTGCAATCTCGGCTCACTGCAACCTCCACCTCCCAGGTTCAAGTGATTCTCTGCCTCAGCCTCCCAAGTAGCTAGGATTACAGGTGCCTGCCACCACGCCTGGCTAATTTTTGTATTTTTATGTTTTTTGTTTTTGTTTTTGTTTTTGGTAGAGACAGGGTTTCACCTTGTTGGCCAGGCTGGTCCCAAACTCCGGACCTCAAGTGATCCACCCGCTTCAGCCTCCCAAAGTGCTGGGATTACAGGCGTGAACCACTGCGCCCAGCCAACTCACCCCACCTTTAGGGCCTCAGTGTTCACACCTCTAAAATAGCCATATCTTGAAGGGCAAGTAGGGCAACGTCAGTTCCATAAGGGCTGAGGTCCCGTCTGTATTTATGCATTAATTCAATGTCATTAAGCACCTACTATGCACCAGCCACTGTGCAAGGTGCTAGAGGCACAGCAGTAAATACAAGAGATGCAGTGCAATCCCCGTTTCCACAAAGCTTACATCTCAGAAATCAAAATAGTTAAATCCCAAGAAATGTACCATGAGGGAATAATAAAATACCTTCTAATATATATGGCTGGGCACAGTGGCTCACACCTATAGTCCTAGCTACTCGGGAGTCTGAGGCAGGATTGCTTGAGCCCAGGAGTTTGAGGCTGCAGTGAACTATGATTGCACCACTGTACTCTAGCCTGGGTGACAGAGTGAGACCCTATCTCTAAATAAATAAATAAATATTTTAAAAATATTTAAGGCGAGGCATGGTGGCTCACACCTATAATCTTAGCACTTTGGGAAGCTGAGGCAGGAGGATCGCTTGAAGCCAGAAGTTCAAGACCAGCCTGAGCAACAAAGCAAGACCTTATGTCTACAAAAATAAAAATAAAAACATTAGCCAGACATGGTGGCGTGTTTCTGTAGTCCCAGCTACTCAGGTGGCTGAGATGGGAGGATCCCTTGAGCCCAGGATTTCGAAGCTGCAGTGAGCTATGATTGTGCCACGCCACTCCAGCCTGGATGACAGAGACCCTGTCTCTAAAAAAAAATGTTTAGGCCATGCATGGTGGCTCATGCCTGCAAAAAAAAATTTTTAATTAAAATATTTACTTAGTGCTTCCTCTTTGCCAGGTACTGATCCTACAGGGTACTATATTTTGCAGATGAGGAAACTGAAGGACAGAGCAGTGATTAGCTAAGGTCACATGGTCAAGGAGCAGTGGAAATAGGATTCAACACCCCAGTAGCGTGCCTCCAGAGTTCTTCCCTAGAAATCATGACCAAGGAATAAGCTAGTGACATGATAGAAAAGGGAGTCGGAGAGGTAGTAAATATTCTCCTTTAGTGACATTTAAGCTGAGACCTGAAAGATGAGCAGGAACTAGGCAAGTGGAATTGGGGAGTAAGATTTCCCAGCAGAAGAAATAGGAAGTGCAAAGGCCCTGAGGCAGAAAAATCAGTGAGTGCAGTGCCTGGTGGGCCAGCAGGAAAGTGAGGAGGACTAAGGTAGAGACACAGCTTGGGCCCAAAGGCTAGGGTGAGGATTTCAGATTTTACTCTAATTGCAGGGGAAGCCTTTAAATGGTTTAAGTTGGGGATCAACATGATCTGATTTGTTTTTAAAAGATCATGCTGTTTGCTGTGTAAAATGAATGGACTAAAAGGGAGCAAGAAGGGAATGAAGGAGACCAGTTAGGAGATTACCGCCATAATCCCAGCTGAGAGGGGATGGTGCCAGGAATGCTGGCAAGGGCTGGGATGGGGGATGGGTTTGAGTTTTATTTGGAGGTGAACGAAAGGACTTATACATGGATTAGTGTGGGGATGACAGAATGCCCTCTGGCTTTGTGGATGAAGCAGCAGGGTGGATTAGGGTACCCTTGTCTGAAATGGGAAAAACCTAGAAACAGCAGATCTGGCTGAGAAATTAAGGTCAAGAATTTTTGGGCCCAAGTGCAGTGGCTCACACCTGTAATCCCTATACTTTGGGAGGCCAAGGCAGGAGGATTGCTTGAGCCCAGGAATTCCAGACTAGCCTGGGCAACATAGTGAGACCCTATCTCTACAAAGATAATTTTTTTTTTCACCAGTTGTCAAATGATCCTTCATTAAAATATTTTCCTTTGTGCTTCTTAAGTAACTGGGTGTCCAGGCGCGGTGGCTCACTCCTGTAATCCCAGCACTTTGGGAGGCTGAGGTGGGCAGATCACGAGGTCAGGAGATAGAGACCACGGTGAAACCCCATCTCTACCAAAAAAAATGCAAAAAAATTAGCCGGGCACGGTGGCAGGCACCTGTAGCCACAGCTACTCCAGAGGCTGAAGCAGGAGAATGGCGTGACCCTGGGAGGCGGAGCTTGTAGTGAGCCGAGATCACACCACTGCCCTCCAGCCTGGGTGACAGAGCGAGACTCCGTCTCAAAAAAAAAAAAAAAAGGTAGCTAGGCTTTCCACAGCACCACTGTCGATGTCATCTATGATGTCATGAGGGTGGCGGCCATCAACATTACAGCCCACAGAATGGGCAGTCCCCGAGATCTCTTTAATGGTTGCAGAGAGGTCTCTGGCTAAAGATTGCTGCTGCATCTGTTGAGTAATGTTGAAGATCTCATCAAACGTGATATTCCCACGGTGTTTAATGTTTTTCTGTTTCTTTCTGTCTCTTGGTGGTTCTTTGAGGGCTTTGATGATCAGGGCAGAGGCAGAAGGCACTACCTCAATCTGGGCCTGTCTGTTCTGACTGGTCAGTTTCACTGTAATCCTCAGGCCTTTCCAGTCACCCTTTGCCTTGGCAATGTCATCACCAACCTTTTTTTGGAGACAGACCCAAGGGGCCAATCTTGGGGGCCAGCATAGAAGTGGCACCAACTTCACCCCTGGTGCACCTCAGGTATATGACTTTGATCTCGTTGGGGTCGAACTTCAGCAGCACTGGAGAGGCGGCTGATGTCGGACAAACCTAGATTCTGGATGACTGAAGAAAGTTGCACCTTGGTCTCCTCCAAGCTGAAAGGAGAATTTTTTTTTTTTTTTTTTTTTTTGAGACGAAGTCTCACTTTGCTGCCCAGGCTGGGGTGCAGTGGCGAAATCTTGGCTCCCTGCAACCTCTGCCTCTTGGATTCAAGTGATTCTGCCTCAGCCTCCTGAGCACCTGGGATTACAGGTGCACGCTGCCATGCCCGGCTATTTTTTGTATTTTTGTGGAGACGGGATTTCACCGTATTGGCCAGGCTGGTCTAGAACTCCTGATCTCAAGTAATCTGCTTGCCTTGGCCTCCCAAAGTGCTGGGATTACAGGTGTGAGCCACTGTGTCCGGCCTCTACAAAATCTTTTTTTTTTTTTTTTTTTTTTTTGAGATGGAGTTTCGCTCTTGTTGCCCAAGCTGGAGTGCAATGGCATGATCTCAGCTCACTGCAACCTTTGCCTCCCGGGTTCAAGTGATTATCCTGCCTCAGCCTCCAGAGTAACTGGGATTACAGGCGCGTGCCACCATGCCGGGCTAATTTTTTGTATTTTTAGTAGAAACAGGATTTCACCATGTTAGCCCGGCTGCTCTCGAACTCTTGATCTCAGGTGATCCACTGCTTTGGCCTCCCAAAGTGCTGGCGTTACAGGCATGAACCATCGTGCCTGTCCAAAACAAATATTTTTTTTTTTTTTTTTTTTTTTTTTTTTTGAGGCGGAGTCTTCACTCGGTCGCCCAGGCTGGAGTGCAGCGGCACTATCTCGGCTCACTGCAAGCTCCGCCTCCCGGGTTCGCGCCATTCTCCTGCCTCAGCCTCCCGAGTAGCTGGGACTACAGGCGCCCGCCACCGCGCCCGGCTAATTTTTTTGTATTTTAGTAGAGACGGGGTTTCACCGTGTTAGCCAGGATAGTCTCGATCTCCTGACCTCATGATCCGCCCGCCTCGGCCTCCCAAAGTGCAGGGATTACAGGCGTGAGCCACCGCTCCCGGCACAAAATTTTTTTTTTAATTAGCCGGGTGTGGTGGCACACTCCTGTAGTCCCAGCTACTAGGGAGGCTGAGGGAGGAGGATTGCTTGAGCCTGGGAGGTTGGTACTGCAGTGGGGTATGTTGGTGCAACTGCACTTTAGCAGGGTGATAGAGCAAGACCCCCTTCTCCAAAAAAAAATGAATAAAAGAAGTTGAAGTGAAAAAGAAAGCACAAGAGCCTGGCTCTCCAGCAAGTTCATTCCTGCCACAAGCCTTTATTAAGCACTTACTGTGTGCAGACACTGCTCCAAGTGCTGGGGATGTAGCAGTGATCAAGACAGGCAAGACCCCTGCCCTCTGAGCACTGTCAAGCCAGGGCAAGAGAGGAAGGCCACAGAGTCAACACAAATAAGGTCATTTGTGCTATGAAGGAAGTGAACAGTGAAGTGTAGGGAATAACCAAGGAAATCTACAGTAGAAAGGGAAGTCAAGGATGATGGAGTAGGCATCTGTGGCTTTTGTCTTCCCAGCATCATTTGTACTACTTTTGGTAACAGTGACTTTATATTTTGTGGGGAACCATCTCTCCTACATGCTCAGTGCTTGTTTTTTGTCTTTAGGAATGGGCCCATATTTAGGAATGGGCTTGTGACCCTGGGCCTGGCCAATGAAACTCAATACTGGGATGTTTGTGGAAACTGTTGGGAAAGAGAAACTCTGTATTTGAGATTTTTTTTTTTTTTTTTGAGATGGAGTTCAAGCAACTCCCTGCCTCATCCTCCTGAGTAGCTAGGATTACAGGCACCTGCCACCATGCCCGGCTAATTTTTGTATTTTTGGTAGAGACGGGGTTTCACCATCTTGGCCAGGCTGGTCTTGAACTCCTGACCTCATGATCCACCCAACTTGGCCTCCCAAAGTGCTGGGATTACAGGCGTGAGCCACTACGCCTGGTCACTTGAGAATTTTTGACCAAATAGATTATAAACATGGAGATGCAGGCAGCCATCTTTCCATCACAAGAAAAGTGCCTGCCTGAGGATGCGCCTGCCTGGCAGGAGAGCACAGAAACAAACAGAAACCAGACAAGTGGTAAAATCACTTGAGCACCTGATGCCAGCAGTACCTGAAGGTACCCTTGGACTTTTTAGTTAAGTGAGCCAATAAATTCTGAAGGATGCAAGGGAGCCAGGCCAGGGAGTGCCACGAAGGAGCAACCCAGGGAGAAGGAACAGAAAGTGCAAAGACTTTGCAGAAGAGAGTTTGGCTCATTTGTGGACTGCAAAGTCAGCACATAAAGCAGGAACACAACGCTCTGTGCTGATGGAATGAGAAGGGACAGAGCTACAGGAAGAGAGTTCCATCTCCAGCAAAATGGAAGAAGAGGGGTGCAGAGAAACCCCTCCTTATATATAGCACTTAAAAAAATTATGGCTATGTTGCAAAATTATCTTTTGTAAGGCATTGATGATGTCCTGAAGTCCTGTCCTGGGCAGGCCTATGCAAACCTACCCCCCAAATCTGAAGAAGCTAAAAGGCTGAAGAAAAAGACTGAGCCGGGCATGGTGGCATAGCACTTTGGGAGGCTGAGGCGGGTGGAGCACCTGAGGTCAGGAGTTCGAGACCAACCTGGCCAACATAGTGAAACCCCATCTCTACTAAAAATACAAAAAATTAGCTGGGTGTGGTGGTGGGCACTTGTAATCCCAGCTACTAGGGAGGCTGAGGCAGGAGAATCGCTTGAACTTGGGAAGCGGAGGTTACAGTGAGCCGAGATTGCACCATTGTACTCCAGCCTGGGCAACGAGCGAAAATCCAAAAAGAAAAAAAAAAAGGAAGAAAGGAAAAGGCTGACAGATCCAGTTTTTCAGAAAGAAACATACAATAGGGACTTACAAACAGAAGTTATGCCCGTTTCCTGGGGGACATTACCTCCGACCCAGGGCTTATCTACCATAGGGAAAGAGTATACATGATTCTGAAGAAATGTATAGGACAACTGAAGTATGAAAACACCAAGGTTGTTTTGACTTAAGGGCAGAATTTATGGTAAGTATCTGCGCTTACACAAAGAACTGGAAATCTTGGAGGCCTTCCCGGAACTAGGGTTAATCAGAAGTCAACATGACAGATTAGCATCCAAGATGGAGTTGCTTTGGCCTCCACAATGTACTGACCATGAAGTAAGGGAAAAAATTAACGGAAATAATAAGAAAGGGCCACTCCTCTTCAGTAAATGAGCCGTACAGCTGGCGTTTGTCCCAAGGGCACCTGTTGAACCCCGAGACCTAGATCAGCCAAAATTTGTTTTTCTTCAGCTCATGATTTGGCATTTTACAACAGGACTCAATATACAGACTAAAGTTTCACAAGCCATTCTCACCCCAATTATGTATGGGGCACACTGATATTTCCTTGCCAATCTATTCTATGCCATTCTGTTTTCTTTTTGAAATGGAGTCTCACTCTGTTGTCCAGGCTGGAGTGCAGTGGCGCCATTTCGGCTCACGGCAACCTCTGCCTCCTGGATTCCAGGGATTCTCCTGCCTCAGCCTCCTAAGTAGCTGGGACTACAGGCACATGTCACCACACCCGGCTAATTTTTGTATTTTTCGTAGAGATGGGGTTTCACCACGTTGGTCAGGCTGATCTTGAACTCCTAACTTCAGGTGATCAGCCCACCTCGACCTCCCAAAGTGCTGGGATTACAGGTGTGAGCCACCGTGCCCAGTTTATATTTTCTTTTTCTTTTTTGTTTTAAATGCACCAGGCCGGGCGCAGTGGCTCATGCCTATAATCCCAGCACTTTGGGAGGCCAAGGCGGGCGGATCACCTGAAGTTGGGAGTTCAAGACCAGCCTGACCAACATGGAGAAACCCCGTCTCTACCAAAAATACAAAATTAGTCTGGTGTGGTGGCGCATGCCTGTAATCCCAGCTACTTGGGAGGCTGAGGCAGGAGAATCGCTTGAACCTGGGAGGTGAAAGCTGCGATGAGCCAAGATCGTGTCATTGCACTCCAGCTGGGCAACAAGAGCGAAACTCCGTCTTAAAAAAAAAAAAAAAAAAGGTGCAGGTTGAGTTCCATTGAATGATGCAGTACCAAGAGTTGTATTCTATTTGGGGAGTGGAAGCCAAGTTGCAATCACCACTGCAATCAGAAAGCATTCAGAAGAAAGAGGCCACTTGGGGCTCCAGCATTGTGTTGGATTTCTTTTCTAGGGAGTGCAATTTTAGACATGTTGAGTTTGAAATGCCTTTTAGATATTCAAGCAGAGATTTCAAGTGGGCAGTTGAAATTGTCTCTGGAGCTCAGGGGAGGGGATGGGGCTGAAGATATGAATTTGGAATGATCACATAGCTAGCACTGAACTGGACGAGATGACCATAGGTGAGAGGAGAGGACCAAGGGCTGAGCCTTGGGCTGATAGGAAGCTGCCAGTGAGAAGAAGTAGCCACAACCTTTGCCCTTTTTCCTCTACTTTTCTCCATCTTGCTGTTAGAAACTCAGATTTGGTGAATGCCGTCAAGAACCTTAGGAAGCAGCAGGGGCCTGTCCCTAGGAATGATGGAACAGTTAGCTGCTGGCCTCGGATTAGACTCCAGCTGAATCCAATTCCTAACTGATAGAGTAACGATACTGAGCAACCTCTGTCAAAATTGATCAAGACAAAGAAAGGGAGGTGGCACAAATAAACAATGTTAGGCTTGAAGAAAGGGACTTAACTATAGTCGTTGCTGAGATTTAAAAGATAATAGGGCCAGGCATGGTGGTTCACGTCTGTAATCCCAGCACTTTGGGAGGCTGAGGCACGCAGATCACCTGACTTCAGCAGTTCTAGACCAGCCTGGCTGAGGCATGAGAATCGCTTGAGCCCTGGAGGTGGAGGTTGCGGTGAGCCAAGATGGTGCCACTGCACTCCCGCCTGGGTGACAGAATGAGATCCTGTCTCAAAAAAAAAAAAAAAAAAAAAAAAAAAAGTGATGGGTGTGGTGGCTCATGCCTGTAATCCCAGCACTTTGGGAGGCCAAGGCAGGCAGATCACGAGGTCAGGAGGTCAAGACCATCCCGACTAACAGTGTGAAACCTTATCTCTACTAAAAATACAAAAAATTAGCTGGGCATGGTGGTACGTGCCTGTAGTCCCAGCTTTTTGGGAGGCTGAGGCAGGAGAATCACTTGAACCCAGGAGGCGGAGGTTGCAGTGAGCTGAGATCGTGCCATTGCACTCCAGCCTGGATGACAGAGTGAGACTCCATCTCAGAAAACAACAACAACAACAACAACAACAACAAAAACAAGGCCCTTCAGTCTGGTTACTGGGCTGCCCTGGTCACCTGACCCACCTGACCCCATCAGGTGAGGGGCTGTGCCATTTGATGCCAGCTGTGCATGGAACATGGAATCTTTGCTTCTCTGGGAGCCGTGTGGGATCCCACCTTCTGAATGGCACTCATCCCTTTGAACTCAGGCCCTGGATCCCTTCCCTGGAACTGGGGAACCTAACTGCCACCTCTGCCTAAGACGCTGGGGAAGGAGCTTCCCACTCTAGTCCCTGGGTCTGGAGACCTGTCCCTCAGCATCCTACAGCCAAGCAGCTGGGACCAGCCTAGCAATCCCTCTTGGGCCTGGAAGCTTCAGGCTCAGCCAGAGAGCCTGCTGAGGTGGGGGTGGGAGCATCCCAGGATCCCCACCCCTAGGTGGTGGTGGGGCGGCAGCCAGCCAGAACTGGAGCTTCAATGTACATGAGCAGGAGGGACCTGACTCAGAATCTTTGTATTTTTTATTTTTTATTTTTTTGAGATGGAGTCTCGCTGCAACGTTCAGGCTGGAGTATAATGGCACAATCTCAGCTCACTGCACCCTCCACCACCTGGGTTCAAGCGATTCTCCTGCCTCAGCCTCCTGAGCCGAGAGATTACAGGTACCTGCCACCATACCCAGCTACTTTTTGTATTTTAGTAGAGATGGGGTTTCACCATATTGGCCAGACTGGTCTTGAACTCCTAACCTCGAGTGATCTGCCCGCTGTGCCTCCCAAAGCGCTGGGATTACAAGCGTGAGCCATCGGACCCGGCTGAAGGGTCTTGTTCATATCTGGTTCTGTAACATCTCTGGGCCTTGGCCAAACTCTAGGGGCTATCATAGGTTAAGAGAGCCCAACAATGATGGAGACTGGATTTCGCACCAGCCAGGTAGAATGAGGACTCTAAGTGCGTTTTTAAAAATAGCCCGTTTCTTGAATACCTCAGGACCTCTCCTTTTTCTCCCTCCATCCCTTCCATTCTCCTCCTCCCATTTCTGAGGACACAGCAGCCACCCCCACCCCTGCCCCCAGACATGCTGGGAGGAAGGGACAGCAGGGCTCAGGCTGTGGTTGAATGTGGGGCTGCCTTTCCTTTTGCAGAAGGCCAGAGTTCAGCTGGCTCGTGTATTTTTTCCTTTTTTCTACCATTCAGATTCTTCTGGGATGGCTTATGTATCGTTGAGCTCCCGTGCTGCAGCTCTGCTTGGCAGAGTCCTGGAGACCCGCAGGACCAGCCTAGAAGAGTAGGTCAAACTCAGGGTCACTCAGACCAAGGCTGAACTAGACCAGGCTCTGAGCTCCCAGCCTCCCTCCTATTCCCCAACCTGAGCCCCAAGGGCTAAACCTGGCAATGACTCTCCTTCCCCACTTGGTAGGGAACCCTGCTCAGACCCAGCCTGAGATACTCCATGCTCTCCCTGGCCCTGACCTATGGCTTCTGACCTTCACACAGTTCTCCTTCATCCCTGTAGACTTGGGGTTCCTGAGATCAGACCTACGTTTCCCTACCCCCTCAGACAGGGAGACTCTGAGGCCTGGATTCCACAGAGCGGGGCCTGAAGGCAAGGCTGGGGTTCCCTCCTCAGATTGGGGGCTCCTTGGGCACAAGTCTGGGTCTGCCCATCCCCAGTCCATGGCACCAGCCCCTTGATGTCTCCTCACAGGGTTCTGCCCACAGTGAGAAAGGACTTCCTTAGGGGAGGTAGCACAAGCCTAGGACAGAGGGGCACTCCCACAGCAGCTCCTCCCCATCCCACACCAGCTCTGCAGAGAGCCCTCCCTTCCCTCACCTTCCCTATGATTTAGACAAGAATTGGACAGGATGGAAAGAAGCCCAGGATGTGGGGAGACAGGTCTGGGTTGAGTTACTTCTTCACTAAGAGCCTCAGTTTGCTTATCCATAAAATGGGAAGAATATTATCTTCATGGTCTTCTCTTGTGTGTCTGCTTTTACCTATTGCTGCCAGGGATGGAAGGCGGCTGGTATCTCACCCTGCACCACCTTGTCTGACCCACATCTATTTTCTAGCACCTCCTCAAATTGAGAAGCATTCCTGGAATCCCTCCTCTGGGGCCCAGTGGGCCCTGGATAACCTTCCACTGCAGCATTAAACTGTCACCTCTCACGTTGTGTTGGCATCTCTGGGCATAGTCTGTGTCCTGACACGCTGTGGGCTCCTCAGGGTCACTCACTGAGTCCTGTTCTCTCAGTGCTTGGCCTAGGGCTAGGCACAGAGTAGGGGCTCCGGGAGACTTCTTGGGCTCCCTACCTTGATTACTGCCCCCTCTCCATCCCCACTCCCACCCCAACCTCCCTCACCATAACTGCCGGGGACTTTGTGTCTCCACGCTGCTGACTCTCCCAAGCGCAGGGTCCTCCTGTGCCTAATTTGGGAGGTCCCGGGCAGGACCCTGCACCATCATCCCATGACCTCTGGCAAACCCCACCCACTCCCCTCTACCCTTGAATTTCATTTATTTCCTTCCGCCACAAACGTAGGGGGTGGTGCTAAACTGTTACACTGGTGGCCTCCAATGAACCAGGCCTCCATGGATCCATGCTCTTGTATGGTCCCCTCCCATGTTGACTCTGGGCTTGGCTGTAGGACTTGCTTTGGCAATGGGACACCAAGAAGCATGAAGCAAGCAGAGGCTTGATAAGCATTTGCACAATGGGGCATGTCCTCTTGGAAGCCAGCTGCCCTCCTAAAACACGGTCGGCTAGACTCCTAAGTGATAAGAGGCCACGGAGGAAGACAAGCCATTTTGGGCTATCCAGTCCCAGCTAAGCTCCCAGCCACATGCATCAGCCATGTGGAACCAGAAGTGCCCTGCTGAGTCCCAGTCAAACTACAGAATTTTTAGACAGATCATCAACAATGATATATCATTGTTGTTTTATGCCACTAAGTTTCAGGGATAGATTGTTTCTTAGCAATAAATAACTGAAACAAGGGATACTCTAAGTCCCCTTTTCCCTTACCCTCTACATCCAGTCCTGTGGGATCCGCCTGTGGAATATTTCATGGATCTGACCACTTCTCACCACATCCCGAGGCGCCATCATCTCTCACCTGGACTCCCTGCGTGAGCATTGCCTTCCTGCAATCACCAGACAGCAAACAGGGCCACTCCCTGACTCGGCACCCTCCAGTCAGTTCCCATATCCCTTAGATTAAAAGAAGTCCTGGCCAGGTGTGGTGGCTCATGCCTGTAATCCCAGCACTTTGGGAGGCCAAGGCGGACAGATCACGAGGTCAGGAGTTCGAGACCAGCCTGACCAATACAGTGAAAGCCCCTACTCTACTAAAAATACAAAAATTAGCTGGGCATCGTGGTGCACATCTGTAATCACAGCTACTCAGGAGGCTGAGGCAAGAGAATCGCTGGAACCCAGGAGGTGGACGTTGCAGTGAGCCAAGATCGCACCACTGCACTCCAGCCTGGGTGACAGCAAGACTCCGTCTCAAAAAAAAAAAAAAAAAAAAACGATTAAAAGAAGTCCCTCTCCCCCTTGCTCACTGCACTCGGACAACACTGGCTTCCTTCCTGTTCCTCTAACATGCTGAACTTATCCCAACCTTAGGGCCTTTGCACCAGCTGTTCACCCTGCCTGGAACACTCTTCCTCTCGGTCTTTCCATCTAGGTCTTTCCATTCTCAGTTTAAGTGTCTCTTCCTCAGGAATGCTATCTATAGAACAGGAAACTGAGGCTTGGAGAAGTGAGGTCATTTCTCAAGTTCACACAGTTAGGAAAAGGCTGGAACAGGATTCCATGCCAGGTCTGTTTGACCCCTCTCCCCAGGGCACTTTCTGCCACATCGATGGTTTGGGAGGCAAAGCTGGTGGCCATGGGCTCCTGAGAAAGGGGAAGAATTGGAGGGGCTTCCTTCACTTACCCCCTCCATAAACACTCCCAGCTGGAGCCTTTGGGCTCTGCCCTGGGCTGGGTGCTGGGGACTGAGGGATGAATCAGAACAGAACTTGCCCTTTGGGAGCTTCAGTCTGGAGGCAGGAAAAGCAACAGGGGAGGTCAAGGTCACTCAGGCGCCCAGATGGCCTTGAGTTGGCATAGGGGACAGCCTTCTAGCTGGGGGCTCTCTAGGAAGGCTTCCAAGAGGCAGTGACATTGGCTGGGGTGGGCGGAAAGTGGGGGTGGTGTTCGGTGGCCAGAGCTGCAGTGCTCTCTCTTAGTGACCAGGAGCCTCAGCTCGGCCATGTGTAGCCATGCCTCTGTGTGTGTGTGGGGGGAGGGGTGTGGGTGTGGGTGTGTGTGTGTAACAGTGAGGGAGTAGTATGGTGGGGGATGAGGGTGCAGCCAAGAGAAGGGCTGAATGAATAAATGTATTTCACTGATGTAGAAACTAAAGCCCAGAGAGTCTGAGTCACTTGTCCAGGCTCACAAAGCACCAAGCAGTAAAGGCAGGATCTGAACCCAGGTTTAACCTGACACCACACAGAGCCAGGTTAGGGAGTAGAGGTCCATATTCACCGAGGCCCATCCCTTACTCACTATGTGACCTCGACTAAGCTCGTTCCCCTCTTGCACCTCATTTTCTCATTGGCAAATTGAGGGGGTTGGATGAAGCTTCTTTGGCACAAGGACTCTGGAAAGTACTTTTACTAGGGACTTGGAACCAACCAGCAGAACCTGCCTCAACCTGGCACAAGATGGTTCCTCAGCCTGCAGCTCCCCCTAGGCCCAGCCAACGGGATGCAGCACTGGCTCAAGCCAGAGAAGCCCAGGAATCCCTGGGGCCTCCCGTCTAACAATGCAGCCTGGAGTTCCAGGGGGCTCCCCCTGTACCTCCGTCCACAGCTTCCACACAGTACAGAGCCCGTTTGCTTGCCCCTCGTCCCCCTCACCACTGTCCCCATCCCACCAGCGTAACACTTTTTTTTTTTTTTTTTTTTTTTTTGCTGGGGGGACAGACAGGGTCTTGTTCTGTCACCCAGGCTGGAGTGCAATGGCATGATCACTGCTCACTGCAACCTTGACCAAACTTCACCTCCCAGACTCACTCACTGGGTGATCCTCCTGCCTTAGCCTCCTGAGTAGCTGGGACCACAGGCATGCATCACCATACTGGCTAATTTTTTTCCCTTTTTTTTGGTAGAGACAAGGTCTTGCTGTTTCCCAGCCTGGTCTGAACTCCTGAGGTCAAGCAATCCTCCTGTCCTGGCCACCCAAAGTGCTGGGATTACAGGTGTGAGCCACCCTGCTGGCCTTATTATGAGGATTAAATGGAATAGGGCACATAATAAACCTAACAAGTTGTAGGCAGTCGTGGTCAATACCAGTAATTTGCTCGGCTTATTCTCAGAGGCAGTGGTCTTGCCTTTGAGAGTCCCAGCCCCAGAATGGCAGGGCAGAGAGCCAGAGGGTAGGGCGTGGAGGTGAGGAAAGGGGTTAATATAAAATAGTTAACATCTGTTTAGCACTTACTATGTGCTGGTCTCCGTTGTAACAACCACATGAAGCTATTACCCACACTTTACAGGTGGGGCATCTGAGGCACAGAGGAGTTCAATAACTTGGCCAAAGGAACACACAGCAGGTACGTGTATGAGCTGAGGCGCAAGTTCAGATCCCATGGCTCCAGAGCTCACACTCTAAACCACTGTATTGTCCTGCCTCATGTTAAACCCATTTTTGGATGAGAAATACTGAGGTCCGGGCCAGGCATGGTGGCTCATGCCTGTAATCCCAGCACTTTAGCAGGCCGAGGTGGACGGATCACCTGAGGTCAGGAATTCAAGACCAGCCTGGTCACATGGTGAAACCCTGTCTCTACTAAAAATACAAAAATTAGCTGCACGTGGTGGCCCACGCCTGTAATCCCAGCTACTCCAGAGGCTGAGGCAGGAGAATCGCTTGAACCCAGGAGGCAGAGGTTGCAGTGAGCCAAGATCGTACCATTGCTCTCCAGCCTGGGCAACAGAACGAGACTCCATTTCCAAAAAAAAAAAAAAAAAGAAATGCTAAGGTCCCAAGAGGCTAAGTTCACACTGCAGAGTTAAGCATCTAGTATTCCAAGTCAGAACTTGTGACCCTGAAGTTCTGGCAATTTCCACTGCTGTGTGCTGTCCCCTAGTGCCCTCATGGGAGAAGCACACCAGAGGCAAGCAGCAGATACCCAGGGAAGGAAGGGAGGCAGGCGGACTGAAGCCGGCTCCAGATACCACTGCCCACATTCCCCTGACCCACAGCTCCTCCGCAGCCCCAATGCTGTATGTGTTGCAGCTCCTAAACAGCACTCCAAAATGGCATCCATGGATACAATGGTGATATGTCTGGGCTATCTTACAGATCCTCAAATTCAACAAGTCTAACACTACATTGCATTCTTACACCCCAAACTTGTCCTCCCCAGTCATCTCCATTCATCCAGTAACACAGCCGGAAGCCCAGCGTCATCCTTGATACCTCTCTTCTCCCTGCAAGCTGTCACCACCAGCCCAGGAACCTAAATGGTGGTTGAGGACGGTGATCAGAAAAGTAAAAATTGAAGAGAGTGGAGCAACCATGGGGGAAGCAGAGGATTGGGACAATGTCCCCAGGTCAAGTCCAAAAGGAAAAACTGAGCTCAAGAGGCTGATGACAGAGGCAGTTGTCCACTCTGCTTAGAAAGAAACCCAGACACGCTGGGCACAGTGGCTCACACCTGTAATCCCAGCACTTTGGGAGGCTGAGGTGGGTGGATCATGAGGTCAGGAGACTGAGACCATCCTGCCTAACACAATGAAACCCCGTTTCTAGTAAAAATACAAAAAATTAGCCAGGCGTGGCGGCACATGCCTGTAGTCCCAGCTTCTAGGGAGGCTGAGGCAGGAGAATCGCTGGAACCTGGGAGGCAGAGGTTTCTGTGAGCCAAGATCATGCCACTGCACTCTAGCCTGGGAGACAGATCAACACTCTGTCTCGAAAGAAAGAAAGAAAGAAAGAAAGAAAGAAAGAAAGAAAGAAAGAAAGAAAGAGAGAGAGAGAGAGAGAGAGAGAGAGGGAGGGAGGGAGGGAGGGAGGGAGGGAGGGAGGGAGGGAGGGAGGGAGGGAGGGAAGGGAAGGAAGGAAAAGAAAGAAAGAAAGAAAGAAACCCAGACACAGCTGTAAGGGCTTGGAGGAGGGCACAGTAAGGAATACTGTATAAGGAATCAGAAAGATGGGGTTCCCACCCAGCTTCACTACTCATTCGAAGTGCTTTGAGCAAATGGTCTAACCTTGATGGCCTCAGTTTCCCCACTTGTAAAAATGAATATGACGACGCTGACCTCATAGGGCTGTAATAAGGATCAAATAAAAAATGTGTTGTTTTGTAAACTGTAAAGGAAAGTGCATAGGAGAGGCAGGTTGTGACCTGGAAAATTCACCCCAGTAGACCTGTCTCCTTTGCCAGCTCAATGATGGACCTATAAGGTACTCTGTTTTGCTTCAAAGAGTGTCACTGTTTTTCTTTTTTTTTTTTTTTTGGTGGGGAGGGGGTTTTATTTATTTGTTTATTTATTTTTATTTACTTATTTATTTGGAGACATTTTCGCTCTTGTCGTTCAGGCTGGAGTGCAATGGCGCAATCTCAGCTCACTGCAACCTCTGCCACCTGGGTTCAAACAATTCTCCTGCCTCAGCCTCCCGAGTAGCTGGGATTACAGGCATGAGCCACCACATCTGGCAATTTTTTTTGTATTTTTACTGGAGACAGGGTTTCACCATGTCATTCAGGCTGGTCTCGAACTCCTGGCCTCAGGTGATCCGCCCATCTCAGCCTTCCAAAGTGTTGGAATTACAGGCATGAGACCCCGGCCAGGCGCGGTGGCTCAAGCCTGTAATCCCAGCACTTTGGGAGGCCAAGACGGGTGGATCACGAGGTCAGGAGATCGAGACCATCCTGGCTAATATGGTGAAACCCCGTCTCTACTAAAAAATACAAAAAACTAGCCGGGCGAGGTGGCAGGCGCCTGTAGTCCCAGCTACTCGGGAGGCTGAGGCAGGAGAATGGCGTAAACCTGGGAGTCAGAGCTTGCAGTGAGCTGAGATCTGGCCACTGCACTCCAGCCTGGGCGACAGAGTGAGACTCCGTCTCAAAAAAACAACAACAAGAACAACAAAAAAACCCGGCATGAGTCACCGCGCCTGGCTTGTTTTGTTATTTATTTATTTACTTAAATTGACTAGTAAAAATTATATGGTATTGTTTGGTTTTTAATTGTGGGAAAATACTTTTACATAAAATCTGCCATTTAAACCATTTTAAAGTATAAAGTCAGTGGCATTAATTACATTCACAGTGTTGTGCAACCATCACAACTATCTACTTCCAAAACTTTTTTTTATCACTCCAGAGACTATGTACCCATTAAGCAGTAACTCCCCATTCCCCTCTCCCTCCAGCCCCTGATAACCGCTAACCTTTGTCTCTATGAATTCGACTATTCTAGATATTTCATGTAAGTGAGAATCATACAATATTTGTCCTTTGTATCTGGCTTATTTCACTTAGCATAATATCTTCAAGGTTCATCCCTGTTGTTGCATGTGTCAGAACTTCATTGTTTTTATGATTGAATAATATTCCCTTGCACGTGTATATATCACATTTTGTTTATCCATTCATCTGTTGGGTTGTTTCTACCTTTTGGCTATTGTGAATAATGCTGCAAAGAACACTGGCATACAAGTAACTGTTTGAGGCCCTATTTTGATTATTTTGTGTATGTATCTAGAGTGTCATTGATTTTTTTATTTTTTCTTTTTTTTTTTGAGACAGAGTTGTGATCTTGTTACCCAGGTTGGAGTGCAATGGCGCGTTCTCGGCTCACTGCAACCTCCATCTCCCAGGTTCAAGCGATTCTCCTGCCTCAGCCTCCTGAGTAGCTGGGATTACAGGCGCCTGCCACCACGCCTGGCTAATTTTTTTTTTTTTGAGACAGAGTCTCGCTCTGTCACCCAGGCTGGAGTGCAGTGGCTAGATCTCAGCTCACTGCAAGCTCCGCCTCCCGGGTTTACGCCATTCTCCTGCCTCAGACTCCCGAGTAGCTGGGACTACAGGCGCCCGCCACCTCGCCCGGCTAGTTTTTTGTATTTTTTAGTAGAGACGGGGTTTCACCGTGTTAGCCACGATGGTCTCGATCTCCTGACCTTGTGATCCACCCGTCTCGGCCTCCCAAAGTGCTGGGATTACAGGCTTGAGCCATCGCGCCCGGCCGCCTGGCTAATTTTTGTATTTTTAGTAGAGACAGGGTTTCACCATGTTGGCCAGGCTGGTCTCGAACTCCTGATCTCAGGTGATCTGCCGGCCTCGGCCTCCCAAAGTGCTGGGATTACAGGCGCCTGCTACCACGCCTGGCTAATTTTGTATTTTCAGTAGAGACAGGGTTTCACCATGTTGACCAGGCTGGTCTCGAACTTCTGATCTCAAGTGATCCACCTGCCTCGGCCTCCCAAAGTGCTGGGATTACAGGCATGAGCCACCATGCCTGGCCCAAGAGTGTCATTGATTTTTGACAGAGTTATTGAATATGCACCGTGGCAATGGGAAGGACCCTTGGGAACAGGGCCCAGTATCTTTGAGTGAGGGAGGGAGAGGAGCAGAGAAAGGGGAAGTTTCAGCGTGGCTATGATTAGAATTATAACAGCTACCTTGTGCCTATTGCAAAACTCTTCACAAAACACTCACCAGAAAGCATAGCCAGAGGTTCAGAAATCATATTTATTTCCCTCCTTCCTTCCTTCCTTCCTTCCTTCCTTCCTTCCTTCCTTCCTTCCTTCCTTCCTTCCTTCCTTCCTTCCTTTTTTGCTTTCTAGGCAAGGAAAGTAGCACTGAGCTGCTTCAGTCACCATATTCTTATTAATCCACAGCATTTTAGGTACCACAGAATTAGAATTTTGTAGAGCAATTCTGCACTTCTACAACTAAAGTTCTGGAAAAAGCAAAACTATGGAAACAGAAGAAAGATCAATGGTTGTTAAGGGCTGGAGTCAAGGGGAGGAACTGACCACAGAGGGGTTCAGGGGAATTTCTGGGGGGTGATAGAACTGATCTATATCTTGATTGCTGTGGCGGTTGTGCCACTGTATGCATTTTTCAAAACTGACAGAACTGTACACTAAAAAGGGTGAATTTTACTATAAGTAAATCATACCTTAATTTTTTTTTTTTTTTTTTTGAGACGGAGTCTTGCTCTGTTGCCCAGGCTGGAGTGCAGTGGCCAGATCTCAGCTCACTGCAAGCTCCGCCTCCCAGGTTTACGCCATTCTCCTGCCTCAGCCTCCTGAGTAGCTGGGACTACAGGCGCCCGCCACCTCGCCTGGCTAGTTTTTTGTATTTTCTAGTAGAGACGGGGTTTCACCGTTAGCCAGGATGGTCTCCATCTCCTGACCTCGTGATCCGCCCGTCTCGGCCTCCCAAAGTGCTGGGATTACAGGCTTAAGCCACCGCGCCCGGCCCAATTTTTTTTTTTTTTTTTTTTTAAAGAATGAATAAATAAATGGGGAGAAAACTAAATAATACTCCCAGCTACTCGGGAGGCTGAAGTGGGAGGATTCCTTGAACCCAGGAGGCGGAGGCTACTGTGAGCCAAGATCACATCACTGCACTTCAGCCTCGGTAACAAAGTGAGACCCTGTCTCCAACAACAGCAACAAAAACAACAACAACAAAAACTAAATAAGAACCTAGGCCGGGCGCATTGGCTCACGTCTGTAATTCCAGCATGTTGGGAGGTCAAGGTGGGCGGATCATTGAGGTCAAGAGATTGAGACCATCCTGGCCAACATGGTGAAACCCTGTCTCTACTAAAAATGCAAAAATTAGCTGGGCAAGGTGGTGCACACCTGCAGTCCCAGCTACTCAGGAGGCAGAATCGCTTGAACCCGGGAGGCAGAGGTTGCAATGAGCCGAGATCGTGCCACTGCACTCCAGCCTGGCAACAAAGCAAGACTCCATCTCAAAAAAATAAAATAAAATAAAATAAATAAGACCCTAGGCTCTCATGTGTTTGCATATCTTGAGAACTTTGCAAGTGACACTATAATTATTTAGCATTAGAGCATAAACTTCTATTTTTTCATTCATTCATTATAAAATGAAACCTCCGGAATCCACTATTCAACACAAAAATCAGAACATTGCTAAAAATTAAATCTACCTATGGGTTTCTCTCCCACAGGTAGATTTAATAGGAGGATCTCTGCATCCTCCCCCAGGTAATTTGTGTGTGTGTGTGTGTGTGTGTGTGTGTGTGTTTCAGGCTGGAGGGCAGGGCAGTGGTGTTAATATGGCTCACTCCTGGGCTCAAGCAATCTTTCTGCCACAGCCTCCCAAGTAGCTGGGACTACAGATGCATGCCCAGCCTTTCTTTTTTTTTTTTTTTTTTTTTTTTCCGTAGAGACAGGTCCTTCTATGTTGCCCAGGCTGGTCTTGATGTCCTGGGTTCAACCAATCCTCCCAAATCCTTGGCTTCCCAAAGAGCTGGGATTATAGGCATGAGCCACCATGCCTAGCCCCCCAGGTATTCATTATTCTGAACTTTGTGTTTCTCATTCCCTTGCTCTTTTCTTTCCTTTCTTTTTTGGGCTAGGGTCTTGCTATGTTGCCCAGGCTGGTCTCGAACTCATTGGCTCAAGAGATTCTCTTGCCTCAGCCTCCCAAGTAGCTGGGATTACAGGCCCAGGCCACTGCACCCAACCCCTTGCTCTTTTCTTAAATGGTTTTTTTTTCACATAAAAATTAGGCTGAAGCACATAAATTTGCCATTACTTTTAGATCAAAACAGGTCAATAATAGCAAATTCATATGGTTCAACCAAATATTATGCTTAAATGTAGTAGTTCTAGTTATTTTTGAATCATATATAAAGGATGTCATTCCATATGTAGTCTTCTGAGATTTGCCTTGTTTCTTTTTTTTTTCTTTTTTTTTTGAGACAGAGTCTTGCTCTGTTGCCCAGGCTGGAGTGCAGTGGCCAGATCTCAGCTCACTGCAAGCTCCGCCTCCCGGGTTCAGGCCATTCTCCTGCCTCAGCCTCCCAAGTAGCTGGGACTACAGGCGCCCGCCGCCTCACCCAGCTAGTTTTTTGTATTTTTTAGTAGAGACGGGGTTTCACCGTGTTAGCCAGGATGGTCTCAATCTCCTGACCTTGTGAGCCGCCCGTCTTGGCCTCCCAAAGTGCTGGGATTACAGGCTTGAGCCACCGCACCCGGCCGCCTTTTTTCAATTCAATATTATGTTACCACGATCCAGCCATGTTGCTATTTTTCATTCATTTTCTACTGCTCTATAATTAATTCCTTTGCATGAATATCACACATTTCTCTATCTCCTGTCAGTAGCATTTCCGTGTTTTCGGTTTGAGGCTACCACAAACAATATTTCTACTAACATTCTTGTATACATTCCCTACTGGTGCATTGTACAAGAGCTTACTGTGGCTGTACATAGGAATGGACTTGCTAGGTTTCAGAGTACACAGATGTTCAACTGCACAAGATGTGACTGTGAAGTGAGGATGTGACTCATTCTCTGAGCTCCAAATAAGAATACAATGTGCCACCTTCCTCAGGAGGGAATGTGGACAAGATGTGGTGGGAGGCTCTGGGGTGGAGGGTCTCTGGTGGAATTGAACACCTATGCCTGATGCATCCCAGTGATATCTTCTTGTTGCATCCATTATCTCTTTTAATCCTCCCAGTGGAAGAAAGGTACTACTATCTCCAGAGATTAGGTTTAGAAGAGGAAAGTGCCTTGCCCAAAGTCAGTTTGTGCCAACTGCCTCAGCGAACAATGTCCCTTCTCTAAGCTTCAGTTTCCTCTTACTGTAAAATTGATATGATAATACCTGACCCACTTCACAGATTAACAGTTTTGGCATGCATGGCTCCTGGAGATGCACCCTAAAAGTCACTTGTTTATTTATTTATTTATTTATTTATTTATTTATTTGAGACAGAGTCTCGCTCTGTCGCCCAGGCTGGAGTTGATGGCGCAATCTCGGCTCACTGCAACCTCCACCTCCCAGGTTCAAGCCATTCTCCTACCTCAGCCTCCAGAGTAGCTGGGATTACAGGTGCCCGCCACCACACCCGGCTAATTTTTTGTATTTTTAGTAGAGACAGGGTTTCACTATGTTGGCCAGGCTGGTCTCGAACTCCTGACCTCGTGATCCGCCCGCCTCAGCCTCCCAAAGTACTGTGATTACAGGCGTGAGCCACCGCGCCTGGCCAAGTCACTTGTTTATTAATGCTATTGTTAAGTTATTGAGTTGTTATTAATATTAAGAGGAATAGTAACCCAGGACAGTCTGAGCCTTGCCTTCTTGACATTCAATGGTGATGCCTCTTGCAGAGACCTCTTTTGGATGTAGTGACCATGGCCCATTTTGGCCACCACTTTTGATCCTGGATGTATCTTTCAGAGCTGCATATCCTGGACCCCTCCTCTACCCTACTCAGGGCCCCCCAGAGCTGAGGTTCCTGTCTTTACCTGCAGATTTCTCTGAAAAAAATAAAAGGTCAACTGATCAGTGGCCCAGGCTCCCAGTTCTGCCTCAGGGCAAAGGGAGAGATTGGGGCCTAGGGCCTCATTCAGTGGAAGATATTTGTTGAGCACCTAGTATGTGCCAGGACCTGTGCTGAGCACCAGGAATACAGGGGAACAAGACCAAACCCTGTAAGGTAGGAGGCTAAAGGAAGAGACAGAAGACAAGAAAACGACAGTGTGCTGAGTACAGGGACTGTTCTATGCAACAGAAAAACAGATAGACTTAGGGTCAGGGAAAGCTTCCCAGAAGAGAGCTTCCCTTTGAGTTGGAGCTTTATGGCCGGGCAGGAGCTCCACAGATGCTCAGAGACTGACAGGACCACTAGCCTGATTGAATAGGAGACTGAGCCCCAGCGCCTCTCGACCCCTCTCCGCCACACCTCACCTGCCCGGACTAGGCCGAAAGGCCGAGCACCCGAGCGGGGCCGCGCAGCTCCACAGAGCCTAGGGGCGGGGCCTCGGTCCAGGTGCGCGGCGGCGCTTCGCGGAGGCAGGAAGTGTGTCCCTAGCGGCGGCCCGTGCAGCGCTCCCGCGAGACACTCACCTGCGCCCCAGGTGAGCGGCGAGGGGGCGGGGGAGGGGCTGAGCCGGAGGCGGCTCACCTGGCGGGACAGGTAAGCCCCGCGCGGGCCCGAGGGGGCGCAAACCAGGGCGGCGCTGGTGTGGGGAGCCCCCGAGGCTGAGCCCGGACAGGGGAGGGTCCCGGGCCCGGTTCCTCGGGGCCACCCTCCTACTTCCGGGGTGCGCGGGCCGGGCTGGGGAGCGGCCTGAGCGGGCGCCCGGGCTGGGCGCGCAGAATGGGGTGAGGGGCCGCGTTCGCTCTCAAGGCTGCACTGGCTGGGTGCGGGGGCCGCGCTCACCGGGGGGCAGCGTCGGGATGGGGCAAAGGCTGGTGCTCACCCCGAGGAACCGCGTCGGGACGGGAGGGAGGCTGGGTCCGCCCGCGGGGTAGGGCCCTTGCAGCTGGAGAGTGTAGTGCTTGCCCCGAGGGCAGAGCTGGCGTAGGGGCTGTGGTAGCCCGAGGGGCAGTGCCAGGGTCTGGTTCTTCCTTGTCCCCAGGACCAGGTGCCGGCGGATATGGGAGTCTTGGGCTGCACCTTTGGGGCAGGAGGCCGGGGGTGCACTGAGCCGACGGCTGTTTCTCGAGCAGGACTGGGGTGGTCCTCCCCGGCCCGGTGTCCGAGGCTTGGCACTGGGCTGGGGGCAGAGGCCGGTGCGGCCGGGCCTGTCCTGGGGACCCTGGGAGGAGGAGACGGTACATAGACCCTTGAGTGTGTGTGTGTTCGCGAGACTAATGGGGAAGAGGGAAGCATCAGTGAGAAATCCAGGGAGGGCTGGCCGGGAACATCTGAACTCCGGGAAGATCCTTGCGGTGCCTTAGAGCGCCCAGTGAGGGAGCGCCCAGCCTAGCCCCTCCCATGTGCAATGCCACTGCGGGAAGCCCCCTCACTCAATATTTCATTTAAATCTCACGAGATTGGCGGGGCATGAAGCTAGTAGTCTCTCCTTATTTAAAGATGAGGAAAGCGAGGTTAAGAATCTTGCCTCAAGCCACAATAGAGACAGGGAGCCTCCCCTCACTAAACCAAGTGACCAGGGTTCCTAGGATTGGGCGGGGTGGTGGCGGGGCGGTGGCAGCAGCAGGGTCGGGGAGATATAGCCTGGAAGAAACTGCCTGAGTTTGACTTCAGGAGCGTTCAATGGCTGGAGGGAAGTGGGGAACTGAGGCAGGCATTGTTCTTATCCCAGGTCTTGCCTCTCTTCTCATCCCAGTCCCGCTGGAGATGTGTGGCACACACAAAGTACGCAGGCTCCAGAGCTTGGCGGACCACAGTGCAAATCCTACTCCAGCCCTCTCTTGCTAGGTGTCTCGGGGCCAGTCACTTCACCTTTCTGAGCTTCAGATTCCTGATCTGTGAAATGGAGATATACTACTTATTTACAGAGCAATTGTGAGAGTCAAATAAGGTGAAAAGTCCTCTGGCCCATTCACTGCTGTTTTCTCAGCATTTAGCACAACGCTGGGCACCTCGTTGGTGCTCAATAAATACCTGTTGGATTAATTTAATAAATATTAGCGAGTCCTGAAGCTTTGGAGGTTGGGGGAGAAGAAAATAGCCAGCCCATCCTCAGGAGCCCCAGATACCTCCCAGCTCAGCATGGTTAACTGTAGATTTGTCCACTCTCCCGAAGGCTTGAGCCTGGAAGACAGGGCTCCCAACATGGGCTCTCTCTGGGCACACGCGGGTCCATGGAGCTGGCAGCTGGCAGCTTTGACTGCCTCTTTCCTCCCAAGTAATACATGGGATGGGGTAGTGGATAAGAGTCTGGGGCCAGGCCAATTGTGTACAGATAGGTGTATGCCTTTGGACAACTTATTTAACCTGTCTGTGCTTCAGTATAATAATACAGGTAATAATATTACAAAGAGGGTTGTGAAAATTAATTGGTTATTATGTCTGAAGTACTTAGAACAGTGTAAGCCATCAATAATCAACTCTCACTGGAGTGTAAACTCCTGAGGTTGAGGGATTTTGTCTGTTTTATCACTTTATCCATAGAATTTAGAACAGCTGGGCCGGGCGTGGTGGCTCACGCCTGTAATCCCAGTACTTTGGGAGGCCAAGGCGGGTGGATCACGAGGTCAGGAGATCGAAACCATCCTGACTAACATGGTGAAACCCCGTCTGTACTAAAAATACAAAAAATTAGCCGTGCGTGGTAGCATGCGCCTGTAGTCCTAGCTACTCGGGAGGCTGAGGCAGGAGAATCGCTTGCACCAGGGAGGCAGAGGTTGCAGTGAGCCAAGATCATGCCACTGCACTCCAGCCTGGGCAACAGAGCGAGACTCCATCTCAAAAAAAAAAAAAAAAAAGAATTTAGAACAGCTGGCCAGGCACCATGACTTATGCCTGTAATCTCAGCACTTTGGGAGGCTGAGGCAGGTGGATCACTTGAGGTCAGGAGCTTGAGACCAGCCTGGCCAACATGGTGAAAACCCATCTCTATTAAAAATACAAAAAATTTAGCTGGGTGTGGTGGCATGCACCTGTAGTTCCAGCTACTCGGGAGGCTGAGGCATGAGAGTTGCCTCCACCTGGGAGGCAGAGGTTGCAGCGAGCGAAGATCGTGCCATGCACTCCATCGTTGGTGACAGAGTGAGACTGTCTTAAGAATAATAATAATAATAATAATCCAGCATGTGGCACACAGTGGGCCCTCAGTAAATATCTGTTAATTCCGTGGATGTATGAATCCATACCCAACCCCACATTTCTCAAACTAAAGCAACAATTTTTAACCACTTGCCTCAGATTGCAAGGGAATTTAAAATCACCTGTTACAATTTTAATTGGGATACCTTTGCAGATGGGATTTCACTCCCTGTCACCTCCTATCCTCCATCCATACTCTGGTCAACCTAGAGCCTAAGTCTTTTTTCTTTCTACCCAATGGTCCTGGTTCTACCCTGAGGCAACCTGGAATGTGTCAGTCCCCTGAGGCACCTAGTGTACCAAACGCTGTTCTAGACACTGAGGAAGAAAAGAATTACACACAGTCCCTGCATTTCAGGGTCATGGTCCTTGGGGACATAGACTTATCCTCAAACAATCAGTACATGGCTGACCCAGCTGACAGCCCAGCCGAAGGTCATGGGGAGAGGGCTTCCCATCTGACTAGTGATTCCAGAGGGTCCCTGGAGAAGGAGTGCTGAGTAGGGCCAGGAGAGTAGGTTGAAGAGTTGTAGGAATGGTTAAAGAACTGTATCCTAGGTCAGGCACAGAGGCTTATGCCTGTAATCCCAGCACTTTGAGAGGCCAGGGCAGGAGGATCACTTGAGGCCAGGAGTTCAAGACCAGCCTGAGCAACCTAGCAAGATCCCATCTCTACCAAAAACCAAACCAAAACAAAAAACTAGTGGGACAGGGTGGTATGCACCTGCAGTCCTAGCTCCTCAAGTGGCTGAGGCAGGAGGATCACTTGAGCCCAATTGTTTGAGGTTTCATTGAGCTATGATTACACCACTGCACTCCAATCTGGGTGACAGAGGGAGACCTTATCTCTCTTTTTTTTTTTTTTTTTTTTTTGAGACGGAGTCTGACTCTGTCGCCCAGGCTGGAGCACAGTGGCCAGATCTCAGCTCACTGCAAGCTCCGCCTCCCGGGTTTACGCCATTCTTCTGCCTCAGCCTCCCAAGTAGCTGGGACTACAGGCGCCCGCCACCTCGCCCGGCTAGTTTTTTGTATTTTTTAGTAGAGACGGGGTTTCACCGTGTTCGCCAGGATGGTCTCGATCTCCTGACCTCATGATCCACCCGTCTCGGCCTCCCAAAGTGCTGGGATTACAGGCTTGAGCCACCGCGCCCGGCGACCTTATCTCTAAAAATAAAATAAAATAAAAAATAAAAGAACTGTATCTTTCACATCCCCATTTACCAGTGGGTAACATTCCCTCTTTGCCTTTCTCTACACACACATACCTTCTGTTCATTTGTGTTTGAACCATTTGAGATTAGGTTACAGATATCCTGCCCTTTATCCCCAAGTGCTTCAGTGTGTGTTTCCTAATAATAGAACATTATCTTATATAACCACAGTAATCAAATTCAGAAAATGTAACATTGATATAATACTATCAAATAACATATTTCACCAGTTATTTACAATATTCAATTTCCAATTTTTCCTCCCAATCCAGGATCCTATCTAGGATCACATTGCATTTAGTTGTCATGTTTCTCAACTTGGGCTTGTCTGTTATTTTCTCATGATTACATTTAGGTTATGCATTTTTGACGGGAATACTTCGTGAGTTGTATCCTCCTTAGTACATAGTATCAGGAGGAACATGATGTCAGTTCATCCCATTATGGTGATTATCTTTGATCATTTGATTAAAGTGGTATCTGCCATGTTCCTCTAAAGATTTTAAAGTTTTTACTTGTTACAGCAAGTAAGAGGGAATGGAGGTGGCCAGAATGGGGGCTGTGACAGTATTTGGGTGAGAGATAATGATGGCCCTCTTTAGGGAGGTGGCATTAATTTTCCCCAGTGCCAAATCTGGGGTTAGATTAGGGCCAGAACTAGAACTAAAACACAGATATCCCGATGCCCAGTTCCATGTTCATCACGCACCCCCAGTTTCAGACCCCAGTGCCATTAAATCAGGAATAAAAGGATAAGGGATCAGTGTCTCAGAAAATCCAAGCTAAGGATGGTTACTGCTTGGCAAACCCCTACATGAAATCAAGGACCTTCCCAAATACACTACTGCATAATCTTCCTTCTCTCAGGCAGAGTTATTTACTCCCATGATGCTTCATATATCCTACATGCTCCATCTTACAAACTTGTTTGTTTGTTTGTTTGAGACGGAGTCTCTGTTGCATAGGCTGGAGTGCAGTGGTGCGATCTGGGCTTACTGCAATCTCCGCCTCCCAAGTTCAAGCGATTCTCCTGCCTCAGCCTCCTGAGTAGCTGGGATTACAGGCACGCTCTACCACGTTCAGCTAATTTTTGTATTTTTAGTAGAGACAGGGTTTCACCATGTCGGTCAGGCTGGTCTCGAAATCCTGACTTCATGATTCGCCTGCCTCAGCCTCCCAAAGTGCTGGGATTACAGGCATGAGCCACTGTGCCCAGCCCTCATCTTATAAACTTTTAAGCATCTGTTTTCCCTACAAAACCATGTGTGAATCATCAAGAACAGGATCTGTAGTTCATTCATTTTTGGTTCTACAGTATCCAGCACAGGGCCAGCCTCAGTGTTTATGAAGTGAATGAAGTCTTAGCTCTGAGCTTCCTAGCAACCAGGTCAGAATGGGGAAGAAGACAAATTTTGTGGTTCAGCTTTTTTATCTAATCAAAGGACACCAACAGGGCTTGGTGTTAAATGTTGCTAGCAGGGCAAATGTGAGTAAGACTGAAATATTGACAGGGGACCTCTTACATTCCCATATCTGATTTGAAGGACCAGGGGAGGGAAATAAGTGTTAATGATCAGGTTCCATAGCAAGTCTTATGAAAAGGCATTTGTTCAGCAGCCACAGAGACTCTCAACAAGAAAAACTTACCAACAGCAAGAAGAAACTGGGGGAGACCACTTCACAGAAAGTGAGATCCAGGAGATCTTTCTGTAAAATAGCTATAAAAGTTACCATATTAGGCCGGGTGCGGTGACTCATGCCTGTAATTCCAGCACTTTGGGAGGTTGAGGTGGGCAGATCACCTGAGGTCAGGAGTTCGAGACCAGCCTAGCCAACATGGCGAAACCCCATCTCTACTAAAAATGCAAAAATTAGCCGGGCGTGATGTCGTACGCCTGTGATCCCAGCTACTCTGGAGGCTGAGGCAGGAGAATCTCTTGAACCTGGGAGGCGGAGGTTGCAGTGAGCTGAGTTCGTGCCATTTCACCCCAGCCTGGGTGACAAAGCGAGACTCCATCTCAAAAAAAAAAAAAAAAGTACCTTATTAACCTTTTTTTGTTTTTTTTTTTTTGGGACAGAGTCTTGCCACTCTGTCGCCCAGGCTGGAGTGCAGTGGCGCCATCTTGGCTCACTGCAACTTCTGCCTCCTGGGTTCAAGTGATTCTCCTGCCTCAACCTCCTCAGTAACTGGGATTACATGTGCCCACCACCTTACCCAGCTAATTTTTGTATTTTTAGTAGAGACAGGGTTTCACCATGTTGGCCATGCTGGTCTAGAACTCTTGAACTCAAATCATCTACCCACCTCAGCCTCCCAAAGTGCTGGGATTACAGGCATGAGCCACTGCACTTGGCCTAACCTTTTTTTTTAAGAAACCACATTTGGCCGGGCACAGTCAAATGTGGGAGGCTAAAGTGGGCAGATCACCTGAGGGCGAGAGTTCAAGACCAGCCTGACCAACATGGAGAAACACCATCTCTACTAAAAAAAAAACAGAATTAGCCAGGCGTAGTGGTGCATACCTGTAATCCCAGCTACTCGGAAGGCTGAGGCAGGAGAATCACTTGAACCCAGGAGGAGGAGGTTGCGTTGAGCCGAGATCACGACATTGCACTGCAGCCTGGGCAATAAGAGCAAAACTCCGTCTAAAAAAACAAACAAACAAAAAACAAACAAACAAACAAACAAAAACAGAGACCACATTTAAGGGTCGGGTGCCATGGCTCACACCTGTAATCCCAGCACTTTGGGAGGCTGAGGTGGGGGGATCACCTGAGGTCAGGAGTTCGAGACCAGCCTGGCCAACATGGCCAAATCCTGTCTCTACTAAAAATACAAAAATTAGCTGGGCGTGGTGGCATGTGCCTGTAATCCTAGCTACTTGAGAGGCTGAGGCAAGAGAATCGCTTGAACCAGGGAGGCAGAGGTTGCAGTGAGCCAAGATGGTACCACTGCACTCCAGCCTCAGTGACAGAGTGAGACTCCATGTAAAAAAAAAAAAAAAAAAAAAAGCCAGGTGCGGTGGCTCAAGCCTGTAATCCCAGCACTTTGGGAGGCCAAGACGGGCAGATCACGAGGTCAGGAGATCGAGACCATCCTGGCTAACCCGGTGAAACCACGTCTCTACTAAAAAAAAATATAAAAAACTAGCTGGGCGAGGTGGCAGGCGCCTGTAGTCCCAGCTACTCGGGAGGCTGAGGCAGGAGAATGGCGTAAACCCGGGAGGCGGAGCTTGCAGTGAGCTGAGATCCGGCCACTGCACTCCAGCCTGGGTGACAGAGCAAGACTCCATCTCAAAAAAAAAAAAAAAGAAAAAACAAACAAAACATATTTAAACATCATTCCCATATTTAAGCATCATTCCTGTGGTATTAAATACATTCACATTGTTGTACAACTATTGCCCATCCATCTCCAGACCTTTTTCATCTTCCCCAGCTGAAACTCCCTACCCATTCAACACTAACTCCCCAGTTCCCTCTGTCCCCAGCACCAGGCAACTACCATTCTACTTTGTGTCTCTATGAATTTGACTATTCTAGAGATGTCATACAAGTAGAATATTACAATATTTGTCTTTTTTTTTTGAGACAGGGTCTGGCTTTGTTGCCCAGGCTGGAGTGCAATGGCACGATCTCATCTCACTGCAGTCTCCACCTCCGAGGCTCAAGTGGTCCTCCCACCTCAGTCCCCCAGGTAACTAGGACTACAGGTGTGCACCACCACGCCCGGCTAATTTTTGTATTTTTAGTAGGGATGGCTTTCACCATGTTGGCCAGGCTGGTCTCGAACTCCTGTGCCCAAGTGATCCATCCATCTCAGCCTCCCAAATTGCTGGGATTACAGGCATGAGCCACCACACCCCGGCTGTTTGTCCTTTTGTTTCTGGCTTATTTCACTTAGCATAAGTTCTTCAAGGTTCATCCATGTTGCAGCATGTATAAGAATTTCCTTTCCTGGGCCGGGTGCAGTGGCTCACACCTGTAATCCCAGCACTTTGGGAGGCCAAGGCGGGCGGATCACGAGGTCAGGAGATCGAGACCATTCTGGCGAACACGGTGAAACCCCGTCTCTACTAAAAAAAATACAAAAAAAATTAGCCAAGCATGGTGGCGGGCGCCTGTAATCCCAGCTTCTTGGGAGGCTGAGGCGGGAGAATGGCGTGAACCTGGGAGGTGACGGAGCTTGCAGTAAGCGGAGATTGCGCCACTGCACTCCAGCCTGGGCGACAGAGCGAGACTCCGTCTCAAAAAAAAAAAAAAAAGAATTTCCTTTCCTTTTTAAGGGTAAATAATATTCCATTGTATGTATATACCACATTTTGTTTAGTCATTCATCCATTGGTAGATACTGGGATTGTTTCCACCTTTTGGCTATTGTGAATAATGCTGCTGTGAACATTGGTCTAAACATCGGAGTCTCTGCTCTCAATTAGGTTGGGTATGTATCCAGAGTGGAATTGCTGGGTCATGTGGTAATTTGATGTTTAATTTTTGGAGGAACCACCATACTGTTTTCCATAGCAGCTGCACTGTTTTACATTCCCACCAGAAATGCATAAGGGTTCCAGTTTTTCCACATTATTGCCAACACTCGTTATTTTCTGGGGGAAGGGAGATTATTTTTAAATACAGATTGAGAGATTGAGTATCCCTAATCCAAAAATCCAAAACACTCCAAAATCTGAAAGTTGAGCACCAGGATGATACTTAAAGGAAATGCTCATTGGAACATTTCAGATTTTTGGATGAGGAATGCTTAACAGGTGAGTATAATGTATACAATCCACAATCCAGAATCCAAAACATTTCTGGACCCAGGCATTTCAGATAAGATGTTCAACCTTTCATAGCCATCCCAATAAGCCTAAGTCACAGGGAATTTTGAAATCTGGGTTAGACCACAGAGACTTTGTGGAAGGAGGGCCACAAGATATGAGAGTTTATGGGCATACTTGGGTCCCTCCACATCCCAGGCCTCTGAGAAACTAGAAGTGTGAAGCTGCTCAAGTCAGCCCAGGAGTTAGTCCCTGATCTCTGATCCTGACCCCTTCCTGGCCTCTCCTCTGCAGGTGCCTGGCTGCTGCAAACCATGCAATGAGCCATGCCCCGCCCTGGACACCCCTGCCCAGCATCTGGGCCTCCACGCTTGGGACCCTGGGAGCAGCCAACAGAGCTATGTCTGGAGACATATGATAAACCACCTCAGCCCCCACCAAGCCGCCGCACCCGTAGACCAGACCCCAAGGACCCTGGTCACCATGGGCCAGAGAGCATTACCTTCATCTCTGGCTCTGCTGAGCCGGCCACTGAGTCCCCTGCCTGCTGCCTGCTCTGGCGACCCTGGGTGTGGGAGTGGTGCCGGGCTGCCTTCTGCTTCCGCCGCTGCCAGGATTGCCTCCAGCGCTGTGGAGCCTGTGTGCGGGGCTGCAGCCCCTGCCTTTCTACTGAGGACTCCACTGAGGGGGCTGCCGAAGCCAACTGGACCAAGGAGCACAATGGAGTGCCCCCTAGCCCTGACCGTGCACCCCCCAGCCGGCGGGATGGCCAGCGACTCAAGTCAACCATGGGCAGCAGCTTCAGCTATCCCGACGTTAAGCTCAAAGGCATCCCTGTGTATCCCTATCCCAGGGCCACCTCCCTAGCCCCTGATGCGGACTCCTGCTACAAGGAGCCACTGGCCGATCCCCCACCCATGCGACACAGCCTGCCCAGCACCCTTGTCAGTAGTCCTCGTGGCTCCGAGGAGTACTACTCTTTCCATGAGTCGGACCTGGACCTGCCCGAGATGGGCAGTGGCTCCATGTCGAGCCGAGAGATTGATGTGCTCATCTTCAAGAAGCTGACAGAGCTGTTCAGCGTACACCAGATCGATGAGCTGGCCAAGTGCACATCAGACACTGTGTTCCTGGAGAAGACCAGTAAGATCTCGGACCTTATCAGCAGCATCACACAGGACTACCACCTGGATGAGCAGGATGCTGAGGGCCGCCTGGTACGCGGGATCATTCGCATTAGTACCCGAAAGAGCCGTGCTCGCCCACAGACCTCGGAGGGTCGTTCAACTCGGGCTGCTGCCCCCACCACTGCTGCCCCTGACAGTGGCCATGAGACCATGGTGGGCTCAGGTCTCAGCCAGGATGGTAGGTGGGGGCCCCATGGGGCTGAGGGGCAGCGTAGGGGAGGCTCTAGCCAGGGGAGGGTTGGAATGGGGTCTTTGGCCACTGTGGGTGTACCCCTCAGCCAGTCCCTGCCCTTCCTCCTCCTTTCTGTCAACTCTTGCATTCCCCCTCCCCAGCTCCCACTCTGGCCCTTCCCTGTGAGGTCTGAGCAAGGCTGAGAGAAGCATGCAGACCCTGGGAGAGCTCTCTGGCCATCGCTGCTGTCCCCAGAAAGACGAGGTTCCCTCTGCATTCAACAAGTTTTCCCAAAAGGCTCCTCTCCCCTGCTGTCTCATGCCAGAGTAGCTTCTAGGCCTGGTCTGGTTAACAGGACCTAGGGACCCACATGAACTTGGATCTCTGACCTGTTCTAGGCTAACCAAAACTCCTACTCATCCATCACTCTGCGCACGCACACGTTGTCTGTGTCTTTTTTTAAGCATTATTTTTCTAGCCCTGCCCAGGAGTGAGTGGCTCCTCCCTCATTGAGCTGGGAACAGAAGTAGGAAATGGGGTTGAAAGAACGTGCTAATGACCACTGCCTGCCTCATGTTCCCTCCCTAGAGCTGACAGTGCAGATCTCCCAGGAGACGACTGCAGATGCCATCGCCCGGAAGCTGAGGCCTTATGGAGCTCCAGGTGTGGTCCTGACCTAACGAGGGGTTTGGAGGGTGGGGGACTACCCTAGGGGCCCCTTACATGCTCCTCTCCTAGCTTTCTCTTGGAGTGGTGAGGATGACATCAAAAAGGGATGGGGGCCTAAGCAGCCACAGACCCATCTCCATCCAGCAAGCTGACTTAAAGTGGGTGCAGGTGCCCAGAACAGGCAAGCTGAAAGTGATCAGACCCCACGCCCAGATGACTAGGAAAGTAGTGGGTGGAGAACCATCCAGCATGGTGCTGGAAAGGCACCCCGTGTGGTTCTGTTGTTGACAACAACCCCCTCGGAGTGGGATCATTATCCTTTTACACAAAGGGAGGCTAGGGCTCAGACAGGTCAATAAACTGAGTGGGTCATCCAGCCAGGATCAGACTGACCCAGGCTCAAGTCCCACTCTGCTCCTTCTCAGCAGGCTTCTCCCTGGTTGTGGGATCTGGATGAGCTCCTTCCCCTGAGCCTGTTTCCTCCTCTCCTCTCCTTCCCACCAGGGTACCCAGCCAGCCATGACTCATCCTTCCAGGGCACCGACACAGACTCATCGGGGGCACCCTTGCTCCAGGTGTACTGCTAACCCCTGCCAGGCCCAGCTGCCACACCGTTTCTGGGAGAAGCACAGCCTACAGAATGAAGAGGGGGACCAGGAACCCCTGAGGGAGGGGCTGGGCCTTAGACCTGAAGCAGTGCCCACTCTGGCTCCTCCTGCCTTGGCTGACTGGGTTCCTGGACCATGTGCATTTCACTGGGCCATGGGGTCTACATCTCTGCATCCCCAGCTGGTCTGATCCCTGCCTGGGCCTCTTCCTTCCTGCTCATGGTCTTCAGGTGGCCTGATCATGGAAAGTAAGGACTTAGGCATTACCTTCTGGGAGTGAACCCTGACTCCATCCCCGTATTGCCACCCTCACCAATCATACAAACTTCTCCCTCCCTGGGGGAATTCAACGGCTAAAAGAAGCTTATCTTAAATATATTGTATTGGGGGGTGGGCAGGGCCCACTCTATGTTATGTTAAGCAGTTGGTTCTGGTTCTTGGCTGATGTTCTGTATGTTAACATGACCATAGTTTTAAGGACAAAGGTAATTGGTATCTGCCTGCTTATCTTGGCTGTCCTTTCTCTCCCGTCTGCCTTCACTTAACTGCTGCGCAGAGCAGGAGACAGGATATAGGTGTCCAGCCTGGCTTAGTGCTCTGCAGTTGAAGTAGGAAGAATAAAATGGGAGTAATGCCCCCATTTCAGGTTCACTGTGAGTTCCAGGAGATAAAGAACCAAGCACAGAGTCTGTGCCTGAGAAAGGTTGGATAAATGGTTTCTGACACTCTTTGAGAGGTTCTTCGAGGGAGACCTGTCTGAACTGCCTCTGCTCTCCCAGTCCACCACCTGCAGGCTGGCCTGCTTCTGCCCAGCCCCGTTTCCCCAAAGCCCTGATCATTTGTTGGCCCTACCCAGCCTTGGACCTGCTGCTCCTCTCCCACTCTCTCTGTGGTGGTAACAGAGCACTGTGGTTTTCTTTTTTTTTTTTTTTTGAGATGGAGTTTTTGCTCTTGTTGCCCAGGCTGCTGGAGTGCAATGGCGCAATCTCGGCTCACCGCAACCTCTGCCTCTTGGGTTCAAGTGATTCTCCTACCTTAGTCTCCCGAGCAGCTGGGATTACAGGCATGAGCCACCATGCCTGGCTAATTTTGTATTTTTTAGTAGAGACAGGGTTTCTCCATGTTGGTCAGGCTGGTCTCAAACTGCTGACCTCAGGCGATCTGCCCACCTCAGCCACCCAAAGTTCTGGGATTACAGGTGTGAGCCACCGTGCCCGGCCAGCACTGTGGTTTTCACCAGTATCTTGGCTTTTCCAATAACCTTGGAGAAGGGATATTATATTTCACAGAGAGGAAACCTGGGGCTCACAGTGAGGTCAAGGAACTTGGTGGGACACGCAGTTAGTAACTGTGGCTCTGGCCTTGCTGGGGCAGACGCAGAATCCCTTCTTTAGGTATCAGAGCCCATGAGTTGAGAAGGATCCTACTTGGCTGCTCCTCACAGGCAGGCTTATCTACTGGTCCTCTTTCAGCAGAGAGGCCAGGGCAGGCCCACCAGCCCTTAATTAACAAACCAGCTAGGTGGTGTTGATCCAGCTCCCACATGACCGGCTGCCCCCACCGCCCTTTTTATTGTTCCAAAAGGCACCCTTTGGAAAGTAACTACTAGACAAACTGTACTTGTTTGTCCAGTTTCCTAAGGGAAACAGGATGATCTCTCGGGACTATGAACGTAGGGTCCAGTTCTAACTCCAGGCTCTGCTGTCGCATCCGGGTGGCCTCCACAAGACTAAAATGACCACAGGGCAGAATAGGAGTAGAGTGGGAGTGACACCACAAACCCTCCACTCTAGCCTCAGCCGTAGAGCACCATTTTCCAAACCTAGCCTTGTAAACCACTATTTGCATTCCCAGAAAAAAAAGGTTTAGCAAGTTTGGAAAACAGACAAAGCTATGTACTGCATAGCCTCTCTGAAATCTTTAACAAGCTATTCTGAATTTCTTTTTTTTCCCGAGACAGTCTCGCTCTATGGCCCAGGCTGGAGTGCAGTGGCGCATCGCAACCTCCGCCTCCCAGGTTCAAGTGATTTGTCTGCCTCAGTCTCCCAAATAGCTGTGATTACAGGCAGGTGCCACCACACTCAGCTTTTTTTTTTTTTTTTTTGAGAGAGAGTCTCGCTCTGTTGCTCAGGCTGGAGTGCAGTGGCGCAATCTCGCCTCACTGCAAGCTCTGCCTCCCTGGTTCGTGCTATTCTCCTGCCTCAGCCTCCCGAGTAGCTGGGACTACAGGCGCCCACCACCACACCCAGCTAATTTTTTGTATTTTTAGTAGAGACGGGGTTTCACCGTGTTAGCCAGGATGGTCTCAATCTCCTGACCTTGTGATGCACCCGCCTTGGCCTTCCAAAGTGCTGGGATTACAGGCATGAGCTACTGTGACCAGCTACTCTGAAATTCTAAAAAAGACATCTGCATTCCAGAAATTTAGGAGCCAGAGAACTAAGCACTCACAGCAAGTCAACCTAGACATTCTTGCTACAACCTCTGTGGCTGAAGCATTCTGACCTCCACCCTCTAGCCAAAGTGGGGCAGGGGTCAGCTCTGTGGGCTGGATCTGAGCAAAGGGGAGCACCTCATCAGCCCTGGGAGCTAGCTTTGAGAAGGCCTAGAATCTGCAGAGGTCCAGGTCAGAGATAAAAACAATGAGGCCTCACTGGACTTTACTCTGTCCTCCTGGTAAGGTCCCTGTACCATACACACACCAGATCTGAGGCCTGAGCTGTCTTCCTGGTACCCCTCCCACGCCAGGCAGTGTCACCCTGGCCCATGCTGCTCTTCTGTCCTGGTACACAATAGTCTCTAGTTTGAAGAATACTTGATTCACGGCTAGAGGGCAGACCCGCTGCAGTGGGCAGTGAAAATCAGATCGACAAGTCCAGCGGTCTTAAAACTGTTGGGTCGGCCGGGCGCGGTGGCTCAAGACTGTAATCCCAGCACTTTGGGAGGCCAAGACAGGTGAATCACGAGGTCAGGAGATTGAGACCATCCTGGCTAACACGGTGAAACCTCGTCTCTACTAAAAAATACAAAAAACTAGCCGGGCGTGGTGGCGGGCGCCTGTAGTCCCAGCTACTCAGGAGACTGAGGCAGGAGAATGGCGGGAACCCGGGAGGTGGAGCTTGCAGTGAGCTGAGATCCGGCCACTGCACTCCAGCCTGGGCAACAGAGCGAGACTCTCTCTCAAAAAAAAAAAAAAAACCTCTGCTGGGTCACGCGCCCCTTTGAGAATCTGACACGTGTTCTGGTCTCTGTAGGCTGAAAAACTCAACCTTTGCTCAGAAACATAGACTAAATGCCTTGTTTTATTTATTTATTTTTTTGAGATGGAGTCTCACTGTGTCACCCAGGTGCAATCTGGGCTCACTGCAACCTCTGCCTCCCAAGTTCAGGCGATTCTCCTGCCTCAGACTCCCAAGTAGCTGGGATTACAGGTGTGCACCACCACACCCAGCTAATTTTTATATTTTTAGTAGAGACTGGGTTTCTCCATGTTGGTCAAGCTGGTCTCAAACTCCTGATGAGTTGATCCGCCCCCCTCAGCCTCCCAAAGTGCTGGGATTACAGGTGTGAACCACCACACCCGGCCAAGCCCTGTTTTAATCTTCACTTTAAGTAATGAGAAACTGAGGCCCAGAGAGGGCAAGGATTTGCCCTAGGTCACATGGCAGAATCTGGGCTAGATGCCAAACTCCCTGTTCCTAGCAGCAGCCGTAAGAGGCCTGTGCCCCAGAGAAAGGCCAGAGGCAAGAGAGGACACAGAAGGAGCTGGGCAAATTGTTTTAATGTGTAACAGTAGGCCAACTGGGGAGGACAAGGCCCCAAGCCCCAGCCTTTCTCCTGATGCCCTGGGACCTGTGTGCCTGGAACATTCCCATGCCTGCCCCAAGCCCCGAGGCCCACAAGTCCCAGAGAAGAGTGGGAAAGTAAGTTGGGTAGTTGCAGCTCAGCCCCAAGAGTTCAGGGAGGAAAAAACAGGGGCTAGTTGAATTTAGCCTTGGAAAAATCCATCTCCGGATGCTGATCCATGAACCTGGAGAAAGGGAAGCAAGAAGATGAAACAACTCATCCTTCTCTTCTAAAGCTGTCCCTTCTCCCAGCACCCCCGTATCAAGTCTAATCTCTTTAGACCTCAGCAACACCAAGCCAGGCTGGGCAAGAGCAGTGCCCAGGGTATCTGAGACCCATTTGAGCCCCGAGGTTGGAAGCTGAGGCGCCAACACTGGCACTGTTTTCCTGTAGGTGGCAATGACCCGCCTGTTACCCCTTCCCTCCTATCATGAGCCATGAGCCGGCCTTGCCCTCAAGATGACCTCAGCAAGTGACAAGAGTAGGCAAGCCAAAGCCATAAAGCCATAAGCATGGCTGGAAAGGGGGCAGGGCAGCTCCTGAGGCAGCTCAGTGATCCACTCACTGCTGTCACTGAAATCTAAGCCCCCAGGCACCCACCCTCCCCCAACCCCTCTTGCTCACTTCTTCAGAATCTCCTGTTTCTTCTGTTCGTCTGAGGTTGGCAGCCCCATGGACTTCTGTCTCTGGTCATACATCATCTTTTCCACCATGCTGCGAGTCTCACTGTCCAGGTCTGACAGCTGAGGGCAGGCAGTGACGGGAATTGGTGAAGCTCTGGAAACACCTAGGCCCCTCACCCTCCTGCCGAAGCTCTCCCAACCAGCCAGGGCTCACCTTGGAATTCTCAGGGTTAATCTTCTTGGTGTTGATCTCAGGGTCACTGGACACCAAGCGGCTCCACCACTCCATCTTATTGATCTGTGAAGAGAACCACCAGGGGGTGGGAGGTGGCCTGCTCTGTGCACCAGGAATCACCCCTTAACCCTTTCACAACCAAACTCTCTCCCATCCACATCCTGCACCTGAGACCCCTGCAGGCCTATACTGGGTCCAGAGGTACAAGACTCTGCCCTTCCTGCAGCTAGGGGAGACAAAGAGGCAAACAGTTACAAATCAGTGTGATAACGGAAAGAAGAAAGCCGTAAGGGAGATATTCATCCAGGGTGGAGGGAGAGAAGTTTGAAAGTGACACTTGGGCTGAGCCCTAAGACACAAAGCAGTATTCCAAATTTAAAATGGAAGAAAATTTTCTTTTTTTTTTTGAGATGGAGTCTTGCTCTTCTTGTCCAGGTTGGAGTGCTGTGGCACCATCTCGGCTCACTGCAACCTCTGCCTCCCAGGTTCAAGCAATTCTCTGGCTTCAGCCTCCCGAGTAGCTGGGATTATAGACATGCACCACCCACCACACCAGGCGGATTTTTGTATTTTTAGTAGAGACAGGGCTTTACCATATTGGGCCAGGCTGGTCTCAAACTCCTGACCTCAGGTGATCCGCCTGCTTCAGTCTCCAAAAGTGTTGGGATTACAGGTGTGAGCCACCGCGTGCAGTGGTGCAGTCTCAGCTCACTGCAACCTCCGCCTCCTAGGTTCAAGCGATTCTCCTGCCTTAGCCTCCCAAGTAGCTGGGATTACAGGCGCCTACCCCCATGCCCAGCTAATTTTTTTGTATTTTTAGTAGAAATGGGGTTTGCCATGTTGGCCAGGTTGGTCTCGAACTCCTGACCCCATGATCTGCCCACCTCAGCCTCCCAAAGCACTGGGATTATAGGCATGAGCCCCACGCCCAGCCTGAAAAAGTTTTTAAGCAGGGAAGTGCCAGGCGTGGTAGCTCCTACCTCTAATCCCAATACTTTGGGAAGCCAAGGCAAGAAGATCCCTTGAGCCCAGGAGTTTCAGACCAGCCTGAGCAACATGAGACCCTGTCTCTACAAAAAACATTTAAAAATTAGCCAGGAAGGGTGGCGCTCATAGTTACTCAGGAAGCTGAGGTGGGAGGGTCGTTTGAGCCCGGGAGGTCAAGGCTGCAGTAAGCCGTGATTGCACCACTGCATTCCAGCCTGGGTGAGTACAAGATCCTGTCTCAAAAAATAATAAATTTAAAAGGCAGGGAATGGGCAGGGAGTGGTGGCTCATGCCTGTAATCCCAGCATTCTGGGAGGCCAAGGCAGGCGAATCACGAGGTCAGGAGATCGAGATCATCTTGGCTAACACGGTGAAACCCCGTCTCTATGGGTGGATCATGAAGTCAGGAGATCGAGACCATCCTGGCTAACCTGGTGAAACTCCGTCTCTACTAAAAAAATACAAAAAACTGGCCGGGCGCGGTGGCTCAAGCCTGTAATCCCAGCACTTTGGGAAGCCGAGACGGGCGGATCACGAGGTCAGGAGATCGAGACCATCCTGGCTAACACAGTGAAACTCCGTCTCTACTAAAAAATACAAAAAACTAGCCGGGCGAGGTGGCGGGCACCTGTAGTCCCAGCTACTCGGGAGGCTGAGGCAGGAGAACGGCGTGAACCCGGGAGGTGGAGCTTGCAGTGAGTTGAGATCCGGCCACTGCACTCCAGCCTGGGCGACAGAGCGAGACTCCGTCTCAAAAAAAAAAAAAAAAAAAAAAAAATACAAAAAACTAGCCGGGCGAGGTGGCGGGCACCTGTAGTCCCAGCTACTCTGGAGGCTGAGGGAGGAGAATGGCGTGAACCCGGGAGGCGGAGTTTGCAGTGAGCCGAGATTGCGCCACTGCACTCCAGCTGGGCCACAAAGCAAGTACAGAGGCATGGAGGGGTGAGTCAGGGCAGCCAGTGCCAGTCGGGCAGGCTGGGACAGGGTCTTATGTGCCCTGAGAAGTTCTCCTCAGACCTTTGGCCCTTTTCAGAGACCACCTTTATTTACTGGTGTCTGTGTCCCACCTCTCTGTAAAGGCAGTGAGGTTGAGCATGTAGGCTTCCTGAGGGCACAGATTTTCCTATGTTTTGTTCACTGTTCTCTCTCCAGCACTTAGAACAAGAACAGTACCACGCACAGAGTAGGTGTTCAAGTATTTGATGAATTGAATCCATGTACAGACCTAGTGAAAAAGAAGTGGCTTTAGAACCTAAGACTTTCTTTTTTTTTTTTTGAGACGGAGTCTTGCTCTGTTGCCCAGGCTGGAGTGCAGTGGCGCAATCTCAGCTCACTGCAAGCTCCGCCTCCTGGGTTTACGCCATTCTCCTGCCTCAGCCTCCTGAGTAGCTGGGACTACAGGTGCCCGCCACCTCGCCCGGCTAGTTTTTGTATTTTTTTTTTTTTTTAGTAGAGACGGTGTTTCACCGTGTTAGCCAGGCTGGTCTCGATCTCCTGACCTCGTGATCCGCCCGTCTCGGCCTCCCAAAGTGCTGGGATTACAGGTTTGAGCCACCACACCCGGCCAGAACCTAAGACTTTCAATTCTGACTCCACCCCTTCCCAGAGGCAGGAGCTTGGGTAAATCAGTGACCTCTTTTCCTGACTCAAGCCTGTAATCTCAGCACTTTGGGAGGCCAAGGTGTGAAGATCGCTTGAGACCAGGAGTTCAAGACCAGCCTGGGAAATATAGTGAGACCTCCATGTCTTTACAAAAATTAATAACAAAAATTAGTCAAGCGTGGTGGTGTGCACCTGTAGTCTTGGCTACTCAGGAGAATGAAGTGAAAGAATTGCTTGGGCCCAAGAGTTCAAGGCTGCAGTGAGCTAAGAAGGTGTTACTGAACTCTAGCCTGGGCAACAGAGTGAAACCTTGCCTTTAAGAAAATAAAATAGGGACAGATCTACTTTAAAGAGTGTTGTCATGGGGATTAAGATAATTCCACAATGCCCCCAGCATGGCTCCTGAGTAAAATAAGCACACATCCTCCTTTCTTCTTCCATCAACACCCCAGGCTAGAAGGGCTGGGCCTCACATACCTTCTCCAGATGCACAGTCACCACCTTGCCATCCTCAATGAGCCACGAGCTCTCCTCCACCTTCACTTCGTTGTAAAGCTCCCCATCGATGATCGCTGGCTGCCCCTTGAGCCCCACCCGGAGGTGCCGCCGCTGGATGTCCACCACCACATCCTTCCCTTTCAGCCGGAAGTTCACACGGAAAGGGACCGCTAGCTGCATAGGGCAGAGGCAGTCAGAAGAAGCCACTAAGTGCTGCTGGTACCCCAGGCTGGCTCCCTAAGCTTCACCTCTGGTCCCTGCCACTCACGTCCAGCTCCGACAGGGTCTGGCTCCAGCGGTAATTGGGCAGGTCTGCCCCGTTGCCTAGGTTGGGCTTCAGTTTTCCTTTGTCCTTCTCATCTTCCTCCTCCTCATCTTCCTCAGTCTCCTGCTTATAATCAGGGACACTCAGCTACTTACTTGACAAACAAGACACACATTGAACCCTCACTGGGCCAAGCCCAGGGCTAGCACTGGGCATACAGTCACAAAAGAAAAGAGACTTGGTACCTGCCCACTCCACAGAGGGGCAGACCCCAAGCCTTGGTCCACTGGGAACCAGGTAAAACGTGGTTCTGATCTCAGGCTGAGAGGAGCTCAGACTACTATACCATGTGACAAAGGATATGGCTGGGCCCACAGAACCCAGCCAACCTCAGATGGGACCTGTAATAGGCACTGCCCTTTCTGGCTCTTGGGTTTTCCTGCCATAAATGGGTTAAGGCCAGTCGGTTTTTTTTTTTTTTGAGACAGAGTCTTGCTCTGTTGCCCAGGGTGGAGTGCAGTGGCGCGATCTCGGCTCATGGCAACCTCCGCCTCCTGGGTTCAAGCAATTCTCTGACTCAGCCTCCCGAGTAGCTGGGATTACAGGTGCCCGCCACCACGCCTGGCTAATTTTTGTATTTTTAGTAAAGACAGGGTTTCACCATCTTGGCCAAGTTGGTCTTCAACTCCAGACCTCGTGATCTACCCGCCTTGGCCTCCCAAAGTGCTGGGATTACAGGCGTGAGCCACCACGCCCAGTGAATTTTTTTTTTTTTTAACCTGGATCCTTTGGTTCAATGTCTCTGAGTGTGATCTTAAAGTATGGGGAAGATTCCCAAAGCCGGGAGGGGAGGGGTTAGGATAAGGAAGGGTATTTCAGAGAAAGTAGTAGGCAGCAGAGTTCCTGTAAGTTCCAACCTCCTGGCTCATCCCAAGTCCCTGCAGTCCATCTCACCTGCTTCCCTGGGGAGTCAAGGCTGCCGTTCTTGAGCTGGGCCTCATGATTCTCTGCATCCTTTTTCTGGAGCAAAGAGCACAGCAGTTGGCAACAGGACCCCCTGCTCAGTGCCAGTGGGGATCTGAGGGGTAGAGAAGGGAAGCCCACTCTTCACCTGGTCAATCTCTAGCTGCAGCCTCTCTGCCTCTTCATCAGTTAGCTCCTTGATCTGGGGCCCTGAGGTCTCTGACTTGGCTTCCTTGGCCAGCCTGGCCGCCCGCTCTGCCTTCTCCCGCCGCTCGGCCTCCTGCCGGGCTCTCTTCTCCCGCCGGGTCTTCTGTGCCAGCTGATTGTGGTGGCTGAAAGTCTGGGTGATAAGCTGGAGAGGGAAGAAAAGCCATGAGGCATCACAGCAGGGGACAGTGTCCCATAGCCTGGAGTCCAGCCCTGCTCTCTACCTGCTGGGTGCAAGGGCAAAGCACTGCACCCAGAACCTCAGTTTCCTCATCTGCAAAATGAAAATACATCTGTCTTATAGGGTTGTAATGAGAATACCTGCAAAGCACCTGTCTCAATAAACTGGCTGTTTTAAAAAGTGACGCTTGGCCGGGCGCGGTGGCTAATGCCTGTAATCCCAGCACTTTGGGAGGCCGAGGAGGGCAGATCACGTGAGGTCAAGACCATCCTGGCCTTCATAGTGAAACCCGTCTCTACCAAAAATACAAAAAAAAAAAAAAAAAAAAAAAAAAAAGCTGGGCATGGTGGCGTGTGCCTGTAGTTCCAGCTATTCGAGAGGCTGAGACAGGAAAATCGCTTGAACCTGGGAGGCAGAGGTTGCAGTGAGCCGAGATCGTGCCACTGCACTCCAGCCTGGTGACAGAGCAAGACTCCATCTCAAAATAAATAGATAAATAAAGGAATTGGAGACTAGTCTGGCCAACATGGTGAAACCCCATCTCTACTAATACAAAAAATTAGCCAGGCGTGGTGGCGTGCGCCTGTAATCCCAGCTACTCATGAGGCTGAGGCAGGGGAATTGCTTGAACCAGGGAGGTGGAGGTTGCAGTGAGCTGAGATCAGGCCACTGTACTCCAGCCTGGGCGACAAAGTGAGACCCTGTCTCAAAAAAACAAAACAAAAAAAGTGACGCTGTTAAAAGCAAAACTCAAGCCTCAGTCCCTCACAAGCCTTTCTTGAATTCTCAGGCCCACAATGACCGGCTCTTCTGACTAATCACTCTTACTCTTAGTGCATCCTGTCTCCAAGACCACAGTCCAGCTATGCAAGACTTGACACCACACCCAGAAAGGCCATGTTAGCAGAAAGCCAGTGAGCTTTCTTTTCTTTTTCTTTTTTTGAGATGAAGTCTCGCTCTTGTTGCTCAGGCTGGAGTGCAATGGCGCGATCTCAGCTCACTGCAACCTCCGCCTCCTGGGTTCAAGTGATTCTCCTGCCTTAGCCTCCCGAGTAGCTGGGATTACAGGCATGTGCCACCACGCCTGGCTAATTTTGTATTTTTAGTAGAGATGGGGTTTCTCCATGTTGGTCAGCCTAGTCTCAAACTCCTCACCTCCAGTGATCCGCCTGCCTCAGCCTCCCAAAGTGTTGGGATTGTAGGTGTGAGCCACCATGCCCAGTCAAAGCAAGGAAGAGCCTGTTCACCCTCTCTCCAGCCAGCAAGCTGTTAACTTCAAATCCTTTTTCTCCACTACACCTTCCCAAGTTTCCACCCCACGATGTGCCAGCCAGCTTCCCTGCTACCCAAGGGCGACCCTCCACCCATACTATTGCCACCTGTCATTATTTGGCTCCTGGCCTTAGACGAGTGAACAACTTTGACTCTTTCTAAGCCTCAGTTTCCTTATCCGTCATGAGGATTGAGTATGACAGCACAAATCAAGAGCCTAGTGAGGTCCACATCACAGGGTTCCCCTGACCTGCAGCATCAGCATCACCTACAACCTGTTAGAAACGCTAAATCCTAAGCCCCACTCCAGATCTACTGGATCAGAAATTCTGGGGTATGGCCAGGCAATCCGTATTTTTAACAAGCCCTCCTGGCCAAGTTCCATGCATACTTCAAAGTCGCACCTAGATTTGAGTTCCTGGTCTACTCTTACTTGCGTGACCCTAAGGTCATGTCTCTGTGCCTCTATCTTGTTGTTATTATTTCTGAGGCAGGGTCTCACTCACCCAGGCTGGAATGTAATCAACCTCCCTGGGCTAAGGTGATCCTCCCACTTCAGCCTCCCCAGTGGCTGGGACTATAGGTATATGCCACCATCCCTGGATAATGTTTTTATTTTTTGTAGAGACAAGGTTTCGCCATGTTGACCACGCTAGTCCAAACTCCTGGGCTCAAGTGATTCACCTGCCTCTTCTTCCCAAAGTGCTGGAATTACAAGTGTGAGTCATTATGCCCAGTCTATGTTATTATTTCTAAAAGCAGTCTTGGCCAAGTGTTGTGGCTCATGCCCATAATACCAGCACTTTGGGAGGCCGAGGCGGGCGGATCACCTGAGGTCAGGAGTTCTTGACCACCCTGGTCAACATGATGAAACCCTGTCTCTACTAAAAATACAAAAATGAGCCAGGTGTGGTGGCACATGCCTGTAGTCCCAGCTACCTGGGAGGCTGAGGTGGAAGAATCACTTGAACCCAGGAGGCAGAGGTTGTAGTGAGCAGAGGTCGCGCCACCATCCTGGGCAACAGAGTGAGACCCTGTCTCAAAATAAATAAATAAATAAAAGCAGTCTTGGCATATGTTGTTCTTTGCCTGGAATGTCTCGTCCCCACTCTCAGGTCACCTGGCAAACCAATTCATCCTCCATGACCAGTCAAGTGTCAAAGTTTCACCTCTGGCCCAGGAACATACCCTTAGGACACTCAACTCAATGCCAACCCATACGCAGTGTGCATGTGCACACACACGCACACACCTCTAGAGGCCTTGCCATGTGATCAGTGGTCAATAAACCCTCTTTCAAGCATCTCTAAGACAGAACTGCAGGGAAAGCTCTGCAGGGGCTCAAGGTCACAGAAGTCACCCACGGGGCCCCAGACCTGGGGTTCTGCTAAATGCCCTGTGGATTCTCATCCATTTGATGCCAATTTCTCCTGCTATGCCCAAACCCCCCGCCCCATGCCACACCACAGTAGCTCCACACTCTACAAGGTTAAAGAACACCAAATATACCTCCTAAACCACGAATTAAACTGGTAGGGGAGGCCAGTCTGCTGTTAATGGAAACCATAGGTCATAATTATGCCAGCAGAGGCTGTTCCACCACAGGGCCTTGGTCCCAAGTCCCTAGTCAGAGAGACCTTGAACTAAAGCCATTTGCCAACCAGTGGCCAAAGGGAGGTGGGAACAGGGCCCTCCCCTCTCCCAGCTCCACTGAATCATGTCACATCCCATTTGTACTGTTCCTTCCTAGCTCCTAGAGGTTAAGCAAGGGCAGAGCTAAACCACCAGGCAGAGTCAAGGCCAATCACAGCAGCCTCTGACCCCTCCTCCCATCAACTTGACGTAGGCCCAACCTCAGACAGATAACCCCAGGGGTGTGGAAGCCTACCCAGAGGCTGTCACAGACTCAAGCTTCAGTCACTGGACACATATTTGGGAACCATAGCCAACCAGGGTGGGGAGGGCTGGGCCTGCTCTAAAGCCAAGCCTGTCGCTCTCCCCAAGAAGAGGCCCAGGACAGTACAGGCATGTGCCACAATGCCAGCCCTCTCAAATACTTTTCAGAAGGTAGAAGAATTTTATGAAAGAGTTGTTATTAAAATGCTAATCCAGGTCAGGCACGGGGGCTCCCATCTGTAATCCCAGCACTTTGGGAAGGAGAGGCAGACAGATCACTTGAGCCCAGGAGTTGGAAACCAGCCTGGGCAACATAGGAAGACCCTGTCTCTATAAAAAATACAAAAATTAGCTGAGTGTAGTGGTACGTGCCTGTAGTTCCAGCTACTCGGGAGACTGAGGTAGGGGAATTGCTTAAGCCCGGGAGGTCAAGGCTCCAATGAGCCATGATCACACCACTGCACTCCAGCCTGGGAGACAGAGCAAGACTCTGTGTCAAAAAAATTAAATAAATATAAATAAAAAATAAATAAATAAATGCTAATGCACTGGGGAACTACAACTGTACAAATAAATTGAAGTTTACCGGGCACAGTGGCTCATACCAGTAATCTCAGCACTTTGGAAAGGTCGAGGCGGGCAGATCGCTTGAGCTCAGGAGTTTAAGACCAGCCTGGGCAACATGGTGAGACCCCGTCTATACCAAAAATACGAAAATATTAGCTGGGCATGGTGGCACATGCCTGCAGTCCCAGCTACTCGAGAGGCTAAGATGGGGGGACTGCTTAAGCCTAGGAGCCGGAGGTTGCTGTGAACCAAAGGTTATAGTGAGCCGAGATTGCGCCACTGCACTACAACTTGTGTGACAGCGAGAACCTGTCTCAAAACAAAAAACCCCCTAAACGATGGGGTTTGGAGTTTCTAGGTTGCTGAACACATCAAGGTGTTGGGAGGGTGGCATACCCAGAGAGGGTATGGAGGCTCCATGCCCCACCCCAATACCTAGCCCTACACAGCTATTTGGCTGTTCCTGAGTTATGTCTTTTATAATAAACCAGTAACAGTAAATAAAGCACTTTCCTGAGTTCTGAATCATTCTAGCAAATTATTAAACCTGAAAAGGTGGTCATGGCAAACCCCAGTTTACAGCTGGTTGGTCAGAAGTACACAAGGCAACTTGGAACTTATGACTGGTGTGTCAAGTGGCCGCCGTCTTATGGGACTGAGTCCTTAACCTGTGGAAGCTGCAGTAATTCTGGGTAGTTGGGGTCAGAATTCAATTGAATTGTAGGACACCCAGTTGGTGTCCAGAGAACTGGAGAATTGGTTTGTTGAGTGGTGGAAAAACCCACACATTTGGTGTCAGAACTGCTGTGAGTAAAAACCATTCTTAGGATGCAATATGCAAAATCCAGATTTTGGTAAACTTTGCCAGGACAAATAACTGTTTCTTCAAAAAACAAACTGCAAGAAAAAAAAGAGATCTCTTGTGTTTTATTTTTTAAATCTTTACATTTTCTTTTGTAGGCCAGGCAGGGTGGATCACCTGAGGTCAAGAGTTAGACCACTGGAGTTTGAGACCAGCCTGGCCAACATGGCGAAATCCTGTCTCTACTAAAAATACAAAAATTAGGCCAGGCTCAATGGCTCACGCTTGTGATCCCAGCACTTTGGGACGCCGAGGCGGGCGGATCACCTGAGGTCGGGAGTTCGAGACCAGCCTGACCAACATGGAGAAACCCTGTCTCCACAAAAATTAGCCAGGCGTGGTGGCGCATGCCTGTAATCCCAGCTACTTGGGAGGCTGAGGCAGGACAATCGCTTGAACCCGGGAGGCAGAGGTTGTGGTGAGCTGAGATCAGGCCACTGCACTCCAGCCTGGGCAACAATAGCAAAACTCCCTCTCAAAAAAAAAAAAAAAACCAGAAAAACAAAAATTAGCCGGGCCTGGTGGTGGGTGCCTGTAATCTCAGCTACTTGAAAGGCTGAGGCAGAACTTAACTGCTTGAACTCAGGAGGCGGAGGTTGCAGTGAGCCAAGATCATGCCACTGCACTCCCGCCTCATCACCAGAGTGAGACTCCAAGTCAGAAAAAAAAAAATTTTTTTTTGTAGAGATGGAGTCTCACTATATTACCCAGGCTGGTCTTCAACTCCTGGGCTCAAGCGATCCTACTACCTCAGCCTCCCAAAGTGCTGTGATTATAGGGCTGAGCCACTGTGCCTGATCTTTAATTTTTTGTCTTTGAGGTCTCTTAATCTACAGGTTTCTATCACCCAGTGTAATGTGTGAACCTTGTTTGAACTGGGAATCAAACAATCGTAATCAAATAACCCAATTAAAAAAAGACAAATGTCTTAAAGAGAAATGGGTATCTCCATGCTGCTTTCTTGATAGTGAGTTATCATGAGATCTGATGATTTTATAAGGGGCTTTTCCCCCTTTGCCTGGCACTTCTCCTTCCTGCCACCTTGTGAAGGTGGTGCCTGCTTCCCCATCCTCTTCCAACCTCACTGTAAGTTTCCTAAGGCTTCCTCAGCCATGTAGCGCTATGAGTCAATCAAACCTCTTTCCTGGCCAGGTGCGGTGCCTCACGCCTGTAATCCTAACACTTTGGGAGGCCGAGGGGGGCAGATCACTGAGGTCAGGAGTTCAAGACCAGCTTGGCCAACATGGTGAAACCCTGTGAAACCCTGTCTCTACTAAAAATCCAAAAATTAGCCAGGCGTGGTGGTGGGCACCTGTAATTCCAGCTACTCGGGAGGCTGAGGCAGGAGAATCGCTTGAACCCAGGAGGCGGAAGTTGCAGTGAGCTGAGATCACACCACTGCACTCCAGCCTAGTGACAGAGCAAGACTCTATCTCAAAAAAAAAATAAATACATAAAAAAAAAAAAAAAAAACCTCTGTCCTTTAAATTACCCAGTCTCAGGTATTTCTTCACAGCAGCATGACAGTGAACTAATACCTTGTCAGAGATGAGCTTTGGACTTGGACTTGTGGGTTAATGCAGAAATGAATTCAGACTTTGTGGGGCTGTTGGAAGGGCATGATTGTTTTGCAATGTGAGGACATGAGATTTGGGAGGGGCCAGGGGCAGAATGATACAGTCTGGCTCTGTTTCCCCACCCAAATCTCACCTTGAATTGTAATTCCCACATGTCAAAGGCAGTACCAGGTGGAGGTAATTGAATCATGGGGGTGGTTCCCCCATGCTGTTCTCTTTTTTTTTTTTTTTTTTTTTTTGAGACGGAGTCTTGCTCTGTCACCCGGGCTGGAGTGCAGTGGCCGAATGTCAGCTCACTGCAAGCTCCACCTCCCGGGTTTACGCCATTCTCTTGCCTCAGCCTCCCGAGTAGCTGGGACTACAGGCGCCCGCCACCTCGCCCGGCTAATTTTTTGTATTTTTAGTAGAGACGGGGTTTCACCGTGTTAGCCAGGATGGTCTCGATCTCCTGACCTTGTGATCCGCCCATCTCAGCCTCCCAAAGTGCTGGGATTACAGGCTTGAGCCACCGCGCCCGGCCGCCCATGCTGTTCTCATGATACGAGTGAGTTCTCACAAGATCTGATGGTTTTATTAGCCTCTGGCATTTCCTCTGCTGGCACTGATTCTCCTGCCACTCTGTGAAGAAATGCCTTCCTCTATGATTTTAAGTTTCCTGAAGCCTCCCCAGTCATGCAGAACTGTGAGTCAATTAAACCTCTTTTCTTTTTTTTTCTTTTTTGAGACAGTCTCGCTCTCTCGACAGGCTGGAGTGCCGTGGCATGATCTCAACTCACTGCAACCTCTGCCTCCTGGGTTTAAGCGATTCTCTTGCCTCAGCCTCCTAAGTAGCTGGGACTACAGGCGCACGCCACCACACCCAGCTACTTTTTGTATTTTTAGTAGAGCTGGGGTTTCACCGTGTTGGTCAGGATGTTCTTGATGTCCTGACCTTCTGATCTGCCCACCCTGGCCACCTAAAGTGCTGGGATTACAGGCGTGAGCCACCGTGCTCGGTAGTAAACCTCTTTTCTTTATAAATTACCCAGTCTAGGGTATAGCAGCATGAGAACGGACTAATACAGAACCCTCATGTACTATTAGTGGTAGTGTCAAATGGTGCATCTGCTATGTAAAAGATCATGGCATTTCCTCAAAAAACTAAAAACTGGCTGGGTACAGTGGCTCACACCTGTAATCCCAGCACTCTGGGAGGCCGAGGCGGGTGAATCACTTGAGGTCAGGAGTTCGAGACCAACCTGGCCAACATGGTGAAACCCTGTCTCTACTAGAAATACAAAAATTAGCCAGTTGTGGTGGCACACGCCTGTAATCCCAGCTACTCAGGAAGCTGAGGCAGGAGAATCGCTTGAACCCAGGAGGCGGAGGTTGCAGTGAGCCGAGACTGCATCATTGCACTCCAGCCTAGGCAACAAGAGTGATACTCTGTCTCAAAAACAAAACAAAACAAAAACAAAAACAAAACAAAAACTACCGTATTATTCAATAGATTACACTGCTGAGTAATACCTACAAGAATTTAAAGTAGAATCTCAAAGATTTGTGCACCTATGTCCACAGAAGCACTATGAACAAAAACCAAGGAGTGAAAGCAACCCAAAAGTCCATCAAGAGAAGAATAGATTAAAAAAAAAAATTGTGGCTGGGCGCTGTGGCTCAAGCCTGTAATCCCAGCTCTTTGGGAGGCCGAGCTGGGCAGATCACGAGGTCAGGAGCTCGAGACCAGCTGGCCAATATGGTAAAACTCCGACTCTAATAAAAATACAAAAATTAGCCGGGAGTAGTGGCGTGTGCCTGTAGTCCCAGCTACTCGGGAGGCCGAGGTTACAGTGAGCCGAGATCGTGCCACTGCACTCCAGCCTGGGCAAGAAACAGAGCAAGACTTGTCTCAAAAAAAAAAAAAAAAAAAAAGTGATATATACATATAATGGAATATTATTCAACCTTAAAGGGGATGGAAATCCTGTCACATACTACAATGTGGATAAATCTGTGGACATCACATTAAATGAAATAAGCCAGCCACAAAAAGATACATATTGTATGATTCCATTTATATGAAGTATCTAAAGTAGTCAACCTAGACAGAAAATAGAACAGCAGTTACCAGGAGGTAGGGGAGGGAGCAAAACGAAGTTGTTTAATGGGTACAGGGTTTCAATTTCACAAGATGCAAAGAGGTTTTACAAATATGTTTCATAATCTAAGTACACTTAACACTACTGAACTGTACACTTACGCGGTGGCTCAAGCCTGTAATCCCAGCACTTTGGGAGGCCGAGACGGGTGGATCACGAGGTCAGGAGATCGAGACCATCCTGGCTAACACGATGAAACCCCGTCTCTACTAAAAAATACAAAAAACTAGCCGGGCGATGTGGCGGACGCCTGTAGTCCCAGCTACTCGGGAGGCTGCGGCGGGAGAATGGCGTGAACCCGGGAGGCGGAGCTTGCAGTGAGCTGAGATCCGGCCACTGCACTCCAGCCTGGGCGACAGAGCGAGACTCCGTCTCAAAAAAAAAAAAAAAAAAAAAATGGTTAACATGGGCCAGCACAGCACAGTGGCTCACATCTGTTATCCTAGCACTTTGGGAGGCCGAGGCAGGTGGATCACTTGAGCCCAGGAGTTAGAGACCAGCCTCAGCAACATGGTAAAACCTCATCTCTACAAAAAAAATAAAAAATTAGCTGGGGGTAGGTTCAGTGGCTCACGCCTGTAATCCCAGCACTTTGGGAGGTTGAGGCGGGAGGATCATGAGGTAAGGAGTTCAAGACCAGTCTGACTGACTTGGTGAAACCTCATCTCTACTAAAAATACAGTAATTAGCTGGGCATGGTGGTGTGCATCTGTAACCTTAGCTACTCAGGAGGCTGAGACAGGAGAATCGCTTGAACTCGGGAGGCAGAAGTTGCAATGAGCTGAGGTCGCACCACTCATACTCCAGCCTGGACAACAGAGCAAGACGTCACCTTAAAAAGAAAAAAAAAGCCGGGCGCGGTGGCTGAAGCCTGTAATCCCAGCACTTTGGGAGGCCGAGACGGGCGGATCATGAGGTCAGGAGATCGAGACCATCCTGGCTAACACGGTGAAACCCCGTCTCTACTAAAAAATACAAAAAAACTAGCCGGGCGAGGTGGCAGGTGCCTGTAGTCCCAGCTACTCGGGAGGCTGAGGCAGGAGAATGGCGTAAACCTGGGAGGCGGAGCTTGCAGTGAGCCAAGACCCGCCACTGCACTCCAGCCTGGGCGACAGAGCGAGACTCTGCCTCAAAAAAAAAAGAAAAAAGAAAACTTAGCTGGGCATGATGGCACTGGAGTCCAAGCTACTTAAGAGGCTAAAGTGGGAGGATCACCTGAGCCTTGGGGAGGTCAAGGTAAGTTGTGATCGTGCCACTGCACTCCAGTGGGTGACAGAGTGAGACTCTGTCTCAGAGGGAAAAAAAAAAAAAAAAAGGGCCAAGCGTGGTGGCTCACGCCTATAATCCCAACATTTTGGGAGGCTGAGGCAGGCAGATCACAAGGTCAGGAGTTCAAGACCAGCCTGGCCAATATTAGTGAAACCCTGTCTCTACTAAAAATACAAAAATTAGCCGGGCATGGTGGTGGGCACCTGTAGTCCCAGCTACTTGGGAGACGGAGGCAGGAAAAATCTTTTTTTTTTTTGAGACGGAGTCTTGTTCTGTCGCCAGGCTGGAGTGCAGTGGCGATCTTGGCTCACTGCAATCTCCAGCTCTCAGGTTCAAGCAATTCTCCTGCCTTAGCCTCTCGAGTAGCTGGGATTACAGGCATGTGCCACCACACCTGGCTAATTTTTGTATTTTTAGTAGAGACAGGGTTTCACAGTGTTGGCCAGGATGGTCTCGATCTCCTGACCTCGTGATCCACCCGCCTCGGCCTCCCAAAGTGCTGGGATTACAGGCGTGAGTCACCGCGCCTGACTGGCAGGAGAAATCTCTTGAACCTGGGAGGCAGAGGTTGTAGTGACCTGAGATGGTGCCACTGCACTCCAACCTGGGCAACAAAGTGAGACTCCATCTCAAAACAAAAACAAAAACAGGCAGGGCGCAGTGCCTCATGCCTGTAATCCCAGCACTTTGGGAGGCCAAGGCAGGCAGATGACCTGAGGTCAGGAGTTCGAGATCAGCCTGGCCAACATGGTAAAATCCCATCTCTACTAAAAGTACAAAAATTAGCCAGGCGTGGTGGCACACGCCTGTAATCCCAGCTACTCGGGAGGCTGAGGTGGGAGAACTGCTGGAACCTGGGAGGCAGAGGTTGCAGTGAGCTGAGATGGTGCCACCGCACTCCAGGCCAGGCAACAGAGCGAGACTCCATCTCAAACAAACAAGCACACAAACAAAAAAACCAAAACAAAGGTTAAGAGGTTAAATTTTATGATGTGCTTTTTACCACACTTTTTTTTTCTGAGACAAAGTCTCGCTCTGTTCCCAGACTGGAATGCAATGATTTTCAATTTTTTGTACAGATATGGTCTATGTTGGACCAGACTGGTCTTGAACTCCTGGCCTCAAGTGATCCCCCCACCTCAGCCCATAATTTTTTAAAAAACAAAAGAGCTGGGCGCAGTGGTTCATGCCTGTAATCCCAGCACTTTGGGAGGCCAAGGCGGGTAGGTTGCTTGAGATCAGAAGATCGAGACCAGCTTGGGCAAGATGGTGAAACCCCCACTCTACAAAAAATACAAAAATTAGCTGGGCATGTTGGGGCATGCCTATAGTCCCAGTTACTCAGGAGGCTTATGTGAGAGGATCACCTGAGCCTAGTGGTCGTGGCTGCAGTGAGTCATGATCGCACTACTGGACACCATCCAGGCTGGGCAGCAGAGCGAGACCCTGTCTCAAAACACAACACAACAGTAAGAGAGCACTGAGGGAAATCAGAACCCTGAGTGGATGTGGATCTCTGGTAATATTTAAAGAATTAGTATGCCTTTTTGGAGGAAGTAATACCATTACAGTTATGTTTTGTTGTTGTTGTTGTTGTTTTTGAGACGGAGTTTCACTCTTATTGCCCAGGGTGGAGTGCAGTGGTGCAATTGCGGCTCACTGCAACCTCCGCCTCCTGAGTTCAAGCGATTCTCCTGCCTCAGTCTCCCAAGTTGCTGGGATTACAGGCACCCACCACCAATCCCAGCAAATTTTTGTATTTTTAGTACCGACAAGGTTTCACCATGTTGGCCAGGCTGGTCTCGAACTCCTGACCTCAGGTGATCCACCCACCTCAGCCTCCCAAAGTGCTGGGATTACAGGCGTGAGCCACCATACCTGGCCCTACAGTTATGTTTTAAAACAGTAACTTTTCTTTTAGTCACACAATATTTACTTATCAAAAAATACACCTTCAATGATATGTAAGTGGAATGTAATAGGGCAGTCCCACCGTACCCACGGGGATTCATTCCAGGACCACTCCTCAGCACTAATTTCTCAGGATGCTCAAGTACCTTATATAAAATGGCATTTTATTTGCATATAACCTAGACACATCTTCCTATATACTCTCAATCATCTCTAGATTACCTAATACCTAATACAATGTAAGTGCTATGGATGTAAATAATTAGATTGTATTTTTTTTCAATGTGGTGTTTTGTTTTTGTTTTTTTAGATGGGGTCTTGCTATGTTGTCCAGGCTGATTTCAAATTCCCGGGCTCAAGCCATCCTCCCATCTCAGCCACCCAAGTAGCTGGGATTACAGGTGTGCATCACCACGTCGGGCTTAACTTATATTATTTTTTATTATTGTACTCTCGTTTAAGAAAATTTTTTTTCCAAATATTTTCCATCAGTAGTTGGTTAAACTCATGGATGTAGAGCCCACAATACAAAGGATCAACTGTATTTGTCCTTTTGTGACCAGCTTATTTCATGTAACACGATGTCCTCCAAGGTACATCCATGTAGCAATGGACAGGATTTCTTTCCCTTTTAAGGCAGAATAACATCCCAGAATATGTCTATACCACATTCTGTTTATTCATTCACCTGCTGATGGAGCCTTTGGTTCCTTCCACCTTTTGGGTATTGTGAATAAGGAGTGAACATGGGTGTGCAAATAAATCCTCCTTCCAATTCTTTTGGGTATATACCCACAAGAATGACTGCTGGACCATACGATAGTTCTATTTTTTAATTTTTTGAGAAACTGCCATAACGTTTTCCATAGCAGATGCACCATTTGACATTCCCACCAACAGTATACAAGGGTTCCAGTTTCTCCCTATCTTTGTCAACACTTGTTATTTTGTTTTTTCTTTTAACAGATGCCATCCTAACAGACGTGGAGTAGTATCTCATTATGGGTTTTGTTTTGGAAACAAAGTCCTGCTCTGTCACCCAGCCTGGAGCATAGTGGCATAGTGGCACAATCACAGCTCACTGCAGCCTCAACCTCCCAGGCTCCAGCAATCCTCCTACCTCAGTCTCCCAAGTAGTTGGGACTAGAGGCGTGTGCCACAAGGCCTGGCTAATTTTTATTTATGAGTTCCTAAATATGAAATTAACCATTAAATGTTATTCGTCCTCTGCACTGCATATTTTCTCATAATCTAGTGTTCTTCAATTGACTTAAATATGTCTCTTTTACCATTTACAAATTTTCAGCATTTGAAAAGGCAAACAGCTATCCAGTTTTATAGCTTCCAGTTTTCTAATCTTGAAAAGTCTCCCCCACATAAGACTACAGATTCCTAGCTTTCCTTACAGGATTTTTCTTACCTGTATTTTTACAGAGTATGACAGATGGTAAATTTTGGTTTTCTAACCAAAAAAAAATCCACGTAGCGGCATGACTTATTGAATCATGCTTTGCCTAATGAACTGAATTACCACATTAGACACATTAAATCCTCATAAATGCTAGACTTTATTTCAGGATTCTCTAGAGTCTGCTTCACTGGTCCATTTTTCTCTTCTTCTATCAATGCCATATTGATTAGATCACTATGGCTGTATTCAAGTCTACAATTCCTAGTCCCAAAAGCTATAAAATCTAAGAGTGCTTTTGTAATTTTTTGTAAGTTTGCATTATCAGGTATTCTCTACAGAAATATTAATGTGTTTTGTTACAGGATGCAGCTCCTGGCCCTGGGATTGGATTATGATCTATAATGCACATTATATGCACTGTATTGCCTTCCTGAAATCCAAATAATTTTAAATACCAAAACACATGTGGCCCCAAGGGATTCTGAAGTGGATTGTGGTCTTTTGCCTTTTTTTAAATCCTTGTAACTTCCTTGTGAGGTAAGGATTACTCCCTCTTACAGTTAAGCAAAATTAGAGGCCGGGCGCGGGGGCTCATGTCTATAATCCCAGCACTTTGGAGGGCCAAGGTGGGCAGATCACGAGCTCAGGAGTTCAAAACCAACCTGACCAACATGGTGAAACCCCCGCTGTACTAAAAATACGAACATTAGCCAGGCGTGGTGGCAGGCGCCTCTAATCCCAGCTACTCAGGAGGATGAGGCAGGAGAATCACTTGAACCCGGGAGGCAGGGGTTGCAGTGAGCTGAGATTGCTCCACTGCCCTCCTGCCTAGGTCATAGAGCAAGACTCCGTCTCAAAAGAAAAAAAAGAAAGAAAAATTAGGTAGTCCCAGCACTTTGGGAGGCTAAGGCAGCTGGATTGCACCACTGTGCTCACACCACTGAGCCCCAGCTGGGACACAACAGAGCAAGACCCTGCCTCAAACACACACACACATACACACCCCAAGGGTTCATCTCTCTCCCTTCTTACAACTATTTATCCTTCATATCTGAAGCATCACTTCCTCACAAAGTCTTCTCTGAGCCCCCAACCTAGGTTAGTTTTATGTTCCCAGGGCTTCTACCGCAACATCCACTACTTTTTCACTGCTTGTTTTTTTTGTTTGTTTGTTTTTGGCTACACTGTGAGATCCATGAAAACAAAGAACAAATCTGTATTCACCTCTGCAATCCCAAAGGGTCTGATACAGCACCTAACACAATCCAAAGTGTTAAGTGTCGTGGCTCATGTCTGTAATCCCAGCTCTTTGGGAGGCCGAGGCGGGCAGATCACCTGAGGTCGGGAGTTTGAGAACAGCCTAACCAACAAGGTGAAACCTGTCTCTACTAAAAATACAAAATTAGCCAGGCATGGTGGTGCATGCCTGTAATCCCACCTACTTGGGAGGCTGAGGCAGGAGAATCACTTAAAACTAGGGAGGCAGAGGTTGCAGTGGGTCGAGATCATGCCATTGCACTCCAGCCTGGACAACAAGCATGAAACTCTGTGTCAAAAAAAAAGAAAAGAAAAAATAAATAATTAGCCCCAAAAGCTATAAAAACTAAAAGTGCTTTTGTATTTTTGGTAAGTTTGCGGCATGAGGTATATACAGGTAGTCTGACCCACAGAAAAGCCAGAGGTGTTAGTGACAATACAGAAAGAATATCTGAGCTAGAAGGGGTCTACTTTCTCCCATTTTACAGATGGAAAGATGGAAAGAACGAGAGCATTGCTGGGAACTCGACTAAGTAACATAGCTAGACCAAGAACCTGGGACTCCTACTGTTAGGTAATGTGTCTATGACAGAGTGGCCTCAAACCTTCAAGACACATTAAAGAGTTTACCAACTTATTAGAATCCTGAAGCCACAGAAACAGTTTGCAAAGAACGTCTCCTTATTATGTCTCTTATTTATGTCTGTTATAAAGATAATGGTGCCGGGCGTGGTGGCTCACGCCTGTAATTCCAGCTACTCAGGAGGCTGAGGCACAAGAATTGCTTGAACCCAAGAGGCGGACATTGCAGAGAACCAAGATTGCACCATTGCACTCCAGCCTGGGTGACAAGAGCGGGACTCCATCTCAAAAAAAAAAAAAAGAAAGAAAGAAAAAAAAAGGCCGGGCACGGTGGCTCATGCCTGTAATCTCAGCACTTTGGGAGGCCAAGGCAGGTGGATCACCTGAGGTCAGGAGTTCGAGACCAGCCTGGCCAACATGGTGAAACCCCGTCTCTACTAAAAAATACAAATATCATCCAGGCATGGTGGTGCATGCCTGTCATCCCAGCTACTCGAGAGGCTGAGGCAGCAGAATTGCTTGAACTTGGGAGGCGAAGGTTGTGGTGAGCCGAGATCATGCCACTGCACTGCAGCCTGGGTGACAGAGTGACTCTGTCTCAAAAAAAAAAAAAAAAGGAACAGCTAAGTGAGGTAGAATCCTCATGATATAACAATTTTCAAAAGTATAATTACAACCTTAAGGAATAAGAAAGGAGTTCAAGGTCTCAGAATCAAGACTACAAAACACGAACCCTTAAACTCTGAGTCAGAGCATCTGGGAAGACATGGCTCTGAGTATTTCTAAATTTATTTCTAAGCATCAGTTTCTAGTATCTGCCCAGTCTCATCTCCTAGGTAATTAGTTAAAACCTTCTCAGGCCGGGTGCAGTGGCTCACACCTGTACTCCTAGCACTTTAGGAGGCCAAGGTGGGTGGATTACTTGAGGTCAGGAGTTCAAGAACAGCCTCGCCAACATGGTGAAACCTCATTTCTACTAAAAATACAAAAATTAGCCGGGCATGGTGGTGCCTGCCTGCAGTGCCAGCTACTCGGGAGGCTGAGGCCCAAGAATCACTTAAACCCAGGACACGGAGGTTGCAGTGAGCCGAGATTATGCCACTGCACTCCAGCCTGGGTGACAGAATGAGACTCCATCTCAAAAAAATAAAAAAAAATAAATAAAAGTAAAAATAAAACCTCCTGGCCGGGCACGGTGGCTCATACCTGTAATCCCAGCACATTGGGAGGCCAACGTGGGTGGATCATGAAGTCAGGAGTTCCAGACCAGCCTGGCCAATATAGTGAAACCTCATCTCTATTAAAATACAAAAATTAGCCAGGTACAGTGGCGGGCGCCTGTAATCCCACCTACTTGGGAGGCTGAGGCAGGAGAATTGCTTGAACCCAGGAGGCAGAAGTTGCAGTAGGCCGAGATTGCGCCACTGCACTCCAGCTTGGGTGACAGAGCAAGACTCCATCTCAGAAAAAATAAAAATAAAAAATAAAACCTCCTCATTGGAAAAGAAACTGAGAGGCACTGTGTTGGGACAGAGGGCAGGTTTTCAACAGACTGGTTTCAACCCTGGTTCTCCCATAGCTCAGCTCAAGACTTTGGATAAGGTGCAAAACTCTCTTGAGCCAGTTTCCTCAATGGGGATAGTTAACACCTGCCCCTCTTGTAGAACTGCAAAAATCATGGGAAATAAGGTAGATAGAGCACTGAGCAAGGAGTGGAGACAGAAGAAATGACAGCTTCCTTCCCTTCCCCAACTCCTCATCTTTGACATTTCGCTTCCGCTGAAAGTTAGTTACTATTATGCCAAAGGAAGACCAGGTGAGTTTTTCTTCTGAAGAGACAGAGCTGCCGAAAAGACAGCAGTTTCCAACACTTACCTTCTCTGCCATCCCCTCTTCTCCTCCAATGAAAAAGTCTGTTTTGCGTCGAAGGAAGCTGAAGAAGGTGTTCACAAGCTGAAAGATGGGGAGAAGATTAAAGGTGTGGAGCTGCCATTTGGGAGCCCTTCAAGTGCACACAAGTCAACTTCTTTTGTCTAGGAGGCAACTTGGGACTTGACTATTTTTCCTCTGAGCCTCCCAACTGAGGAGACATCTCCCCAGCAGGTTCTCTTAGTTACTTCCACCATGAAGCAGATTTCTCATATCCTGTGTGAGTGTGCGCGTTTCATTTTCCTTGTGATGCCTGAAGCAGCCTAAGTGTATGCAACACTCCTCCGCATCCAGGGCATGAAAAGCCCAGGCCCAGCTTTCCTCTCCAGAAAGTAAAAACCCCATCAAGACACCGGCTCACACCTGTAATCCCAGCACTTCAGGAGGCTCAGGTGGGCGGATCACTTGAGGTCAGGAGTTTAAGACCAGGTTGGCCAACAGGTGAAACCCCGTCTCTACTAAAAACACAAAAATTAGCTGGGTGCGGCGGTGGGCAACTGTTAATCCCAGCTACTTGGGAGGCTGAGGCAGGAGAATCACTTGAACCCGGGAAGCAGAGGTTGCAGTGAGCCAAGATCGTGCCACTGCACTCCAGCCTGGGTGACAGAGTGAGACTCTATCTAAAAAAAAAAAAAAAAAAAGACACTGGCCAAGTTACTGGGTCAAAGCAAGATAGAGGAGAGCAAATGAAGCACTTCAAAGGAGGATAAGATGGATTAACTCTGGCTGGAGTACAAGTGTAGCCAAGGGTTTGAGTATCTGACAGACATATATTACCTTTTGACTTTGCAGAAGTTTCTTAACTCTGTACAACAGGAATAAGATGCAGTACCTATTTCTAGGGACCTGGTGAGGATCATGAGGTCATGGAGTTGAGGCCTTCAGCTACATATGGCACAGAGCAAGAGACCCACTGGCAGAGGGTAAACACCTTACAAATAGGACCATGAACCATGGCTTAGTCTGTCTGCCACCTGCAATGCTGGGCACCAGATATGGCTAAAGGTACATGCTCAGTAAAATTCTTGCTGAATGAAACAATCTAGCGGTGACCTAAAATCAGCACACACAAGCCCTTTATTTGCCCAGGAGTGGGTCTAAATCTGATGAAATCTGACGCTAGAACATATATCAGTGATTTCCATTCTTGCTTCTAGACACTTTTCCAGTTTGTTCAAAAATGAACTCACTCCTAAATCCAGTTTTGTGTTAACAGTTTAGAGGAATGGAGACAGGAAGGCTTTTCACACTTCCAAATTAGAAGCACTCTCCCCACCACAAAGGGCTTAGAAGTCCTTGGTCACCAGACACCTGGGTTACATAGCAATAGAAAGTTCAATGGAAACCTACCTCCAGTGAGACACAATGAGCCATGGACTCTGGGAAGCACACTGACCTGTCTAGGTGAGGACCACGTTGCATGATCTAGGCAAATCCCTGCCACTTTTCTGGCTCTGAGAATGACAGTTCTGATCCTGACAGACTTTTCTACCTCTAACTTTGTGTTTGTTCCAAAAAAAACCAACTCCAGAATCTGTAACAGTTGGCCCTTATTATTCATACACTATGTGTTACCGTGTCTGTCACTGTGCACGAATTATCCCTTTGAAATGCTCTTTGTAAGCTCTATCAGGGTGAGGACAGGTTTTTGTATCCCCAGTCGCGTTGAGTGTGGGACACACATTAATCACACGACAAATACTTGTTGAATGAAAAAGCCTTATTACTGAGAACTTACGGTACTTCACTACTCTCGGGAAACCGGCATTCGCAGCTGTCTCACAGACAAGGAAACTCAGGCTTGGAGGGATGTAAAGGTTCCAAGTTGGTAGGTGGTGGAAACTAATCGTGAACACAGGCCTCCTCTCCTATTCCCCCATTCAAGGCCTAACAAGACCACGTGCTAACATCACCCCGCGCCCCTACCACACACATTCGACGGCTCGCCCCAAGCCTTGGTGGATCCAAATCACTATATTTGGCACGGTTCTTACTAAGGGATGCTCCTCGGAAGACGCCATCAAAGTGGAAACGGGGCTGGGGGTATATGTGAAACCAAAGGGGGATCCTAAGCTCAGGGACGCGATAATTGCTACTACTGAGGGGCGCCGGGGGCCCGGGACTGATGTGAACCGGGTGAGACCGCCAGCGGGTGGCCAGGCCGGAAGCTGGGCGCAGTGAGAATGTGGGGGCATCCCAGAAGCCCGCGAGGCCCAGGGGTGGGTCTCAGCCCTCGAAGGCAGAGAAGGGCGGAAGGAGCTTGGCCAGGGCCGCCGGATGGGCCGACGCCGCGCGGACCGTTACCTCCTGCACGCCGCCCTCGTGCTGCTGAGCCATGGCCAGCAACATGCCGTCGAACCGCTCCTCCTCCTGCTCTCCGCCCATCGCGCCGGCTCCGATCCACGTCCCGAGCTCTGCACTCTAGTCCCGCGCTCTCTAGGCTCTTTCGGGTCGCGCCGGGCCCAACGACTCTAGTAGTCCGCCTTCCGCAGCGGAGCCGGAAACACGCACGTGCGTGGCCCCTGCAGGCCTGCCTCCTCCTCCTTTCTTCCCGCCTTCTTCCCGGCTCGCGGCCATTGACCGTGCGGCAAGCAACCCGCTTCGCCGACCATTGGTCGACATTCTGAGCCAATCAACAAGCGCGTCCACGAAGCGGTGGGCGGAGCCGTGGGCTTGAGAGTTTGGCATGAGTTGCTATGGTCACCCGATGCCGTGGAGACTTCTAGAAAGCCCTGGACTCAGAGTTGGAAGTTAAAAAGGGACAAGTTTTGCCCCTCTCCCTTGCTAGTGACCCCCCAGCTTGTAGAACAGTGAAGCTGAAAGTAGCCTTACTCATCTCTTCCAATCCTAGAAGGGACTTACCACAGGACAGCCTCCTTCTCATCGACCTCATTTCATACTTGACCAGGGCCAGCTTCATGGGAGTAGAAATTGCAGTCGCACAGCACCCAGACTTAGAAAGGCTCCACGCTTGATTTAATGCTTTTCTGTTGTAGTCTTGAAATTCTTAATAATTTTGGAATAAGGAGCCCCACATTTTCACTTTGCACAGGGCCCAGGAAATTATGACGGGTGTGAAATTGACCTTCACTCCTGTTAATGCAGGGACAGGACCCAGCCATCCAAGCTAATCCCTCCACTTTTGCAATGAATCTCATCATCATAGTCTTTTCAGGAACTCTATCCCTGTTAATTATCCCTTTTTTTAGCTTCTGCATCACAAATACCTTTCTTCTTCCCTTCAATTTACAAACATGCCTTAATGTCTTTTTGTTTGTTTTTAAAGGTGCGGGTCTTGCATTGTCACCCAAGCTGGAGTTCAGTGGCGCCATCATCGCTCACGGCAGCCTTGAACTCCTGGACTCAAGCCATCCTCCCCACTTCAGCCTCCAGAGTAGCTGGGACTACAGGCTCACACCACCAAGCCCTGCTGTTTTTTTTGTTTTTGTTTTTTTGGTTTTTTTTGGTAGAGATGGAGTCTGTGTTGCCCAGGCTAAGTCTCAAACTCCTGGTTTCAAGCACTCCTCCTGCCTCAACCTCTCAAAGTGCTGGGATTACAGGTTTGAGTCACCATGCCCAGCCCTGTTTTTATGTTATTATTCCATGACCCCACTTTCTTCTGCTGCTACCTCCCCAATTTTCAGCTCTCATTTGCAGCAAGCTTGTTTGCTTCTCTACTCCCTTACCTTCCATCTCTCTACAGTTTATTCTAGTCTCTCCATTATTATTATTATTATTTTAGACAAAGTCTAGCTCTGTTGCCCAGGCTGGAGTGTGGTGACACGATCTCAGCTCACTGCAACCTCTGCCTCCCAGGTTCAAGTGATTCTCAGCCTCCCAAGTAGCTGGGCTTACAGGCACCACTACGCCCAATAAATTTTTTTTTTTTTTTTTGTATTTTTAGTAGAGGGGCTTTCATCATGTTGGCCAGGCTGGTTTCAAACTCCTGACCTCAAGTGATCCACCTGCCTTGGCCTCGCAACACACTAGGATTACAGGCATGAGCCACTGTGCCCGGCATATTCTAGTCTATTCTTTAAAGGCTCTGATATGGTTACAGTGCTACATATTGCCAAAGCCAATGAGTCACTATTATCTTACTCAACTTCTCAGGTGCATTTGACACAGTTGACGCCTTCTTTCCTTTTCTCCTTTAGGTTTCTCTTGTGGCTGGAATTGTGTGTTCCCCACTTTAGACTAGAGACTTCGCCCTTTAGATTAGAGACTCCTGGAGTTCATCTGTGTCTTCTCCCTCAGACAGAGGGCTCTTGGGCAGGCTGTGTCTCCCCCTTCAGACTGAGGGCAGGGCCTGGGCCAAGGGCAGCTGATGGACCGTCTCCCTCACCGAGACTTTCCACCTCTCTGAGCAAATGGTCCCAGTCAGGCTCTGGGCTATAGATATCCCAGACAAGGCCTTTCCTCAACCTCCAGGGACTCCAGGACTGACACCCTGGCCTTCAGGCCACACACAGGGCTCAGAAACCATAGTTCCCCATAGTGCAAAAAACTTGAGACTTAAAACCCAAGGACCTGACACTGATTTATTGGGATAGGAAAACAAAAAGAACCCAGGAACCTAGCTTCCAGCCCAGCAGAAGGGTCTCCTCTCTTCTCTGGGTCTCTTCTTCCTCAACTTCCTCTTCCAGAAAATGATGATGATAGCAACAGCAATCGAAATCACAAGTGCCATCCCATATGGAGCACTTGCTGTGTGCCGGGCATTTTGTGTCCTCATACAGACATTATTTGAACCTCACAAACACCCTTAGGAAGGGCACTAGCAGAGGCAGATTTTTTGTGAAGCTAAGGAAGGACCTTGAACTTGCACGGGCCCATCCTAGGCACTGGGAGCAACCCCAGCAATGTCTTCATAGCATCAAATACATACATTTTTTTTTTCTTTTAACTTGCAAAAGCAAAATTCTAAAACTGCAATTGGTTAAGACTCCTATTTCTTCCCACTCTATCCCACTTTCCTTTGAATCAGGTGATATCAGAGATACCATGCGGATTTGGTGATCCAGCTAAGGGGAAGTTGAGTTGGAGATACATTTAATCTGGATTGATTTGATGGGATATAGTTGGGTGGCTGGCAGTCACTTTTGTGTATAGTTAAGTCATTGTGAGCTGTCCTGGTGTGGAAAGGGTTTCCAGGAATATTCCTACCATTTGCTGTACCTCATGACCCTTGCTGCACAGGATCAGAAGTCATCTCAATATAAATGATTTCCAAGACAGCTGGAAGTATGTGAGCAGTGAAAGAGAAACAAGTTTATGTGCAGAACAAGAAGCAAATCCGGGCCGGCTGCAGTGGCTCATGCCTGTAATCCCAACACTTAGCAAAACATAGCAACATAGCAAAACCCTGTCTCTACAAAACAATTTAAAAATTAGCGGGGTATGGCAGCGGGAGCCTGTAATCCCAGCTACTCAGGAGGCTGAGGTGGGAGAATCACTTGAGCCTGGAGGTCAAGGCTGCAGTGAGCTGTGATCACGCCACTGCACTCCAGCCTAGGTGACAAAGCCAGACCCTGTCTCAAAAAAAAAAAAAAAAAGGCAGCCGGACATGGTGTTTCATGCCTGTAATCCCAGCACTTTAGGAGGCTGAGGCAAGTGGATTGCTTGAGGCCCAGAGTTCAAGAGCAGCCTGGCTAACACGGTGAAACCCCATCTCTACTAAAAACACATAGATGAGCATGGTGATATGCACCTGTCATCCCAGCTACGCGGGAGGCTGAGGCAGAAGAATCACTTAGGCCGGGTGCAGTGGCTCACGCCTGTAATCTTATCACTTTGGGAGGCTGAGGCAGGTGGATCACCTGAGGTCAGGTGTTCGAGACCAGCCTGCCTAACATGATGAAACCCCATCTCTACTAAAAATACAAAAACAGCCAGGCATGGTGGCGGGCACCTGTAATCCCAGCTACTTGGGAGGCTGAAGCAGGAGAATCTCTTGAATCTGGGAGGTGGAGGTTGTAGTGAGCTGAGATCGTGCCATTGCACACCAGCCTCGGCAAGAAGAGCAAAACTCCATCTCAAGAAAAAAAAAAAAAATGCTGGGTGCAGTGGCTCATGCCTGTAATCTCAGCACTTTTGGAGGCCAAGGCAGGCAGATCAGGAGGTCAGGAGTTCGAGACCAGCCTGGCCAAAATGGTGAAACCCCATCTCTACTAAAAACTACAAAAAAATCAACTGGGCGTGGTGGCAGGTGCCTGTAGTCCCAGCTACTCAGGAGGCTGAGGCAGGAGAATTGCTTGAACCCGGGAGGCGGAGGTTGCAGTGAGCCGAGATTGGGCCTCTGGACTCCAGCCTGGGTGACAGTGAGACTCCGTCTCAAAAAGAAAAAAAAAAGAGAGAATCACTTGAACCCTGCGGCAGAGGTTGCAGGGAGTCAAGATCACTCCACTGCACTCCATCCTGGGGGACAGAGCACGACCCTGTCTCAAAAAATAAAGAAAGAAAGAAAGAATAATGGGGCCGGGCGCGGTGGCTCAAGCCTGTAATCCCAGCACTTTGGGAGGCTGAGACGGGCGGATCACGAGGTCAGGAGATCGAGACCATCCTGGCTAACACGGTGAAACCCCGTCTCTACTAAAAAATACAAAAAACTAGCCGGGCGACATGGCGGGCGCCTGTAGTCCCAGCTACTCGGGAGGCTGAGGCAGGAGAGTGGCGTAAACCCAGGAGGCGGAGCTTACAGTGAGCTGAGATCCGGCCACTGCACTCCAGCCTAGGCGGCAGAGTGAGACTCCGTCTCAAAAAAAAAGAAAGAAAGAAAGAAAGAATAATGGACACCAGATTGCTCAGTGTGAAAGACGGGAGGTATAAATGCACAAGAGGCAAAAACTAGAATGAACCATGTGATATGAGCTTGGAATTGGAGATGATAGTCTGAATTCATGTTTAGTATGTGTAATTATAGAAATAAATATAATTGTAAATGTGTGTGTGTGTGTACACATTCATTAGCTCTAGGAGGGACTGGGACTAGTGACCCTCATAACAATGAACGATTCTGGTTTCTTTTTTTTTTTTTTTTTGAGACGGAGTCTCACTCTTGTCACCTAGGCTGGAGTGCAGTGGTGGGATCTTGGCTCACTGTGACTTCCGCCTCCCGGGTTCAAGCGATTCTCCTGACTCAGCCTCTCGAGTAGCTGGGATTACAAGTATGCACCACCACGCCTGGATAATTTTCGTATTTTTAGTAGAGACGGTTTTGCCATGTTGGCCAGGCTGGTCTCAAATTCCTGGCCTCAAGTGATCCGGCCGCCTCAGCTTCCCAAAGTGCTGGGATTACAGGCTTGAGCCACCATGCCCAGATGGTTTATTTTATTTATTTATTTTTATTTATTATTAGTATTTTTAGACAGAGTCTCACTGTGTCTCACCCAGGCTAGACTGCAGTGGCACAATCTCGGCTCAGTGAAACCTCTGCCTCCTGGGTTCAAGGGATTCTCCTGCCTCAGCCTCCTGAAAAGGTGGGACTACAGGCATGTGCCGCCATGCCCAGCTGACTTTGTATTTTTAGTACAGATGGAGTTTTGCCATGTTGGCCAGGCTGGTGTCGAACTCCTGACCTCAGGGGATCCATCCGCCTTGGCTTCCCAAAGTGCTGGGATTACAGGTATGAGCCCCCACATCCAGCCCTATTATTATTATTACTATTATTATTATTTTGAGACAGGATCTCATTCTGTTGCCCAGTCTGGAGTGCAGTGGCACGATCTCGGCTCACTGCAACCTCTGCCTCCCGGGTTCAAGCTGTCCTCTCGCTTCAGCCTCTCTAGTAGCTGGGACTATCATTGCATGCTACCACACCTGACTAATTTTTGTATTTTTAGAAGAGACAGAATTTCACCATGTTGGCCTGGCTGGTCTCGAACTCCTGACCTCAGGTGATCTGCCTGCCTTGATCTCCCAACGTGTTGGGGATTACAGGCATGAGCCACCATGCCTGGCCCGATTTTTATTTATTTATCTATTTTTAGTCAAGGTCTCACTCTGTTGCCCAGGCTAGAGTGGAGTGGCATGATCACAGCTCACTGCAGCTTTGCCCTCCTGGATTCAAGTGATCCTCCCACTTTAGCCTCTCGAGTAGCCGGAATTATAGGTGTGCACTACCTGCCTGGCTAATTTTTGTATTTTTTACAGAGATGGGGTTTCACCATGTTTCCCAAGCTGGTCTTGAACTCCTGGGTTCAAGCAGTTCACCCACTACAGCCCCCAAAGTGTTCGGATTACAGGTATGAGCCACCGCGTCTGACCAGTTCTTGGTTTTTTAGTATGATTCTAGTGCCTACTTCATGCTTTCTAAATATTATTTTCCACTAAAAGATTGAATCAGAGCTCTTTGGAGTACTGGTTGATTCCAGCGGCTGGAAAAGTTGATATCTTGTTATGCCAGAAAGCAAATGTTCCAGGAATTATGGAAGCAGGCCAAAATGACACGGACCCCAGCTTAAAAGGGTTCCTATTGACCACATAAATATAAATATTCAGGGTTTGGGGGGAGGTTTTGTGTGTGGGGGGAGGTTGTTTTGTTTTGTTTTTGTTTTTGTTTTTTAGACAGAGTCTTGCTCTGTCTAGAGCAAGGCAGGAGGGCAGTCACACAGTCATAACTCACTGTAGCCTTGAAGTCCTGGGCTCAAACCATCTTCTTGCCTCAGCCTCTCAAGTAGTTAGGGCTACAGCTATGCCCCACCACACTGGCTAATTTTTTTTTGGTAGAGATGAGGTCTCACTGTGTTGACCAGGCTGATCTTGAAGCCTCAAGCGATCCTCCCACCTCAACTTCCCAAAGTGCTGGGATTACAAGCGTGAGCCACCGTACCCGGGTGTGTATTCTTTTCTTAAAGAGGATCCTCCAAATTGTAACCATGAGGCCCCATAAAACCAATATCCACCTCTAGATATTCTTGTCATCATTTTAAAAATGAGGAAACTGAGGCACAGAAAGAGAAAGTGATTTGCCCAAGGTCACTCAGCTAAGTGAAGAAGCAGGATTTGGACCCAGCCAGTCTGACTCGAGTCTGCTTCAAGGGGACACTGTGAAGATTCAGTGAGATTTAAAGACGTGAAAGGAACTTTATAAATTTAAGGATTAAGACTAATAATCAAATGAAAGAGGTATGCCTGTTTGTCCACTGGTGCTCAGCTCCATAGAGGAAAGGGGCAGAAAAATCCTCCTACCATATGCCAGAAACTACTTGGAATTTAACAACCAGGACCTCATTTTGTCCCCATGGCAGCCCTAGAGGCAGGCATTATTGTCCCAGTGAGGCTCCTGAGGCTCATCGAGGTTCAAGGATCAACCCAAGTCACACAACTGAAAAGTGATGGATTCTGGAGCAGATGCCAGAGCTGGTGATGCCAGAGCCTCTCTCTCCCCATCCAGGGCACCAGGCTGCCCAACAGCATGCAGCAGAAGGCTTGCCACGCTGGACTGGCCAAGGTCCAGGAACATGACACAACCAAGGGCCTCTCCACCTTCTCTCATCCCCGGTGCTCCACCATCTGAGAAAGATGCCCGGGACAGAGGAGCCACGTGGCAGCACAGCAACATTTCTGCCCAGATCACAAGTAGGCAGAGCAGGCTGCAAAGCAGGCAGCAGCAAGGTGGGGGCAGCTAGCCACAAGCTCAGAGAATCTCAGGCTCTGGCTGTGCAATTGGGCCAGTGGGTCCAGGGGAACAAACAAGGACTTTGGAGTCAGGCAAGATCTGGGCTTGGTCTTCCTGGTGGGATGACCTTGGGCAAGTCACTTTAACTTTTTTAGTCTCACAAAGTAAGAATCTAGCCTTAGAAGGAGGCTGCCAATATTAGAGTGGGAAGTGCCTGACACATAACAGGTGCTCAGAGAATGGCAACCATATATATATACACACACACACACACACACACACACACACATATATATATATTTTTGAGACAGGGTCTTGCTCTGTTGCCCAGGCTGGAGTACAGTGGCATGATCTCAGCTCACTGCAACCTCTGCCTCCCAGTTTCAAGTGATTCTTTTGCCTTAGCCTCTAGAGGAGCTGGGACTACAGGCACATGCCAACATGCCCAGCTAATTTTTGTATTTTTAGTAGAGACAGGATTTTGCCATGTTGGCCAGGCTGGTCTTGAACTCCTGACCTCAAATGATCCCCCTTCCTCGGCCTCCCAAAGTGCTGGGATTACAGGCATGAGCCACCATGCCCAGCTGGCAACTATCTTTTATTATAACTCTGTGAGTTCTTCTCAGCAGAACTGGACTTTCAGGAGTGGTAGGAATCAGGCAGGGGATAGGGTTCTGAAGGACCTTATTCCTGCAGGGGGCCCAGAACTGAAACCAGAGGAAGGGGGCCTCCGAGACTGGACAGCGGGCAAAGTCCTCCCAGCCCCCCCAGGGTCCTGGCTCCCTTCCCTGTAGCCTGCTCCTGGCCGACAACAGAAGCAGGGCCCCAAGGTTAGGCAAACAAGCTAGTGATAAGGCACTTCCAGGTCGGGCCTTGCATTCAAGGCCCACCCAGCTCTGGGGCTGACTTCCTGGCTTAGCGAAAGCGCTAGTCTTTTGTGCACACAAGAGCAGGCACCAATGGGGACACCTGCTGATTGTGCACCTGGGGCCTTGGTGCCCTGGTACAGCCTGGGTTAATGACCTTGTTTATCCACTTGAGTCATCCGATAAGGGGCAGCTGAGTGAGCGGCAGGTGGCCCTGTGCCCTGCACCAGCCACTTCATTGACTGAAGTGATATCAGTGCCACGTGGGGTTCCCAATGCCCCCTCCCGCACCACTTCCCCACCATTCCTGCCAGGGGCAGTGTCTGTGTGTTTTTTTCAATGAACATGACTTCTGGAGTCAAGGTTGTCGGGCCCTTCCTCCCCTTCCACTCACTGGGAATATAAATAGCAGCCACAGCGCAGAACAGAGGGCCAGAGAGCTGGAAGTAAGGGCAGATCCCAACCATGAGCACCAGCCAACCAGGGGCCTGCCCATGCCAGGGAGCTGCAAGCCGCCCAGCCATTCTCTACGCACTTCTGAGCTCCAGCCTCAGGGCTGTCCCCCGACCCCGTAGCAGCTGCCTATGTAGGCAGCACCGGCCCGTCCAGCTATGTGCACCTCATCGCACCTGCCGGGAGGCCTTGGATGTTCTGGCCAAGACAGTGGCCTTCCTCAGGAACCTGCCATCCTTCTGGCAGCTGCCTCCCCAGGACCAGCGGCGGCTGCTGCAGGGTTGCTGGGGCCCCCTCTTCCTGCTTGGGTTGGCCCAAGATGCTGTGACCTTTGAAGTGGCTGAGGCCCCAGTGCCCAGCATACTCAAGAAGATTCTACTGGAGGAGCCCAGCAGCAGTGGAGGCAGTGGCCAGCCGCCGGACAGACCGCAGCCCTCCCTGGCTGCGGTGCAGTGGCTTCAATGCTGTCTGGAGTCCTTCTGGGGCCTGGAGCTGAGCCCCAAGGAATATGCCTGCCTGAAAGGGACCATCCTCTTCAACCCCGGTGAGCTCCCAGACACTCCTGGGTGGGGGGCAAGGCTGAAGCAGGGGCCAGCCAGGGAAGGTAACTTCTAAGGGTTTGATATCTGTTATCTCATTGGGTCCGCATTTTCTTTTTTTTTTTTTTCTGAGACAGAGTCTCACTCTGTCACCTAGTCTGGAGCGCAGTGGCGCGATCTTGGCTCACTGCAACCTCTGCCTCCTGGGTTCAAGCAATTTTCCCTGCCTCAGCCTCCCAAGTAGCTGGGATTACAGGTGCCCACCACCACTCCCGGCTAATTTTTGTATTTTTTAGTAGAGACGGGGTTTCGCCATGTTGGTCAAGCTGGTCTTGAACTCCTGATCCCTCTGGTGATCCACCCACCTTGGCCCCCCAAAGTGCTGGATTACAGGCGTGAGCCACTGTGCTTGGCCGGTTCCTCATTTTCACCAAATAGCCATCTCACAGAAGAGGTACAGAGAAGCTAAGTGACGAGCTAAAGGTAACACAGCCAGGTAGGGACAGACCAGGATGGCAACTCAGGTCTATTCACCCCAGAGACTGGCCCTTGCCACTCTGTCTGAGAAATTTGCTTTGACCTTTAGAGAAGGCTGGGGAGGAGGTGGGGTGGGCAGACACAGCTGTGTCTCAGTCACATCTTCAAAGGAAGGCTGCATGGTGAAGTTCTAGAGCTGAAACTCCTCTGTGGGTTCAGAAAGATCACATAGAAGAGAGAACTGAAAGGGGTGTAGGGAGGACAGAAAGGGAGTTTTTATGGAATCCGGCCAGGAGAGCGGCAGATGGAGACAGTGCTCTTTGTAATCTGGAGAGCATCTGAGATGAGCGTTCCCCAGGAGTCCCTGTGGCACGCATAAATCGTAGTAGTTAATTGCAATAATAGTAGCAAATACTCATATCACACTTACCATATGTTAGGCCCTATTCTAAGGGTTTTACATATACTAGTTCATTTAAATCTCATAAAAACCTAGGAGACAGGTCCTATTAATATTATCCTCATTTTACAAATAAAGAAACTGAAGCCCAGAGATTAAGTTACTTGCCCAAGGTCACCCAGCTAAGTGACAGTAATGGGATTCATACTCAGGAAACTTGATTCTTAACCATTACTCCATACTGCCTCTTCATAAATGGATGGATGAATACAATGGAAATTGATAAATAAATTACCTCCTCCAAAGGAGGAGGTAGTAGTGGGACCTCAAAGACCGAGCAAAGGAGGCAGAGGGGTGTCTCTGATGGCCCAGATCTTGGGCCAGTCTCTTCCTTTAGTGGCTGGGAGTAGGGTGCTCACCAACCCTCTTCTCCCTCTCTGCCCACAGATGTGCCAGGCCTCCAAGCCGCCTCCCACATTGGGCACCTGCAGCAGGAGGCTCACTGGGCGCTGTGTGAAGTCCTGGAGCCCTGGTGCCCAGCAGCCCAAGGGCGCCTGGCCCATGTCCTCCTCACAGCCTCCACCCTCAAGTCCATTCCGACCAGCCTGCTTGGGGACCTCTTCTTTCGCCCTATCATTGGAGATGTTGACATTGCTGGCCTTCTTGGGGACATGCTCTTGCTGAGGTGACCAGCTGCAGCCCAGGCAGAGATCAGGTGGGCAGAGGTTGGCAGTGCTGATTCAGCCTGGCCATCCCCAGAGGTGACCCAATGCTCCCGGAGGGGGCAAGGCTGTATAGACAGCACTTGGCTCCTTAGGAACAGCCCTTCACTCAGCCACACCCCACATTGGACTTCCTTGGTTTGGACACAGTGCTCCAGCTGCCTGGAAGGCTCTTGGTGGTCCCCACAGCCTCTGGGCCAAGACTCCTGTCCCTTGTTGGGATGGGAATGAAAGCTCAGGCTGCTCATTGGACCAGAAGTCCTACTGACTTTATACAGAACTGAATTAAGTTATTGATTTTTGTAATAAAAGGTATGAAACACTTGGAGCCTGATACTGTCGTTTGTGCATATAGAAGGGACTGTTTCACCTCCACGGCCCACCCTGCTCCTATCAGAGGTAGCCCAAGGGAAAAAATCCACAGGGTTGCTGGAGCTAATTTTCCAGGGAACAGTATCAGTTCACAATCCCATCACCTCATTGCCTTTATCCTCAGGGGAAGGAGGTTGCTCTCCTGTTCCCAAACCCTTCACTAACCACTCTCCTGGCTCCTACCCACTTCATGCGCCCTCTCACCACAGTTAAAGCCCAATCACAGCCAATCAGGAAGCAGTCCATTCCCGAATCGAAACAGACAAGGTCACTGCCATTTCTGCAGTTTAAGATCATTCACTTCCCCCATTCCTCCAGATGACAAAAGATGGTGGTCCATTATTTTCCCAAAGGGAAGGGACAAGGGCACCCAGGGCTGGCCTGGCAACTACTTGAAGGCCAAGGCAGACCAAGGTTTAGCTGGACCACCAGGATTTGACTACATCAGTTGTTTAAGTCTGAAACCCTTCCATGACACTTGGATCATAGCCACCGCCCTGAGGCCTCCCAACTTTCCTTCCCTGCCCCTCTGCCCCAGCCCCTCTCCTGGGCTTCTCCTCCCAGACATTCCCACTGTCTAACAACTAAAGAGGCAACTCTTGGCATAGCCATGACCTCCCTGACTGCTCCATTCAGAATATGACTTGTGTCTATTCTGATTGGTCAATGTCTGTGCCTCACTGTTTGTTAACTATTTTCACCCAGTCGCCATGGGTAAGGGTGAGTGACCTGAAGGGTGGGCAGGAAGGAGTGATAACAACACACACGCCTATAGGATTTTCTGGCCTCCCCCTTTCGCCAGCGGTAAGTCCTGCCCTGACCAGTCCCCACCCCCTTCACCATAACAGTTTGGATTCTTCTCACAGGTGCCCAGTTAATGATTGCTCAATAAGAGGCCATTCACTTGGGGATAAGAGTCTAGACGTCATCATTCAGGCCTTTCTCTAAGCCCCCCAGGTTAGGACGATAGCTGATTGGCCTCATACCCATTATGGTGACCCAGTGCCAGCAGCAAGGGGAACCCTGTCCCTTGCCCAGCCTCTCACTCACAAGTCAGACACCAGATAGAGACAAAAACACAGCTGAGATCTCACACAAATACAAACAACACAACTTGGACCCCCCCAACACACACACACACTAAGATGTACAACTCAGGCACGCCTACACGGACCCAGAAAACAGACTCTCCAACCACCCACTTACAGCCCAGAAAAGCACTGCCCAGATACAGTCACTCAGCAACGTACTGCAGACCCTGACACAGTCACACAGCACAAGTACGCACCCTTGCACCTGAGGGTGGGGCACACAGTGTGGAGACACCCCCATCCAGAGTGTGTTCATCTTCCCCGTGTCACAGGAAAGGGAAAAGTGGCCCCCTAAGTAGGCAGACCTGTGTCTGCACATCTTCAGGGTCCTCTCAGAGCCTGTGAGCCCAGGCCAACTGCTCTGCCTGGCATTTGGGACCCCAACTAACCATTCATCCTCTTTCCCCGTGGTGACTTCAATGTCCATCCTCCTCTCAGCTCAACAACTGTCCCCAGCTGGGACCTAATCAAATCCCCAATAAAAGCATCCTTCAGGGCCCAGAACAAGTCCTGCATCCCCCCACCTCCCACCAGATGCCCCAAACTCAGACCTCAGGCCCCTGGGTCTCTCTCTGACCTGCCCTCCCCATCCCTCTGGCACACATCACCCTGTGTAACCTTGTAGATGCATGAAACCACTCTTTCGAGAGCGGAAGCCCTGTTTCCCACATAGGACCCAAATCCAGAAGATTCAGGGATTTAGGGTCATTCTACATCTTTTATGCCCTACCAGTTTCTGCCTCTATTAATTAACTGCCACACCTCTCTCTGAATCCTCCCACCTCTGAAAAAAGCTGGATCTTCCCACCTCTTACCCTTCCCCTTCTCTATCCCTGAACAACCATTAGGAAGCATTCCCCGCTATGCCCCACCCTAGGCTTTTTTCCTCAACTTATTTAATTTTTTCCATCATCCAAATAGCTTCCCTTATTAACTCTACCTTGCCAGGCACTACTAGTGGCTCATGCCTGTAATCCCAGCACTTTGGGAGACTGAGGTGATAGGATCGCTTGAGCCCAGGAGTTCAAGATCAGCCTGGGCAACGTAGTGAGATTCCTGTCTCTACAAAAAATTATAAAATTAGCTAGGGGCCAGGCGCGGTGGCTCACATCTACAATCCCAGCACTTCTGGAGGCCAAGACAGGCGGATCACCTGAGGTTAGGAGTTCAAGACCAGCCTGGCCAACAATGGTGAAACCCTGTCTCTACTAAAAATACAAAAATTAGCCAGGCGTGGCAACACTCGCCTGTAATTCCAGCTACTTGGGAGGCTGAGACAGGAGAATCGGTTGAACCTGGGAGGTGGAGGTTGCAGTGAGCCGAGATCGCACCACTGCACTCCAGCCTGGGCGACAGAGTGAGAGTCTATCTCAAAAAAATTAAAAAATAAGGCCGGGTGGATCACAAGGTCAGGGGTTCAAGACCAGCCTGGCCAAGATGGTGAAACCCCGTCTCTACTAAAACTACAAAAATTAGCCAGGTGTGGTGGCAGATGTCTGTAATCCCAGCTACTCTGGAGGCTGCGGCAAGGAAACCGCTTGAACTCGGGTGGCAGAAGTTGCAGTGAGTTGAGATTGCACCACTGCACTCCAGGTTGGGCGACACAGTGAGACTCTGTCTCAAATAAATAAATAAAATAAAATAAGCTAGGTATGGTGGCTCATGCCTGTAGTCCTGGCCACTCGAGAGGCTGAAGTGGGAGGATTACTTGAGCTGGGAGTCGGAGGCTGCAGTGAGCATGGTAGCATCACTGCACTGCAGCCTGGGCAACAAAGCAAGACCCTGTCTCAAAACAAATAAAAAAAGCAACAAGAAAAATCTCTACCTTGATCCTTTTCAAATTTCTTCCCTACCAGTCCACATGGTTTGGGAGCTACACTTCTGTTTCTTGTCTGCATTTCTTGAGTCATTCCCCGTGCCCTACTTCCTTGCCTTGTGCAAGGAACATAAAGACAAATACAGCAAAACTAAAGAGATAATTATGGTACAATGTAGTAAGGGGAATTGTGCTTTCTCCATGAGACTGTAGGCTTTCCAAAAGTGGGGAAGAATGTCTCCATGATCAGCATCCTGGGTTGGGATCTGTATCTCATTGCTAGTGAGGGAAGAGGAGGAAACAGGCTCAGATGGGTATGTAACTTAAGGTCTGGGCTGATCACTGTCTGTGCTGAGACTCTTTTTTTTTCAGACGGAGTTTCGCTCTTGTTGCCCAGGCTGGAGTGCAGTGGTGCGATCTCCGCTCACTGCAACCTCCACCTCCCGGGTTCAAGCGATTCTCCTGCCTCAGCCTCCCGAGTAGCTGGGATTACAGGCGCCCACCACCAAACCTGGCTAATTTTTGTATTTTCAGTAGAGACAGGGTTTCATCATGTTGGCCAGGCTGGTCTCAAACTCCTGACCTCAGTGATCCACCCACCTCGGCCTCCCAAAGTGCTGGGATTACAGGCGTGAGCCACCGCACCTGGCCTGTGCTGAGACTTGTACTCAAACCTGTGTAATTCTGGAGGGTTCTTGTCAGCAGCACAAGCTGGAGTGAGTCATGGCCAGGATCAGGCAGTCTGGAGCCAGTTCAGCCACTGTTGACTGACCATCTACCTCTCAGCCATGATTCCTGTCCTCAGGCCCAGCCAGGGATGACTCACTGGAAAGCAGGAGAGTGGCAGTGGCTCTGGGTCAGCCTAGAGAACCATTTTATTGCCATCATTATCTCTATCTTCATTAGCCAAATCGTTGACTGCCTATTAAGCAGTAAGACAGCTGACGCATGCTAGGCCCTGCATTAACCCCACCCTGTCCTTGGGGCATTCAAATATCCTAGAACCCGTGATGCTGGCAAAAAGCCAACACCCACTATCCATCCATTAATTCATTCTATCACTCAACATCTCTCAACTTCCACTTGTACCAACCCCTGTGCTAGATGCTGGGATAGGGGGCACAGAATAAATAAGATACTTACTCTCATGAAACACCTTGTCTGTGGCAGAGGAAGACACATAAGTAATTGTAATGCAGAGTGATCTGAGCTGTGATAGGATACAGACAACAGGCAACAGGACAGATTAAATCTGCCTCAAGGTGGGAAAAATGCTTCACCCAAGTGGTGACTGGTTTGAGCTAAAGAGAACGAATAGGGTTTTGCTAGGCAACCCAAGGGATGGACATTCCAAACAGATATATGCAAGATATATGCAGATATATGCAAAGGCACAGAGATGTCAGAGAGTAAGGGGTGCTTAGCTAACTGCAAGTGATGTGTGGGGCCCAGGGTAGCAGGAAATGGGCCTGGAGAGATGACAGGGACCACCTCACAGAACAAGACAGCACAGAAAGGAAGTATCAATGAAACTGATGGAGGCGACAATGCTAAGATCTCAGGGGAGTCAGAGTTAACAAAGGAGACCTCCTCTTCCTGGCAGGGTATGACCAGAAGAAACCCCAGGCTATGGCTGCTTACTCTGGGTAGCTACTAAACTATAACCACATAACATTTGTGCTCTAAACACATTTCCTGGATTATGGTATTTCATTCTTACAACTCTGTGCTGGAAGTACTATCATTATCTCCATCCGCTTTATCTTTCTTTTTGAGACAGAGTCTCACTCTGTTGCCCAGGGTGGAGTTCAGTGATGGGATCTCGGCTCACTGCAACCTCCACCTCCTGGGTTCAAGCAGTTCTCGTGCCTCAGCCTCCCAAGTAGCTGGGATTACAGGCGTGCGCCACCACGCTCAGCTAATTGTGTATTTTTAGTAGAGACGGGGTTTCTACATTTGGTCAGGCTGGTCTCGAACTTCCAACCTCAGGTGAACCGCCCGCCTCGCCCTCCCAAAGTGCTGGGATTGTAGGCGTGAGCTACCACGCCCAGCCTTTTTTGTATTTTTTAGTAGAGAAGGGGTTTCACCATGTTGGCCAGGCTGGTCTCAAAGTCCCGACCTCAGGTGATCTGCCTGCCTCCGCCTCCCAAAGTGCTGAGATTACAGGCGTAAGCCACCACACCCGGCCTCCATCCATTTTATAGACGAAGAAACTCAAGGAGGGAAGGACATGCCAATGTGCCAAATTGGTATCTTGAGCATTTTGAGTTGGAAACCTTGGAGAAATTGTAGTTTCAGAAAGGGCGAACTGACCTGCCTCTTCCCACATGCAGCAAGCCATCAAGATTCCTCTGTGAGGGATACCCTCTCTATACCAGGGCAAAAAAATAGCCCTGATTACCAGAGACTGGGAACTCGGGGCTGCAACGGACCTGAATAAATATACTTTCCAAGGTAACCCTTATCTTCCACTTGTTCCACCTCAAATATCTCATCACTCACCTAGAAATCTACTGCCCCTAGCTAGATATCCCTTGTCCTGTGACTTCTCAAATTTATTGTTGTCTAAAAAGTATAAAAGCATGTTGTGGTCGGGCACTGTGGCTCATGCCTGTAAGCCCAGGACTTGAGGAGGTGGAGGCGGGAGGATCACCTGAGGTCCAGAGTTCGAGACCAGCCTGGCCAGCATGGTGAAACCCTGTCTCTACTAAAAATACAAAAATTAGCCGGGCATGTTGGCAGGCTCTTGTAATCCCAGCTACTCGGGAAGCTGAGGCAGGAGAATCGCTTGAACCCAGGAGGCAGAGGTTGCAGTGAGCTGAGATTGCGCCATTGCACTCCAGCCTGGGCAACATCTTGTTTTGACCAGTTCTTCAGACTTCACTCTCTTGTGAAGATCCCCATATACATGTAAAACTAATAAAATATTATATAATGTTAAAATATCATACAATAATAGACCAGGCTCAGTCGCTCGCACCTGTAATCCCAGCTCTTTGGGAGGCCGAGGTGGATGGATCACCTGAGGTCAGGAGTTCGAGACCAGCCTGGCCAACATGGTGAAACCCCGTCTTTAGTAAAAATACAAAAATTAGCTGGGTGTGGTGCTGGCCTGTAGTCCCAGCTACTTAGGAAGCAGAGGCAAGAGAATGGCCTGAACTTGGCAGATGGAGATTGCAGTAAGCCAGATTGCATCACTGCATGCACTCCAGCCTGGGTGACCAAAAAAAAAAAAAGTATGTAATAAAATAAAAAATAAATAAAATCCAGATATGATGTGGGTTTAAACCCAGATATAATTGTCCCTAGCTACAATTTCCCACTCATTAGAAGACTTTTTAAATTTTTTATTTTTATTAGTTTTTGTAGAGACAGGGTCTTACTATGTTGCCCAGGCTGGTCTCCAACTCCTGGCCTCAAGCGATCCTTCTGCTTCGGCCTCTCAGAGTGATAGGATTATAAGTGAGATCCACTACGCCTAGCCATGTTTTTCAATATTTAAAATTCATCATATAGTTTTTTTTTTTTTTTTTTTTTTTTTTTTTGAGACGGAGTCTCGCTCTGTCACCCAGGCTGGAGTGCAGTGGCCGGATCTCAGCTCACTGCAAGCTCCGCCTCCCGGGTTTTCGCCATTCTCCTGCCTCAGCCTCCCGAGTAGCTGGGACTACAGGCGCCCGCCACCTCGCCCGGCTATTTTTTCTTTTTGTATTTTTTAGTAGAGACGGGGTTTCACTGTGTTAGCCAGGATGGTCTCGATCTCCTGACCTCGTGATCTGCCCGTCTCGGCCTCCCAAAGTGCTGGGATTACAGGCTTGAGCCACCGCACCCGGCCTTTTTTTTTTTTTTTTTGAGACGGAGTCTTGCTCTGTCGCCCAGGGTGGAGTGCAGTGGCTGGATCTCAGCTCACTGCAAGCTCCGCCTCCTGGGTTTACGCCATTCTCCTGCCTCAGCCTCACGAGTAGCTGGGACTACAGGCGCCCGCCACTATGCCCGGCTAGTTTTTTGTATTTTTAGTAGAGACAGGGTTTCACCGTGTTAGCCAGGATGGTCTCGATCTCTTGACCTCGTGATCCGCCCGTCTCGGCCTCCCAAAGTGCTGGGATTACAGGCTTGAGCCACCGCGCCCAGCCTAAATTCATCATATAGTTGTATATTTGCTATCACAAGGTAACTATTGCTTTCTAAAATGAGCTGTTTTCACTTTTAATATTTTTACATTTTAAATATTGAGTAAAACAATATTCATAAATATGTGTAAAGTATAAAGAATAACAGTAGAATGAACTCTATTATTGTTTCATAGGTCATTATTACCATTAACTTTGAAGTTCCTTTCTAAATCTATCATTTCCCTTCAAAGGTAACAACTACCTTGGATTTTATGTTAATCATTTATTTGCTTTTCTTTCTGATTTTAAAGCATATTCATTTATGTAGCCCTAAGAATAGTTTTTAGTTTGCATTTTTGGAACTTTGCATAAATAAAACAATTCTGTGTTTTCTAACTGGCTTTGCCTGAAGTTATTAGCACAAAAAGCCAGCTTTTTGCATTTATAAGGACTGTAGCTATGAATATTTATATATACTGTGAAATAAAAACAAACCCAGACTTGGTAAGGAGAGATTTTATTATAATAATAATTTTTTTTTTTTTTGAGACCGAGTGTCACTCTGTTGCCCAGGATGAAGTGTGTAGTGGTGTGATCTCGGCCGTCTGCAACCTCCCCCTCCTGGGTTCAAGCAATTCTCGTGCCTCAGCTTCCCTGAGGAGCTGGGATTACAGGCGCATGCCAGCATGCCTGGCTAATTTTTGTATTTTTAGTAGAGAGGGGGGTTTCACCATGTTGGCCAGGCTGGTCTCGAACTCCGGACCTCAAGTGATCTGCTCGCCCCAGCAGATCACTTGGGATTACATGCCTGTATGTAATCCCACCCGCCTTGGCCTCCCAAAGTGCTGGGATTACAGGCATTAGCCACTGCGCCCAGTCATTATAATTTTTTTTTTTTTTTTTGAGACAGATTATCATTCTGCTGCCCAGGTGGGAGTGCATGGTACAATCATGGCTCACTGTAGCCTTGCTCTCTTGGGCTCAAGTGATCCTCTCACCTCAACCTCCCCATGTGCTAAGATTACAAGTGTGAGTTACCACACCCCGCCAGGAGAGATTTTATTTGAAAGGATTATTGCAGGGCCGGGCGCAGTGGCTCAAGCCTGTAATCCCAGCACTTTGGGAGGCCGAGACGGGCGGATCACGAGGTCAGGAGATCGAGACCATCCTGGCTAACACGGCGAAACCCCGTCTCTACTAAAAAATACAAAAATTTAGCCGAGCGAGGTGGCGGGCGTCTGTAGTCCCAGCTACTCACTGAGGCTGAGGCAGGAGAATGGTGTAAACCCGGGAGGCGGAGCTTGCAGTGAGCTGAGATCCGGCCACTGCACTCCAGCCTGGGCGACAGAGTGAGACTCGGTCTCCAAAAAAAAAAAAAGAAAAAAAAAAGAAAGGATTATTGCAAGGGAAGAAAGGAACTACTGCAATAGGGGGAAGAAGAATACTGCAGCAGGGAGGACCCTCTGACCATAATATCTGCAAGTGACTCAAGGGTTAGGCAAAAAGGGTTCTTCTCTCATAGGGAGGAGTAAACAGGGCAGTAAACAGGGAGGAAGTGGGATGATCAGGAGTGGCAAGATGGGACAGTAGATCAGGTGATGCTTTACCCTGAAGCCAGCCTATTCTCAAGAGGGGCTGTTAAGGAGGAGATGTGTGCTGGCCCAAGCTGAGGGTAAGCCACAGTTCAGGAACCCAAATTTTAACCAAAGTTTGTTCCAACTGCTCAGTGGGGAGGAGAAGTTTCTCAAAGCTTTCATGAGGAGATTTGGAATTTGGAGTCTGTGTCTGGCTTTGTCATTGGTGAACCAGACGGGCATATACTGGTCTTATCTAACTCACTTGAGGAAGGATGTTTTTTTGCAGTATGCTGTGTTCCAGAACACAAAACAGTGGGGAGGCATTTCTTAAGCTTTAGTGTTCCAGGATCACAGGGCTTGGGTAAAAGTCAACATTATCAATAAGTCTTCTGATAAACATGTGCAGTAATTTCTTTTCTGTTTAGACAAGGGTCTTGCCAACTTGGCCAGGCTGGTCTCAAACTCCTAGGCTCAAGGTATCCTCCTACGCTGGTTTGCCAAAGTGCTGGAATTATAGGTGTAAGCCCCTGCGCTCAGCCCTTTATTTTTTGTTTTTGTTTGAGGTCTCTCAGTGTATAGATTCCTCCTATCACCCAGTATAATGTTAGACTTTGTCTGAATTATGAATCAATGAATCAATAGTAATCGAATAACCCAATTAAAAAAACAGACAAAGAGGGTCAGGTGCGGTGGCTCACATCTGTAACCCCAGTACTTTGGGAGGCCAAGGCGGGTGGATCATCTTAGGTCAGGGGTTTGAGACCAGCCTGACCAATATGGTGAAACCCCGTCTCTACTAAAAATACAAAAATTAGCCAGGCGTGGTGATGCACGCACCTGTAGTCCCAGCTACTTGGGAGGCTGAGACAGGAAAATTGCTTGAATCCAGGAGGCGGAGGTTGCAGTAAGCCGTGATCGCACCATTGCACTCCAGCCTGGATGACAGAGTGAGACTCCATCTCAAACAAAACAAAACAAAACAAAACAAAACAAACAAACAAAAAGTGGGGCACCGTGGCTCACCCCTGTAATCCTAACACTTTGGAAAGCTGAGGCTAGTGGATCGCTTGAGCACTGTAGTTCAATACCAGCCTGGGCAACGTAGTGAGACCCCGTCTCTACAAATAGTTTTAAAAATTCCGCCGGGCACGGTGGCTCACGCCTGTAATTCCAGCACTTTGGGAGGCCAAGGCAGGCGGATCACGAGGTCAGGAGATCGAGACCATACTGGCTAAAACGGTGAAACCCCGTCTCTACTAAAAATACAAAAAATTAGCCGGTCGTGGTGGCGGGCACCTATAGTCCCAGCTACTCGGGAAGCTGAAGCAGGAGAATGGCATGAACCCGGGAGGCGGAGCTTGCAGTGAGCTGAGATCGCACCACTGCACTCCAGCCTGGGTGACAGAGCGAGACTCCATCTCAGAAAAAAAGAAGAAGAAGAAGAAAAAAAAAAGCCAGGCATAGTGGGGTGCATCTGTGGTCCCAGCACATCTGTCGTCCCAGCCTGGGCGACAGAGACCCCAACTCAAAAATAAATAAAATATTACCTGCAAGTGTTGAGTCAAATGCTGTGTTAGCAACTTCGCTTTTACTAGATAAAGTCAACTGTTTTCCAAAGTGGTTGTATCAACTTACATTTCCAACAACAGTGTATGAGAGCTCCAGTTCCACCATGTTGCCATCGATTCGAAGGTTTTAAAGTTTGCCAACGTGGTGGATGCAAAGTGGGTCTCGCTGCATTTCCTTTATTACTGAGTTGCGCATCTTTTCTTTAACGTAAGCCTCTAGCAACTCATAGCACTTTCATTGTGAATTGGACCTGCGTGTTTCCTCTTTTGTGAAATATCTGTGGCACATTTTTCTACTGGGTTATATTTTTCTTACCGATTTGTGGGAGTTCATCAACACATTTTGGAAAAATAAATGGAAGAACGATTAAAGGTTCAGAACTGAGGAAGGCTGAGATTAGGTGTGCAAGATTCACAACTAAATACCTCAAAAATGACCCCTCCCGCAGGCTTCTTCTTTTTTTTTTTTTTTTTTTTTTGAGACGGAGTCTCGCTCTGTCGCCCAGGCTGGAGTGCAGTGGCCGGATCTCGGCTCACTGCAAGCTCCGCCTCCCGGGTTCACGCCATTCTCCTGCCTCAGCCTCCCGAGTAGCTGGGACTACAGGCGCCCGCCACCTCGCCCGGCTAGTTTTTTGTATTTTTTTTAGTAGAGACAGGGTTTCACCGGGTTAGCCAGGATGGTCTCGATCTCCTGACCTCGTGATGCGCCCGTCTCGGCCTCCCAAAGTGCTTCCCGCAGGCTTCTTATTTGGTACTCATTGGAGCTTTATGAAAGAACTCTATGACCCCATTTTCCAGGTGAGTTTTTCCATCATCGCCAGCTTCCCTCTGTGGGAAAGGAATACAGAAGACTTCGGATCTTCCGGCTGCAGATTCCACAACCCCAGCACCAACGGCCTAGTTAGAATTTTCACAATCTCGCAACGCAGACGCTGGAGCGTTGTTCGCGGTGTTTTCGCGAGACTTGAGACTTGGTTCCAGCAGATCATGTGACAATACAACATGGCGGTGCCCGGGGAGGCGGAGGAGGAAGCGACAGTTTACCTGGTAGTGAGCGGTATCCCCTCCGTGTTGCGCTCGGCCCATTTACGGAGCTACTTTAGCCAGTTCCGAGAAGAGCGCGGCGGTGGCTTCCTCTGTTTCCACTACCGGCATCGGCCTGAGCGGGCCCCTCCGCAGGCCGCTCCTAACTCTGCCGTAACTCCCACGGACCCAGCCGCTGTGGGCCAGCTTCTCGCCCAGACTTCGGCCACCGATGTCCGGCCTCTCTCCACTCGAGACTCTGCTCCGATCCAGACCCGCACCTGCTGCTGCGTCATCTCGGTAAGGGGGTTGGCTCAAGCTCAGAGGCTTCTTCGCATGTACTCGGGCCGCCGGTGGCTGGATTCTCATGGGACTTGGCTACCGGGTCGCTGTCTCATCCGCAGACTTCGGCTACCTACGGAGGCATCAGGTAAGAGTGAGAAAGTTAGTAGACTGGGCCTACGGGCCTGGAACAGAGGCACCTTGTCAGAAGAGTGGTGAGGATAAGTCAGTCTGGTTAGGACTCTAGGAGTTTAGGTCATATTCTAGACAGCTTCAGGCTCAACTTGCAGGGAGTTAGTTCAATGCATGGAGAAAAATAAACCGGAGAGGCTTATTCGGAAGAGCTTTCATTTTGTTAGGTCTCTTCTGAGACCCTTTCTCTATCCAAGGGGTTGATTTTGCACTAACGCAGAAGGAAAAAAGGAAATCCAGTCTCTAACCTTCTTACTGTCTTTCTCTCCTGCTCTCTCTCTGTGCTTCCTACCCAGTCCTTTCAGTAAGATGCAAATGAAGAGACAATCTTTTCTCTGGACAGCTCCTACTTTTATGGGAAATCAGTCTGATGGGGAAACAGGACAGTGTCAGAGCCCTCCAGTTCACACATTCGACAGATGCGTCTATTGCGAGACCTAGTGTGACTAGCTGGGTATGCAGAGAACAGTTGCACATAGTGTGTGCTCAGAATCCACAAAGGAAGAGATTTGGAAAAAGGTAATTGCCACAGAGATGTCATTCTAATTGTTAGCATTCGCTGAGCACTCTGTGTATTTAGTAGGCACTGTTCTAAGCCTTTTGTTTTATTACCCCTCACAACAGTCCTATGAGATAGGAGCTATTGTTTCTCCCATTTTATAGGTGAAGAAACTGAGGGAAGCGAAGTTATGTGACTTGCCTGAGGTTACAGAGTGAGTTAGTGTCAGGGCTACAACAAACCTAGGCGTCTGTTCCAGAGCCTATACTGTTTATCACTAAGTGCTGTGAGATGACAGAGAAGGGGGAAACTGACTTCCTAGACTTATCATGAAATGTGACTTTCCATCTGGGTCTTGAAAAATAAATAGGAGTTAATAGGAGAGAATGGTGTTTCTGGGTTTCAAGGTAAATGGCATTTGCAAAGACACAGATTTGAAAGTCCGTGAAACTTTCAGGGCATGCTAAATTGTTCATTGTGGGCCGGATTGCAGTGGCTGGTGCCTGTAATCCCAGCACTTTGGGAGGTGCGTAGGCGGATCTCTTGAGCTCAGGAGTTCAATACCAGCCTGGACAACATGGTGAAACTCCATCTCTACCAAAAATACAAATTAACCAGTTGTGGTGGCGCATGCCTGTAGTCCCAACTACTTGCGAGGTTGAGGTGGGGGGATCGCTTGAGCCCAGGAAGTGGAGGTTGCAGTGAGTCAAGATTGTGCCACTGTACTCCAGCCTGAGTGACAGAACGAGACCCCATCTCAAAAAAAAAAAAAAAAAGAAGAAGAAGAAGAAGAAGGAAAAACAGAAATTAGGAGAAAAATGGTTTGGTGTGGCTGAAGCACATGGTATGAAGACATGCAGGAGGTGGGAGTTGGTGACAGTTGAGAATCAAAAAGTCATCAGATGGGTGGATTGCTTGAGGCCAGGACCAGCCTGGACAACATGGCATAACCCTGTCTGTACTAGAAATACAAAAATCAGCCAGGCATGGTGGCACATGCCTCTAATCCCAGCTACTTGGGAGGCTGAAACAGGAGAATCACTTGAACCCGGGAGGCGGAGGTTGCAGTGAGCTGAGATTGCACAACTGCATACTCCAGTCTGGGTGACAGAGTGAGAATCTGTCTCAAAAAAAAAAAAAAAAAAAGAAACAAAAAAAAGGCTTCAGGAGCGAGAGCTGGAAGAAACTTGTATGCCCAGCCAAGGTGATGAGAAATGACATGAAACTACTAGGTAGTTCTGTAGTTCTGCTTGGGGAGAGATGAAAAGGCCTGGAGAAGTTTGAGAGGGAGGAACAGCATTAGGCTAATGGATTTATTTTATTTATTTATTTTTGAGACAGGGTACTCTGTCACCCAAGATGGAGTGCAGTCGTGCAGTCTCGGCTCACTACAGCCTCACTTCCCAGGATCAAGCAGTCCTCCTGCCTCAGCCTCCCAAGGAGCTGGGATCACAGGGTGCACCACCACTCCCAGCTAACTTTTTTATTTTTTGTAGAGATAAGGGTCTCACCATGTTGCCCAGGCTGGTCTTGAACTCCTGAGTTCAAGCAATCCTCCTGCCTCAGCCTCCCAAAGTGCTAGGATCACAAGCGTGAGCCACTGTGTCAGCCTGGATTTATTTATTTTTATTTTGTCTAAGTCTGTTTACTAGGGAAAGGCTAATAGATTTAAACATTGGCCAATTTCTGGCTCAAGTGTTGCTGGAGGCTTCTGGGTTTCAAGATCTATTCTCCCTCCTTCCCAAGGTTTGGGCTCCTTTCCCTTCAAGACCCGGAAGGAAATGCAGAGTCAGAAGGCTGAGAATGAAGCCTTCACCCTGGCTGACCTGAAGCAGCTGCCAGAGCTGAACCCACCGGTGCTGATGCCCAATGGGAATGTGGGGACTCCCCTGCGAGTCTTTCTGGAGTTGATCCGGGCCTGCCGCCTACCCCCTCGGATCATCACCCAGCTGCAGCTCCAGTTCCCCAAGACAGGTTCCTCCCGGCGCTATGGCAATGTGCCTTTTGAGTATGAGGACGCAGAGACTGTGGAGCAGGAAGAGCTTGTGTATACAGCAGAGGGTGAGGAAATACCCCAGGGAACCTGCCTGGCAGATATACCAGCCAGCCCCTGTGGAGAGCCTGAGGAAGAAGCAAGGAAGGAAGAGGAAGAAGAGTCTCACTCAGATGATGTGAGTACAGTGTGCTACCCTGTTCTGCTGGCAGCTGAAAGAGGCCAAAGGCATTAATAATACCACTTTTCAATTGTCCGTTACAAGGGTGCGGTCGTGGTGCAGTCTCAGCTCACGGCAAGCTCCGCCTCTTGGGTTCAAGCCATTCTCCTGCCTCAGCCTCCCGAGTAGCTGGGACTACAGGCGCCCACCACCACGGCCGGCTAATTTTTTTTATATTTTTAGTAGAGACGGAGTTTCACCGTGTTAGCCAGGATGGTCTCAATCTCCTGACCTTGTGATCCACCCACCTTGGCCTCCCAAAGTGCTGGGATTACAGGCGTGAGCCACTGCGCCTGGCCTGTTACAAGGGTTCTTAACCTGGGGTCCTCAGGAGGGTTCCAAGGAGTCTGAGAAGGAATGTAAAACTACATTTGCATGTGTGTTTCTGTATTTCTCTAGGGAGATGGTCCAGAGCTTTTACCAGAGTATTCGTAAGTGGGTCTTATTTTTCATTCCCTTGGAAGGGATATATAAGGATGGTTCCTTTTTTTTTTTTTTTTGAGACGGAACCTCACTCTGTTGTCCAGACTGGAGTGCAGTGGTGCGATCTCAGCTCACTGCAAGCTCCGCCTCCTGGGTTCACGCCATTCTCCTGCCTCAGCCTCCCGAGTAGCTGGGACGACAGGCACCCGCCACCACGCCTGGCTAATTTTTTGTATTTTTAGTAGAGACGGGGTTTCACCATGTCAGCCAGGATGGTCTCAATCTCCTGACCTCGTGATCTGCCTGCCTCAGCCTCCCAAAGTGCTGGGATTATAGGTGTGAGCCACCGCGCCCAGCCAGGATGGTTCCTTTTTATTCATTTTTTCTTTGTTTTGAGACCGAGTCTCGCTGTGTCACCCAGGCTGGAGTGAAGTGGTGTGATCTCGGCTCACTGCAACCTCCACCTTCTGGGGTTTAAGTGATTCTCCTACCTCAGCCTCCCGAGTAAGCTGGGACTACAGGCTTGTGCCACCACGCCCGGCTAGTTTTTGTTTTTGTATTTTTAGTAGAGACGGGGTTTCACCATGTTAACCAGGAGAGTCTCGATCTCCTGACCTCGTGACCCGCCTGCCTTGGCCTCCCAAAGTGCTGGGATTACAGGCATGACCCACTGCGCCAGGCCCATTTTTTCTCTTTTTTTTTTTTTTGAGACGGAGTCTCGCTCTGTCGCCCAGGCTGGAGTGCAGTTGCCGGATCTCAGCTCACTGCAAGCTCCGCCTCCCGGGTTCACACCATTCTCCTGCCTCAGCCTCCCGAGTAGCTGGGACTACAGGCGCCCGCCACCTCGCCTGGCTAGTTTTTTGTATTTTTAGTAGAGACGGGGTTTCACCGTGTTAGCCAGGATGGTCTCGATCTCCTGAACTCGTGATCCGCCTGCCTCAGCCTCCCAAAGTGCTGGGATTACAGGCTTGAGCCACCACGCCCGGCCCATTTTTTCTCTTTTAAAAATTATTTCCAGCTGGGCATGGAATCATTTGAACCGGGGAGGCGGGGGTTGCAGTGAGCTGAGAAAAAAAAAAATTTCCATGTGAAAAACCAGATAAGGCGAATTTATTTTCAGAGATGAAAATGTGCTGACCAAGACATGTGCAGTGACTTGTCTAAGATCATCTGAGGAAACAGAGGTCAAGCTAGGATGTGAGCCCAGTTCTTGCTTCTTCCTTAACCTCTGCATGCTGTCATGATGTGGCTGAGCAGTCGTCTCTATTTTCGGACCTCGAGGCAGCAGATTGAACAGTAGCCTCCACTCTCAGTTCATTAGTGACATAGACATTTCTTTGGTTCCTTTCCCTAGACTTGGTTGCACATCCATAAAATCAGGAAGGTGGGCCGGGCGCGGTGACTCAAGCCTGTAATCCCAGCACTTTGGGAGGCTGAGACGGGCGGATCACGAGGTCAGGAGATTGAGACCATCCTGGCTAATACGGTGAAACCCCGCCTCTACTAAAAAATACAAAAAACTAGCCGACTACTAAAAAATACAAAAAACTAGCCGGGCGAGGTGGCGGGCACCTGTAGTCCCAGCTACTCAGGAGGCTGAGGCAGAAGAATGGCATAAACCTGGGAGGCGGAGCTTGCAGTGAGCTGAGATCCGGCCACTGCACCCCAGCCTGGGCGACAGAGCAAGACTCCGTCTCAAAAAAAAAAAAAAAAAAAAAAAAAAAAAAATCAGTAAGGTGTGATTGTTGGGAAAACTTTTTAAAAAATGTGTACCCTGGGTAAAAAGTAATTCACCCATGTTTCAAAGCTTCCAGCCAGCTGGGTGTGGTGGCTCACGCCTGTAATCCCCAGCACTTTGGGAGGCCGAGACGGGCGGATCACGAGGTTAGGAGATCGAGACCATCTTGGCTAACATGGTGAAACCCCATCTCTACTAAAAAATACAAAAAACTACCCGGGCGAGGTGACGGGCACCTGTAGTCCCAGCTACTCGGGAGGCTGAGGCAGGAGAATGGCGTAAACCCGGGAGGCGGAGCTTGCAGTGAGCTGAGATCTGGCCACTGCACTTCAGCCTGGGCAACAGAGCGAGACTCCGTCTCAAAAAAACAAACAAACAGAAAAGCTCCCAGCCAAAATTGCTAAGATATCTGGACCACATCCTTAGTGTGGTACCATCCTGACTTCCCCTCCCTCCCCTCTTCTCTCCCCTTCCTTCCTTTTTTTTTTTTTTTTTTGTTTTTTGAAGCAGGCTGTGGTTCTGTTGCCCTGGCTGGAGTGCAGTGGTGCAATCTCGGCTCTCTGCAGCCTCCAACTCCCTGGGCTCAAGCCATCCTCTCACCTCAGCTTCCCCAGTAGCTAGGACTACACTCACACATCACCACACTTGGCTAATTTTTGTATTTTTTGTAGAGATAGGGTTTTGTCTTGTTGCTGGTCTTGAACCCCTGAGCTCAAGGGATCCTCCCACCTTGGCCTCCCAAAGTGCTGGGATTACAGGCGTGAGCCACTGCGTCTGGCCCCATCCTGACTTTTCTTCAGCACTTGAAGGCCTGCAGGATTTCAAGCCAGGAATCATTCTGTCATTCCACAAATCCAGTCAAGCCAAGGGCTAGTGTAGGATTCTGAAGGCATTCTAAGACCCATTTCCTGCCCTCAAAGAGCCTAAAATCTCCCTGAAAAGAAAGAACCAGCATCTGGAGATACTGCAACTGGATGTGGCCACCTGGGTTTGCATTACTGGCTCTGCTGCTCCCTCAGTGTACCCTTTTGAACAAATAACTTTTTACTCCACTGAATCTAGGTTTTGTCATCTGTAGAATGAGAATAATGGTACTTATCTCACAGGGTTGTTGTGATGATTAAAGGAGCTAAGCTATGGGAAGGGCCTGACACACCAGAGACAATAAGCGTTCTTGTCCATTCTTTCTTTGTGATGTCACATAAAAAGGCCTAACCAGTGTGTACTGATTAGCATTGAGAGTTCAGAGACTGGTGCGAGAGCTGTGGGCCTAAGTTCAGGGGGCTTCATGTAAGCTGTAGGACTTGAGGGACGAGGAGGATTTAACCAAGTGGAGAAGAGAAGGGTGTGGGAGAGGAAAGTGGGTATTTCAGGCAGGGAAAGACATAGCCAAAAGCACAGAGGTGAGTGAGGCTTGTGGGGACAGGAGCAAACTATGTTGAGAATTATCAGGGGCTAGAGACATGTATTGGTCGGGGGGCAAATATGTGCTGCTTCTTGGAGAAATTCGAAGGAATGGGGCTGAGGCTTGCCACACATGCCTCCTGTGCCCTGCGCTTCCCTCCCTCTGGGCATGAGGTCAGGAAGCTCAGGCAGATCACTTCTCCCTGCCTTTTAGGACGATGACCGGGGTGAGGAATGGGAACGGCATGAAGCGCTGCATGAGGACGTGACCGGGCAGGAGCGGACCACTGAACAGCTCTTTGAGGAGGAGATTGAGCTCAAGTGGGAGAAGGGTGGCTCTGGCCTGGTGTTTTATACCGATGCCCAGTTCTGGCAGGAGGAAGAAGGAGGTAATGCTGGTACCCAGGCAAAGGCAGGGGTGACCCCTGCTGCATTCTCTTGGGGTTCCCTGTTCTGCACAGTAGATTCCCTAGTGGTGAGCCCAAACAAAAGGCTAGGGAACAGGCTGATCTTTATTTTTTTTTTTTTTTTTTTTTTTTGAGACGGAGTCTCGCTCTGTCGCCCAGACTGGAGTGCAGTGGCCGGATCTCAGCTCACTGCAAGCTCCGCCTCCCGGGTTCACGCCATTCTCCTGTCTCAGCCTCCCGAGTAGCTGGGACCACAGGCGCCTGCCACCTCGCCCGGCTAGTTTTTTGTATTTTTAGTAGAGACGGGGTTTCACCATGTTAGCCAGGATGGTCTCGATCTCCTGACCTCGTGATCCGCCCGTCTCGGCCTCCCAAAGTGCTGGGATTACAGGCTTGAGCCACCGCGCCCGGCCCAGGCTGATCTTTATTGTATATGAGAGACCAATCATCCTTTTTAAGAGTGGGGATCAGTGAGATGGAGAGAAAATGTCCCCCCGCCACCTGCAAATTCTGAATAACCCTCCCAGAGGAAGGATCTTAAAATACAAACAAACTGGGTGCAGTGGCTCATGCCTATAGTCCGAACTACTCGAGAGACTGAGGCAGGAGGATCACTTGAGCCCAGGAGTTCAAGGTTGCAGTGAGCTATGAACCCACTACTTTACTCCAGCCTGGGGGACAGAGTGAGACCTTCTCTAAAATAAACAAATGCCCCGCCAGGCACGGTGGCTCACGCCTATAATCCCAGCACTTTGAGAGGCTGAGGTGGGCAGATCACGAGGTCAAAAGATCGAGACCATCCTGGCCAACATGGTGAAACCCTGTCTCTACAAAAAATTAAAAAATTAGCTGGGTGTGGTAGCATGCACCTGTAGTCCCAGCTTCTTGGGAGGCTGAGGCAGGAGAATTGCTTGAACCCGGGAGGCAGAGATTGCAGTGAGCCAAGATCACGCCACTGCACTTCAGCCTGGCGACAGAACGAGACTCCGTCTCAAAAAAAAAAAAAACAACAAAAAAGCCAAACAACTCTAGGTTTACCTCTTAATAGAACTGAGAGTCCTTATTGCACTCTGTTGGATGCTTTTCTATCCCTGCAGATTTTGATGAACAGACAGCCGATGACTGGGATGTGGACATGAGCGTGTACTATGACAGAGGTACTGGGCAAGGAATATCAATACTGGGAGGTAAAACGGGTGCCCTGGCCTTGCAGTGACAGTTTGCCAGAGCTAGCAAAGGCTGAGACAGGGAACCATTCCCTTGGGGTAGCCCACTGAGAGGGTTCCTCTTAAAACATCTTTGGTTGTGTACATTAAGTGCTAGTTTTGGACAAAGCCTTCCTTTCTTGGAGGAGGACGAGGGACAGATAGCCCTCAGGGGCTCTGGGTCTGATAGTCAGACCCTGGTAGGTGGCTGGTCAGGAACTCAGGCTCTAGTAAGGTTTAGATTTTAGAAGAGAAAATGACCTGGGTGGGGGAAATAGCCAAGTAGGGGAGGGGAGAAGACCTGGGTTCTAATCCTGTCTCTGTCATTTGTTGACTCTGTTACTTTTCTGCACCACAATTTTCTCATCTGTATGATTGGGGAGAACCATGGTTCCTACTCTTGGGGAGCTCCCAGTCTAATGAGAGAGATACAGAACACCATTAAAATGAATAAGTCAATCTTATGAGGGGGTCCTAGAAACCTGATTCTTCCCCCTTCTTTGAGAGGGACGCTTCCATAAACTGAGCTCTGGTTCCTCAGATGGTGGAGACAAGGATGCCCGAGACTCTGTCCAAATGCGTCTGGAACAGAGACTCCGAGATGGGCAGGAAGATGGCTCTGTGATCGAACGCCAGGTGGGCACCTTTGAGCGCCACACCAAGGTGAGTGAGCACTGTGCCCATCCCATGGACCCCTCTCTTTTCCTTCTTCCATCCCCATTCCGCCTGCTCCCAGCAGGAGCCCGATTTCTTGAATCTTATCCCTTCACATTGCAGGGCATTGGGCGGAAGGTGATGGAGCGGCAGGGCTGGGCTGAGGGCCAGGGCCTGGGCAGCAGGTGTTCAGGGGTGCCTGAGGCCCTGGATGGTGATGGCCAACACCCCAGATGCAAGCGTGGATTGGGGTAAGTGTGGCTGAGGGACTTCCCTGGGGGCCCAAGCCTTTCAGCTATGCCCTGGTTCCCCTCTTCCCACTGGTTTTGGCATGGGTACTGAGTACCCTTGCAGGATGAACTTCAAAACAGAGTTAAGAGGAAAAAGTGAATCTGGGCCAGGTGCAGTGGCTCAAGCCTGTAATCCTAACACTTTGGGAGGCTGAAGTAGTAGGATTCCTTGAGCCCAGTTTGAAACCAGCCTGGGCAACATGTGAGACTGTCTCTATTGAAAAAAAAAAAAAAAAAAAAAAAGCCCGGGCGTGGTGGCTCACACCTGTAATCACAACACTTTGGGGAGGCTGAGGTGGGCGGATCATTTGAGGTCAGGAGTTGGAGAGCAGCCTGGCCAACATGGTGAAACCCCGTCTCTACTAAAAATACAAAAATTAGCCGAGCGTGGTGGCTCACGCCTGTAATCCCAGCACTTTGGGATGCTGAGGCGGGTGGATCACGAGGTCAGGAGTTTGAGACCAGCCTGGTCAAGATGGTGAAATCCTGTCTCTACTAAAAATACAAAAAAGTAGCTGGGCACGGTAGTGGGCACCTGTAATCCCAGCTACTTGGGTGGCTGAGGCAGGAGAGTTGCTTGAACCCAGGAGGTGGAGGTTGCAGTGAGCCGAGATCACACCACTGCACTCTAGCCTGGGCAACAGAGGAAGACTGTCTCAAACAAAAAACAAACAAACAAACAAAAGGCCAGGTGCGGTGGCTCAAGCCTGTAATCCCTAGCACTTTGGGAGGCCGAGACGGGCAGATCATGAGGTCAGGAGATTGAGACCATCCTGGCTAACACAGTGAAACCCTGTCTCTACTAAAAAAAAATACAAAAAACTAGCCGGGCGAGGTGGCGGGCGCCTGTGGTCCCAGCTACTCAGGAGGCTGAGGCAGGAGAATGGCGTAAACCCGGGAGGCGGAGCTTGCAGTGAGTTGAGATCCGGCCACTGCACTCCAGCCTGGGCGACAGAGCAAGACTCTGTCTAAAAAAAAAAAAAAAAAAAAAAAATTAGCTGGGCATAGTGGCATGTGCCTGTAGTCCCAGCTACTCTGGAGGCAGAAGAATCACTTGAACCCAGGAGGTGGAGGTTGCAGTGAGCTGAGATCACGCCATTACAATCCAGCCTGGGTGACATAGTGAGACCCCGTCTCAAAAATGAATAAATAAATAAAGCTTTTTTTTTTTTTTTTTTTAATTTTAAAGACTGAGCCCTAAGGCTTAACAAGATCATTCATACCCTTTGTTGGAGGAGTTTGGACTTGATGGTTACTATTAGGAAGTCTGTAGTGACAGAATGAAAATTTTATCTGAGGTCCCTTCTTACTGGCACTGTCAATGGATAGATAAGAGGGCTGGAGAGCAAAGACCCATATTTAAAGCCTCTGTCTTTGGACAAACCAGACATAGTAGCTACTTCCCCGTCCTCTCCCAACCCCTTTAACTGGAATTTGAGAGCACCCTTCTCACTGAGAGCCCGTTTTTATCCAGGTATCATGGAGAGAAGCTACAGTCATTTGGGCAACTGAAGAGGCCCCGTAGAAATGGCCTGGGGCTCATCTCCACCATCTATGATGAGCCTCTACCCCAGGACCAGACGGAGTCACTGCTCCGCCGCCAGCCACCCACCAGCATGAAGTTTCGGACAGACATGGCCTTTGTGAGGGCTTCCAGTTGTGCTTCAGACAGCCCCTCATTGCCTGATTGACCAGGCTGGGGGCTTCATTGGTCAGAATCTCATAGCTACATGATGAGAACCCTCTGCCCCGGCCTCATCTACCACTGAAGCAGAAAGGAGTCTGGGAGCAGCAGTCTTCGTGGCTGGTTCAGGGTGCTTTGCTCTGAGCCTGCCTGCCTGCCGGTTCTCTACCTCGGGCATTTTTACAAAAAGCCCCCTCCGGTCCCCTCCCCTTGGATATCAGGGGTTGGTCTCTAACCCTAGTCTCTGGGCTTCCCCTTTGCCTCCTGTAGAATCTTGAAAAGCTGGATTGAGTGAGGCTATCAGGACAGCCTTCCTTGGGGACTCTAAAGGTGTCCCGACGAAGGCCAGAAAGGCGGGGAAAGGGACCTGGACGAGGAGAGGATTTGTGAGCTTGGAAGAGCCGGCCTTGGGCGGGCCCTTCACCGCCTCTACCCTCACTAGGTGGGACTGCAGCAGAAAGTCCGCGGGAAGTGGCTTGGGTATGCGACGTCACGGAAGAATAAAGACTAAATTTACTACTGGAGCTCCCTTTCTTTTCTAATTCGAGTCTGAAGGAAGGTCAGGGAAATTCCGAGAGAGATTTTCCCGCAAAGACCCCACATTCGACCCATTCCCCGCGAGAAAAACGCGGCTGCGCTGCCCTCCTCTCGGCGTCGAGTTACGTCCGCGCCGTGAGGGCGGGACTTCCTCTCCTTGGCCCGCGGCTTCCGACGCTGTCCGGAAGTCGAGTTAGTCTAGTTAGTTCTGGCCCGTTGGCGACGCTGTCCCCGCTGTTCCGCCTGAGGCGAGTGACGCTGGCCGCCAACGAGGTATACGTCCTGGGTCCCTCGCCCTTAGTCTCGTCTCCAGCGCGGCTGCTTGCCCCGTTTTCCCTCTGAGCTGACCTGCTCCGGGCCGTGGGCCGCCCATGGCGGGGGCCGCTCCGACCACGGCCTTCGGGCAGGCGGTGATCGGCCCTCCGGGCTCAGGGAAGACCACGTACTGTCTGGGCATGAGTGAGTTCCTGCGCGCGCTGGGCCGGCGCGTGGCCGTGGTGAACCTGGACCCGGCCAACGAGGGGCTGCCGTACGAGTGTGCCGTGGACGTAGGCGAACTGGTGGGGCTGGGCGACGTGATGGACGCGCTGCGCCTGGGTCCCAACGGCGGCCTGCTCTACTGCATGGAGTACCTGGAAGCCAACCTGGACTGGCTGCGTGCCAAGCTCGACCCCCTCCGCGGCCACTACTTCCTCTTCGACTGCCCAGGACAGGTGGAGCTCTGCACGCATCACGGCGCCCTGCGCAGCATCTTCTCCCAAATGGCGCAGTGGGACCTCAGGGTGAGTCTCAGGGCGGGGAGGACCATTTTGCGGATGGAGTAACTGAGACAGGGAGGACAGACGCCACACCCCCATGTCACACAGGGAGGTAGGGGCTGAGTTGCTTTGGAGTAAAACAGGCATGAGTTCAAAATCTAGCTCTGCTACTGACTCGCTGTGTGGTGTTGATAAGTCAGTTCATCAGTCTGAACCTCAGTTTCCTCACGTGTAAAATGGGTGTTAGTAGCCAACTTGGCGATTTCAGAAGTATGGAAGGGGTTAATGTAGAAAGTGGCATGGAGATTGTTGTAAATTGGTGCGCAAAAGTAAATGAAAGAATAGAGTCAGATGCCATGGGATTTAAACCCCTTGCCCACTGGGAGGCTCAGTGCAAGACATCTTGTAAGAAAAAAAAAAAAAAAAAAGCCTCCTATTTCCTGGGAGAAGGAAACGAGGGTAGTTATTAGAAAGAAACAGAGGCAGAAGGAGACTAATGGGGAAAGCTTCCCCTCTGTCCTCAAGCCCTCATTATCATGAGGGAATGCGGATTCCTGTTCTCCAGGCCCCTCTGACCCTGTCTCTTCCCTCCCAGCTGACTGCCGTCCACCTGGTGGATTCTCACTACTGCACAGACCCTGCCAAGTTCATTTCAGTACTGTGTACCTCCCTGGCCACCATGCTGCACGTGGAGCTGCCCCACATCAACCTCCTTTCCAAGATGGACCTCATTGAGCATTATGGGAAGCTGGGTAAGAGCTTCTGTTCCAGGTGAAGAGCAGGGCAGCAGCTGGGCTAGAATGAAGCAGACATCTCAGCTGAAGGTAGCTGCCTCTGGTGACTTGTGTGGTCTGCTGATAGTAGCCACAGGCAGGTTCTGACTCCTGCCAATTTATTTTGTGCCACTCTGTGCTAGATACCGTTGTGTAGATTTTGGAGACGAGAGAGCTACAGATGGTGTTAGGTATTACAAAGGAATTAAAGTGATACGACAGTGAATATTTGGAAGTGAGGTGAGTGGAGTAAAACAGGCATGAGTTTAAATTCTGGCTCTGCCACTGAATCACCGTGTGATCTGGGTAAGTCAGTTCATCTCTCTGGACCTCAGTTTCTCACTTCTGCTCTGAGGCAGTGGCATCTGAGCTGAGACGTGAATGGTGAGAAGGAGCCAGCCAAGGGAGGACTGTTCTATGCAGAGGCACCAGTAGGGATAAAGGCCTTGTCTTAGTCAGTTTGTGCTGCCATCACAAAAATACTATAGACCAGATGGCTTAGCCAATAAATATTTATTTCTCACAGTTCTGGAGGCTGGTAAGTCCAAGATCAAGATACAAGCAGATCTGGTGTGTGGTGAGAGCCTGCTTCCTGGCTCCTAGACAGCCTCCTTCTGTCCTCACAGAAGGAGGCTATATCCTCACGTGGCAGAGAGACAGAGAAGGAGTGGGAGGCCAGGGACAAAATAGGAAAGACTGAAGCGGGCTGGTATGAGGGGAGTTGGCTAGAGTCCCAGTGGCCAGTTTTTTTTTCCTGACAAATTAGTACTCTCGACCAGGCGTGGTAGCTCACGTCTGTAATCCCAGCACTTTGGGAGGCCAAGATGGCAGATCACCGGAAGTCAGGAGTTCGAGACCAGCTTGACCAACATGGAGAAACCCCATCTCTACTAAAAATACAAAAAAGTAGCCAGGCATGGTGGCGCATGCCTGTAATCCCAGCTACTCGGGAAGCTGAGGCAGGAGAATCGCTTGAACCTGGGAGGCGGAGGTTGTAGTGAGCCAAGATCACACCATTGTACTCCAGCCTGGGCAACAAGAGTGAAACTCCATCTCAAAAAAAAAAAAGAAAAAAGAAAAAAATTAGGCCAGGCTCGGAGGCTCACACCTGTAATCCCAGCACTTTGGGAGGCCGAGGCGGGCAGATCACGAGGTCAGGAGATAAGACCATCCTGGCTAACATGGTGAAACCCCGTCTCTACTAAAAATAACAGGCCGGGCGCGGTGGCTAACGCCTGTAATCCCAGCACTTTGGGAGGCCAAGGCGGGAGGATCACGAGGTCAGGAGATCGAGACCATCCTGGCTAACACGGTGAAACCCCGTCTCTACTAAAAATACAAAAAATTAGCTGGACGTGGTGGCGGGTGCCAGTAGTCCCAGCTACTCGGGAGGCTGAGATAGGAGAATGGCGTGAACCCGGGAGGCGGAGCTTGCAGTGAGCCGAGATTGCGCCACTGCACTCTAGCCTGGGCTGCAGTGCAAGACTCCGTCTCAAAAAAAAAAAAAAAAAAAAAAAAAATTAGCTGGACGTGGTGGCAGGCGCCTGTAGTCCCAGCTACTCAGGAGGCTGAGGCAGGAGAATGGTGTGAACCCGGGAGGCGGAGCTTGCAGTGAGCTGAGATCGTGCTGCTGCACTCCAGCCTGGGCGACAGAGCGAGACTCCGTCTCAAAAAAAAAAAAAAAATTAGTACTCTCCTGAACTGGGGACATTGTTCCCTAAATAGCATCTCTAGCCACAAAGGAACCTAGAGAAGACAGATAAAATGACCAGCACATAAGCAGTAGGGAGGAAAGGGAGGTGTCAGGACCTTGTCCAGGGAGCCAGCTAGCTTCTAGTCTGGACATAGAGTGATGTAGAGTCCTCAGCTCACTTTAGGATAGATCTGCCAAGGAGCCCAGATACTTAAGTTTTCTGGGCAGAAACAGGCCACTAGGGGGAGGTGCAACTTACTTCTTTTAGTGGGAAATGATTTATAAAACCGAATCAGGGACCTCAGCATCATCTAGTCCTTATTTTACATTAAGAAATAACTGGCTCAGAAAAGGAAAGTGATATACCCAGGAGGCTACCCTGCTAGAATGTAGCATTTATTAAGTTTAACCATTTACGGAGTCTTTGCAGTGTACATGCCAGGTACTGAGGGTATGACCTGACTATGAGCTCTGTGAGGTGAGGACAGCCATACACAGTTCTTGGTACATGTTTGATATCATTATTTGCAACTTTATTTATTTATTTATTTTTGAGACAGTTTCGCTGTTGTTGCCCAGGCTGGAGTGCAATGGTGCAATCTCGGCTCACTGCATCCTCCGCCTCCCAGATTCAAGCGATTCTCCTGTATCACCCTCCCGAGTAGCTGGGATTACAGGCATGTGCCACCAGGTCCGGCTAATTTTGTATTTTTAGTAGAGATGGAGTTTTACCATATTGGCTGGTCTTGAACTCCTGACCTCAGGTGATCACCTACCTCGGCCTCCCAAAGTGCTGGGATTACAGGCGTGAGCCACTGAGCCCAGCCTGTTTGCAGTTGTTGATCAAGCACTTCTCTGTACCAGACACTGGGGTTTATAGCATTTAATCTTCACAACAGTGCTATGAAATAGGTACCTACCTATAGCTAGTAAATAGCACAGCCAGCAGGGTAAAACCAAAAGCTTTTTTTCTTAGTAACTTCATTTTATTGTGTCAAGTAATACTTGAGTGCATAAATACACAAAGGAAAAAAAGAAAAACGAACCTCATTCTCAGGTCTTTAGCCTGATACTGGTTGTTCCTGAACACTGTTTTCTCTCTTTAGCCTTCAACCTGGACTACTACACAGAGGTTCTGGACCTCTCCTACCTGCTTGACCACCTGGCTTCTGACCCTTTCTTCCGCCACTACCGCCAGCTCAATGAGAAGCTAGTGCAACTCATCGAAGACTATAGCCTGGTGTCCTTTATCCCTCTGAACATCCAGGTACTGGGGGCTAAGACAGGACTCTGACAGTGCCTGGGATTCACCAAGCCAAAAGCACAGGATGCTTTGAGGGCTTAAACAATGGTCTTTGCCCTGGGTTGACTATCACTGAGTAATCTTAGTTTCAGGACCAGGGGCTGCTGTAGGGGCAGAATTCTAGTAAAGAGAGTGGACCAAACTTTTGCCTGTCTGTTCTATTTTGCTGGATCCTCTCTTCACATATTCCCTCCTCAGTGTGAAAATGGGTGAGTTCAGAAAGTCATCAGCAAGAAACTTGACCAGGACCAGGGACAAGTCTCTTAAGCCCATTCAACTGGGCAACTGTCTGTTGACTTTGCAAAGTGGTACCCAACCCCTGTGCCTCTCACCTTTACCCTGCAGAGATAACCTGGGAGATGCAGGTACATGTTAGATTCCTTTCTGCAGTGGGTGAACTTGAGCTAACTTGTCTTCTCACTTCTAATGCCACACTTATATGAGGAGATGAACTCTATAATATCAATCATAACAGTTATCTCTTATTTATGGCTTTCTGTGCTGGGCACTTTGCTAAGGACTAGATATATGTAATGTTGGTTTGTCCTTCCCACCATGTGATATATAGACTGTTTTTATTACTGTATATGGATGAGGAAACAGTTACAGTTTTTTGTGTGTGTGTGACGGAAATCTCACTCTGTCACCCAGGATGGAGTGCAGTGGTGTGATCTTAGCTCACTGCAACCTCCGCCTCCTGGGTTCAACCGATTCTCCTGCCTCAGCCTCACAAGTAACTGGGATTACAGGCATCTGTCATCATGCCCAGCTAATTTTTGTATTTTTAGTAGAGACAGGGTTTCACCATGTTGGCCAGGCTGGTCTCAAACTCCTGACCTCAAGTGATCCACCTGCCTCAGCCTCCCAAAGTGCTGGGCTTTACAGGCGTGAACCACCGCGCCTGGCCCAGTTATAGATTTAAAACATGCATATTTATTGGATATCTGCTTCAGAGAAGTACTGTGCCAGGCACTGGGAATACTGCGACAGATGATCTGGCCCTAAGAGATGCTTAGTTTAGTAGGGGAGGCAGGTGAGTTAATAGGCATTTATTACATGTACAATACATGTAAACCCAGGGGACTATGGATGTGCATAGGGGAGCTTATCTGTTCTAATCTGAGTGGGTTGGTGGTCAGAAAACATGGGATTTATCCAGCCTTTGGGGACATGTAGAACTACTCCAGGCCAAGAAAGCTACACATACAGAGGCAAGATGGAGGAAGGTGTATTTAGAGATTGCAAGCAGTTTTACACACTTCTGTTTCACTCACAAAACTGTTTCTCTCCTCCCTGCTCAGGACAAGGAGAGCATCCAGCGAGTCCTGCAGGCTGTAGATAAAGCCAATGGATACTGTTTCGGAGCCCAAGAGCAGCGAAGCCTAGAGGCCATGATGTCTGCCGCAATGGGAGCTGACTTCCATTTCTCTTCGTATCCTTGCCAGCTTCCTGGCCATAGCAGAGAGGGCGAGACATGGGGCTCAGGAATGGCCACAGGAGGTGCAGTCATGATCCTTCTGGGTGACCTTTTTTTTTTTTTTTCTCTTTTTGAGAGGGAGTTTCGCTCTTGTTGCCTACGCTGGATCGCACAATGTCGCAATCTTGGCTCACTGTAACCTCTGCCTCCCAGGTTCAAGCGATTCTTCTGCCTCAGCTTCCCGAGTAGCTGGGATTACAGGCGTGTGCCACTGTGCCCAGCTAATTTTTGTATTTTTAGTAGAGACGGGGTTTCACCATGTTGGCCAGGCTGATCTGGAACTCCTGACCTCAGGTGATCCACCCGCCTCAGCTTCCCAAAGTGCTAGGATTACAGACGTGAGCCACTGCACCCAGCCATGGATGACTGATTCATATTGATCAGTTGGGCTTCCTGATGACTGTCTCTCATGTGCAAAGGTGGTCCCTTGGCTTCAGAGTTGGTTGTACTGAGGACAAGGGACGATATTGAGCAGTAGGAGCAACAAATACAGAGGTCCAGAAATGAGAAGGCATTGGTCATTTGGGAGAGATGCAGGAGGTCCAGTTGCCTGGTGTGTTGCATGTGAAGAGGAAAGGACTTTGCAGGGGTGCAGGCAGGGCTGCCGAGGGAGGGGCCTGAGTGCCCTACTAAGGAATGTGGACTTCAGTTCATGAGTGGGCAGTGGGAGCCACTATTCAAGCAGTACTGTTGAACAGGGTGTGACACGATCAGATGTACATTTCAGGAAAGCCCCTGCAATTGTGGAAAATGCATTTAAGGGATGTGATTGGGGGCAGAAGAGTTTTACAGTCTTGTTAGGTGAGAAGGGATGAAAAATTTGTAGTGAGAATAGAAAGGTGTGGAATGGAAAAATACTAAGGAGATAGACTATAAGAGTCAGTGACTCAATGGGTAGATGGAGCTGGAGCAGAATTTAGCTGCCCACATCTCTGGCTTAGACAGTGCATGGGTGGTTTTACTAATCACTGAGGAAGGAAAAGGAGGAGGGGGCAGGTTTGTCACATGGATAAAAGGGACAAGAGCTGGCAGATGTGCTGTGTTCAGGGGTCCATGGGACATCCAGAGCTATCCAAGAGGTAGCCAGACTTTGGAGCTTGGTTAGTGAATAGCGAGGCTGGAGCCAAGAGGTGGTGTCCATCAGGTCACAGAGGCCATGCGTGAAACAGGACAGGAAAGTCCAGGCCCTCTAGACTGATGCTGTCACAGATTCAGCATCTACGCAGCATGCTGGAGACAAGGGGTACTCAGAGTCTTAGGGTACAGAGGAAAAGAATTCCAGCCAACACTTACTGATCTGTGTCAAGCCATATGTGGGAAACAAAGCTCATGGGGCGGGGGTTGGAGGAATGACTTACAAATAATGGTAGTAGAGTGTGCAGTCTCTGGTGAAGGTACTAAGGAGCTGTGTCACACCTGCAGTTAATGTAGGTCAATTGGACTGCATGTGCTCAGCAAGGGAGGGGAGGAGCAATTTTTTGTTTTTTAAATTTAAGATGGACTTTTGGCCAAGCGCGGTGGCTCACGCCTGTAATCCCAGCACTTTGGGAGGCTGAGGCGGGCGGATCACAAGGTCAGGAGATCGAGACCATCCTGGCTAACAAGGTGAAACCTGTCTCTACTAAAAATACAAAAAATTAGCCGGTTGTGGCAGCATGCACCTGTAGTCCCAGCTGCTGGGGAGGCTGAGACAGGAGAATGGTGTGAACCCAGGAGATGAAACTTGCAGTGAGCCGAGATCATGCCACTGCACTCCAGCCTGGGCAACAGAGCGAGACTCTGTCTCTTTGGGACGCCTCGGCCTCGGCCTCCCAAAGTGCTGGGTGAGCCACAGGTGCGAGCCAGCACGCCTGGCCTTTTTTTTTTTTTTTTTTCCAGTAGAGACGGGGTTTCACCATGCAGCCTAGGCTGGGAGGAGCAATTTAAATAGTGTTGTAATATTTTGTACACCGTGCACATGGTTCCCAGCTTAAGATGGTTCAACTTTACAATGGCGTGAAAACTATATGCATTCAGTAGAAATTGTACTTTGGGTACCTATCAATCATTCTTTCACTTTCAGTACAGTATTCAGTAAATTACATGAGATATTTTTATTATAAAACAGGCTTTGTGTTAGATAATTTTGCCCAAATGCAGGCTAACGTAAGTGTTCTAAGAATATTTAAGGTAGGCGAGACTAAACTGGTGTGTGGTAGGTTATGTGTATTAAATGCATTTTTGACTTAAGATATTTTTGATTTGGGATGGGTTCATCAGGATGTAACCCCATCATAAGTCATGGAGCATCTGTACGTTACTTTATGTATTCATATATATAAAGGATTCTATTCACAAAACCATGTATGCTGCATTTAACAAATAATTTGAGGAATTTTCAAGGGTATTTTTAACCATATACATTTGTGCTGATTTTAGATTCTGCCCCAACCCTAACCCACTTAAGATTCAGCAGCTCTCAGCAGGGCGCGGCGGCTCACGCCTGTAATCCCAGCACTTTGGGAGGCTGAGGTGGGCGGATCATGAGGTCAGGAGATCGAGACCATCCTGGCTCACATGGTGAAACCCTGTCTCAACTAAAAATACAAAAAATTAGCCAGGCGTGATGGCGGGTGCCTGTAGTCCCAGCTACTTGGGAAGCTGAGGCAGGAGAATGACATGAACCTAGGAGGCAGAACTTGCAGTGAGCCGAGACTGTGCCACTGCACTCCAGCCTGGGTGACACAGCAAGACTCCGTCTCAAAAAAAAAAAAAAAAAAAAAAAAAAAAGATTCAGCAGCTCTCTATAAGAGAGTAGGGACTGATACAAAGAAGGGAGCGGTCAGCTCTGCGGAAGGGTAGGTGGGTAAGGAAAGCTTTATGGAGTCATGGCACGTGAGTTGCATCATTTCAAGGTGAGGGTTAGCCAGTCTAATGAAGAAGGAAAGGGAATTCAAGTTAAAGAGAACAGTATATGCAAAGGCATAGAGGTTCAAAGTTGAGACAGGTTTTGAGGGTTGCAAATAAGATGGCATGGGCCAAGTGTAATGGCTTCATGCTTGTAATTCCAACACGTTGGGAGTTAAAAGGTGGGAGGATTGCTCAAGGCCAGGAGTTTGAGACCAGATTGGGCAACATAGTGAGACCCCATCTGTCTCTTTTTTTTTTTTAAGTATAGAAATTTATTTTTGACAAAAAGTAGGGGCTGGGCATGGTGGCTCACGCTTGTAATCCCAGCACCTTGGGAGGCCAAGTGGGGGCAGATCACCTGAGGCCAGATCACCTGGCCAAATGGTGAAACCATGTTTCTATTTAAAAAATACAAAAATTAGCTGGGTGTGGTAGTGCATGCCTGTAGTTCTAGCCACTTGGGAGGCTGAGGCAGGAGAATCTCTTGAACCTGGGAGGTGGAGGTTGCAGTGAGCCAAGATGGCGCCACAGTACTTCAGCCTGGGTGACAGAGTGAGACTCCATCTCAAAAAAAAAAGTAGGATAGCATGACTTGTGAGCAGGGCAAGGATTCGGAGAGGGGAGCAGCAGTGGGGCCAGACAGGTAGGCAGGTAGGAGGTGAGGCTTTGTATGCCCTACTCAGGAATGTGGGCATTAGGTCAGAGATAAGCAAGGTGGATTTCACTGATCCTCAGTGATCTTCAGGGCCAACTTGCACAAAAATAAGGCAGTATCTGCTGTGGAAAAGTCACTGGGAAGGGGCATCAGTTGAGAGTCAATCTGACTAGGGGTGAGATGGATTTTGGTTGATGGATTCAGTAAAGAAAGGTCTGTAAGGGCCAGGCACGGTGACTCACGCCTGTAATCCTAGCACTTAGGGAGGCAGAGGTGGGCAGATCACGAGGTCAGGAGATCGAGACCATCCTGGCCAACATGGTGAAACCCCATCTCTACTAAAAATACAAAAATTAGCTGGGTGTGGTGGCGGGTGCCTGTAGTCCCAGCTACTCTGGAGGCTGAAGCAGGAGAGTTGCTTGAACCAGGAGTTGGAGGTTGCAGTGAGCCGAGATCACGCCACTGCACTCCAGCTTTGTGACAGAGCGAGACTCCGTCTCAACAAAAAAAAGAAAAAGAAAAAGGTCTGTAACTTGAACATCATTTGGTGGGCTAAGTATTTTATTTGCAGGGTCATTTAATTCTCATTTCAACCCCTTTTATAAGTGAGGCGACAGGCCCAAGGTCCCTTTCCCGGGATGTTTTGGAAGAACAGTTCAAACCTTGGTTTTGCTGGGTGTAGAGTCTCAGTTTCTTCCTTTGCAGCCATTTGGTAGTAGAACAGCCGTGGTGTCCTAACATAGCCAACATAGCCATGGCTAACCTCCATCTCCTCGTCAGACCCCAGACCCAGACATCATCAGGATTTGAACCCACTTGGTCTGGCTCCAGAGCATGTACCATAACACAACATTGGAAGGTTAGTGCTCTTCAGTCCTTTGATCCGCAGCAGTGTGTGGAAGAGGCATATAGAGGAGGAGCATTTGAGTCTGGATGTTTTTGGAGGCTTCTCATACTTGATTGGTCCCTATAATTTATGAGGAAGAGAGGGATGGACGTGGTTGGAGTGTAGGCATCAGCGGAAGTCACATCCTGCCCAGACCAGCTCCCCATCCTCTGCCTATGCTATCAGCCTTGACGCACCCTTCCTCAGCACACTGGGCATCCAGGAGAAGTACCTGGCATCCTCGAACCAGTCAGTGGAGCAGGAAGCCATGCAGCTATAGCAACAAGGTGGATCCTGGAGAGCAGGATGCATAACCCAGCACTAGGGAAAGTGGAGGCTCCTGAAGCAGGTTGCAGACCCAAGAGCAAGTCCTCCCAGCGAGAGCTGGCGGGCTGGCAAGGGGATATTGAGCTCTGCAAAGGACTTCTGGCCAAAAAGCCAGACATGGTGCCAAGCAGAACACCTACCATACTGTCAGTGGTGTCTGTGAGCTCTGGGCCCTGCCACCAGAAAGTCGAGCACTGGTCCTACTCAGGCTGTGACGGAATGTGCTGCAATACAAGAGTTTATATTCTACTTTTTGTGACTTCCAAACTGTTCTTCAGTCTTGCGGGCCCAGGGGTTTGGGGAAGAATGAGGGAGTGTCACCTTCCCTTGGAATAATCAGTATTTCCCCAAAGTATATAATTCACATTCAGTCACATAGGATTGACATTCAGTCTCTAGTCAGGTGTTTTTATTAATCTTCAGTTTTTGGTTCTGAGGTTTGTTTGTTATTTAAAAAGATGAGGTCTTGGCTGGGCGCGGTGGCTCACGCCTGTAATCCCAGCACTTTGGGAGGCCGAGGCGGGTGGATCACAAGGTCAGGAGATCGAGACCATCCTGGTTAACACGGTGAAACCCCGTCTCTACTAAAAATACAAAAAATTAGCCGGGTATGTGGTGGGCGCCTGTAATCCCAGCTGCTCAGGGGGCTGAGGCAGGAGAATGGCGTGAACCCGGGAGGCGGAGCTTGCAGTGAGCCGAGATCGCGCCACTGCACTGCAGCCTGGGTGACAGACCGAGACTCTGTCTCAAAAAAAAAAAAAAAAAATGAGATCTCACTATATGCCCCAGGCTGGACTCAAACTCCTGGGCTCAAGCAGTCCTCCCACCTGAGACGCCTGAGTAACTGGGACTACAGGTGTGAGCCACCGTGTCCCAATATTTTCAGTTTTTTTTTTTTTTTTTTTTTTTTTTTTTGAGATGGAGTCTCGCTCTGTCGCCCAGGCTGGAGTGCAGTGGCCGGATCTTGGCTCACTGCAAGCTCCGCCTCCCGGGTTCATGCCATTCTCCTGCCTCAGCCTCCCCAGTAGCTGGGACTACAGGCGCCCGCCACCTCGCCCGGCTAGTTTTTTGTATTTTTTAGTAGAGACGGGGTTTCACCGTGTTAGCCAGGATGGTCTCGATCTCCTGACCTCGTGATCCGCCCGTCTCGGCCTCCCAAAGTGCTGGGATTAATATTTTCAGTTTTAACAGAGCCTCAAACTCAGCTTTCACAGGCAACACTTCCTGGCTAGACCTTTATTAATGTTTTATATTCATTTTATTTGTTTTATGGTTTTACTCTATTTTTGACGAGTGTTGACTAGTTTTCTATTTACAGTAGTGGTTAAAAGTTTACTTCAAGGCCGGGCACGGTGTCTCATGCCTGTAATCCCAGCACCTTGAGAGGCCGAAGCGGGCAGATCACAAGGTCAAGAGATCAAGACCATCCTGGCCAACATCGTGAAACCCTATCTCTACTAAAAAAATGTAAAAATTAGCTGGGCATGGTGGTGCATGCCTGTAGTTCTAGCTACTTGGGAGGCTGAGGCAGGAGAATTGTTTGAACCCAGGAGTCAGAGGTTACAGTGAACTGAGATTGTGTCACTGCACTCCAGCCTGGTGACAGAGTGAGACTTTGTCTCAAAAAAAAAGGTTTGCTTCAAAAATGAAATACAAGGCTGGGCACGTTGACTCATGCCTGTAAGCCCAGCACATTGGAAGGCTGACGTGGGCGGATCACCTGAGGTCAGGAGTTCGAGACCAGCCTGGCCAACATGGTGAAACCCCTCTCTACTAAAAACACAAAAATTAGCTGGGCATGGTGTTGCATGCCTATAATCCCAGCTACTAGGGAGGCTCAGGGAGAAGAATTGCTTGAACCCGGGAGGCAGAGGTTGCAGTGAGCCAAGATTGTGCCATTACATTCCAACCTGGGTGACACAGCGAGACTCCATCTCAAAAAAATATATAAGTTGTGTAAAGAAAAATATTAATATGTAATATGGCAGTTCCTATGAGAGTGTGGCAAAAATTAAGAGAGCTTGAAGTTTTTCTTTGCTCTTCTTGCAACTGGCTGGATGCAGTTCATATATTTTTCAACCAGTAGGTGGCACCCCAGCCTTATTTTTTGCAGTTGTAACCTGGTGTTAGAAGGGGCAGGACTGATGCCCTGGGCAAGACTGTTATGCCAAGTTTTATTTGCATACATTTGGACTTTTTTTTGTTTGTTTGTTTGAGACAAAGTCTCTCTCTGTTGCCCAGGCTGGAGTCCAGTGGCGCAATCTTGGCTCACTGCAACCTCCGCTTCCCAGGTTCAAGCAGTTCTCTGCCTTAGCATCCCGAGTAGCTGGGATTACAGGTGCCCACCAACACGCCTGGCTAATTTTTGTATTTTTAGTAGTGTCGGGGTTTCACCATGTTGTTCAGGCTGGTCTTGAACTACTGACCTCGTGATCTACCCGCCTTGGCCTCCCAAGGTGCTGGGATTACAGATGTGAGCCACCGCACCTGGCCACATTTGGACTTTTTTTTTTTTTTTTTTTTTTTTTTTTTTTTTTTTTTTTTGAGACGGAGTCTTGCTCTGTTGCCCAGGCTGGAGTGCAGTGGCCGGATCTCAGCTCACTGCAAGCTCCGCCTCCCGGGTTCACGCCATTCTCCTGCCTCAGCCTCCCGAGTAGCTGGGATTACAGGCGCCCGCCACCACGCCCGGCTACTTTTTTGTATTTTTTAGTAGAGACGGGGTTTCACCGTGTTAGCCAGGATAGTCTCGATCTCCTGACCTCGTGATCCACCCATCTCGGCCTCCCAAAGTGCTGGGATTACAGGCTTGAGCCACCGCGCACATTTGGACTTTTTAACACACATGAAGTGCTTGGTATTTTAGAGTGCTTCCACACACGTAATCCTCATTAGAGATAGACAAGATGGGGAGAATTAATAAGCCATTACCCATGTTATGGTGAGGAAGCAGAAAGATGAGAAGTTTGAACTTTGGTCAGTCTGGCTCTCTCATAAGCTGTTTTGCTGACTAAATTGTGAGTATCCCTCCTTTGGTATATTTATTGGTGAGAAGTCACAGTCCTTGTCCCACAGGTTTTGCAGCCAATCAGGAGAAAGAAATTAGGCACCTATAAAGTATTACTAAATCATAGATAGTTCACCAGTGGTTTGTGCAGTTGGCAAATTCATTTAGGGACATCTGTTCTGAAACAGCATGGAAATAGGACTGACTGTGCTTTGCTTTCTGGTTGTGACAGCCAGAGCCAAAGGCAGACGAATGAGGGGATATGAGGAGTCTACTGTGACTGGAACAGTATGAAAGCAACCTCAGCTCCCACGCCTGGCTCTATAGGGGATAATAACTGGGTGCTGCTTCCCAGCCTCTTTCATCTGAGAAGTTCAAAGCACCTCACCCCTATTAACACCCCACAGAGTAGGTAGGAAGTACCAATAGAGCAAGCCAGGGAAACTGAGGCCAGGAGGCACAGCCTGGGGCTAGCTGTGAATCACCTGTGGGGCCTAGAGCCCAGGAATCCTGACGCCCAGACTACTGGACAAATCCTTTATCAGGGCGTTAGGGTGGGTGCTATGCTTTTGAAAGCAGTACCAATGGCTGTGGTCATGGGTTTTGATGCTTGCCCATCACAGAGGCCCCAGCTGTCACCAAAACAAACCAAATGGGGGCTGGAAGGCATCCTTTACAACTTTATGGCTTCATATGCAAGCACCTTCAGCATTTTCTGCAGCCATCGAGTGGGGATAGGTGGAAATAATTCAGGGCCTTTATTTTCAGGCCATGGTTTGACAGCAAGGGTATTTTCTTCCCCAGTAAATGTAGCTTCTGTCTACCTTCCACTGGCAGCAAACTGATTTTCTGTTCTCTGCATATACTGAGGGGATCTGCACAGTGCAGAAAGGAAGATGTCAGATCCAAGTGAGGCCTGTGCAGTGTGAAATGTCTAGGGTAGAAGAAAGACCATCCTCCATTATGGCTGGCATGTGGCAGTCATCCTTAAGATTATTTTTAAATTTCCTAATATAGGAAAGTAAAAAACTTAGAAAATGAAAGAGAAGGCCAAGCATGGTGGCTCATGTCTGTAATCCCAGCACTTTGGGAGGCCAAGGCGGGCAGATCATCTGAGGTTGGGAGTGTAAGACCAGCCTGGCCAACATGGCGAAAACCTGTCTCTGCTAAAAATGCAGAAAAATTAGCAGGGCATGGTAGCATGCGCCTGTAATTCCAGCTACTTGGGAGACTGAAGCAGGAGAATTGCTTGAACCCGAGAGGCAGAGGTTTTAGTGAGCTGAGATCGCGCCATTGCACTCCAGCCTGGGTAACAAGATCGAAAGTCCATCTCAAAAAAAAAAAAAAACGAAAATGAAAAGAGAAAATGAGTCACCCAGAATCCCATAACAGAAGCTTTCTATGGGGTCATCTGTTTAAAAGAAAAATAAATTCTATATTCAAATCTATATTTTGTGTATTCTCTTTTTTCTCATCTCTGTAAACATCTGGAGGTATTTTGTATATTCTTTCCGTCTTATTTTTGTATACCTAGGGATGGATATTGCATTTATCTAAGTGGGATATTTTATGATTGTGTTATATCCTGCCTTTTTCAGTTAACACCATTCCATGTAATAAAAAACAGATACAATTCCTGTAATTCCAGCATTCTGGGAGGCTGATGTGGGAGGATCACTCGAGCCAGGACGTGGAGGCTGCAGTGAGCTATGATCGTGCCACTGCACTCTAGCCTGGGCAACAGAGTGAGACCCTGTCTGAAACAATCAAGTAAATAACCTTTTTAATGTCACCATGGTAATAGTCCATGGTTTGGCTATAACATTGTTTACCTATCCATACTCCCGTGGTTAGCCTACTACTAGCCTACAAGTCATCACCAATTTTTACTTTTGTAAATAGTGTGATAATTAATATCTTTGTACTAAAATCATTGTCTGAATCTCTGATTTTTAACTTGTGAGGTAGTCCTGGAAATGAAATAATTGACATATTCCAGGTTCGGGATTCATGTTGCCAAAATGCTTTCCAAAAAAGATACCACTTTACATCTCACTGATAGTGTCTGAAATTGCTCTTCTCATCTCCAGACTTCACTTGACAATTCTCTACAACTTCGGGAGGGAGGAAGACCTCTCTGAGTGCCTTAGAAGGGACCTTCCTGGTCATCCCTACTAACCAATGACATTAGGTTATATGCATTTCTTGGCTCTGAACTGGGGACCTCAACAATTAGAAGACAGTATAGAATTGGAAGAACTTAGCAGGAACCATAGGTAATTGGAAAGGTTTCCAGCCTAAGAGGCTTATGCATGAGGATGAGGCCCTAAAGCCCACAGAGCTGAAGCACATCCATTCTGCCTGGATTAGCAAAATGCCCACCAGCTGGTGGCTGAGAATATAGGAAGTATGGTCCCATTAGGATCTGTGGGAAAGAGAAAGGGGAGGTCGATTTGAGGAATTCTCTGTCCCTTTCTCAAGAATCCTAAGCGGGGGGAGGAGTGGCTTCAGACCCACTGAAGCACTTTTAAGGACCACACCAATTTTGAAAGCAGTGAAGTGGCCCAATTATCCCGGAATCCTGGAGGGAAATTCTCTAGCAAAACACTAGTCCCCTCCTCTCTCTTTTCTTCTCTTGTTTCTGGCTTTTGAGCCTTTACTTACCCAGCCTGATCTGGGCCGTTCACTGTCTTTTCTTGTCCCATTTAGAAGGAATTACAGCACATACCTCCATGGCATCAGGCCTGCTAAAGATGGGGAAACCCATGTGCCTCACTCATTTCGAGCCCAGTGTGACCTTTTCCAGCCAGGGACCTAACTCAGCCCAGGTGTCGAGGTGGGCCAAGACGGGCTGTGACGGAATGGGGTGGGGATTTAGGGGCCAACTGAGGTGGGAAAAAGACAGTAAAAAAAGACAGTATTGGTAAATACTCTGGATTTGGTAAATACTCTGGTATTCTCTGGATGAGAATACACGGCAAGGGCTTTTTTCCCTCCTCATTCTAAAATTCTGAAGCAGTTGTGGAGAAGGGACATGAGAGGCCCCTTCGTAGCCATCCCAAATAAACTTGAATTTTTTTTTTTGAAGACAGGATCTTGCACTGTCGCCCAGGCTCACTGCGATTTCCACCTACCGGGCTCAAGCCATCTTCCACCTCAGCCTACTCAGTAGCTGGGACTAGGCCCATACCCCCATGCCTGACTAATTTTTGTATTTTTTGTAGAGATGGGGTTTCGCTATCTTGCCCGGGCTGGTCTGGAACTCCTGAGCTCAGGCTATCCTCCTGCCTCAGCCTCCCAGAGTGCTGGGATTATAGGCATGAGCACCCGGCCAAATGTGAAGTCTAATGCAGTGTGCTTGCTATGTCAGTTTAGCTTCCAGGAATGTCCCCAGTGCCTCCCATTGCACTGAATTATCACCTCCAAGTTCTTCCTATATATTAATCCTGGAGCCTGCACATTGCTTTGTGGAGTCACAGAAACAGCAGAGAAGGGAGACTGGGACATGGGTTAAGATTTCCTTCAACTATGGCCGGGTGTGGTAGTTCACACCTATAATCCCAGCACTTCGGGAGGCCGAGGTTGGGCGGATCACGAGGTCAGGAGATCAAGACTCCTGGCTAACACAGTGAAACCCTATCTCTACTAAAAAATACAAAAAATTAGCCGGGCGTGGTGGTAGGCACCTGTAGTCCCAGCTACTAGGGAGGCTGAGGCAGGAGAATGGCATGAACCTGGGAGGCGGAGCTTGCAGTGAGCCGAGATTGTGCCACTGCACTCCAGCCTGGGCAACAGAGTGAGACTCCATCTCAAAAAAAAAGATTTCCCTCAACTCATAAATCATAATATCAGTAATCTCAAAGGTCACATAATTTATTATTTTTGATAGAGACGGGGTCTCGCTATGTTGCCCAGGCTGGTCTTGAATTCCTGGGCTCCAGCAATCTGCCTGCCGTGGCCTCCCAAAGTGCTAGGATTACAGGTGTGAGCTACCTCACCTAGTCACATAATCTTTTCTGAGATAAAAGTTTCACATAATCTTTTTTGAGCTAAAAGTCACTCCTCTGTATAGACAAGAAAATCTCAGATTAGCTTTACTCTAGAGGAGAAAAGGGAGAGAATGTCTCCCTGCCTTCCTTCTTTCCACAAATATTTCTTTAATACCATCATATATATTCAATCCTGTACCTAGCCCACCACCGATTTGAAGACTTGATGCTTTTCAGAGTCTCAGATTTTTTTTTTTCTTTTCAGGCCTAGTCTTGCTGTGTCGCCCAGGCTGGAGTGCTGTGACACTATCTCGGCTCACTGCAACATCTGCCTCCCGGGTTCAAGCAATTCTCTGCCTCAGCCTCCCTAGTAGCTAGGATTACAGGCAACTGCCACCACGCCCGGCTAATTTTTGTATTTTTAGTAGAGACCAGGTTTCACCATCTTGGCCAGGTTGGTCTTGAACTCCTGACCTCGTGATCCACCCGCCTTGGCCTCCCAAAGTGCTGGATTTACAGGTGTGAACCACCGTGCCCAGCCCAGAGTCCTGGATTTTACTCTTTTATTTCTAGACAAAGGGTTACAGTTCCCAGAGAGCTGTAAGGAGAAGATTGGGTGGAGATGAGAGATGAATCAGCCTCTGACACCCCCAGGGTGACATACCTGTCTGCTGCCCCCACAGACATTCCTGGCTCCTTACTCAGTGGGTAGGTGGGACTAGGGGGATTCTGAGAGGAGGGGGACCTTCTTTGCAGAAACCTGCCTTTTCCACTCCCCATACAGCAGGGATGGGGTGGACCCTGTGAACAGGGTGAAGAATTTCAAGGAACTAAGAGTGAAATCAGGTTAAGAAAACCTAAACTTGGTCAATGAGCCTGGAAATTGGTCCAGTTCACAGTCTTTTCTCATTTAAGACAATTCTTTTCTGCCAGAGACTAGGGTGGAATTAGATTGAGAGGAGAGTAAGAAGGCTTTCTTTTCATTTTAATTTTACTTATTTTTTGGAGACAGAGTCTTGTTCTGTTGCCCAGGCTGAAGTGCAGTGGTGCAATCTCGGCTCACTGCAACCTCTGCCTCTCGGGTTCAAGCGATTCCTCTGCCTCAGCCTCCCAAGTAGCTGGGATTACAGGAGCCCACCACCACACTCAGCTTATTTTTTGTATATATATATATATTATTATTTTTTAGGTGGAATTTTGCTCTCATTGCCCAGACTGGAGTGCAATAGCACAATCTAGGCTCACTACAACCTCCGCCTCTTGGGTTCAAGCGATTCTCCTGCCTCAGCCTCCCGAGTAGCTGGGATTACAGGAGCCCACCACCACACTCAGCTTATTTTTTGTGTGTGTGTGTATATATATATATATTTTTTTAAGATGGAATTTTGCTCTTATTGCCCAGACTGGAGCGCAGTAGCACAATCTAGGCTCACTGCAACCTCCGCCTCCCGCATGCAAGTTATTCTCCTGCCTCAGCCTCCCAAGTAGCTGGGATTGCAGGTGTCAGCTACCGCACCCGGCCATTTTTTGTACTTTGTAGTAAAGGTGGGGTTTCACCATGTTGGCCATGCTGGTCTCGAACTCCTGACTTCAGGTGACCCACACACCTCGGCCTCCCAAAGTGCTGGGATTACAGGTGTGAGCCATGGCACCTGGCCAAATGTAGATATTTTTTAACTGGTGAACTGCTAACATACAAAACTGACATATGTGTGACTGTTTTGGCCAAAGTATATGGAAACGGGAAACTGACCACTCGGCTCCTGCCCCATGGCAGCTTCTGGGAAACCACCTGAACACAGTTTGAAAACAGCTATTGTAGTTTAAAAATCATGGGACTGGCCGGGTGCGGTGACTCATGCCTGTAATTCCAACACTTTGGGAGGCTGAGGCAGGTGGATCACCTGAGGTCAGGAGTTCAAGACCAGCCTGACTAATGTGGTGAAACCCTGTCTCTACCAAAAAAATAATAATACAAAAATACAAAAATTAGCTGGGTGTGGTATCGTGCACCTGTAATCCCAGCTACTCAGGAGGCTGAGACAGGAGAATCACTTAAACCCAGGAGGCAGAGGTTGCAGTGAGCTGAGATGGCACCACTGAACTCCAGCCTGGGTGACAGAGCAAGACTCCATTTGAAAAAAAAAGATAGGCCGGGCGCGGTGGCTCAAGCCTGTAATCCCAGCACTTTGGGAGGCCGAGACGGGCGGATCACGAGGTCAGGAGATCGAGACCATCCTGGCTAACACAGTGAAACCCCGTCTCTACTAAAAAATACAAAAAACTAGCCGGGCGAGGTGGCGGGCGCCTGTAGTCCCAGCTACTCGGGAGGCTGAGGCAGGAGAATGGCGTAAATCCGGGAGACGGAGCTTGCAGTGAGCTGAGATCTGGCCACTGCACTCCAGCCTGGGCCACAGAGTGAGACTCCGCCTCAAAAAAAAAAAAAAAGAAAAAAAAAGATAATAATAACAATAATAATAATGGGACTTGGGCCGGGCATGGTGGCTCACGCCTGTAATCCTAGCACTTTGGGAGTCCAAGGTAGGCGAGTTGCTTGAGCTCAGGAGTTCGAGCCCAGCCAGGGCAACATGGTGAAAATCCATCTCTACTAAAATACAAAAAATTAGCCAGGCATGACGGTATGTGCCTGTAGTCCCAGCTACTCGGGAGGGTGACACAAGAGAATTGCTTGAACCCAGGAGGCAGAGGTTGCAGTGAGCCGAGATCGTGCCACTGCACTTCAGCCTGGGTGACAGAGCAAAACTCTGTCTCCAAAAAAAAAGAAAAGAAAATCATGGGGCTTGGAGTCAGACCCTGTTTCCACTCCTCAGCACGTGAGTAGTTGTACAACCTTGGTTATTAGGTTATTTAGCTGTTCTGAGCTTCAGTCTTTTTATTTGCAAAACAAAGGTAATAACATGTATTACTGTGAGGATGAAGGTATGAAACTACCTGGCACACACTTGTCATGCCTGCTGGGGCTGCTACTGTACTCTGTTCTCTAGGAAGAAGCAGAAATGGGCACTGTTGGTCAGAAAAGCAAGCCTTGATGCAAGCCTCTGGACATCTGGATGTGTGTGTGTGTGTGCGTGTGTGTGTGTGTCTGTCAGAGAGAGAGAGAGAGGGAGATGGAGGCAGGGAAGAGTACCTTGCTTTTTCTGGAAGGAGCCACAGTGGCCTTGGCCTTGCTGGGGTGCCTGGCTGGTTTTGAGAAGGCAGTGTTGGCCTCCATCACCTACTCCTGTGGATTCTACAGAGCCATTTGGATTTGACCTTCTGAAGTAACTATGCATAACAGAGGGAAGAGTAGATAACTTTAGTAGGTCATTTTAGGTTGCAGATTTTCTCCATACCATTCAAATTCTTGGGAGGAGAAGGTATTTGCAAGCGCTGGGCCTCCATTTTCTTGGGGATAATATGGCAATATAGAAAAGATAAGGCTGAGATCCCTTGAATCTGTGTGAGCCCCAGTCTCTGGACAGCCCTTCCTCATCCCAGGACTAGCTGTATTTCCATTTCCATAATGGTCTGGAACTAATCCTGGTTACCAGGCATTTGGAAGGGTAGTTTTATTTTATTTTTTTTGAGACGGAGTCTTGCTCTGTCGCCCAGGCTGGAGTGCATTGGCTGGATCTCAGCTCACTGCAAGCTCCGCCTCCCGGGTTTATGCCATTCTCCTGCCTCAGCCTCCTGAGTAGCTGGGACTACAGGCACATACTGTCATGCCTGGCTAATTTTTGTATTTTTAGTAGAGACGAGGTTTCACCGTGTTAGCCAGGATGGTCTCAATCTCCTGACCTTGTGATCCGCCTGTCTCGGCCTCCCAAAGTGCTGGGATTACAGGCTTGAGCCACCATGCCCGGCCGGAAGGATAGTTTTAAACCCAAGTTCTGGCCAGGTGCAGTGGCTCACACCTGTAATCCCAACACTTTAGGAGGCTGAGGCTGGAGAATCACCTGAGGCCAGGAGTTCAAGACCAACCTGGACAATATAGCAATACCCTGTCTCTACAAATTTTTTTTTTTTAGACAGAGTCTCGCTCTGTCGCCCAGGCTGGAGTGCAGTGGCCGCGTTCTCAACTCACTGCAAGCTCCGCCTCCCAGGTTCCATGCCCGGCTAATTTTTTGTATTTTTTTTTGAGACGGAGTCTCGTTCTGTCGCCCAGACTACAGTGCAGTGTCCTGATCTCAGCTCACTGCAAGCTCTGCCTCCCGGGTTCAAGCCATTCTCCTGTCTCAGTCTCCCGAGTAGCTGGGACTATAGGCACCCGCTACCACGCCAGGCTAATTTTTTGTATTTTTAGTAGAGACGGGGTTTCACTGTGTTAGCCAGGGTGGTCTCGATCTCCTGACCTCGTGATCCACCCGCCTCGGCCTCCCAAAGTGCTGGGATTACAGGCGTGAGCCACCGTGCCTGGCCAATTTTTTGTATTTTTAGGAGAGATGAGGTTTCACCGTGTTAGCCAGGATGGTCTCCATCTCCTGACCTCGTGATCTGCCCACCTCGACCTACCAAAGTGCTGGGATTACAGGCATGAGTCACCGCACCCAGCCCCCAATTTTTTTTTTAAAAGTTAGCAAGGCATGGCTGGGCGCGGTGGCTCACGCCTATAATCCCAGCACTTTGGGAGGCCAAGGCAGGCAGATCACCTGAGGTCAGGAGTTCGAGACCAGCCTGACCAATATGGAGATACCCCATGTCTACTAAAAGTACAAAATCAGCCAGGCATGGTGGCGTGCGCCTGTAATCCCAGCTACCTGGGAGGCTGAGGCAGGAGAATTGCTTGAACCTGGGAGGTGAAGGCTGTGATGTGCCAAGATCATGCCATTGCACTCCAGCCTGGGCAACAAGAGCAAAACTCCGTCTCAAAAAACAAAACAAAATATTAGTCAGGCACAATGGCACACATCTGTAGTCCTAGCTACTCAGAAACCTGAGGCCAGGGGATTGCTTGAGCACAGTTCAAGGCTGCAGTGAGCTATGATCATGCCACTGCACTCCAGCCTGGTTAACAGAGGGAGACCCTGTCTCAAAAATAAAAATAATAAATATGTCCAAGTTTTGAGCACTTTCCAGTATACAGAACCCTGCGGGAGTCACTGTGGGAAGAAAGGAGGAATAATGGGACAAAGGTACCATTATCCAGGAGCTCTCTGAGGAGATGAGAAATCCAGGATAGCTGCAAACCCAGAGGTAGGATTAAGTACATATGAAATCAGAACTGAACACATGTACCTACATACATGGAAAGTGTTGGTAAAACAGCATATCCAAAGCTCTGTACATGTGTTAAAGGGAGTGGCTGGCTGGGCGCGGTGGCTCTCACCTGTAATCCCAGCACTTTGGGAGGCTGCGGCGGGCGGATCACAAGGTCAGGATATCGAGACCATCCTGGCTAACATGGTAAAACCCTGTCTCTACTAAAAATACAAAAAATTAGCTGGACATGGTGGCGGGCGCCTGTAGTCCCAGCTACTCAGGAGGCTGAGGCAGGAGAATGGTGTGAGCCCAGGAGGCGGAGCTTGCAGTGAGCCTAGATCACGCCACTGCACTCCAGCCTGGGCGACAGAGCAAGACTGTGTCTCAAAAAAAAAAAAAAAAAAAAAAAAAAGGAGTGGCTACCCTAGTTGTGACCTAGAGATGGGCTTTGAAATTTGGAAAAGGTTAAAAAGAACATGATCAAGTGGAGGGGACAATGGGAAGGGGAGGTCACTAAGAAATTTCCAGTGGAACTTGGCATTCTTACCTGCTTTTTCTTCTGGGACAGATTTTTAAATTAAGATATAATTCATGTACCATAAAGTTCACCTTTTTAAAGTGTAAAATTCAGTGGTTTTTAGTATATTCACAAAGCTGTGCAACTATTTAAATCTAGAACATTTCATTACCCCAAAAGAAACTCTGGGCTGGGCGCAGTGGCTCACACATGTAATCCCAACACTTTGGGAGAATGAGGCGGGCGGATCACGAGGTCAAGAGATCGAGACCAGCCTGGCCAACATGTTGAAACCCTGTCTTTACTGAAAAATACAAAAATTAGCCAGGCGTGTTGGCATGTGCCTATAATCCCAGCTACTTGGGAAGCTGAGGCAGGAAAATCTCTTGAACCCAGGAGGCAGAGGTTGCAGTGAGCCGAGATGGTACCACTGCACTCCAGCCTGGCAACAGAGTGAGACTCCTTCTCAAAAAAAAAAAAAGAAAAGAAAAGAAAAAGAAACTCTGTACCCATTAGCAGTGGGTCTGAATTTTTTTTTTTTTTTGCAGTCAGAGTCTCACTCTGTTGCCCAGGCTGGAATGCAGTGGCGTGATCTCAGCTCACCACAACCTCCGCCTCCCGGGTTCAAGCAATTCTCCTGCCTCAGTCTCCCAAGTAGCTGGGATTACAGGCGCCCACCACCATGCCCAGCTAATTTTGTACTTTTAGTAGAGACGGGGTTTCACCATGTTGGCCAGGCTGGTCTCAAACTCCTGACCTCAGGTGATCCACCCGCCTTGGCTTCCCAAAGTGCTGGGATTACAGGTGTGAGCCACTGCGCCCGTCTTTTTTTTTTTTTTTTTGAGAGAGAGAGTCTCACTCTGTCACCCAGGCTGGAGTGGCAGTGGCACAATCTTGGCTCGCAACCTCTGCCTCCCATGTTCAAGCGATTCTCCCGCCTCAGCCTCCCGAGTAGCTGGGACTATAGGCGCATGCCACCATGCCTGGCTAATTTTTGTATTTTTAGTAGAGATGGGGTTTCGCCATGTTGGCCAGGCTGATCTCAAACTTCAGGCCTCAAGTGATCTGTCTGCCTCGCCCTCCAAATTGCTGAGATTACAGGCATGAGCCACTGTGCCTGGCCTTGAAATTGTTCAAATATCAAATGTAGGCCAGGAAAAGATGGCAAGAAATGTTCACCGAGAGATTAAAAAAAAAGTCATGGACAAAAAGGTTTAGGATCCTTGTGGTCAGAACCTGGTGCCTAATATGTGCAACTATTATGTACCCATAAAAACATTAAAAATGAAAAGAGCCTGGACATTAAGCATTGAAACATTAAAAATGAAAAGAGCCTGGACGTGGTGGCTCACGCCTGTAATCTCAGCAGTTTGGGAGGCTGAGATGGGTGGATTGCTTGAGCTGAGGAGTTCAAGACCCACCTGGGCAACATAGTGAAAGTCTGTCTCTACAAAAATTAGCTGAGCATGGTGGTGCACACCTGTAGTCCCAGCTACTTGAGGGGCTGAGGTGGGATGATAGCTTGAACCTGGGAGGTCAAGGCTGCAGTGAGCCGAGATCGTGGCACTGCACTTCAGCCTGGGTGACCAAGTGAGACCCTGTCTCAAGAAAAAAAAAAAAAGAGAAAAGAAAAGGGCTGGGCGTGGTGGCTCACGCCTGTAATCCCAGCACTTTGGGAGGCCGAGACGCGCGGATCACGAGGTCAGGAGATCGAGACCATCCTGGCTAACATGGTGAAACCCCATCTCTACTAAAAAAATACAAAAAACTAGCCGGGCGAGGTGGCGGTCGCCTGTAGTCCCAGCTACTCGGGAGGCTGAGGCAGGAGAATGGCATAAACCCAGGAGGCGTAGCTTGCAGTGAGCCGAGATTGCGCCACTGCACTCCAGCCTGGGCGACAGAGCGAGACTCTGTCTCAAAAAAAAAAAAAAAAAAAAAAAAAAAGAGAGAGAAAAAAGAAAATAAAAGAAGCTGGTGCCTAAGCCAGCTCACATTTAGCCCTAGTAAGCATCTGATTTAGAGATATTCCAATGCACAGCATCTGGTTTAAAATCCTTCAACACCGACACACTACCTTAGGGCAGCTTACTTCTCCCCATATGGGGCAACCACGAGTGGTCCAGAGCTAACAGACAAAAGTCAGAGGCTGAGAGAAAAGAAAGAAGTTCCTTTCCCAGGACTTGCCCATTAAGAGAGAGTCACCAGACCTGTCTGGTGAGAGAAATCAGGTCACCTCTAGAGCTGAGTGGAGTTATTTGCCCTGCCTAGAGTCCCTGGTTTGGAGCCTTGAAATCTGACACACCTCTAGGAAAGGAAGGGAGATAACAGGGGACCCAGAAGGCATCAGAGTGGTCCTGCCGGCTTCCTCTGTAGAAGCAGGAGTTCTGACAAAGCCCATCAGTTTTGAGTACCATAGGTATAGCCAAGCTTGGACCCTGGGCTCAGCTGTATCTTGCCAGGTGGAAGAGTGACCACCTGATGTGAGGGCAGCATTATCAGGGGCTCAGCAGGCATGCAGGTCAGCTTTGGCAATAAGGCTGCTCCTCAGGACTGGGCCTGCCTCATGATGCTGCTTTGGGCATAAAAATGCTGGCCAAATCCTAGACTTACTGAAGCTGGAAGGATTCCTTAATAGCTGACATTTGAGGCTGGGTGAGGTGGCACAAGCCTGTAACCCTAGCACTTTGGGGCCAAGGCAGGAGGATCGCTTGAGCCCAGGAGTTTGAGACCAGCCTGGCCAACATGGTGAAACCTTGTCTCTACTAAAAATAAAACAAAAAATTAGCTGGGTGCAGTGGCAGGCACCTGTAGTCCCACCTACCAGGAGGCTGAGGTGGGAGGATCGCTTGAGACCAAAAGCTCGAGGTTGCCGTGAGCTGAGATCACGCCACTGTCATGCCTGGGGTGACAGAGCCAGACCCTGTCTCAAAAATAAAAAATAATAAAAAATAGGCCAGGCGTGGTGGCTGATGCCTGTAATCCCAGCATTTTGGGAGGCCGAGGTGGGTGGATCACAAGGTCAGGAGTTCGAGACCAGCCTCATCAACATGGTGAAACCCCGTCTCTACTAAAAATACAAAAAATTAGCTGGGCATGCTGGTGCATGCCTGTAATCCCAGCTGCTAAGGAGGCTGAGGCAGGAGAATCGCTTGAACCCTGAAGGCGGAGGTTGCAGTGAGCCAAGATTGTACCACTGCACTCTAGCCTGGGCAACAGAGTGAGACTCTGTCTAAAAAAAGAAATAATAAGGCCAGGCGCGGTGGCTCACGCCTGTAATCCCAGTACTTTGGGAGGCTGAGGTGGGTGGATCACGAGGTCAGGAGATCGAGACCAACCTAGCTAACACGGTGAAACCCCGTTTCTACTAAATATACAAAAAATTAGCTGGGCGTGGTGGCAGACACCTGTAGTCCCAGCTACTCAGGAGGCTGAGGCAGAATGGCGTGAACCCGGGAGGCGGAGCTTGCAGTGAGCCGAGATCGCGCCACTGCACTCCAGCCTGGGTGACAGAGCGAGACAACGTCTCAAAAAATAAAATAAAATAATAAAAAATTAGCTGGGTGTCATGGCAGTCCCCTGTAGTCCCAGCTACTAGGAGGAGGCTGGAGGATCACTTAAGACCAGAAGCTCAAGCTGAGATCACGCCACTGTCGCACCCGGGTGAGGGAACCCGACCCTGTCTCAAAAAGAAAAAAAAAAAAATGACCTGGAGTGGTGCTCACTCCTGTAATCCCAGCACTTTGGGAGGCCGAGACAGGCGGATCACCTGAGGTCAGGAGTTCGAGACCATCTGACTAACACGGTGAAACCTCGTCTCTACTAAAAATACAAAAAATTAGCCGGGCGTGGTGGCAGGCGCCTGTCGTCCCAGCTACTCGGGAGGCTGAGACAGGAGAATGGCGTGAGCCCAGGAGGCGGAGCTTGCAGTGAGCCGAGATCGTGCCACTGCACTCCAGCCTGGGCAACAGAGCAAGACTCTGTCTAAAAAAAAAACAAAACTAAATTTGTTGAGCCTGTTCCTGTGGGTTACTTTACAGCAACTATAAAAGGAAGGTACTGTTTTTCAGTTCCCCTGTTTATAAATGAGGACACAAAGATAAGCAAGATTAAGAGCCTTGGTCAAGGCAGGCTGGGAGTCAAACCCAGGCCGTCTGAGTCCAAAACCGCAAATTTCTCTTTTTTTGGGGGGGGGTGGGGGAGGGGACAGAGTCTCACTCTGTTGCCCAGGCTGGACTGCAGGCACGATATCGGCTCACTGCAAGCTTTGCCTCCTGGGCTCACGCCATTCTTCTGTCTCAGCCTCCCGAGTAGCTGGGACTACAGGCGCCCGCCACCACGCCCGGCTAATTTTTTGTATTTTTAGTAGAGACGGGGTTTCACTGTGTTAGCCAGGATGGTCTCGATCTCCTGACCTCGTGATCCGCCCGCCTCAGCCTCCCAAAGTGCTGGGATTACAGGCGTGAGCCACCGCGCCAGGCCAAAACCGCAAATGTTCACTCTTGTGTTAGCCTTTAGTCCAAGTCCCTTATGATACAGAGGGAAACTGAGGCCCAGGGATGTATAACGGCTTTTCCAAGGTTGCACAGCCAGCCAGCCAGGGACACAATCCAAGCCTCTCGGCGACAGGTCCAGGGCTGCCTGGACTCCGGAGTGTGGTGGGGGCATCTTGGCGGCCTTTTTCCAGCCGACCCCGCCGCCAGCCCGGCCCAGGCCCAGCCGGGTGAGCTGATGACTCAACGGGCGGGCACTGCATTTTGCTATCCTGCCTCGTCCCGCTGCTCTAGAGGGTTCCCAGCTCTCGGGCCAGACGGGTGACAACTTGTCTGAGTGAAACCGGGAAAGCGCCGCCCCTCGGCGCTCAGCAGGCGGCTGGGGCGCCGCTCAGTCAGCCAGCGAGTCGTGGCGTCCGCCAGTCCTGGCGGGCGGCGGGAAACTCGCCGCGCGCGGTCCGCCGCTCAGTTTCCCATTGGCTCGTCGGGCCCCCCGGGGTGGTACCCTGGGGCAGCTCCCTCCTGTGATTGGGTGGTAGAGCCTCGGGCCCCGCCTCCAGTCCTGGCTCTGAAGGCGGGACCGAGCAATGCGGCCGCAGGTTCCGGCGTGTTGCTGGCTGCAGAGAGCGGAGGCGGCGGGCTTGGCAGGCACCGCTCCCAGCGGCCGTTCCCACCCAGCTCGTCCTTCCTCCCCACCAGCCCGTTTCCTTTTGTCTCCATCTCCGAACTCTTTGGGACGTGACCCTCTCCTAAGATCTGGGCTTTTATGGCGGCACTGTACCCCTGCCTCAAATCGTACTTCCCTCCGCTGAGATCTGAGCCCTTGATGAGACTGTGACCCGCCTGTAAATCGGGTGCTCAGTGCCGCTCACTACTGCAGCGCTGTCCTTAGATCTCATGCCGGAGACTTCACTATTTCCTGTCCCGCTCCACCTGAGCTCGTCAGCCTCCCGCGCTGCGGCTCCCACTCACCTCCCCTCGGCCCTGCAGAGGAGGCTCGGCGCCTCCTGTGCGTTCACCTGACCCTCCCGGTCCCATCCAGTTTGACTGGGGCCGCCCTGATGGAGACAGCCGGACCCCGGCCTCACCTGGACTCAAAGTCTTGCGTGCAGGTCACTGAGCCACCCAGGGAGGTCAGGGCCCTAACTAAGAGGTCGAAAGTCAGGATCTCTAAATCAGATTCCAGTTCCACTCCCAACCCATCGCCAAGAACTGGAGAGAGACAGGAGGAGTGTCACAGGGGAACTTTATTGAGAGGAAACATGGTCTCACACCCAGCAGACATGCTTTCCTTCAATGTCGGTCTTGCACTGGCGCGCGCGCGCGCGCGCGCACACACACACCCCCATCTCCAGCCCCTGCCACTGTCCAGTTCTCAGCCACAAGGCGGGACACTCCTCAATTCCTACAACCAGAGGCAGCAGGGGCAGGAGTGAGGCAAGAGGGAGGGGAGAAGTAGCCTCGTCCTGGGGTCGGGAGGAAGCGGTGCGGAGAGCAGGGCTGGGGGCATGACCAGTGGTTAGGTGCGCTCAACAGCTGCAAGAAAAGTGGGATCCCCAGCCCCAGGTGGCCTCAGCTCTGCCAGTCCCTCTCCACGGAGCCGTTTGAAGCAAGAACAGCGCCTGGGGGAGAAGGGTGGGGCCTCCCACCCCATATTAGTCCTCTCGGCAGGGTGGGGGACTGAAGGGGGCAGGGCAGGGCGGGGCGGTGGTGGGCAACACTCAGCTCTGGGGCTCCTGGGGAGCCTCGCCCCCCTCTTCCCCGGCGTTGTCGGCCGTCCACAGCGTCAGGTTGTCTCGCAGCAGCTGCATGATGAGGGTGCTGTCTTTGTAGGAGTCCTCGCTGAGGGTGTGCAGATCAGCCATGGCCTCGTCGAAAGTGGTCTTGGCCAGCGAGATGGCCTCCTCGGGGCTGTTGGCGATCTCGTAGTGGAAGACGGAAAAGTTCAGGGCCAGGCCCAGGCGGATGGGATTGGTGGGCGGCATCTCCTTCTTGCTGATGTCCATGGCCTCCTGGTAGGCTGACCGGGCTGAGTCAATGATGCGCTTCTTGTCGTCACCAGTGGCCACCTCGGCCAAATAGCGGTAGTAGTCGCCCTTCATCTTCAGGTAGAAGACCCTGCTCTCCGCGTCCCCAGCCTCCTTGATGAGATGGCTGTCCAGCAGGCCCAGCACGGTGTCGCACACGCCCCGGAGCTCAGTCTCCACCTTCTCCCGGTACTCACGCACCTCGGGGCCCTTCTCCTCCGAGCCCTCCTCGTTGCTTTTCTGCTCAATACTGGACAGGACCCTCCAGGCAGCCCTCTGGCCGCCCACCACATTCTTGTAGGCTACTGAGAGCAGGTTTCGCTCTTCGCAGGAGAGCTCCTCACCTTTCTCCACGGCGCCCTTCATGAAGGCTGCCATGTCCTCATAACGTTCGGCCTGCTCTGCCAGCTTGGCCTTCTGGATCAGACTGGCTCTCTCCATGGCTCTGGGGACACACAGGCGGGCGGCGGGCTAACTGCTGCCTGGGACCAATGCCGGACTCTGTGCCTCTCCTGCTCTTGGCCTGCCTTTTGGCTGGGTGGCCAGGCCCAGAGAAGGGTGGGGAGGAGCAGGGGGCGGGACCAGGGCCCAAGACCTGCCTCCCTCTCCTCTCCTCCCCACACCCTTTCCGGCTCTGCAGTAAAGGTAAAAAGGCTGGGATGTGGGGGTGAGTCATCAGAACAGTCAGCAGAAGAAATCTGGGCGTGGGCCCCACCTGCACAGGCACCTTTCCAGGCTCTAGGCTGCCCCCTCTTGTTCGGGGCTGGCATCACATGGCTGCTCACATCAGGAAACTGCCTGGCTTCTCAAATCAGATCCTCCTTCACAGTGCCCTTACAGAGGCTAAGGGCGGCTTTAGCCCCTGGCTGCTTCTGCCTCGACAGAGCCCATAAAGGTTCAGGAGGATGGGGTTCCTAATCCTGCCAGGTAACTTCTCCCCTTGATTCAGGTGAGGATAACTCATGTTTAGGTAGGGCCATAGAGTTTCCCAAGCACTTTCATATTCACAATCGAATTTAATCCCCACTGTGTCTCTGTGACACACACAGGACCATAGAGATGGGAACACTAAGTCTCAGAGAGGGGTGAGATTTGCTCAAAGTCACATAGCCACCACTTCCCTGAAACTCCTTTCTGCACCCTGCTTCCTTTAGCTTTTCTCCCGTTGAAGTCTCTGACCTATGAGCTCCAGGCTGTGTTTGGAAGTGAGATCCAGGCTCTTTCTCAATCTACCTGAAGATGGTTCCATCCCTCAGGCCTCACTCCCCCTCAGGGTCCCCTCTGAGCTCCCCAAATGCGCAGGTGGCAGCTTTCAGAGTGCCACTTAATGAAGTGTTTAACAAGCAGCCTCTGACGCTCCAGCCCAGCCTTTGTAATTAGTCACCCAGTAGGTTTGTTGGACACATTTCCCATCACTACACAATTTTCCCTTTCAAGTTGGTGGCCTGTTGCCACTTGTTTGAGGATTTACCCTCTGGCCCTCCACACCAGGTCACTTGCCCTCTCCAAGCCACATGCCATCAGGTACTAGTGGGGCTCACAGAGGGTGGGGTCCAGCTCCCCGGCTGTCCCACTTTCCTGCCTGACTCAGACTGGTCTCTGTCTGAGGCTGGGAAGCAGTCCAGTTTGATCCCCCAGGGGGGACGCTAGCAACCTGGGGAGAGAGAGGACTGAGAAAGGGAGGTGGCAGTGACACATACCATTCTGTTTTATGGGGCAGCAATCCCAGCTACGTGATGCCTCCCCCAGCCTGTCTCTCAGAAGTTTCCCTGTTCCTTCCTTTTTTTTTTTTTTTTTTTTTTTTAAATAGAGACAGGATCTCACTACATTGCCCAGGCAGGTCTCAAACTCCTGGGCTCAAGCAATTCTCCTGCCTCAGCCTCCCAAACTGCTGGGATTATGGGCATGAGCCACTTCCTTCCTTTTGACCATTGCCCCACCTCTGACCCCTGGCAGAGTCCTCAGATGGAGACCTCTGTTGCCAACCTTCTTTCCCTGCTTGCTGGGGCCCTGGCCTCAAGTTTCATCAGGAGTTTCACCAAAGGGTGTTGGCATTGAGCCTACAGGGATGGATTCCTGCTTATCTGCCCCACCCCTAGCCAAAGCTTAGATGGGCCTCAGGGGTACGGCTCCTTTCACTGGGATTCTGCCCGCCTAATAGTTGAGCTAGGATAATTTCACAGGCCTGTGTATCCCCCAGGTACCCTGAGTGTCTGAACACTCATCTTCCCTCCTAGAGGGAGGCTTAGGCCAGAACTCTGGGGACCAAAGATGAGATTCTTCTCTTTTGCCACAAGGAGGAGTAGGGACATGTCTGGACTAATGCTACAGGGTTTCCAAGGAAGTAAAGGGGATTTCAGGTTTGACAGCCCAAAGATTTTGCTCAATTCAGAGAACTGACGTAGAAAACGATAGGAACCACACGAAAATACCAGCTTATAGAGGGTATCTTGAGGAAGTGAGACGAGTGATTTTGCTTCCCTTTGATTTTCTTTTCTATTTTCTTTTTTTGGGATAGGGTCTCACTCTGTTGTCCAGGCTGAAGTACAGTGGTATGATCACAGCTCACTGCACTCTCAACTTCCTTGGCCTCAGGTGATCCTCCTGCCTCAGCCTCCTAAGAAGCTGGGACTACAGGTGCTCACCACAATGCCCAGCTAATTTTTGTATTTTTTGTAGAGACAGGGTCTCACCATGTTGCCCAGGCTGGTCTCAAACTCCTGGGTTCAAGCAATCCTCTTGCCTTGGCTTCCCAAAGTGCTGGGATTACAGGTGTGAGTCACTACACCTGGTCTTTTTGATTTTCTTATTCTCTCCAATTTATAAATAGTGAATATGGGTCGGGTGCGGTGCCTCACGCCTGTAATCCCAGCACTTTGGGAGGCCGAGGCTGGTGGATCACAAGGTCAGGAGATCAAGACCATCCTGGCTAACATGGTGAAATCCCATCTCTACTAAAAATACAAAAAATTAGCCAGGCGTGGTGGCGCACACCTGTAGTCCCAGCTACTTGGGAGGCTGAGGCAGGAGAATTGCTTGAACCTGGGAGGCGGAGGTTGCAGTGAGCCGAGATTGTGCCACTGCACTCCAGCCTGCGTGACAGAGCGAGACTCTGTCTCAAAACAAAACGACGACAAAAAAGTGAATATGTATTGTTTGTCTATGAGATACAGAATAGCCTAGTACCCTTGGAATCAGACTGCCTAAATGTAAATCTTATAGCTGTTTGTGGCCTTGGCCAAATGATTTAAGCTCTGTGAGCCTCAGTTCCTGTAGGTATAAAATGGGACTTGTGAGGATTACACGAGTTAATGGAAAGCACAGTAAAATGGATGGAAACTATTATTATTGTTTTCTTTTTTTTGAGATGGAGTTTTGGTCGTCACCCAGGCTGGAGTGTAGCGGCACAATCTCGGTTCACTGCAACCTCCATCTCCTGGGTTCAAGCGATTCTCCTGCCTCAGCCTCCCGAGTAACTGGGATTACAGGGGTGCACCACCATGCCTGGCTAATGTGTGTGTGTGTGTGTGTGTGTGTGTATTTCTTTTTTTTTTTTAAGTAGAGATGTGGTTTCACCATGTTGGCCAGGCTGGTTTCGAACTCCTGACCTCAAGTGATCCACCCGCCTCAGCCTTCCAAAGCGCTGAAATTACAGGCATAAGCCACCATGCCTGGCCAGATGGCAACTATTATTGTCATGTGAAAAAATCCCATCAACTTTATTATGATCCACATATACTCACAAAGCACTAACATAGAGCTAGGTTCTGTGAAATGAGGAAGGACCCTAAGCCAGGACTTAGCCAAAAGCCAGACCTTCCCAGTTGGGTGTCTACAGGGGAGAGAAGGAGGCAGTTTGCCCATAGCCTTCTCTCTCCAGATGGTGGAATGGCCAGATGGCCAGATGTGCTCAGCACTGCCTCCTTCCTCTCCATCTGGGACAGGAGTGTCCAATCTTTTGGCTTCCCTGGGTCACATTGGAAGAAGAATCGTCTTGGGCCACACATAAAATCCACCAACACTACCGACAGCTGATGAGCTACAAAAAAAAAAAAAAGTGCAAAAAAATCTCATAATGTTTTAACAAAGTTTACTAATTTGTGTTGGGCTGCATTCAAAGCTGTCCTGGGCCACATGCAGCCTGCGGGCTGTGGGTTGGTCAAGCTTGATCAGGACATTCCTGTGACCTCAGCAGGTCCTGGAACCTCAGGGGCCTTCCTTTGTACTAGTCATCCAGTCGGGGCTTCCCCAAGTCCTGGGGGAAAGCTGGAGATCCCAGGACACTGGGAACCTGGAAGGCAGGGCCTGGCAGGCCCAGGAACTTTGGAGCTTGAGTCCAGGGAGGGACCATTTGCTTTCTGCCACCGAAGCCAGGGGACCTGGTGGTGGTTCACGCCCTCCGCATAGCCATGAGCAAGGGCAGGGAAGCCCCTTCATTCCTACTCCTCCCCTGCTGGAGCTCAGGGGTGCATCTGGGAGCCAGACTGCCTGACACCTCCTGCCCGCTCTGGCCTGTTGATCCTGACTCAGTTCCTGTCTCAGGTACCTCCCTTTGCCTCCGGGCCTCCATTTCCCAAGTTCAGGAGCTCAGACGGGCAGGAGGCAGCAGGCCCTGGCAGGGCATGGAGCTCCACAGTCAGCTCTCTGAGTCAGCAGGACAGGAGCTGGGGTTGCAGCCCAAAGGGGCTATCCTCATCCTGCTTGCTACCTCCCCACCCTCCTCCTGTACAGCATCCATTCTACCAGCAGGCTTAAGGGCTCTGGCCCCATAGTCAACCAATCCTTCTTAGCTGGTAATAATAGGCTTTGCAGGGTTGTGATGAAGGCAGCAACCATTTGCTGTCTACCTCCACTGAGGACAGAGGACAGGGCTCTGATAGCAGTGGGAGGGATGCCAGGTAGATTCTAGAAAGAACTTCCTGAGAAATGTTTCCGTCTTGGAATGATCAAATTAAACAGGTGGCCAGAGGAAGCTCTAGCACCTTTTCCCACTGGCTAGTTGTGAACAAAAGTGCAGTTACCTAGCCAAGGGCTCACTTTACTAGTTGCCTTTGGGAAGGGATATTCAATTATATTTATTATCTTTACTGCTCCTTGTGGAGCAGGGCGACCTCATAGGCAGTGTGCCCAGAGTAGCCTACATTACTTTTAAGTAATTCGTGGTTCTGATTCTTTTTCTCTTGAAGGCACTGCTGTTTAGAGTATCCCACATCTAAACCAGTCCAGTCTAGAGACAGTGCGGAATTTATGAAGAGAGAATGGAATGAGGTCAGAGTGTGGGACTGCATCCCAGCTCTGTTGTAAGGCCTTGGGCAGGTCCCTTCCTGCCTCTGGGCTTCAATTTCCCCATCAGTAAAACAAGGAGGCTGGCCCAGATCAACTCTAAGCCCTCTACTGGCTATGACATTCTCTACTTTTAGGGCTTCTCCAAGATCTCATCCTCCCACTGCTGTATTCATTCCTTAGGTGGTGCAGATGGCTCAGAGCTCGGGGCAGAGATCAGGTTCCGATCTGGGATTTGCTGCTTTGCCAGCTGGGTGACCTTGGGCAGCTCCTGTTTCTTCCCTGAGTCTCAGTTCCCTCATCTGTAAAAAGGGTGACATCATCCTCCTCAAACTGGAATCTACCATCTCAAACGTTTTCTTAGCTGAGCACTCACTGGGGATCGGAATGGAAAGGCAGTAGGGAAGAAGAATTTGGGGGCCTCCAAGCCCCTGAGGCAGGGGAAGGTGGAGGGGACAAAGAGGGGACAGGACGGCCTCTTTTCATGCGCCCATGGGGGCTTAGCCACAGCCCTCTCTGCCTGCCTCCGGCGGACAAGAGTCCCTCCTGGGACTCGGCAAGCCGTTGCTGAATGGTAGCGGTAATTATTTTTTGGCCCATAGTACAGTGTATGCACATGTGTGTATCTTGACGCGGGGCAGCAGCTGGGGAGAGTGAAGGCTCCATGAGATCGTTACCCTGGGCTGGGCTCAGTTCATGGGTACAGCAGTCCCAAACTTAACAACCCTCTGTCTCAGCCTGCGCTGGGACCTTTCCGAAACCAGAGGTCAGCTAAGGCTGGGTGATGTCTGGAATTGAGACCAAGAGTTCTGGAGGGGCAGAGTGAAAAGGATGTCAACCACTTTTCCTGTGTCCCTGCTGGCTTTGTTGTGCTTTTAAATCTCCAGAGCAGCACTGGCCAGTTGGAAGAAAGCTGGGAGCGAGGGGGAGCCATATGTTCTGCACGCCCACTACAGGTCCCATCCCTGGGCCCCAAAGTAAAGGCGGCACCAGACAGCCAATGGTATGGCAAGAAAAGGGGAATCTTTATTTTGGTTAAAAAAACGTACAGGATAGCAGACAAGCAACCCCCAGCCCTGGGCTCAGCTGATTTTCCTTGGACCAGCTGTTTCCTTTAGTCCCCTGAAGCATATGGGGCTGTGCACAGCTGGCTCGGTCCCTCGGTGCCTAGAGCAAAGGAGGCACGCACCCTCCCTACATCTTACCTACTCCGGTGGAGGGTTGGGGGTGGGAGGTGGACAGGCCGTGGGAACAGTGTCGAGCCAGTTGTGCTTAGAACAGTCACCGAACTTGTTCAGCAGCGTCATCCACCATCAACACCCCAGACAGTTCCTGAGGAAACCTGCTGGGCTTGACTATGGCTATGCCTGATCTGAGGGGGTGGAGGGACAGGCTGTAAGGCCAGATTCCTAGAGTCTTGACACCTCACAAATCCGGGGAAGGGGAAGTCAGTGGAGGAGAGAGGGAGCATTTCAGCATAGAGTCACATTATTGTGCTGATGGCTGCGTTATGGCTTTCTACACTCTGGCCGGCATGGAGCGGGAGTGGGGCAGAGGCCAGCCCCTGCCCCCTATGGGGGCCCTAGAGAGCACACAGGCTGGGCAGGCTTGGGGGCAGACCCTGTAGGCACAGATGGTGGCAGATGGGCCACAGGTTAGGCAGGTGGAGGTGCCGGGTGCCTGGCTCCCCCCAGGCCACTCCTGGAGAGGCAGAGAGCAGCGGTCCTCAGGAGGTCTTTAAGCCCCCGCACACACTGGAGATCCCCGGCAGGACAGCAAAGAAGGAGAAGAGAGAGGGTTAGCGGGGTTGGGAGGAGGGAGGCGGCCTGCAGGGGCCCCGGTGGTGGGGACAGGTGCTGCCACAGCACCTGCCTCTCCCCCCGAGAAAAGGGCCAAGCAAGGCTCAGGCAGCAGGCAACAAAGCAGGAGAGAAAACGGGCAGGTGAGAGAAAGCTCAGCGGGGACAGAAAGCCAGGACACAAAAGCGTTAGTGACTGGTGGCCCCTGCATACCAGGACCCCACCAGCACAGACCCAAGCACTTCAGGGCAGGTTCGCCATCCTCTCCCCAGCCTCACCCTCACCCTCCTCTTCCAGCTGGAGAGCTGCTCTGCGCAAAGCTACTTCCTCAGTTCACAGTGGGGCTGGGCTCTTAGCCTTGCCCTATATCCCGATCCTTCTGCTTAGCGGGGAATCCCTGGAGACCCTACCACCACCAGCACACACACCGCACCACACACCAGACAGATGGATGGGCTCCATGGGGTTGGCGAGGCATGCGATGAAGATGAGATGGTGTGTGAAGGGAGCGGGCAGTGCTGGCCGACAGGGGAGAAACGGTCTTACCAGCTAACCCTCTGCAAAGAGACCTGTTAGCTCCCCTCAGGCTGTGCAGGAGATGGCAAAATCCTGACAGGTGTCCTCCTGAGGGAGATACCAGAGAGGTGGGCCAGTGTTATGAGTTGTCTGGCTGGGCCCTGCTGCCCAGGTTGGAGGTGGTAGCCAGGGAAGCTCCAGCTCTCAAACTGGAATCTACCGTCTCAAACGTTTTCTTAGCTGAGCACTCACTGGGGATCGGAGTGGAAAGGCAGTAGGGAAGAAGAATTTGGGGGTCTCCAAGCCCCTGAGGCAGGGGAAGGTGGAGGGGACAAAGAGGGGACAGGATGGCCTCTTTTCACGTGCCCATGGGGGCTCAGCCACAGCCCTCTCTGCTCTGCCTCCGGCGGACAGAGCTCCAGCCAGGTGAGGGAAAATGTAGCCAGATCACTAGGCTGCCTGCCTTCGCACAGTCTCCCCAGGAAATAACCAACTTTGTCCGAAAGAACAGAGGGCTGCCAGCTGGGGCCTCAGCAAAGGAAAAGCAAACAAAAACCAAACCAAAGCAAATCAACTCTTATAAACTAAAGTTTTATTACAGGCAGGAACAAAGAATACTGGCTTAAATAAAAGGTAGATGGGAGCCCCCTCCTCTAGTCAGCTTCTTCCTCAACTCCCAGGGCCACTGCAGTGATGGCCCAGGGCCCTGAGGTTGGGGTGAATGAAGCTGTTTCTCCCAGAGGGGACCCTCTGTGGCTGCCATTCCCAGCTGTCTGTGACCACTGGCCTCTGGAGTGAGACGGGCAAGATCTGGGGACTTCCTATGTCACTTTCCAAGGGCTTCGGCCCATTTGAAGAGCCAAGGAGGGGGATGGTGGGACAATATCTATTTTGATAAGAAACTATAGCTCCCAGCAGAGGAGAAACATCCTCTGAGTTTCCGGCCCAGACTTAGGCCAACCTTCACTTGCCTCTTGGCCCACCCTGCACCTTCCTTCCTTTTCTCTGGATGGAGGTCCCTGCTTGGCAGAAACACCTTGTCTTCCGGCTCCCGGCACTGGGTCCCATATTCAGAGCTCAGAGGAGGGGGTGTGGCTTGTAGGATGGCAGCCACTCCCCAGAGCCATCACCCCACCCACCACGCCCAGGCTCAGCCTGTCTGGGCAGGTCCCAGCTGGAAGCCTCACCTGGGGGCTGGAGGGTAGGGCTGGGGGTAGAGTGGCAGAGTCCCCAGACACTGGCTGTCTGAAGTCCACAGAAGAAGGAAAGATAGGAGGCTGGGCTGAGCCCCAGTGGGAGCCCAGGGTTTTCTCGTGACCAATGCACGTGCCCCCTGTCCCCTTGGCTCAGAGTGCTTCTGACACTCAAAGGGGATGGGGCAGGGGGCAGGGGGCAGCCCAGGGGATATGGGAGCCAGCCACATTCATACAGGGCACACACGAACACACACACACGCACACACACTCTCACTCATTCCAGTCAGAAGGTCTCTTGGAATAAACTTATTAAAACCAACCAGCCTTCTGATAACTCTTCACCTGGCACTACACAGACAGTAATGTGGCTGACCTTTTCTCTTTCCATTTAAAAAAGACTATGTAGAAAAGAGGTCTATAAAATTGTGCAAAATACCCAGCATTAATAAACCCATTTCAAGTATTGCCAGCATGAGCATAACCCACCCATGCCCAGACCTGGCTTGGGAGAGAGGTAGGGGGCAGGCTGGGATCCCCTAAAGAGCTCGCCACGGGCAGGGGAGGGACCAGGCTCGCACTTCCACTGTGCTGCTCAGGACCTGCACAGGAGCTGAGGCTGTGGGTGCCTGGCTGGGTAATTCACCTTGGTCTGATAGAGGCTGCCCCCACCCACCACAACCCTGCCTTCTCTACTGGAACCCCAGCTCTATCCTATTGGCCAACTCCATTAAAAAAAGGGGGGGAAAACCCCACCAAAAATCCCAAAGAAGAAAGAGCAATTATCACCAAGAGAATGAAGGAGCCCACAGACCAAAGCAGCCCATAGAGGCTTCCTCTCCACAGCCCTCTGTCCAGAGCTGGCGACTCCTCAGTCCTGCTTCACCTTGAGGACCTTGGCTCAACAAGGCCCAAGCAGTTCCCCCACCTGGGAGGCCTCATGCTCAGTTCACAGCCTCACTCACAGAGGGCTCGCCTGGCACAGGCAAGGACTTGGTGTCATCCCCTGGGTGGCCTCCAGAGGCTCTGATCTCTCCTGGCACTGATCAGCTAGGGGGACCTAGGGCCCAAGGCTGTGGGAACCTGGGTTTGGGGAGCAGAGGGCACAGCCACGGAACAGTTCAGGGAAAGCCACGCAGGGGGGGAAATAAATATGAAAAGACTTGAGTCTTTGGCAGTTCTGCTTCCCTTGGATGGAACAGGGAGGGTCCCAGCAGGTGAGTGCGGAGGGGCAGACAGGCCAGCAGGTGGCAAGTACTGAGCCATGGTCAGGGGTGGCCTCCTACCATGCTGGCGTCAGGCTTGGCTCTGCAGGCTGGGTCATCGCTTCTGATGGGTGAGGGCAACACGGTGTCGGACTGCACAAATCCCCTCCGGTCAATCAGGCTTCCAAAACACAAGGGGGACACATGAGGGCTCTGTCCGACCCTGAGCCTCCAGGCCAGCGGCTGGACGGCAGAGTCTATCTCAGCCAAGGAAAGGCCCAGGCCAAGAAAGGCTGAGGAAAGGACAGCTGCTCCCCATCTGGGGGCCCAAGACCCTTACCTCTGGCAGGCCTCTCTCTGCCCTCTGGCCACCTGGCTTTTGGCCGCAGAATTTATTTACTATTAATTCCAACTGGCCCACCTGTCTGGCTGCCAAGAAGCCAGGCTGCAGGTGACGGGAGAAAGCAAGGATGAACAGGTATTTGGTGACTATGAGATTCCTGTGTTCCTTTCCCCTCTAGGCAGGCTAGGTGACAGGGATACTGGGTGGGGCAGGGGACATGACTATGTGGGAATGACTCGTCCTGGCAGTGCCTACAGCAATTTAATCCCATTCTGGAGCTCTCTGGTGCCCCCTGGTGTCGGGATGAACAGGGAGCGTCCCAGCAGGGCTGAGTCCCCAGGGTTCCTACTTCCAGGAGAGGATGGAGTCGCCGCCACCCAGTCCGTGCAGTGGGCAACTGGAAGGGCAGTGTCATTCAAGCGTGGCTGAAACAGTCCTGGTGGTTATCCCCGGGGAGCAGGATTACATGTCATATCCAATGCTCTTCTGTTTTACGTTTTGTACTTAATTTTTTTTTCTACAATGAGCACGTGATTCAATAACACTTCTCCATGGAATTCCTTCACGTGACGAATGCCCTCCAGAGGGTGGTGGATGGAGGCATCTAGGGTATAGGGGGAGGTTGGCTGATATCCAGGAACACTTTAATCACTGGCCAGGCCTGGCCCTGTTACCCCTCTTCTGTACCCCACTCGCTTACCTGGGAGGTAGGGGGCCACACAGCACAGCGCAGCAGTTGGTGATAATACTTTTATGGCTGTAGGGGTTGACAGAGGCCTCACCGCCCCTCTTGCTGGACCACGAGCCTTTGATCTGCAAGCAGGAAGGAGGCCTGGGTCAAGTGCCTCCTTTTGCTTCACTTTTCTAGGAGGGAGGTCTAGAGGTTGGGGACAGCTGGTCAATTCCAAAACCAATTCTGGTTAGAGAAGGGGACATGTCTTTCATGTGGGCCATTCAATGAGGGTGTGGGGGACCCCTGGCAGAGATCAGGAGGCCCCAAAGAGGAGATGACAGAGCAGAGCCCAAGAGAAGCACCAGAGGAAACCTTTCGGATGACTCCTCCCTTCTCCGGCCAGCCGCTTCTGAAGCAGGGTACTGCAGGGGCACAGGGCGAGGGCTGACTTGCCTGTGAGCCCCAGCCCTGCTACTCACTGGCTATGCTACCTGGACAGATCACCACTTTGCTGAGCCTGAGTCATCATGTGGAAAATAGGGAAAATAATACTAATTCTCAGATGGCATTGCCAGGGCATTAGATTAATCTTTGCCAGATTCTCTAGCTCTGTGAAGCCAAGCTATGGAAGGCACTGGGGAGTTTAGCAATAAAGAATACTTTGACCTAGAGGTATTACCTAGAGCTAGAGCTCTAAATACCTAGAGCTTTCTACACTTATTTGGCCACACACTCCTTTCTCTTTAACCTCTGGTAATGTGCTGCAGAACTGGCACCCAAGAAACTACAGAGGGAGATGCTGGCTGACGGCATTTCTGTTCTCACCGATCACCAAGCACACAACGCCCTGTCATGTGTGTTAAGTTTTGTTTCCCTGACTGAGAGGATGAGGTCTGGGAATGTATTTTCTGTTGGAGGATGGGTTGATGGTGGGCCCTGAAACAGATGCTCTCACTTGCTTTTTAGTGTTTGGAGGATGGCGAGGGGAAGTCAGGTCTGGCCCAGGGCTGGGCACATCAAACATGCTTGTTGATGGCAGTCTGCAGGGTGCCAGGTAGGGAGGGTCAATGGAACCCACTGGCCTGTCCCCTATCTCCCCCAGGTGTGCATATTGAGAGGGGCAGCCAGGACAGGCCGGTGACACCCTGAGAACAGTCATGGCTTTGCTGCTGACAGGGGCAGTGTGCAAGAGGGAGAGCACCTGACTGGGCACCAACCTTGGCTCTGTCCCCTCCCAGCTGTGTGACCTCCCAGACAGGGGACATATCTCTCAGTCATCGAATGGGGAAAAAGCATCCCTGTCCTTTCTGCCTCAGGCTTGGCAAAAGGACCCAAAGAGATGATGGGAACGGAAAGAATTCCGTAAGCGGTCATGTGCCAGCCAAACATCATGTGCGTTGTGGTATGGGCACTGCCTCCCACGGGGCTGTGGAGAAAAGCAACCTGGGGCCTTGAGAGCCCGCACTGAGAGAATGAAGCATGTGGAGGTCTCAGAAGCCTGCATCGGACCCACCAGGGCCAAGCTGAGAGGACTGGGAGGCATCTGGCTGCTTAACAGGCATTTTCCCAGCAGTCCCTGAGTCAGGACTGCGCTTGGCTGCCCCAGGCTCCCTCAGCCCTGCCTCCTCCTGAGGGCGCTGCCCTAGAATGAGGGGTGGCTCCAGATTTACTCACATCTTCATTAGTAGTCAGGTTGGAGGCGACGAGGTACGTGTGAAACCCTGAGAGGCCCAGAATGGACCAGATGGAGAAGAAGCAGATGACCAACTCCAGCACGGTGAGGCAGTTAAGGACCTAAACGGGTGGAGGGTGGGGAGCCTCCCAGCCTGGTCTGTCTCACCTATCCTTCCATGAAGCTGTTTCCCCAGAGAGCTGAGAAGTTTTGGAACCTTCCTGTGGCCCAGTCCCTAGTTCTTAGCAGGATCACCTCCTGGGCTCCACGGAAGGTCAGGACCCCACTCAAGAGCCAGACAAGGCCGGGCGCGGTGGCTCAAGCCTGTAATCCCAGCACTTTGGGAGGCCGAGACGGGCGGATCACAAGGTCAGGAGATTGAGACCATCCTGGCTAACCTGGTGAAACCTCGTCTCTACTAAAAAATACAAAAAACTAGCTGGGCGAGGTGGCGGGCGCCTGTAGTCCCAGCTACTCAGGAGGCTGAGGCAGGAGAATAGCATAAACCCGGGAGGCGGAGGTTGCAGTGAGCTGAGATCTGGCCACTGCACTCCAGTCTGGGCGACAGAGCGAGACTCCGTCTCAAAAAAAAAAAAAAAAAAAAGAGCCAGACAAGGTGAGAGTGACAGACGGCAGACAAAACTAAGGGTTCCAATCATAAAGAGCCTCAGGCATGGCACGGTCCAGGGAGCTTGGCATCTTAAGGGACATACTCTCTTCCAGGCCCCTGAAGACAGGGACCCCCGGCCCCACAATGCCCCATGTAGAATCAGCTCTTGCCTGGGTGTGAACAGAGGAGCTGGTACACTGGATTCTAGAGGACACATGTGAGCTGTATGCTGTTCCCCTCTGATTAGACGATGAGGCATGGGACCCACCCAGTGAAGGGACCTCAGTTCCCACTGGAGTGTCCTCTAGCTGACAAAGGATATCTTGCTGGTGTCTCCTTCAGAGTGGAGAGGAAGTTGCTTCCCTGAGCACCTGGGGAGAAAGAAACAGGAGAGGACAAGCTCAGAGGGACAGTGACTGCTGAAGCTTGCTGACCCTTGAGCTTGCTGGCTGGCCCCTTCCACTCCCCTGCTGCCCTCACCCCCAACTCACGCAACGTCAGGTGGGTGACCACGCAGGCGAAGATGAAGGCCGTCAGGAATGAGAGGGAGAGAATAAACGCGTAGAAGAAGCGATAGTTCCGTCTCCCCACACAGTTGCCCACCCAGGGGCAGTGATGGTCAAATCGTTCTGGACAAGGGCAAGGGGCGATGGATTAGTGTGGGCTGGCCTGCAGCCAGCACAGGCATTTGGCAGCCTCAACCATGGCTGGTGTTTTCCTACTCCGTTCACTCTCGCAGCACCAGCTGGCTCCCAGGCCTTGGACACACCTGCCTCTGGTCCTTTGTGTACCAGTTCCCACTGCCTGATACACTCTCTCCTGTCTCTTTACCTGGTTAACTGGAACTTCTCCTCCATGTCTCAGCTGCAAAACCACCTTCTTAAGAAAGTCTCTTCCAATCCCAGACTAGGTTGGGGGGCCCCTGTTATCTGCCCCATCACTTCTCTTTTGTGGCCCTCTGCACATGTGTGCTTTTATGCTTATTTATAATTACTGGATTGGCCAATCAGCCCTACTTGACTGTAAGCTCCATGGGCGAGGGGGGCTGTGCTGGTCTCACACCATGCTGACTCCGCAGGATCCGGAGCAGCGCCGGCACAAAAACTCACAAAAGTACTTGTCACGTGGTCTACCATCCCAACCACATGCTAACAGTCAATAACCCCTGTCCCCTGCTCTAGGACTAGCGGCCCAGGGAGGGGCTGGGCTGCAATGTGGTTCACAGCCAGCCAGCATCACAGGCCAGGTCAAAGGGCTGAGCTCACCTGCACACTGTCCCCGGGGGTGGAGGCACACCCAGACTCTGGTAAAGGAAGTCCCTGTGGGAATGTGGGTCACAAGCCCATTGCAGGCCTCATGCCAAGGCCAGCGCCCTTTGCAGGGGGTGGGCGGGGCAGCTCCTCGGGGATGAATGGTGCCCACTGAGTCACCCCCTTTGCTGCATGCCGTCATGGGGTGCTCCCTGCTGTTCTCTTGCTCAGGGAGTACTGAGCTGGCATGATGAGCTCACTGCCCCGGGAACTGTGCACAGTCTCTGTGGCTCAGCTCACCTGCGCCCTCTCACGCAGCATTTCCCTTACAGCACCCTTCCAGGGGACCACCCTTGGTGCTCGTTACAACTACACAGCCTCTGGAGGGCAGGGAGAGGGGACAAAACAACCACTGCAGGCAGCTGTAGGGTCAGGAGCCGTTTCCAGTGGTGACATCCTCTGCACCTCATCAGCTTAAACGCCTCTGTTCCCAGATGCTTGTCCCTCTCAACCCTGGGAATCAGATCAAAGTCTTTCAGTACAGCTGGTGCCCTGGGCCACTGGACAGTAAATCATTCTTTCTGGCCCAAACCCATCTGGAATGTTATTATTTCAGTCTGTTTCCTGGGAGCTTTGACCTTCTGAGGACCAGGCTGAAGCTTGGGAGAAGGGTTCAAGGCCCCTCTGCCTGCCCCGCACCTCCGAGCTGAGGGAAGGAATCCACCAATCCTGAGCTGAAGCCAAAACACTCCTGGTGAAGCTGAGGGCCCCTCCCCTGGGCCCTCCTGAGTTAGGGCAAATCTGGGTGAACCAGTCCCCCTGCCCAGCCCTGGGTATTTCAGACCCTGCCCACACCATCCCCATGCGTGACGTCCCCCCACCCCCAGGACTCAGTCTCTCTCAGGAATCCCTGCATCCTTCCCTGCCGCCTCCTACTCACCCACACAGTTGTCACAGACACTGCAATGTGAGGTTCGGGGTGGCCGAAACATCTTGCAGGTGAAGCAGTACTTCAGCTTCACCATCTGCCCATTGATCAGCACCTCCCGGGTCCGAGGGGGCGGCCGGTATGTAGAACTGCCTGTGTTGTCTGAGGGCAGGAGGAGAGAAAGACGGGGAATGGCCAAGGCAGCCCAGGGCCCAGATCCCCAGCAGGGGAAAGCTACTGCTGCCTGGCCAGTCCAGGAGAATCGTCAGGGTAACAGGTTCCCAGGAACAAACACTGGAGTAAAATGTCTGGCCTAAGGCAGGGACAAGTATTAGGAGCTGCCACCATGTACTGAGACTGCCTCTGTACCAGGCGCTATGCTAAAACTTTACATACTTGTTCATACACCTGCCGGCCTTACCCACTCTAAGAAGGGCTGTTAGAGAAGGAGACTCCCAGAAAGCTTAGTAAGGTTTTTTTTTTGTTTTTCGTTTTTTTTGAGACAGAGTCTCATGCCGTTGCCCAGGCTGGAGTACAATGGCGTGATCTCAGCTCACTGCAACCTCCACCTCACAGGTTCCAGTGATTCTCATGCCTCAGCCTCCCAAGTGGCTGGGATTACAGGAGTGTGCTACCATGCCCAGCTAACTTTTGTATTTTTAGTAGAGACAGAGTTTCACCACATTGGCCAGGCTGGTCTCGAACTCCTGACCTCAGGTGATCTGCCCACCTCGGCTTCCCAAACAGCCAGGATTACAGGAGTGAGGCACCGTGCCTGGCCAGCGAGGTTTATCTGCATCTCATCAAGCCTAGACCTATGTCCCAGTTTACAGGAAGTTCAGGAGATGGAGGAACAAAGTGAGTAACACAATGAGGAAAAAGTCAGATCTAGAACATCAGACATCTACAAGACTGCTGGCCTGATCTCTAACAAAAGTCAATGTCATTTATAAAAAGAGAGAGGAGGTCGGGTGCAGTAGCTCACGCCTGTAATCCCAGCACTTTGGGAGGCTGAGGCATGAGGATCACTTGAGCCCAGAGGGTCAAGGCTGCAGTGAGTCAAGATCACACCACGGCACTCCAGCCTGGGCAACAAAGCCAGAACCTGTCTCAAAAAAAAAAAAAAAAAAAAGAGAGAGAGAGAGAGAGGCAGAGAGGAGATGATTCTAAATTAAAAGAGATTTAAGAGATATAAAGAAATGCAATATATCATGGATCTTATTTTGAAAACAAAACAAAACAAAAAGCAACGAAAGACATTTGGAGGGCAACTGTGGAAATCTGACTATAGATTAAAAACTAGGGCTGGGCGCGGTGCTCATGCCTGTACTCCCAGCGCTTTGGGAGGCCGAGGCAGACGGATCATGAGGTCAGGAGATCGAGACCATCCTGGCTAACATGGTGAAACCCCATCTCTGCTAAAAACACACACAAAAATTAGCCGAGCGTAGTGGCGGGCGCCTGTAGTCCCAGCTACTTGGGAGGCTGAGGCAGGAGAATGGCGTGAACCCGGGAGGCAGAGCTTGCAGTGAGCTGAGATCACGCCACTGCACTCCAGCCTGGGCGACAGAGCTAGACTCCATTTAAAAAAAAAAAAAAAAAAGCCGGGCGCGGTGGCTCAAGCCTGTAATCCCAGCACTTTGGGAGGCCGAGACGGGCGGATCACGAGGTCAAGAGATAGAGACCATCCTGGCTAACACGGTGAAACCCCGTCTCTACTAAAAAAATACAAAAAAACTAGCCGGGCGAGGTGGTGGGCGCCTGTAGTCCCAGCTACTCGGGAGGCTGAGGCAGGAGAATGGCATAAATCTGGGAGGCGGAGCTTGCAGTGAGCTGAGATCTGGCCACTGCACTCCAGCCCGGGCGACAGAGCGAGACTCTGTCTCAAAAAAAAAAAAAAAAAAAAAAAAAGCTAGGAAACAGGCCGAATGCAGTGGCTCATGCCTGTAGTCCCAGCACCTTGGGAGGCCAAGATGGGAGGTGTGCTTGAGCCCAGGAGTTCAAGACTAGCCTGGGCAAATAGGAAGACCCCATCTTTATAAAAAATAACAAAAATTAGCTGGGTATGATGGCATGTGCCTATAGTCCCAGCTACGAAGGATGCTGAGGTGGAAGGATCATTTGAGCCCAGGAGTTCCAGGCTGCAGTGAGCATGAGCCAGGATTGCTACACTGCACTCTAGCTAGGGTGAGGGCATGAGACCCTGTCTCTAAAAACAAACAAAAATTAGGGAACAATCAGCCAGGTGCAGTGGCTCACACTTGTAATCCCAGCACTTTGGGAGGCTGAGGCAGGCGAATCACGAGGTCAGGAGATCGAGACCATCCTGGTCAACATGGTGAAACTCCGTCTCTACTAAAAATACAAAAAATTAGCCGGATGTGGCGGCGGACGCCTGTAGTCCCAACTACTCAGGAGGCTGAGGCAGGAGAATCACTTGAACTCGGGAGGTGGAGCTTACAGTGAGCCAAGATCGTGCCACTGCACTCCAGTCTAGGCGACAGTCGGAGACTCCGTCTCAAAAAAAAAAAAAAAATTAGGGAACAATTAATTTTCTTAGGTATGATAATGGAATTGTGATTATATAGGAGACTATCCTTAGACTTTTAAGATATATGTTGAAATATTTATGGGTAAAGTATCTATGATGTCTATAATTTACTATGAAATAGTTTGAGAAGAGCAAATTGGCCAATTGTTCCCTAATTTTTGTTTGTTTTTAGAGACAGGGTCTCACTCTGTCACCCTGGCTAGAGTGCAGTGGAGCGATCCTGGCTCACACTCACTGCAGCCGGAACTCCTGGGCTCAAATGATCCTTCCAACTCAGCGTCCTTCATAGCTGGGACTATAGGCACATGCCATCATACCCAGCTAATTTTTGTTATTTTATATATGTACACACACACATATATACGCAAATAAGACACACTATCAACAACTATTCAATCTAGATGATGAATGTACAGAATTAGTTGTACTATAATCCTTCCTGCTTTTCTATATGTTTGAAATTTTCATAAGAAATTTAAGAGGGAAAAAATGCAGAGATATAGCATATTCATGGATTGGAAGACTGAATATTATGAAATTTATTCTCCCTAATCTACAGATTCAACATAATCCTAGTTAAAAATCCCAGTAGGTTGTTTTTGTGAAAAACTCATTCCAAAATTCATATGGAGGTGGCTGGGTATGGCTGCTCATGCCTATGGTCCCAGCTACTCAGGAGGCTGAGGCAGGAGGATTGCTCGAGCTCAGGAGTTTGGGGCTACACTGAGCTATGATTGTGCCACTGCACTCCACCCTTTGCAACAGAACAAGACCCTGTCTCAAACAAACAAAAGACACAAAGGGGCTAATCATAAAAGAGCAATTTGATAAACTGTATTATATCAAAAGTAAAAATTTTTTTCACATAAAGGTAATCATTAAAAGAATGAAGAGTTGGCTGGGTGCGGTGGCTCACGCCTGTAATCCCAGCACTTTAGGAGGCCGAGGTGGGTGGATCACGAGGTCAGGAGTTCAAGACCAGCCTGGCCAAGATGGTGAAACCCCGTCTCTACTAAAAATACAAAAAAATTAGCCGGGCACGCGCCTGTAATCCCAGCTACTCCAGAAGCTGAGGCAGAGAATTGCTTAAATCTGGAGGGGCGGAGGTTGCAGTGAGCCGAGATTGCGCCACTGCACTCCAGCCTGGGCAACAGAGCAAGACTCCATCTCAAAAAAAAAAAAAAAAAAAAAAAAAAAGAATGAAGAGTTTTTTTGGGCTGGATGATTAAAAAAAGAATGAGGCCGGGCACGATGGCTCAAGCCTGTAATCCCAGCAATTTGGGAGGCTGAGGCAGGCAGATCACCTTAAGTCAGGAGTTCGAGACCAGCCTGGCCAACATGGTGAAATCTCACGTCTACTAAAAATACAAAAATTAACTGGGCATAGTGGTGGGCGCCTGTAATCCCAGCTAGTCAAGAGGCTGAGGCATGAGAATTGCTTGAACCAATGAGGTGGAGGTTACAGTGAGCTGAGATCATGCCACTGCACTCCAGACTGGGCAACAGAGAGAGACTGTCTCAAAAAAAAAACAAAAAAAAAAAACAATGAGGAAGTAATCTTTAGAGCAGGAGTGGATAATTACAATATGTTTACATCTTGTAAACATCTTGTTAACAAAGACAAAGGACTTGTATCAAGAATACGTAAAGGGTTGGGTGCTGTAGCTCACGCTTGTAATCCCAGCAGTTTGGAAGGCTCACCTGAGGTCAGGAGTTCGAGACCAGCCTGGCCAACCTGGTGAAACTTCATCTATACTAAAAATACAAAAATTAGCTGAGCATGGTGGCGCATGCCTGTAATCCCAGCTACTTGGGAGGCTGAGGCAGGAGAATCGCTTGAACCCAGGAAGCAGAGATTGCTGTGAGCCGAGATCACGCCACTGCTTTCTAGCCTGGATGACAGAGCAAGACTCCATCTCAAAAAAAAAAAAAAAAGGAACATGTAAAGAAATCCTGTAAGTCAGTAAGAAAGTCACACAACTGAATACAAATATGGACAAAAGACTTAAGTAGGCATCTCATAAAAGAGGCTGTCCAAACAGCCAATAAACACATGAAAAGGTGCTTATATTAATTAGTCAGCCAGGAAATGCAAATTAAAACTACAATATGCTACTATGACACATGCACTAGAATGGCTAAAATGAAAAAAATAAAACATACCAAGTGTTGGCAAAAAAGTAGAGCAACTACAAATCTCATATGACCGCTCTGGACAATTGTTTGGCAACAGCTACCCAAGCTGAACATATGCACGCCCAGAAAACCTGCTCCCAGGCATCTACTCGACAGCAATGTGCATGAGATAATGTGCTCTGAAAGACATGCACAAAGATGTTCACAGCAATAATTCTCATAATAGACAAACTCTGGAACTACCCAAACGCCACAGTAGTGGAATGGATGTTTTTAAAAAGTAGTATATTCACACAATGGAATTCTATATAGCAATGAGAATCAAACCATCGTCAACTACACACAATAATATTAATGAATCTCATAAACATTGTCTGGCCGGGTGCAGTGGCTCACACCTATAATCCCAGCACTTTGGGAGGTTGAGGCGGGCAGATCACTTGAGGTCAGGAGTTCGAGACCAACCTGGCCAACATGGTGAAACCCCCTCTACTAAAAATACAAAAATGAGCCAGGCGTAGTGGTGCGCACCTGTAATCCCAGCTACTCGGGAGGCTGAGGCAGGAGAAGAGCTTGAACCCAGGAGGTGGAGGTTGCATTGAGGTAAAATCGCGCCACTGCACTCCAGTCTGGGTGACAGAGTGAGACTCCATCTCGAAAAAACAAAACAAAACGAAACAAATCGTGGAAAGTGAGGAAATCAGACATACAATACAAAATGTTCAAAAATAGGCAAAAGTAATCCACGGTGTTAGAAATTAGGATTGTGGTTACTCTTGGAGAGTGACAGTGATTGGAAGGGGGCATGAGGGGGCTCCTAGGATGCCAGTCATATACTGTTTCTTGATCTCAGTGCTGATTACATGTGTGCATTCAGTTTGTGGACATTCATCAGACAGAACACTTGCAACTTGTATACTTTTTTTTTTTTGAGATAGAATCTTGCTGTGTTGCCCAGGCTGGAGTGCAGTGGTATGATCTTGACTCACCGCAACCTCTGCCTCCCGGGTTCAAGCAATTCTCCTGCCTCAGCCTCCTGAGTAGCTAGGATTACAGGCGTGTGCCAACACACAAGCTAATTTTTGTATTTTTGGTAGAAATGGGGTTTCACCACGTTGGCCAGGCTGGTCTCAAACTCCTGATCTGAAGTCATCCACCCACCTCGGCTTCCCAAAATGCTGGTATTACAGGCATGAGCCACTGCACACAGTCACAACTTGTGTACTTTTGGTAAGCCTATTATATTTCCATAAAAAATAAGAAAGAAAGAAAAAAAGAGGCTGGGTGCGGTGGCTCACGCCTGTAATCCCAGCACTTTGGGAGGCTGAGATGGGAAGATCACCTGAGGTCAAGAGTTTGAGACCAGCCTGGCCAACCTGGTGAAACTCCATTTCTACTAAAAACATAAAGATTAGCTGGGCGTGGTGGCGCAAGCCTATAATCCCAGCTACTCCGGAGGCTTAGGCAGGAGCATCGCTTGAACTCAGGAGGTGGAGGTTGCAGTGAACTGAGAAGTTGCCATTGCACTCCAGCCTGGGCGACAAGAGTGAAACTCTGCCTCAAAAAAAAAGAAGAAGAAGAAGAAAAAAAAGCAAGAAAGATAAAGAGAAAGAAAGATTTAAGTAAGTTATTTAGGTCCTGTCCTGTTATATTGGCAGAGCAGGACTCTAAACCAGGTGTGTCATATGCAAAGCCCAAAACTCCACCTATTGAGCCTCTGGATACCCCAGGGCACAGAGCACCTGAACAGTGGTTCCTTCCAGAAAGAAGTCTGAGTCTCCTGGGGCAGCCTGTGCCCCCGGCCCTACACCATGTACCCTGTCATTGCTTCCAATGCATTGTTTGCCAGATAATATCTCCAGTTTGGCCATTTGCCTCCAATGATTATTTACTGAGTGTCTGCCAATGTGCCAGGCACAATTCTAGGCACTTGGCATATATCAGCGAAGCAAACATGCTCCAGCCTCACATTTTCAACTACCAAATAAACCTTTGTTAGGCTGTTTCATCACCACCTTGACTATGGCATGTTTAAAATGGAACTAAGCATCTGAGCATTTCTTCCCTAAAATGGGCAGCATTAAAAAGGGTTGGGGATTTAGAGGCCAATGGTCACACTCTGAAACCTGGTTTTGTCATTGACTGGTAGAGTGTAAGGCTGAAGTCAAATGAACTTCTCTGAGCCTCAGTTTTCTCATCTGTAAAACAGGAATAACAGGTAGAATAGTCAATGAATCTAGCTCCACTTCTGCCCAGCTGGGTTTCTCCTGATAATATCATTTGCTAAAAAATCATATAAGCTCTTTGTGCCTCGGTTTCCCTAATCACTGAAATGGAAACAATAGTAACTCCCCTTCACAGGGTTGTTGTGAGGATTAAATTAATCAATATATGTGAAATGGCACAAAGCAAATGGTTAGCAAGTGTGAGCTATTATTATTAGCTCACAGGGTCAAGCGTAGTGGCTCATGCCTATAATCCCAGCACTTTGGGAGGCTGAGGCAGGAAGATTGCTTGAAGCCAGGAGTTTGAGACCTGCCTGGGCAATAAAGGGGGACCCTTTCTCTCTCTCTCTTTTGTTTTTTTGGAGATGGAGTCTTGCTTTGTCGCCCAGGCTGGATTGCAGTGGCGCGATCTTGGCTCACTGCAACCTCCACCTCTAGGGTCCAAGCAATTCTCTGCCTCAGCCTGCCGAGTAGCTGGGATTACAGGCACCCGCCACCATGCCTGGCTAACCTTTTGTATTTTTAGTAGAGACAGGGTTTCACCATGTTGGCCAGGCTAGTCTTGAACTCCTGACCTCATGAACCACCCACCTCGGCCTCCCAAAGTGCTGGGATTACAGGGGTGAGCCATCGCACCCGGCCACCTCAGTTTCTTTTTTTTTTTTTTTTTTGAGACAGAGTCTCGCTCTGTCGCCCAGGCTGGAGGGCAGTGGCCGGATCTCGGCTCACTGCAAGCTCCGCCTCCCGGGTTCACGCCATTCTCCTGCCTCAGCCTCCCAAGTAGCTGGGACTACAGGCGCCCGCCACCTTGCCCGGCTAGTTTTATGTATTTTTTAGTAGAGACAGGGTTTCACCGTGTTAGCTAGGATGGTCTTGATCTCCCGACCTCGTGATCCGCCTGTCTCGGCCTCCCAAAGTGCTGGGATTACAGGCTTGAGCCACCGCGCCCGACCCTCAGTTTCTTTATCTGTAAAATGGAGATGGGTCAAGTCACACCTTCATAGGATTGTGCTAAGGGCTGAATGAGATGCTTCCACAGCCCTGAGCACAGTACTAGCCTCCCAGGAGCCCGACATTGCTCCTGACCAACTGTTCATGCCATGACGCTCCAGGATGCAGAACCCCCAGCAGCTCTTTCCAAAGCTGGTGATACTACTCCAAACCAAACCCCTAATCCTGTCCCACAGGCCCCAGAGTCCCAGCTTATGGCTCCCCACTCACTGCTTCCTTCCTGACTTGGATATAGGCTTTGGAGTCAGAAAGACATGTAGGTAGAAATCTCAGTCCAATCACTTACTAGCTGAGTGAGGTGGGTCAAGTCACTCAACTTCTCTGTGCCATCACCTGCTAAATAAATAAAATGGAAGGCCAAGCATGGTGGCTCACGCCTGTAATCCCAGCACGTTGGGAGGCTGAAGCAGGAGGACTGCTTGAGGCCAGGAGTTTGAGACCAGCCTGGGCAACATAGTGTGAGACCCTATCTCTATAAGAATAGTAATTTTAAAAAATTAGCTGTATGTGGGCTGGGCGAGGTGGCTCATGCCTGTGATCACAACACTTTGGGAGGCCGAGGTGGGTGGATCACCTGTCTGAGGTCAGGAGTTCGAGACCAGCCTGGCCAACATGGTGAAACCCCACTTCTACTAAAAATACAAAAATTAGCCAGGTAGGCCAGGTACAGTGGCTCATGCCTGTAATCCCAACACTCTGGGAGGCCAAGGCGTGCGGATCACAAGGTCAGGAGATCGAGACCATCCGGATAACATGGTGAAACCCCGTCTTCAGTAAAATACAAAAAATTAGCTGGGTGTGGTGGTGCGTGCCTGTAGTCCCAGCTACTAGGGAGGCTGAGGCAGGAGAATTGCTTGAACCCGGGAGGCGGAGGTTGCAGTGAGCCGAGATTCAGCCACTGCACTCTAGCCTGGTGACAAAGCAAGACTACGTCTCAAAAAAAAAAAAAAAAAAAAATTAGCCAGGTGTGGTGGTGGGCACCTGTAATCCCAGCTACTCAGGAGGCTGACGGAGGAGAATCACTTGAACCTGGGAGGCGGAGGTTGCAGTGAGCTGAGATCACACCACTGCACTCCAGCCCAGGCGACAAGAGCGAAACTCTGTCCCTCCCTCCAAAAAAAACAGCTGTATGTGGCATGAACCTGTAATTCTAGCTACATGGGAGACTGAGGCAGGAAGTCAAGGTGGTGATGAAACAACCTAACAAGAGATAGCTACAGTTGAAGGGAAAGTTTAGGAGTTCAAGGTTGCAGTGAGGTATGACCACATCACTGCATTCCAGCCTGGGTGACAGAGCGAGGCTGTGTCTCTAAAAAAAAATTTTAAATTAAAATAAAAAGACCGGATGTGGTGGCTCACCCCCTGTAATCCCAGAACTTTGGGAGGCTGAGGCAGGCGGATCACCTGAGGTCAGGAGTTCGAGACCAGCCTGGCCAACATGGTGAAACCCCGTCTCTACTAAAAATACAAAAATTAGCCAGGCGTGTTGGCAGGCGCCTGTAATCCCAGCTACTCAGGAGGCTGAGGCAGGAAGAATCACTTGAACCTGGGAGGTGGAGGTTGAAGTGATCCGAAATCGTGTCACTGCACTCCAGCCTGGGTGACAGAGCAAGACTGTCTCAAAAAAATAAAATAAAATGGAACATCATTGAGTCCACCTCAGAAGGCTGCTGGAAGGATTAGGTGAGAATTCACCAAGTGGCTTTAGCAAAGTGGCTAGCACTTGACAAGGGCTTAACAAATATCAGCCATTAGTATGACTGTTGTTTCCACAAAACACAGCATTCCAAACAAACAATGGAGTTATGAAGAAAACTTCAGAACACAGCCCGTCTGTGAGTGAAGGACAGCCACAGATCTCTCCAGCACTGAGAGAAGTTACTGGAATCCTCAGTGGAATCCCACAGGTCTTCCTCAGGGGAGAGGGGAACCCAAGCCTCCCACAAGGACAGGGAGGGAACTGCTTAGCATGTTCTGGCCTCCATCAGCCAGGCTTCTTTCTCTCCAGCACTCTGCAAATGAAGCTTTGTACTCTGGCTTCCTGAGGCTGCTGGGAGCCGGGGAGGCAGAGCGCTGTGTCATGCTGGAGCAGGGGTCCGCCTGGTGCTAAATCAGTCACCAGAGTTGGGGCAAAGGAGGCTCTGCAGGGGCTGCATCCTGCATGGGGGAAGACAAGCAGCTCTCCCACTGCTGATTCTCAGACCAGACAGTGCTGACCAATCACCGTCCAAGATTCAGCCTCAGAATCCTCCTCAACTTGCTCCTCCCGGCAGCCACTACTGATGGCAGCTTATAAGCACCTGGAGCAAGTCCACTCTCCATTCCTGAACAAAAGACTCAAGTCTCTTCAGTTTCAATAGAGAAAAGTGACTTTCAAAGTGTACTGACATTCCCAGTCTGACTCAATCACAGAGACTGCTCTGGGCTGGGCAAGGGGATCCGTGCCTGTTGAGTTACAGATGGGAAACCGAGTTTACGCCAATAATAGAAGGTGGCGCTGAAACTAGGACCCTTGTCTTCCAGGGCACTCATTTGTTCACTCTTTCATACATGAGCACCTACTATGTGCAAGTTATTGTACAAGGTCTGGGGGTGGCAGGAAGGTAAGGGGCAAATTCATAGAAATGAGCCAAAGATATTGGTTTTGTTCACACTGTGCCTGCCTGACATACTGCAGATGTTCAAAAAATATTTGTTGTAGAAAAGAAGAAAGAAGGGAGTGATGATAAGTGATGCTATCCCTGCCCTCAGGGAATCTAAGATCTACTCCAGGGCTGTTTCTGCTATGCCAGGCTCTTCCCCAAGTAAAAAGGTGCCCTTATGCTGGCAAGGCCCTCCTGCTGCCTTCCAGGCAGAAACCAAAGCTCTGAGGATGTGAAAATGAGAGGAAAGGCAAGGCTCCTCGTCACTGAATGGCTGTGATGGCAAAGGAATTTCCCCACCCTAAGACAGCTCTTGGAGAGGAGCAGGCAGGCCTTTTGCGGTCAGAGCCTGAAAGGCTAGGGCCGTGGAAGTTCCCCAGGGCTGGCTGCGGGCTGCCAAGAAGGCCCTGACTGCCCTCTGCCCTTTCATTGTTGTCACCTGCAAAGGACTGCAGTCTCCCTGCCTCTAAGGCCAGCTCAAGGTCAGCCACAGTTCCTAGGCCTCGAGTGCTGGGTCACCATAATCCTCCCAGACCACTTCTGTCCATCTCTGGGCTCATGGAGCCTTTACCACATACCAGGCTTAGTGCTAGGCCTGTGGATACAGGAAGAGCCCGCCTGAGGGCAGAGTCAGACAGAAGTGGATAATTAGAGTCCTCCTACAAGGCAGTGCCTCTGTGTGGTAACTCTGGGCCTGCCTGATCTTATTTTGAACCTGGCATGGCCAATTGTTAGCCTGTGACCTTAAGAAGTTGGTCAATCTCTGAGCCTCAGGTTCCTCACCTGTAGAATGGGTAATGATGACATCAACCCTGTAACATTTTACACAAATCAGAAATAATATCAACCTAATAGCTATTCAGTTAATGACATTACTGGTGTCTATACTCAATGCCTCAAGAACACAGAGGGAAATATGTGGGGTGGAGGCAGGAAGCAGCATTCAAGAAAGCAACAGACCAAGCGCAGTGGTTCATGCCTGTAATCCCAACACTTTGGGAGGGTGAGGCTGCAGGACTGCTTGAGTCCAAGAGTTTGAGACCAGCCTGGGCAACATAGCAAGACCCTGTTTCTACAAAAAATAATTTAAAAAGAAAGCAAGGGGCCGGGCACAGTGGCTCACGCCTGTAATCCCAGCACTTTGGGAGGCCGAGGCAGGTGGATCACCTGAGGTCGGGAGTTTGAGACCAGCCTGACCATCATGGAGAAACCGCATCTCTACTAAAAATACAAAATTAGTGGGGCGTGGTGGTGCATGACCGTAATCCCAGCTACTCGGGAGGCTGAGGCAGGAGAATCGTTTGAACCCGGGAGGCAGAGGTTGTGGTGAGCCGAGATCTCACCATTGCACTCCAGCCTGGGCAACAAGAGCAAAACTCCATCTTAAAAAAGCAAGCAACAAAAGAAGTGGCAGCAAAGCTGGATCAGAAAGAATGAGCACTCTGGCTCACCACGGCAGGTGAGGACAGCACAAGCATAAGCAAACGCACTGAGGCATCTAGTGCACAGCGTGGCTGGGGGCACCAGGGACCGGCAGGAGAGGAGCGGTGGCGGGGGTAGGCTGCAGCTTGCCTTAATTTCATGAGTGAGTTTTCAAGACAGAAGAGGAGCCGGGCACGGTGGATCATGCCTGTAATCCCAGCACTTTGGGAGGCTGAGGCAGATGGATCACCTGAGGTCAGAAGTTCAAGAGCAGCCTGGCCAACATGGTGAAACCCCATCTCTACTAAAGATGCAAAACTAGCCAGGCATGGTGTGCATGCCTGTAATCGCAGCCACTTGGGAGGCTGAGGGAGGAGAGTCGCTTGAACCCAGGAGGTGGAGGCTGCAGTAAGCTGAGATCATGCCATTGCACTCTAGCCTGGGTGACAGAGCGAGACTCTGTCTCAAAAAACAAAAACAAAAACATATATATAAAAATATATATATAAAATATATGTTAAATATATTACACATTAAATATATGTTAAATACATATTATGCATATTAAATATATGTTAAATGTATATTATACATATTAAATGTTAAACATATACATATTAAATATGTTAAATATATATTATGCGTATGTATTAAATATATAAACATACATTTAATATATATTTAATGTATATGAAATATATATATTATACACATATATTTAAAGATGAGCCATTTAGAGGAAAATACTAAAGAAATGAAAGTACAAGGTGAAATGCAGAAGGAAAAATCACAAAGGTTGGACTCATATCCCCAATATGCAGGAAGTAGTACTGAGGGTACCAGAGAGTCACCCAAATTCTGTGGGGTTTGTGGGGGGACAGGGCAGGGGTGGGGGGACAAATTTTGATCTTGGAAATATAACTACAATTGAAGGGAAAGGCCCAGTGGGGGCCTGTTCTGCAGAGCCCTGAGCCAGTTCAGGTGGAACACGAGGCAGGTCTGTCCAGGGGAAGTGTGCTTCAGGACTGTCCAGGGGAAGTGGGCGGAGACGTCCTGGAGACCAAGAAGATGAGGTCTGGGAGCTGGTGCAGGGCAGTGCAGAGAGACGCAGCCTCTGCGTCCGTCCTGTGAACTGTAACAGGGTCTAAGTGAGCATCTGTCACTTGGATTTGGATGTCTCTATCATCTCCCATCAGACCAGGAGCTTCTGCGAGCAATATTCCTACTTCTTCCCAACTGCCCAGAGCCTGCAGGGTGAGCCAGCTGCACAGCCGGCAAGACAGGATCTCAGACGAGGGTGACCGAGTGCCCTGATTTTCCTGGGATTGAGTGGTTTCCTAAGACAGCAGACTTTCCAGGTGGTCCTGGGTAAACTGGGAGGAGCTGGTCACTCTACCTCAGACTGTCCCTACAGGGCAGGAGCCCTGGGTCAGACCTGTTGGGTTGGAGTTGCTGGGCTGGGGGACCAAAGGGAAAAGCCCACACTGTCTACATGAGTCTAGGACCAGGTAATCAGTTCATGCTCACATGAACAGCACCACCTGCCTCAGAGACAGCTCCCAACCTTCTGGAAAAGGTTCAGTGATCTTAGTCCTCACCATTTTCAGGAAAATATGTTTTTTGTCTTTTTTTTTGTTTTTTGAGACAGAGTCTCGCTTTGTTGCCAGGCTGAAGTGCAGTGGCGCAATCCTGGCCCACTGCAACCTCCGACTCCCATTTCAAACGATTCTCCTCCCTCAGCCTATCCCGAGTAGTTGGGATTACAGGCATGCGCCACCACACCCAGCTAATTTTTTGTATTTTTAGTAGAGACATGGTTTCACCATGTTGGCCAGGATGGTCTCAATCTCCTGACCTTGTGATCTGCCCGCCTCGGCCTCCCAAAGTGCTGGGATTACAGGCTTGAGCCACTGCGCTAGCCCTGGGAAATATGTTTTACTTTAGTTAGTTAGAAGTCTCCTGGTCACACCTGAAAATTTGGCTTCTATTCAAGTTTGAGAATTCAAAGGCCCCCAAAATGCCACTTTTACACTTTGCACCTGTTCCTAAAGAAAAGTCTTAGGCCCTGACATTCAGCACCCTACAAGATTGATTCCACACCATCCTTCCAACGGGAATATCCCTAGGATCCCTAACTATCTGGAGTGCTCCTCGTATTCCAGCCAACATGGACTGCTCAGTGGCCCGTTCCCATCCCTCCTCCTTCCCTCTGCCACCCTCTCTTCCCTCAGCTTTGTCTGCCTGAAGGGCTGCCTCCACACAGCTCCTGTGCTTGAATTCCACCCAAACTTAAAGGCGTGGCTCAAGCATCACTTCTCAGGGAAGCTTCTCCAGTCCCCCAGGCAGAAGATGCTCTTGACTCCTCTGACCCTCGTCTGAAGTCTGATCTCACTGGCAGTGGCTGGTCAGGGCTAACATCTGGGGCCAACTCGTTTGGAACCCATGAGAGAAGCTCCTATCAGATTCATTGTTGGCCCCCACCCGCCTTCACTCTGCTGTCGGGGTCAGCATATAGAATTAACACACACATGAACAAACCCATGATGCCCAACTGGGAGATGTCCTGACCGTTTCCTCACCTGTCACCCTGACAGAGCAAGGAGGGCCTTCACAGAAGCTCACCCATTCTCCAGTCATTCATTTACTCATTTAGCCAACGTCACTGAGCCTTCTACATGGCGACAAGGTGAACAAGATGCTGGAATTCCATGCCCTCACAGGCCAGCAGAAAGAACAATCTTGTAATGACCACCGTTGCAGCACAGGTTCCGAGAAGGAAGGAGAAGGTGCTCTGGGAATGTGCCATGGAAGGCCTGGCCCAACTGGGATCAGGAAGGCTTCCCAGAGCACAGGAAACAAGTGGAGACAAAGGATGAAGGAGATGTGTCCCTGCTGCCATCTCAGAAGAGAAAGCAAGGGGTTTGGGAGTGAAAGGCACACACTCCGTCTCTGCTCCTTTATCTCTGGCCCTGTGATCACCTCCCTCAGTTTCCCCATCAGTACAACTGGTTAACAGGGTCGCCTTCACTGGGCTGTTGTGAAGATTTGTGGGGATAATCACTGTGATCCACGCAGCTCACAGGAGGCCGAGGATGGGCAGCCAGACCTCTGGGTCCGGCTGAGCTGGACAATAATCCTGCCTCACGATTAGCCCTGACCTGAAGGGGAGGAAGAACGGGGCACAGCTGGGCCTCCCCAGCTGCCAGGTGGGTTAGCCCAGGTCAGACTGTGGGATCCTGAAGGAGTGGCCAGGGACCCGGAGTTTGAGGGGGAAGGAAGCTGGATGTAGGCAAGATGAGGTGGCGCTCGTGGGCATGGCTGAGGATGGGCCCGGGCAGAGGAATGAGACAAAGAGCAGATAGAGCCCAGACAACATCCACTCCAGCTGCTCGCCCTCCCTCCCTCCCTCCCTGCTGCACAGAGTATTAGTGAAATGATTTCTAGCAATGGATGCAGCAGGGCTCTGACATTTACAGGCCACTAGATGTCTTCAGGGCCAACTGGGTGTTTAAAAGCCTGTGTGAACACCATCCTGTTAGGGGAAGGAACTAACCACGGACCGGAAACCCCCAAAGTGTGCAAGTAGCCACGTCATTTCTCAGCAGGAAGGAACTGGGGTGCAGCAAGCTGAGATTAGGGACCCATCCTCAGTGGCCCGCCACCCCGGAAGCCACACAGCAGTCTGAAAGGAATCAAGGGCCACGTGGGCTGCCTGGGAGCACAGGGTCTTTCTGGCCACTGCCGTTCTTCACACACACCCAGGCTGTTTGCCACTCTGGGCTTTGGCCTTACTGTTCCCAGATCCCCGTATTTCTACCACACTCATCTCCAGTGCTGCGTCCTCCTGGAGGTCTCCTCTGACCACCTAACGCAAACTAGCCCACTCCCCAACACCTACTGGACTCTTCCCTAGATAACCCCACACTCAAGCCCTCATCTGTTCAGGCCGGTGCTTCTTTGCTCAGATGTCACCTCCTTCACAAGATGTTCCCTGGCCACCCTATGTAAAACCACACACCTCCCTGCAGCCTTCATCCTCCCTCTCTCCTTTCTTCTGATATCCTAGATATTTAATTATTTGTTTGTTTATTGTCTCCTTCCTCCTCAACTGTCAATCTCCATGAGGACAGGCAATATTGTCAGTTTTGTTCACTGCTATATCACACCTAAAAAAGTGCTGGCACATAGTAGGGGGTCAATAAATGTTTGATGAGTTCATGAATAAGTGTATATGAATGTTTAAGAGCAGGGGCTCTGGCCTGAGGTCTCATCCCAGCTCTTCTACTTACTTTGTGATCTTGGACCCTCTTTTGCCTTGATTTAATTAATCAGTAACAGGAGAATAACAACAGTACCTACCTCATAGGATTACTGGGGGATTAAATAAGATCATGCATATAAAGAGCTTAAAACAGTACTTGGCCCCCAGGAACTACTCAGCTCCACGCTGGCTGCCATTGGGGCCTTTGCTGGCCAGCATTTCTTGCTTACTTATTTGCTCACTTGTTGATCACCTGTCTCCCTCTGTGCCAGTGTCAGCTCCAGCCTGCCTTGCTCATGACTGCATCCCCAGTTCCTAGTAAAGTTTCGGAAGAGAAAACCAGGCCTCCTCCCAAGTCAGGGAATGTGCAGCTATGGCGACCCAGCTTCGGCTGGGAGTAGAAACCTCACCGATCTGTTTCTCCAGGGCGGCTGCTTCACAGACAGTAGCCCGGGGCAGGATCCCAGGGTCGGTGAAGCTTGTCTGCAGCAGGCAGCTCATGACGAAGAAGAAGAGGATGGCAGCGATGATGGGGATGGCAAGGGTCAGCTTGCGGGCCAGGTAGGGACAGCTAGAACAAGAGATGAAGAGAGATCAGCAGACAACCCAAGGGCTCCCTGCGGCACAGGGCTATAGCACCTGGCAGGTGCTGTCATTCCAGCAACCACCACCAAAATCTTGAATACAGCCTTGCTCTAAGACAGAGGCACAGCTCCTCGGTGAGTGCAGCAAGTTCCCAATAAGTACCGGGAATAGACATCACTAATTGATCCTTGTGTTATACTTTCCTCCTGAGCACATGGCAGATGTGTCCAATAGATCCCAGAACTCCTAACCTCTGCATTCAGAGAATCCCTCTATACACAGAGCTTCAGGTAGACACTAGTGAAGTGGACTGTTACCTGAGACAAACCATCCTGTAGTGTTCACTCACTCATTCATTCACTCACTCAGTCCACAAATATTTACTGAGGTCTTCTCTGTGGCAGGTAACACTTTCAATAAGCAGCATGAATAATGACGATGAGTAAGACAAGAGCCCCTCCCCCTTGTGGCTTATGGTCAAGTGGGGAAAACAGACATGTAAACAGGGAATTGCCACACAGGGTGATGTGTGCTCTAGTGGGGGAGGGGAACACAGTAGCACAGTCAGGAAAGGCAACCTGAAGAAGATAATCCTAAGCTCCAACCTGAAGAATGAGTAGAGGGCTGGGGGAACTGCATGGTCCAGCCTCTGTCACTGTGACGCAAGGGAGGCAGGTATCCCCGAGGCAGTGCTTTCAGACCCCCTGACCCCGGCTGCCTCAGAGAATAGCCTGTGCCTGCTGAATGGTTGTGCCTCTGTCCCCAGGCAGGCTGCCTACCATAGCCCTCCTGAAGCTCCCTCCTCCATCTTAGGGCCAGAACATTCTAGAAGTTCTGGACACTGGTGGGAGAATGGCTTCATGATAGTGAAGCTATCAGGGCTCTCTCTCTATGGCCAATCTTCTCTGTTGGCACCTCACTGTCCACCCAGAAGCCAGAGCTATCTTTTGGAAATGTCAATCAGATAATGCCATTTCCCTGCTTAAAACCTCCCAACTGCTTCCCATTGTACTTTGAACAAAATCCAAACTCCCTACCATGGCCTTCTAGGCCAGGCATGATCTGGGCCCTACTGAGGACTTCAGCCTCATTTTACAAAACTCTCCTCTTGCTCCTGCTCCTCCCATCAGAATGGCCTCACGACAGTTCCTAGAATGAGCCTGGCTCTCTCCTATCTCAGGGCCTTTGCACTTGCTGTTCCTTTTCTCAGATTCCTCTTCCCTCCTCAGAAGGACCTTCCTTAACAACTCTGCACACAGCAAACTTCAATGCTCTTTCTTTCCTGCATAACATTTAGTATATATTTCAGCTACTTGTCTATGTGATGGCTATTTTTCTCTCACTAAAACATAAGCTCGGCCAGGTGCAGTGGCTCACGCCTGTAATCCCAGCACTTTGGGAGGCTGAAGCGGGCAGATCACCTGAGGTCAGGAGTTCGAGACCAGCCTGACCAATAAGATGAAACCCCATCTCTAATAAAAATACAAAAACTAGCTGGGTGTGGTAGCATGTACCTGTAATCCCAGCTACTCAGGAGGCTAAGACAGGAGAATCACTTGAATCCGGGAGGTGTAGGTTGCGGTGAGCTGAGATAGCACTCCAGCCTAGGCAACAAGAGCAAAACTCTGTCTCAAAAACAACAACAAACAAACACAAAAAATCATAAGCTCCTCTGTGGTTATAGACTATGTTCTCTTGTTCGGCTTTATATTTCCAGCACACCGCACAGCACCTGGCACCAAGGAAGTACCCGGTAAATAACTGCTGCCAGGGGACAGAAAAATAGCTACCATCTTTTGAAGGCTTACTATGTGCCAGACACTGCCCTAATTAATAAATTACTATTAGTAACATTCGAAGTACAGATAGTTACTATGGGTCAGGTACCAGGCTAAGCAGTTCCTGTGTACTTTCTCATCAAATCCTCACTGGGACCTTGTGAAGTTATGCTCCTCACTTTACAGATGAGGAAACTAGAGCTCAGAGAGCTTAAGTAACCTGCCCAAGCCACTCACATGGCTCAGGAGTGCTAAAGTGGGACCCAAGCCAGGTCTGACTTTGAGGTTCATACTATTAACCACCATCCCATAGCCAGAGTAGCACCTGATTGGGTAAGGAGATGACGGGGCGTTGGGAGGCCTGAGATCAGCCAAGCTTCCAGGAGTGGCACAGTAGGCACACACCTGTGGACACCTGCACGCTGCTTCTGAAGTCTCCATTATCAGAGGCTCTGGCCTTCAGAGAAGCCCTTCCCCTGAGGAGCAGACTGCCAAGGCCAAGGGCTCCCAGTGGGCCACGCTCTGCTCCATACATCTCAATGGTTTCTGGGTCTGACCCTCAAACAGAACCAGTGGGCCCTCAGTGTCACCCACATGGCAATGAATCCAGTTCATATGCAACCAGACTTGTCTAGGGGGACAGAGAAGACTTGAAATCTAAGACTTGTAGAGCCTGCAGGAACCACCAGGTCCTAGCCTCCCGATTCTCCAGAGGCCCACAGCTCTCCCAGGCCCACAGCTAGGTTCAAGGTCATCCAGCCAGTCAATGACAGAGCTAGGGTTTCCAGTCTCCCAGCAAATAACACTGTCAATTCATTCAAATACACTGTCAATTCATTCATTCAATAAGTACTGAGCACCCACTGCATACCAGGTGCAAGTTCTAGGCACCAAGACTGCAACACAGGAGAATGTCCTGCTCTCATGGGCAAAGACAAGGAAGAAACTAACAAGTATAACATAATATGTCAGGTGGTGGCAAGTGCTTCAGAGAGTGATAAATGAGGGGAGAGGAGAGGTGCTGGAGGGGAGTGGTTTGCTATGCTGTGCGGATGGACGGGGGAGGCCTAATGTGAGAGGGTGAGCCATGAGGCCACCTGCAGGAAGGGGATTCCAAGCACTGGCCCAGAAGGTAGGAGTGTGCACGGAGGATGACATGCCTGGAAGACGAGGACAGAAGAGAGCAGGGGGCAGTGACCAGGGAAGATTCAGGCCTGACTTAGAATCAAAAGGGCACTCTGGCTGTTGTATGGGGGTGGGAAGTAAGGCAGAAGTTGGGAGCCCTGCTGGAGGCCCATGCAACAATCCACCAAGCCAAAGAAGCAAAGCCATTCATAGCAGGAAAGGTTTAGAGAGCACCTTACCTTTTCCCAGAGAAATGGGGAGCATCCAGTCCAGACCCAGGTGAGTTCTCGGCCCAAACCCAAACTCTTCTGCCAGTCTACCAGCCCCCAATGAGGACAAGCAGGGCAAACCACAACATGGTTCACAAGCTCTCCCCAAACCCAGAAGTCCTTGCTTCCTCCCTCGCTGGAGACAAAACAGTCACCAGTGAAGATACTCGGTTAACCCAGAGAAGGTCTTGCTTCTAGTTCAGAAGTTAGGCCAGATATCACACTGCAGGGTCATGTGGGTCAACCACGGCAAGTACTGCTTCCTCCTGCCTCGGCTGCAGCCCTGGGTGTGGGGACTGAGAGGGCAGCCCAGGGAATACTGGAAAAGGCACTTCCAGAACACTCACATGGCCACCCCAGGGAAGTAGATCTGAAACTCAGTCCAGACCTGAGCTCTGGGCCCCCCAGAGCTTCTGCTTGTAATTCATCCCTAAACTTTTTATCCACACTACTCAGAAAACAAGGGCAGAGTGTGTGGTAAAAGGGTGAAAGGAGAAGCTAATTTATAGGAAGTCTTCACCTTGCTTCAAGGGGAAACCCAAGGTTGCAGATACATGATCTGGCAGCTAGAAAGGGTACCTGGGGGAGGGTGTCTCTACGATAGCCTTACTGTGGCCACATGCCCTTGGGAAGTGCTTTTTTGATAAAGACAACACAAGTACTAATAGCAGCCAACACTGTGTGCTTGTTACTGGGTTAAAAGCTTGCATGTGACCTCATGCCACCCTCAGGACAACCTTACAAGGTGGGTACTATTATAAATCCCATTTTACTGATGAGGAAACTGGGGCACTGAGGGGGTGAAGTGACTGCCCTGAGGTCACGCAATTAGTGGGTGGTGGAGCTGGGATTTGAACCAGGTCTGTTAGAGTTCTTAACTACATTGTATAATTAAGAAGGACGACCACAAAGGATGGGGAGTCGGGAGGGGACAGCAGGGCTCATGAAGCAAGGGTGGGTGGGCGGGCGTGTGTGTGTGTAAGGAATCATGGTGCAGGTGGCTCACAGGTGGGTGGAAAACTTCTGATACAAATATATGACCCTCCATCCATAAAATGGAGATTATGTGTGGGTCAATCCTGGGTCACTGGGGAATATGAAGAGGTCAAAAACCTAGGGGGGCAAATATGACCTGTCGCCCGAAAGCACTCCGAACTCTTTCCTGAAAAACAACAAGGCACTGCAGCTGTTGCTGATGTGGAACAGGCCAGAGGGACGCTCCAGAATGTTGAGCAGGGAAAGAAAACCAGGTGGTCAGGAGGCGGGCCAGGGGCCTGGCAGCCAGCTGGGTGGAGGCAGGTGGGAACTGAGGGAAGGACAGGAAGCTCTGGAGAACCTAAGGAAGGTTCTGGAGAAGGAAAGGGGGCCCCACAGGCCCAAAGATTTTGAGAAAAGATGGCTTGGGGCCTCGGGTGTGCGTGGCTGAGGGGAAGCAAAAGCGGGGTTGGTGTCTGAGACTAGAGAAAAGGTGGGGACCCTGGAGGGGCCCGGCCCGGAGAGGGCAGCGAGGATGACTAGGATGTTTACAGCGGGTGTGCACAGCCAAAGGACACACAAGATCTCGAAGTGGTCAGGAAGGGATACAAGGGTCAGAAAGAACTTGGGGGGTTGGCAAGAGATGGTCCAGGAACGGGTGAGCAGGAGGGGCCTGTCCAAGGAGCCCTGGGGCAGATTCTGAGAGGGCAGCGAGGATGGGGGCCGTGGAGGGGCATGGAGGGTGGTGCTCCTGGCAGTGGCAGGCAGACAGGTGCCAGGGTGGGGCCGGGGAGAATGGAGCGGCTGGGAGGGTGGAGAGCACCAGCGCGGATGGGGCACCCAAATGGACCAGGGAGGATGGGGCATCTGGCAGGCATGGGGGTGCGCAGGGGCCAGGGGAGCAGACAAGAGGCCCGAGGAAGATCCCAAAGGGGCGGGGAGGATGAGGGCCAGGGAGGCGCAGGGGAGGGCACGGAGTGCCCAGCAGGGATTGGGAAGGTCGGGTGCGCGGCAGGGGGCTGGGAGGGGGCGCAGCGGCAGCGGAACTCACTCGAAGACGAAGAAGAGGCCGGTGGTGGTGAGGATGAGCAGCAGCGTGAGCGCGAAGACGCCGCCGTGGCCGGCCAGCATGAGGCGGCCGCCGCAGTAGAAGCGATTGCGGCCCGGGAACACCTCCCACTTGCGCCGTGGGCGCCGGCCGAGGCTCCCGCTCCCGCTCCCACTGCCGCTGCCGCTGCTGCTCCAGCGAGGCGGGGCGGGGGTGGCAGGCGGCGCGGGCCCAGGGCCCGGGGTTGGGGGCGCGGCGGGGCCGGGGCGGCGCGCCCCCGGGGAGGCGGGCAGCGGGGCGGCCCCGGGGCTGATCTGCTGGTACTCGCAGTCCTTCATGCGGCCGGCCGCGGGCCTCGGCTCCGCGCCCAGCGGGCCGGCCGGGCCGCTCCGGGACCGGGCCGAGCAGCGGAGGTGGCAGCGGCGGCGCGCGCGGCGCTCGCTCGCTCACTCACTGGGGCGGCCCCACCGCCGCTCCGCCCCCGGCCCGCCGCCACCGTCCGCCGTGGCCTCCCGCCGCAGCGCCCCCTCCGCCTGGGCCCGGGATGGCGCTCGGCAGGAGGACCAGCCCTGACCCGCGGCGGGACCCCGCAGGTCTGCGGCGCTCCCAGTCTCCCTTTTCCCTTCTGCACAAAGAGGGGGCCAGCAGACGCGCACTCGAGGGCTCTTTCTGTTCTCCGAGCAAGCCGTTTGTTGGGCGTCCACTGTGTACCAGGCACTGTGCCAAGTGCTGAGATTCAGGTGGTGGACTTCGTGATCTCCTGGCAGTCTGTGATTCCTCAGGCTTCGCCCATCTCTGAGGGCCGAACTAACAGGCATTTGCAGAGGCAGGCAGGCGCGGGGAGGTGGGGTACACGATTTGCTTTGAAAGCCAGGGCCTCTTCTACCTTGAAGTCCAGAGTGCCCACTGTGGGTGTGTGGCACACCCTCTGGCCTCGTTCACCAAGTTCTGTGTCCTGGGCCCAGGCCCAGAGTTTCCTAGGTAGCACATAATGTAGGGGTCATGCCTGAGAGCCCCAGTGTTTTTTCAGGAATTCTGGATGTATTCATTTTCTACTGTTGTGTAACAAGTTACCACAAATTTAAGGCTTAAAACAAACATTACTGGCCAGACGCAGTGGCTCACGCCTGTGATCCCAGCACTTTGGGAGGCCGAGGTGGGCGGATCACGAGGTCAAGAGAGAACATCCTGGCCACATGGTGAAACCCTGTCTCTACTAAAAATAAAAAAATTAGCTGGGCATGGTGGCCCTGCGCCTGTAGTCCCAGCTACTCGGGAGGCTGAGGCAGGAGAATTGCTTGAACCCGGGAGGTGGAGGTTGCAGTGAGCCGAGATCGTGCCATTGCACTCCAGCCTGGGCGACAGAGCCAGACTCCGTCTCAAAAAAAAAAAAAAAAAAAAAAAAAAAAAACCAAACATTATCTAACAGGTTCCAAGTCAGGAGCCCAGAAACAGCTTAGCTGGGTCTTCTGCTTAGTCTCACAAGGCTGCAATCAGGCTGCATTCTCATCTGGAAACTCAGCTGGGGAAGAATCCACTTGCAAGCCCATTTGGGTCACTGGCAGAATTAATTTCCTTGCAACTGTATAATTGAGGAGGGCCTGGGATTTTTGCTGGGTGTCCGCTGGAGGCCTCCCTCAGGATCCAAAAGCCACCTGCAGTTCCTAGAGATTATCACATTTCCTTGCCATGCAGGTTTCTCCTACATAGCCACTTAATTTCTTGAAACTGACAGTGAGGGTCTCTAGCTCCAGACTGTGAAGATAGAGTTTTATATAACTTACTATATATGTGACAGAGTGACATCCCATCATCATTGCCGTCTCCCATGAAAGCAAGGCACAGGAGCCATCTGCACTCAAGAAAAGGGAATCACACAAGATGTAAATACCAGGAGGCAGGAATCACTGGGGGTTAGCTTAGGGTGTGTCTGTCACACTGGGGTTACTGTAAAACCTAAGGAAAAGTGTAAGGAAAAAGAGAACTGGAGACTAGGAGAAAGTAAAAAAGGAAGTAAAATTATACAATGGGGAGGAGCAGGAAGCCAACAACAGCGACCTTAAGGATCAATAATTGATATATGTGCCAAAGGCTGTTCAGCTGTGCCTTTGGTGCCACAGGCTCTCAATCTGATGAGCCCCACCTTGAGCGAACCACATGGTGAGCTTCCTCCCTTTTTGCTCCTTGGCTGTGGAACAAAGTCACAAAACTAGACATACTGGTTCCAGTACAGATTCCTGTGGTCCCACCTTAACTGGGTCCTCTTGCAACCTGAAACCTTTTCTTTTTTCCTCGTCACTTTATAGAAACCAAAGCAATTCTACTTGATTTTCAGTTTACCTCCTCCTCTCTATCTCATAATTTCTCTTTATTTGCATCTATCCTTTCTTTATCCCTTCTTCTTATCTTAGAAGATGTGGGCCTCCTTCTGCCCATGGCCAACCCTCCACTCATATCCTTTTTTAATTTTATTTTTTATTTTTTGAGATGGAGTTTCGCTTTTGTCACCCAGGCTGGAGTGCAATGGCATGATCTCCGCTCACTACAACCTCTGCCTCCTGGGTTCAAGTGATTCTTCTTCCTCAGCCTCCCAAGTAGCTGGGATTATAGGCATGTGCCACCACGCCCCGCTAATTTTTGTATTTTTAGTAGAGACGGGGTTTCACCATGTTGGCCAGGCTGGTCTCAAACTCCTGACCTCAGGTGATCTGCCCATCTCTGCCTCCCAAAGTGTTGGGATTACAAGTGTGAGCCACCGCTCCTGGCTTCCTTTTTTTTTTTTTTAAGTAAGGCTGATGGAACTCCATTTTATTTATTTATTTAAGCCCAATAGAACTCCAAACTCATGTCCTATCTCTCTTCCTGTTCACTGATACTGCAAACACATGCTCAATTCTATATTAATTAAAAAGCAAGGCTGGGCACAGTGCTCACATCTATAATGTCAGCATTTTGGGAGGCCAAGGTGGGAGGATTGCTTGAACCCAGGAGTTCAAGACTAGCCTCAGCAACATTACGAGATGCCATCTCTACAAAAATAATTAAAAATTAGCTGGATGTGGTGGCAGGCACCTGTAGTTCCGGCTACTTGGAAGGCTGAGGTGGGAGGTTTGCCTGAGTCCAGGAAGTCAAGGCTGCAGTGAGCCGTGATTATGCCACTGCACTCCAGCCTGGTGACACAGCGAGACCCTGTCTCAAAAAAAAAAGGCCGGACATGGTGGCTCACATCCCAGCACTTTGGGAGGCCGAGGCGGGTGGATCACAAGGTCAGAAGTTCGAGACCAGCCTGGCCAACATGGTGAAACCTCATCTCTACTAAAAAAATACAAAAAAATTAGCTGGGCATGGTGGCATGCGCCTCTAATTCCAGCTACTTGGGAGGCTGAGGCAGGAGAATTGCTTGAACCTGGGAGGCGGAGATTGCAGTGAGCCGAGATCACACCATTGCACTCCAGCCTGGGCGACACAGCAAGACTTCATCTTGAGAAAAAAAGAAAAGAAAACCCTAAAAAACCCAATGGAGCTTCCCATGGTTGGTTACATTCTCACCTTAGTTCAGGTTTATCTTTCTTATTATCATTAGGATCATATTAAAGAGTTGCTACCAGGCTGGGCATGGTGGCACATGCCTGCCATCCCAGCACTTTGGGAAGCTGAGGCAGGCAGATGGCTTGAGATCAGGAGTTCGAGATCAGCCTGGGCATCATGGCAAAACCCCTTATACCCTATGATTTCCTAACTTTTTACAATTTGGTCCCTGTTTACATCACTCCCCTAAAACTTATCTTCAATGTCACCAATGAGCCATTTAATGTAGTATAAACTTCTTGTTCTCACCAATACCTATAGTTCCCAGCTTCTTTAACAGACAGATGTGGTCATGCGAATGAATTCTAGCTAGTGGAAGTGACAGGTACTACTCCCAGGATGGCCCATAAAACTCCCAGGTGCTGATCCTTGCTCTCCTTCCTATCTGCTAGCAGAGTAGAGGAGATTCTGAGACCCTAGAAGAGGGTGGAGCCACAAGATGGAAGGAATTTGGGTCCCTGCATAATTATGCAGAGCAGAACTTTCCTCCACTATGACTAACATATTAAACACTGAGGAGAGCAAGAAATACAGTTTTGTTGTATAAGCCAATGAATTTGAGAGGTTGTTTACTACAGCAGTTAACTGATCCTTATTAATACAGAAAGTTGTATCAGGAGTGGGATGTTGATATAATAGAAACACACATATGTGGCACTGAATTAATGGCCAGGCAGTAGATTACTGCCTGATCTTTAATTCAGTGCCATATATTGGATTAAGTAAAGTAGGCTGGATGGCTGGAGATCTCTATTATGCTGTAGCAAAATATTTGGTGAAATTGTCATCTTCAATAATGTGGAAGGTAGATGCTATGCCCACTCACCCTGCAAATATAAGGGAAGAGTTGGAAAGAGTCAGAGTAGGATATGGTTGGCCACTATTGGGGTCTGAATCAGTCAGACTCTAGTCAGGAGACAGAAACCATCCCAGTTGTTTGAACAGAAATAATTTACTATAAAGAAGTGGCCAGGCGCAGTGGCTCACACCTGTAATCCCAACACTTTGGGAGGCTAAGGCAGAAGGATCATAAGTTCAGGAGTTCGAGACCAGCCTGGCCAACGTAGTGAAACCCCATCTCTACTAAAAATACAAAAATTAGCCGGGCATGGTGGCACACACCTGTAGTCCCAGCTACTTGGGAGGCTGAGGCAGGAGAACTGCTTGAACCCTGGAGGCGGAGGTTGTGGTGAGCCGAGATCGTGCCACTGCACTCCAGCCTAGGCAACAGAGTGAGACTCTGTCTCAAAAAAAAAAAAAAGAAAAAGAAAAAAAAAGAATTATTTGCAGCCTGGACAACATGGTGAAACCCTATCTCTATTAAAAAAAATACAAAAAAAAATAATAATAATTTAGCTGAACATGGTGGTGTGTGCCTGTGGTCCCAGTTACTCAGGAGGCTGAGGCAGAGGGATGGCTTGAGCCCAGGAGGTGGACGTTGCAGTAAGCCATGATCCCACCACTGCACTCTAGACCTTGTCTCAAAAAAAAAAAAAAGAGAAAAAAAAAGAAAAGAAAAAGAATTACTTGAACTGAGTTCCTTGAGCAAAATAAAATTATAAATAAATAGTTGTCAATCTATATAAAAAGTTAGGGCTGGGCGTGGTGGCTCACACCTGTAATCCCACCACTTTGGAAGGCCAAGGTGGGAGTATTGCTTGAATCCAGGGATTCAAGACTAGCCTGGGCAACACGGGATACTATGTCTCTACAAAAAATTTAAAAATTATTCAGGCCTGGGCCGGGTGCAGTGGCTCACGCCTGTAATCCCAGCACTTTGGGAGGCCAAAACGGGCAGATCACGAGGTCAGGAGATCGAGACCATCCTGGCTAACACAGTGAAACCCCGTCTTTACTAAAAATACAAAAAAAAAAAAATAGCCGGGTGTGGTGGCAGGCGCCTGTAATCCCAGCTACTTGGGAGGCTGAGGCAGGAGAATGGCATGAACCTGGGAGGCGGAGCTTGTAGTGAGCCGAGACCGCGCCACTGCACTCCAGCCCAAGGCTTTTTTGAGTGAGACTCCGTCTCAAAAAAAAAAAAAAAAAAAAAAATTATCCAGGCCTGGTGGTGTGCATCTGTAGTCCCAACTATTCAGGAGGCTGATGTGGGAAGATTGCTTGAGCCCAGGATAACTGAAAGGTTACAGTATCAGAGAGGTAGTAACAGCAGGAAGCAGTTAAGAACTCCTTGGCTGAGGGAACAAAGAAAATAGGTTGGAATTATTACAAATTAGAAGCTTAGAGCAGAAACTAAGGAAGAGGAAGAGTGCCAACCAGATGATTTTTTCTTTAAAGAGATGGGATCTTGCTATGTTGCCCAACCTAGAGGGCAGTGGCTATTTATAGGCATGACCTTAGCACACTACCAGCTTCGAACTCCTGGGCTCAAGCTATCCTTCCCTCTCAGCTTCCTGACTGGTTGGTTCTATAGGTGCACGCCACCACACACAGCAATGCTGGTGTCTTTGAGGCAAGGCATGATAAACTTGGTTCTGCAATCGCAAATACCTGCAAACTAAATTCGGCTCTACTGCAGAAAAGTACTACTTCTGTCAGGGTGAAGGAGCACTGTTAGGTTCACTCTCAAAGGAACTGAAAGTAATAGAAGGAGCCAATATCTTCGTCTCTTCCAGCTCTGCGGTCTCCCTCTAGTGCCCATTAGCAGAGCCAAACAGATGTAGCTGGTAAAGCAGAAGTGTGTCTTACAGAGCCCCAGCCTCAGTAACTCAAAGCTGAGTATAGACAGGCTGGTTTGGAGCTCAGGTAATAATACTGGGCACAGTCCACCTCTTTGGCTACTCAGCATCCACATGCACTTGCCTCTACATTTTTTCTTTTTTTGAGATGGAGTCTTCACCTATCTCCCAGGCTGAAGTGCAATGGCGCAATCTCAGCTCACTGCAACCTCTGCCTCCTGGGCTCAATCGATTCTCCTGCCTCAGCCTCCCGAGCAGCTGGTGCCCACCACCAAACCTGGCTAATTTTTGTATTTTTAGTAGAGATGGGGTTTCACCATGTTGGCCAAGCTGGTCTCGAACTCCTAACCTTGTGATCCACCCACCTCGGCCTCCCAAAGTGCTAGGACTACAGGAGTGAGCCACCGTTGTCAGCCTGCCTCTATATTTTTGAACCTCCATACAACAAGGCAACTCTAGTCTTCCACCTAACAAGGTGCAACTATGCAACTATCTTTTGTACAAGTACGTTCTCACCCACTCCACCAAAATGAAGAATTGCGGAATCTCTTTTTTTTTTTTGGAGACAGAGTCTCGCTCTGTTACTCAGGCTGGAGTGCGGTGGTGTGATCTCAGCTCATTGCAACCTCTGCCTCCTAGGTTGAAGTGATTCTCCTGTCTCAGCCTCCCAAATAGCTAGGACTACAAGCACATGGCACCATGCCTGGCTGACTTTTTCTTTTAGACAGAGTCTCACTCTGTCACCCAGGCTGGAGTGCAGTGGCCCTATCTTGACTCACTGCAACCTCCGCCTCCCGGGTTCAAGCGATTCTTCTGACTCAGCCTCCTGAATAGCTGGGACTACAGGTGTGTGCCACCGTGCCCAGCTAATTTTTGTATTATTAGTAGAGACGGGGTTTCTCCATATTGGCCATGCTGGTCTCAAACTCCTGACCTCATGATCTGCCCGCCTTGGCCTCCTAAAATGCCGGGATTATAGGCATGAGCCATCATGTCGGCCTTCTTCTTCTTTTTTTTTTTTTTTTGAGATGAGTCTCACTCTGTTGCCCGGGCTGGAGTACAGTGGCGTGATCTCAGCTCACTGCAACCTCCGCCTCCTGGGCTCAAGCAATTCTCCTGCCTCAGCCTCCTGAGCAGCTGGGATTACAGGCATCTGCCACCACGCCCAGCTAATTTTTGTATTTTTAATAGAGATGGGGTTTCAGCATGTTGGCCAGGCTGATCTGGAACTCTTGACCTCAACTGATCTGCCCACCTCAGCTTCCCAAAGTGCTAGGACTACAGGCATGAGCCACAGTGCCTGGCCAGAAATGCGGAATCTCAACAGTCATTGTATCTGTCTCTGGGATATGTTAATAACTCCTCAAAATCAATCGCATTCCCGTCTGGAAACACTGTTACTTAAAACTGAATTGTAAAGTTAAACAAAATTTGCATAAAATAATAAAAGGAAGGAGAAGAGAAAATTATATACATGTATTTATATATTCATATATGTGTATGTATAACTACAAATTATTTATAAATATATTTATCTTATATTTATTATATATTTATTATATAATTAAAAAAAATTTTTTTTTGGTAGAGATAGGGTTTCACCATGTTGTCCAGGCTGGTCTTGAACTCCTGGGTTCAAGCAACTCACCCACCTTGGCCTCCCAAAGTGCTGGGATTACAGGCGTGAACCACCATGCCTGGCCTATAATTATTACTTTTTTTTTTTTGAGGCAGTCTTGCTCTGTCGCCACGTTGGCGGGCAGTGGCGTGATCTTGGCTCACTGCAACCTCTGCCTCCCAGGTTCAAGCAAGACCCTCAGCCTTCCAAGTAGCTAGGACTACAGGCGTGCGCCACCACACCCGGCTAATTTTTATATTTTTAGTAGAGACAGAGTTTCACCATGTTGGCCAGACTGGTCTCGAACTCCTGATCTCAAGTGATCCGCCTACCTTGGGCTCCCAAAGTGCTGGGATTACAGGTGTGAGCCACCGTGCCCAGCTAATTTACAGAATTTTGGATCACCAGATAGTTCCCCGAAGTAGCAGGCCCATGAATTTTTGTGGTATTTCCCTCCCATTCTTTATTTCACATTTTACTAAGGCATCTAAAAGTACTTTCTACTTCTTTGTTACATGCTAGGTCAAGATAATCAAGGTCTCTGTGGACTACATTATGACAGAGAACCAAGGAGTTGACACAAACTTGAGGGAAGACTGTGCAAGTGTACTCTGGGCTCCAAAATGTAAAAGCAAATGGCTTCTGGTCCCTCCCTCTCTCCCTCCCTCCCTTCCTTCCTTCCTTTTTTCTTTTTTTGAGATGGAGTCTTACTGCACTGTCACCCAGGCTGGAGTGCAGTGGCGAGATCTCAGCTCACTGCAACCTCTGCCTCCCACGTTCAAGCGATTCTCCTGCCTCAGCCTCCCAAGTAGCTGGGATTACAGGCACCCACCACCATGCCCAGCTAATTTTTTGTATTTTTAGTAGAGACGGGCATTTCACTATGTTGGCTAGGCTGGTCTCAAACTCCTGACCTTGTGATTTACCTGCCTCAGCCTCCCAAAGTGCTGGGAGGTGTGAGCCACTGCGCCCCGCCTTCTTTCTTTCTTTTTTTGAGATGGGGTTTCACTCTTGTCGCCTAAGCTGTAGTGCAATGGCGTGATCTTGGCTCACCGCAACCTCCGCCTCCCAGGTTCAAGCGATTCTCCTGCCTCAGCCTCCCGAGTAGCTGGGATTACAGGCCTGCACCACCTCTCCTGGATAATTTTGTATTTTTAGTAGAGATGGGGGTTTCTCCATGTTGGTCAGGCTGGTCTCGAACTCCCGACCTCAGGTGATCCACCTGCCTTGGCCTCCCAAAGTGTTGGGATTACAGGCATGAGCCATTGTGCCCAGTGGCTTCTGGTATTTCTTACAAACTATATGGAGGAAAAAAATCATGTGCCAGGTCAACAGCTGAACACCAAATGCCAGGTGCACTGCTACAACTGGAACAGCAGCTGTAATTGGAGTTATTTTTTGATAAAATTTATTATACTTTTTTTTTGGAGACAGGGTCTTACTCTGTTGCCCAGGCTGGAGTGCAGTGGTACGAACATGGATCCATGTAGCCTCGACCTCCTGGGCTCAAACAATCTTGCCACCTTAGCCTCCCAAGTAGCTGGGACTACAGGTGTGTACCATCATGCCTGACTACTTTTTAAATTTTTTGTAGAGACAGGATCTCCATATGTTGCCCAGGGTGGTCTTGAACTCCTGGGCTCAAGTGATCCTCCTGCATCAGCCTCCCAAAGTGCTGGGATTACAGGTATAAGTCACTGCGCTTGGCCACTTTTTTTTTTATGACAAGCACTAGGGTCTTGCTATGTTGCCCAGGCTCAAGTGCCGTGGCTATTCACAGGTGCTATCTCAGGATTGATCATCACAGGAGTTTTGACCTGCTCCATTTCTGACTTGGGCTGGTTCACCCCTCATTAGGCAAACTGGTGGCCCCTCGCTCCCAGGAGATCACCATATTGATGCCAAACTTAGTGCAGACACCCAATCAGAATAGCGCAGTATAGCTCAGAACTCCTGAACTCAAGCAATCCTCCTGTCTCAGCCTCCTGAGTATCTGGGACTACTTCCATTCTCCAAGATCCAGTTGCCTTATTTATTGTCCAAACATGTGTGTTAAATAGGAAAATGACATCACCTTAGCATCTTTCAATCTTTGATGGTGACACTAAAATCTGCAACTCCCCCAACGTATTAGTCAGCTAGGACTGCCAGAACAGAATGCCACAGGCTGGGTGGTATGAAGAACAGAAATTTATTTTGTCACAGTTCTAGAGGCTGGAAGTCCAAGATCAAGGTTGGTTTATGGTGAGACCTCTCTATGGCTTGCAGATGACAGCCTTCTTACTCTGTTTTCACATGGCCTTTCTTTCTGTACACAGATACTCCGAGTGTTTCTTCCTCTTCTTTTTTTTTCTTTTCTTTTTTTTTTTTCTGAGACAGAGTTTCGCTCTTGTTGCCCAGGCTGGAGTGCAATGGTGCAATCTTAGCTCACTGCAACCTTTGCCTCCTGGGTTTAAGCGATTCTCCTGCCTCAGCCTCCCAAGTAGTTGGGATTACATGCATGTGCCACCATGCCGGGCTATTTATATATATATATATATATAAAATTTTTTTTTTTTTTTTTTTTTTTTTTTTTGAGACGGAGTCTCGCTCTGTCGCCCAGGCTGGAGTGCAGTGGCCGGATCTCAGCTCACTGCAAGCTCCGCCTCCCGGGTTCATGCCATTCTCCTGCCTCAGCCTCCCAAGTAGCTGGGACTACCAGTGCGTGCCACCACTCCTGGCTAATTTTTTTGTTTTGTTTTGTTTTGTTTTTTTGAGACAGAGTTTCACTCTTGTTGCCCAGGCTGGAGTGCAATGGCACCATCTCGGCTCACCGCAACCTCCGCCTCCCGGGTTCAAGCGATTCTCCTGCCTCAACCTCCCTTGTAGCTGGGATTATAGGCATGTGCCATCATGCCCAGCCAATTTTGTATTTTTAGTAAAGACAGGGTTTCTCCATGTTGGTCAGGCTGGTCTCAAACTCCGGACCTCAGGTGATCCGCCCGCCTCAGCCTCCCAAAGTGCTGGGATTACAGGTGTGAGCCACCGCGCCCAGCCTTAATTTTATATTTTTTAGTAGAGACCCGGTTTCACCATATTGGTCAGGCTGGTCTTAACTCCTAACCTCAAGTGATTCACCCGCCTCAGCCTCCCAAAGTGCTGTGATTACAGGGGTGAAACACTGTGCCTAGCCCCTTTCTCTTTTTATAAAGACCCAAGTCCTGTTGGATTAGGGTAGGCCCTATCTCTAGATACAGTCACACTGGAGGTTTAGGGCTTCAACATATGGATTTGTGGGGGGTGTGGAGGGCGGTCACAGTTCAATTCACAACACCCGGGTATGCAGTTTACTTCTAGTTTGCTGTCTTCATAGAGGGGGAAGTCCCAGAGGCATCTACTTGGCCTTTCCTACCATAATGGCCCTTACTCTATGGGTCAGAGAGTCAACTGAACCCATGTTAGTTGTTAAATACGTCAATTCCAATTATAAATTCAGGAACTTGGGAGATAACCCCAAGATATGTCCAAAGAGGCCACCAAGAGCCCCTACTCTAACTGATATGCCACAGCGACATTTTGGGTCCCCAGGAATCAGCATCAGTTCAGAGCCAATATTTAGTAATCCCCTAAAGGTCTGGATATTTCCTTTTCCCCACTGCACAGTTGCTCTAGTGAAGGTTTATAGATGTTATGAAGAAAATTGGAGGGAAAATTTACCATATATATTTTGGCAGTGTTGCTGGGTCCTTTCTTAAGGGGACTTGGCCTCCCTTTCAATCAAGAGGCTCCAGGTCTGTTAGCTGACTTAGGTCTAAAAACTGGATAAGAGGCCATGACTCCCCATTGTTGGTGATTCAAATCATATTTTGGGCCACTAGATTCTTACAAAGACTCCACTGCTTTTGATGGCAAATGCATCTACCTTGTCTTTGTCAGTTAAGCACTACTACTTGGCCTCCGATACTCTGAGATCCTCTTGTCTCCAATGAAATTAGGGAGCCCATCTCAATGACAGAATTTCCAACCATCATTTTTGAATCACAGAGTCCCCACAGAGCTTTCTGAGAATGCAGATGCTCCCGTCACCAATACATTTCTCAATGTTGTGGTGAAGAGAGTGTCCTCTGGGCCCTCTTGGGAGACACAGAGGACACCAAGTTCACATATGATACATTTATTACAACATTCTTTTCTCTCTGGTTCTTTGAATTTTGTCCTCTCCAGTGAATTCCTCCCATCTTAGCCTCACTAAACATAGGTACCAGCTGGGCACAGTGGCTCACACCTGTAATCCCAGAACTTTGAGAGGCTGAGGCAGGTGGATCGCCTGAGCCCAGGAGTTTGAGACCAGCCCAGGGAACATGGCAAAATCCTGTCTCTACAGAAAATACCAAAATTAGCTGGGTGTGGCTGGGCGCAGTGGCTCATGCCTGTAATCCCAGCACTTTGAGAGGCCAAGGCGGGTGGATCACCTGAGGTCAGGAGTTCGAGATCAGCCTGGCCAACATGGTGAAACCCCGTCTCTACTAATAATACAAAAATTAGGCATGATGGTGCACGCCTGTAATCTTAGCTACTTGGGAGGCTGAGGCAGAAGAACTGCTTAAACCTGGGAGGCGGAGGTTGCAGTGAACCAAGATTGCGCCATTGCACTCCAGCCTGGGCGACAATAGTGAACTCCATCCAAAAAAAAAAAAAAAAATTAACTGGGTGTGGTGGCACACGCCTATAGTCCCAACTGCCCAGAAGGCTGAGGCAGGAGGCTTGCTTGAGCCTGGGAAGTCGAGGCTGCAGTGAGGTGAAATTGTACCAGCCTGGGCATCAGAGCAAGACCCTGTCTCAAAAATAAATAAATAAATAAAATAAAATAACAGAAGTAACATTAAGTCAGATTTTCAGTCATCCAACCAAGTAAGTCATTAGAGCCACTTGTAGCTTTGTGAGGTAACACTTTAAATTCAGAATCTCTAACAAGTGCATACACATCAATACATTTGGCTCAGTCCTGTGTTATATTTCATCCTCATAGGTTTAACATTCTAAGAATCCACTCCCATGTGTATTCCCCAGATTTCTGTCTATATGTCAGAAAAATCTTGAAATGATTGTGGTGTATAAGTTATTTCCTTCTGTAAGATTTTATACTCGCCTCCTTGGAGAATGCTGAGACTGCATCCTAGTTGTGGATCTGGTGGCAATGAGGGGTGGCTTGGGTGGATCTTGGGGAGAATGGCATATCTTTGCAAGGTATATATCCTGCCCCAGAAGTTACTACAAGCTTTTCAAGCAAGGGAAGCCTCGACTTCTGAGACACAAGTCAACAAGATGCTTCTACTAGCAAGAGAAGCTCAGAGAGAAAGATAAATCTAAGATTTTCACATTTGTCTGAGTCAAATCAGATGTCATCATTCCAAGTTTCAGGGTCCTACTCCTTCTGAATCACAGGAAAGACTTAGTTAAACTGAATTCAGCTGATGGAATTCTGCAACATGCACAATTTTCATGTTTTATTTGTAGCAAATCAGTCTGGTGGCTACTGGAAATGAGATTCTTTTATGGCTATCAGAGAAGCCCTACAGTTCTCTGACCATGAGTTCAGCTGAGAGTTTAAAGACCTGAGCTGGTCATTTTTTTTTGTTTTTTTTCCTGCAAGACCTATGATGCAACTGGAAGAATCGGTCCCATATCATAGTACCTATAGTCATTATCACTGCTGTAACAGTTAGTGCAACCACCACTTGGGCCCCCAAGACACTTGTTTTGGTTGGCACTTCATCACAAATAACCACAGGCGATGATTTCATTAATTATGATGCCACAGCATGCTATGGATCAGTAGCATCACATTCTCATTGGCAAGGAGCTCAGCACATTCAAACCCAATGACACAGCCAACCTGATTTCCTAATCCCACCTTTTGGGGTCTTTTTCCTGGGGCCACTCCTAGTACCAGTTTCTGTATCAGTCAGGGTCCAGGCAATGAGAGAGAAACCACATCAGTCACTGACAGAGAGAATTTAATAAAAAGAATGGTTAGAACAGTTAACTAGGAATAAATTGTTAACTAGATAACTGTAAGGGTAAAAAGAAAACTCCAAGATATCATTGAGGCAGCAACAGACAGTAAGAAGCATCTATAACTCCTTGGGCTAAGAGTACAAAGGCAAGAGTTTGGAATTACTCAAAGTTAAAACCTTAGAGGAGGGCCTCTGCAAGAGCTGAAACTCGGACCTCTCAGTCTGATGCTCTATCTAGTCTTTGAGCTTGAAGAACTCAGACCTCTGAGGACAGGATACTACCCAGCTGGTGCTGGTATCTCTGAGTGGGACACATGGAACTAGTTTGGCAATTGTTGGGAAAAACTACAAAGTGGATTCAGCAGCTGCTATAGGAAGGACCTGCTGCTGCCTGGGTGAAGGAGTGTTGCCAGAGTGACCCTTACAGGAATAGGAAGCAAAAAGAAGAGTCCCGGCTGGGCATGATGGCTCAGGCCTGTAATACCAGCACTTTGGGAGGTCGAGGCAGGCGGATCACCTGAGGTCGGAAGTTCAAGACCAGCCTGGCCAACATGGAGAAACCCCGTCTCTAACAAAAATACAAAAATTAGCCAGGCATGGTGGCGGGCGCCTGTAGTCCCATCTACTCGGGAGGCTGAGGCAGGAGAATCACTTGAATCAGGGAGGCAGAGGGTTGCAGTGAGCTGAGATCGCCGCACTGCATACCAGGCTGGGTAACGGGAGGGAAACTCCATCTCAAAAGAGTCCCTTCTTCTTCCTTTGGCCTCACTATCTCCCTCTGGTGGCCCTTATTGGGAAAGCCAAACACAGAGCCTGCGGAAGCAAAAACGTGATTTTCAGAGCCCCAGCTCCAGTATCTCATGTAGAGAATAAGTGGGTGGGTTTGGAGCTGAGAGACAATAACTTAATAACTAGCACTGTTGTCTTTATAAAGTATTCCAAGAAAGAGGTGAGTTTAGGTGAGAATATGCTAGATTTCAACAGAAATAGAAGAAAATAGAGAAAGAACAAAGATCATGGGTCTTTCAGGGTTGGAAAAGCTGAGTGCTTCTGGACAACAAATAGTACAAAGTAAGATAGACAAGATTTTAGGGCAGGGAGCGGTGGCTCATGCCTGTAATCCCAGCACTTTAGGAAACTGAGGCAGAACATCACTTGATTCCAGGAGTTCAAGACCAGCCTGGGCAACATAGCAAAGCCCTGTCTCTACAAAAAATAAAAAATAAAAATTAGCCAGGCATGTTGGAGCATGTCTGTACTCCCAGCTACTTGGGAAGCTGAGGCAAGAAGATCACCTGAGCCCAGGGAGGTGGAGGCTGCAGTGAGCCATAACTGTGCCACTGCACTCCAGCCTGGGCAACAGAGTGAGACCCTGTCTCAAAAAAATAAATAAATAAAAAAGAAAAGGTCTTGAACAACATGAATTTAAAGATGCAATCTTTTTTTTTTTAAACACTGTCTGGCTCTGTTGCCCAGGCTGGAGTGCAGTGGCGCGATCTCAGTTCACTGCAACCTCTGCCTCCTGGGTTCAAGTGATTTTCATGCCTCAGCCTTTCAAATAACTGGGATTACAGGCACGTGCCACCATGCCCGGCTAATTTTTGTGTTTTTAGTAGAAATCGGATTTTGCCATGTGGCCCAGGCTGGTCTCAAATTCCTGGACTCAAGTGATTAGCCTGCATTGGCCTCCCAAAATGCTGGGATTACAGGCATGAGCCACGGTGCCTGGCCTAAAGATGCAATCTTTCTAAGGCAAATATCAGGTTAAGAGTATGGCCTTCATGGCCAGGTGCAGTGGTGGCGTGTGCCTGTAGTTCCAGCTACTTAGGGGGCTGAGGGTGAAGGATTGCTTGAGCCTGGGAGGTTGAGGCTACAATGAGCTGTCATCACACCACTGCACTCCAGCCTGGGTGACAGCATGAGACGCTGTCTCAAAAAAAAAAAAAAAAAAAAAAGCAAAAACTATAAAACTCTTAGAAGAAAACGTAAGGAGAAAACTTCATGACATCAGATTTGACAATGATTTTGAAAAAGCAACCCATAGAATAGGAGAAAATTTTGCAAATCATGTATCAGATAAGGGATTAATACCTAAAATATATAAAGAACTCCAACAACTCAACAACAATTAAAAAAAAAAAAAAAAACCCAAAACAGGTAAGGTTATGAATAGATATTTCTCCAAAGACATACAGTAGCCAATAAGCACATGAAATGATACTCAATACACAATTTAAATCAAAATACCACTTTACACTCACCAAGGTGGCTAGTATTAAAAAACAGAAAATAACAAATGTTGGCAAGGATATACAGAAATTGGAACCTTTTGCATTGCTGGTGGGAATGTAAAATGTTGCATCTGTTGTAGAAAACAGTATGGCCATTCTTCAAAAAAGCAAACATGGAACTACCATATAATCCAGCAATTCTACTTCTGGCTGTATACACAAAAGAACTGAAAGAAGAGACTTGAACAGATATTTTTATATCTGTTATATAAAATGTTCATAACAGCACTATTCATTATAGCCACAAGGCGGAAGCTATCCAAGTGACTACTGACAGATGAATGGATAAACAAGATGTAGTACAATGGAATATATGCAGCCTGAAAAAGAAATTCTGATGCAAGCTACAATATGGATGAACCCTGAAGACCTTATGCTAATTGAAATAAGCCACACACAAAAGGACAAATATTTTATGATGCCACTTATATGAGGTACCAAGAGTAGTCAAATTTATAGACAGAAAGTAGAATGGTGGTTGCCAGGGGTTGGAGAGCAGGGAGAATGTGAAGTTATTGTTTAATGGGTACAGTTTCAGTTTGGGAAGATAAAAAAGTTCTGGGCCAGGCGTGGTGGCTGACATCTGTAATCCCAGCACTTTGGGAGGCTGAGGTGGGTGGATCACCTGAGGTCAGGAGTTTAAGACCAGCCTGGCCGGCCGGGCGTGGTGGCTCAAGCCTGTAATCCCAGCACTTTGGGAGGCCGAGACGGGCGGATCACGAGGTCAGGAGATCGAGACTATCCTGGCTAACACAGTGAAACCCCGTCTCTACTAAAAAATACAAAAAACTAGCCGGGCGTGGTGGCGGGCGCCTGTCGTCCCAGCTACTCTGAAGGCTGAGGCAGGAGAATGGCGTAAACCCGGGAGGCGGAGCTTGCAGTGAGCTGAGATCTGGCCACTGCAGTCCAGCCTGGGCGACAGAGTGAGACTCTGTCTCAAAAAAAAAAAAAAAAAAAAAAAGACCAGCCTGGCCAACATGGCAAATCCCCATCTCTACTAAAAATACAAAAAATTAGCTGAGTATGATGGCGGGCACCTGTACTCCCAGCTACTTGGGAGGCACAGGCAGGAGAATCGCTTGAACCTGGGAGGTGGAGGTTACAGTGAGCTGAGATCGTGTCACTGCACTGCAGTCTGGGCGACAGAACAGGACTCCATCCCCCCCCTCAAAAAAAAAAAAAGTTGGTTGTACAACAATGTGAATGTACTTAATGCTACAGAACACTTAAAAAGTTAAGATGGTAACTTTTGTTAGATACATTTTAGTGCATATACATACAGTCTGACTAGTTGAGACTTAAAATAACATTAGGCTCCCTTGTTTTCACTAGTAGGAAGTGGCTTGGTGAAAGCTGAGCATTTTCCAAGGAGAATGGTCATACTTCCCAAAGCCAATCTCAGATGTGGCCACGAAGGGTAATCAACAAGGAAGAAGTCAGGCAGAGCAATGTGTGCCCGTAGTAGTTGGGGCTACTTGGGAGGATAAGGTAGGCGGATCGCTTGAGTCTAGGACTTTGAGGCTGCAGTGAGCTATGATCCTGCCACTGCACTCCAGCCTGGACAACAGAGTGAGACCCTCTCTCTTCAAAATAAAATTTAAAAAAGGCAAGGAAGAACTTGCTAGAAAGTCACATCCAGGAGCCATGGAGAACAACGGACAAAAGAATCCATCCCAGCCCAGGTACGGCAGCTCACGCCTGTAATCCCAGCACTTTGGAAGGCTAAGGTGGGGGGATCATGAGGTCAGGGGTTCAAGACCAGCCTGGCCAACATAGTGAAATCCCATCTCTACTAAAAATATAAAAATTAGTTGGGCATGGTGGTGCATGCCTGTAGTCCCAGTTACTCGGGAGGCTGAGGCAGGAGAATCACTTGAACCCGGGAGATGGAGGTTGTGGTGAGCCAAGATCGCGCCACTGCACTCTAGCCTGGGCAACAAAGCAAGACTCCATCTAAAAAAAAAAAAAAAGGTCCATCCCATAACAAAAACAAGGTCTAGGCTGGGTGTGGTGGCTCATGCACATAATTCCAACACTTTGAGAGACCAAGGAAAAAGGATCCCTTGGGACCAGGAGTTCAAGACCAGCCTGGGCAACATAGCAAGACATTATCTCTATAAAATATGGCAAAAACTAGCCAGGGGTGGTGGAATATGCCTGTAGTCCCAGTTACTTGGGAGGGGCTGAGGTGGGAGAATCCCTTGAGCTCAGAAGTTTCAGATTACAGTGAGTTATGATCACACCACTGCCTTCCAGCCTGGGCAACAGAGTGGACCCTGTCTCTTAAAAAAAAAAAAAAAAAAAAAAAAAAATCAAGTTCTAATCCAGGAACTCCCTGCAGTCCAGGGAAAGGGGACTTTGACCTGCCTGAGCAGTGGGAATTCAAAACTGCTTTGGACCAGTGACTGTGGCACTTCTTCCATGCTTTCCTTTTCTGAACGGGGGTTTGTATTGAGGTTATCCTTTTCGTGCTCTACCAATGTATACTGGGTATGTGTGTGAAGTGCAGATAACTTGCTTTTTCAGTTCACAAATCACCATAAGGAACCATACTGAAGCTGACTGAGAGACTCTGAGCTGAATACAGTGACCAGATGGGATTTGGGGCTATTTCCCCTGGGCAGGAGTAAGTGTATTCTGTGAAGAAAAACAGGTATTTGGCTCAGAAACACAGACTGTAACATACAATTATCTGTGTTCTCTTCTTGAACTCACAGCCAGACTTCACTTCCCAGTAGGGCTACCAGATATAGCAAATAAAAATATGGGAAGCTGGTTACATTTGAATTTCAATTAAGCAAGGAAGAAATTCTTAGAAGTATGTCCCATGCAATATTTGGAATGTAATTATACTGAAAAATAACTTGTTTACCTGAAATTCAAATGTAACCGGGCATGCTGTATTTTATCTAGGAAACTACTTCCCCACTCCTTTGCGGTTAGACATGGCCATGTGACAAAGTTCTAGCTAGTGGAATGGAATGATGTGCTGACCCTTCCAGGCTGGCTCCTTAAAACTTTTCTGGGAGTGGAGGACTCTGAGGAGCTAGAGCAGGACAGTCACAAAATGGACAAGACTGGGTCCCCAATAATTGGGCGGAACAGACCTCCCTTCCTAAACCTGCACTAGACTATGAAGTAAAAAAGAAAGGAACTTTTATTATTAAGCCACTGAGTTTTGGCAGTTGTTTGGTATCACAGTTAGCCTACCTTGGATAATATCCCTAATCCCTAAATTCAATAGTTTTTCTCATCCTTTCCTTAACAGCATATGACCCTGCTAACCATTTCTTTCTTCATGAAACTTTTTTCTTGAGACAGGGTCTCACTCTGTCACCCAGGTTGGAGTGCAGTGGTGTGATCATTGCTCACTGCAGCCTCGACCTCCTGGAATCAGGTGACCCTTCCACCTCAGTCCCCCGAGTAGCTGGGACTATAGATGCCCGCCAGGATGCCCGGCTAATTTTTGTATTTTTTGTAGAGATGGGGTTTCACCATGTTGCCTAGGCTGGTCTCAAACTCCTAGGCTCAAGCAATCCACCCACCTCAGCCTCCCAAAGTGCTAGGATTACAGGCATGAGCCACTGTGCCTGGCCTTGAAACTCTCCTTTCTGCCAATGATAGAATTTGTTTCTGGTCCTTTAATGACAATAATGGTAATAAAATGGCTACGATTCATGAAGTTCTTGCCATACAGGCATTGTGCTAAGTGCTTTACCTTCATGACTGCCCACGTGGTAGATGCTATCACCCCCACTGTAGATGAGAAAACAGGCTTAGAGAGGTTGAGCTACCTACCCAAACTCTTTCAGCCCCTCTCTCTTCTCTCTCCACACTCTTTTTTGGACAATCCCATCCAATAGCATGGCTGCTGTAATAACTGTGCCTGTGTGCATGGTTCCCTGACCACTCTCTTGGTCTCCAGTTCTACATTTCCTGGCACATAAATGTGCTGCTTGGCATTTTGGACCCAACATGTCCAAAATGCAGCTATTCCTTTGTTAGTACTGTTCTCAACACTTTTCATACGGTGACATTTAATTCCCACCACTACCCTATGAGATGTTATTATCTATGAGCTAGATATTATTATCTACATTTTACAGATGAATAAACTGAGGCTTAGAGAGTCAGTATCTGGCTCAAGTTTACACAGCTAGTACACACTAGAGCTGGGCTTGGGGCTGATTTCAAAGCCTAGATTAAGACCTCAGCTCCACTCACACTGGGCTCTCCCTGTCCTATCCTGTTCCACTTCCTGCCTTCTATATTCACTCTCTACCCTGAACTTTCAAATCCTACCTATCCTTCAAAGTCTAGCTCAACTATCATTTGTCCATGAAGTCTTTTCAGGTATCCCAAGCTGGAAGGGATCTCCATGTTGTGTGAACTTACAGAGTATATGCTCTGTGCCTCACTTACCTTTTCCTTTTCTTTTTTTTTTTGAGACGGAGTCTCGCTCTGTCGCCCAGGCTGGAGTGCAGTGGCCGGATCTCAGCTCACTGCAAGCTCCGCCTCCCGGGTTTACGCCATTCTCCTGCCTCAGCCTCCCGAGTAGCTGCGACTACAGGCGCCAGCCACCTCGCCCGGCTAGTTTTTTTGTATTTTTTTAGTAGAGAATGGGGTTTCACCGTGTTAGCCAGGATGGTCTCGATCTCCTGACCTCGTGATCCGCCCGTCTCGGCCTCCCAAAGTGCTGGGATTACAGGCTTGAGCCACCACGCCCGGCCTCACTTACCTTTTTCTAAGGGCACAAGTAAAACTTGAATTCATTCTAATCATAAAAAGTTCAAGTAGGGCTGGGCACGGTGGCTCATGCCTGTAATCCCAGCACTTTGGGAAGCTGAGGCGGGCGGATCACGAGGTCAGGAGTTTGAGACCAGCCTGGCCAACATGGTGAAACCCCCCGTCTCTACTAAAAAATACAAAAATTAGCTGGGCATGGTGGCGGGCACCTGTAATCCCAGCTACTTGGGAGGCTGAGGCAGGAGAATTACTTGAACCCGGGAGGCGGAGGTTGCAGTGAGCTGAGATCGCGCCACTGCACTCCAGCCTGGGTGACAGAGCAAGAATCCGTCTCCAAAAAAAAAAAAAGTTGAAGTAGTGAGATATAGACCAAGAAGTTTAAGTGTCCTTTCACTCCCGAGAATTTATTGCTTTCTGCCTTGATTAATGTTTCTGTGTCTGCTAGCAACTCCATTAGACAGATATATGAGGACAGGAGGCATAGCTGAGTCATCTTTATTCCCCTAAAATAGGCATCAATAAACAATTACTGAAAGAATCAATCAGTTTCAAACCCCTTGAGCCTGCACATATTACACTTTTAGACGTCAGTGAGAGGGTCTGTTCAAGAAAAGTGACATTTTTCCAGGAGGACTGGTAAAGGTATGTCAAACACTCTGTCTCCTCCCACCTTCATTAAAGAACAAAAACAAAAGCATCTACTTCTAGGTACGTGAGGCGTCTGGTTTCTGTTTTAGCAGGGTCTCAGAAGGAAATGACTTTTCTCTGAAACTGTAGACACCCCACCTAGCTGTGGCATTGTTAGGCCTCAGGGTAAACAGGAAACTTCCTGCCTTGGGCCCTTCATGTCCCTCTCCCAGACTATTAAAGAGACTGTTAATAGGATGGTAAAAGGACAGCTGCTGGTCATAAAATCAGCCCATTCCTTAGATCCTCAGAGAACAACTAAATCCCTGCAAGGTCAGAGAGAAAACCTTGTCCAGCTCACACCAGGTGCGCTTACCTAGCTGGGCTTCTGTTACAGGGTTTCTGGGCATGATGAGATCTACTGTGAAGGTTAAGCTGAGACTGCCAGAGCAGTGACATCACACCTACTCTGTGGGGTCTGAGTCACCTTTTCCAGTAGAGGAATAATCAGTCCTGAGTATCCCCCAAAAGGAGGCAAAGAGGAGAGCGAAGAGCCCAGTGCTCCTACCTCGGCAATGAAGAGCTGAAACAGGACCCCAACACTTCCTGCACACAAGGTGGAAGTGTCTGGATTTGCAGCTGTTGGCAAGGAGAAAGGGAAGTTTCTGCCAACTAACTGGAGGGACACTAGGGCAGGGGTGATCATCGTTTGCCAAGAAGGGCACTCGGTGTCTTGGCAGAAGGCAGAGGGCTGCCCCGATCTGTGTGTACATTTTCAGAAGCATTTGACTCTGGACCAAATTCTCTCAGCTGTGCTAGTGCTGTGGCGATGGATGGGAAATGCTTATTGGCCAGGCTGACCAGAAGCTCCAACAGAGGGTACTGGGGCTCAGCCAGGAGCTTCCCTTCAGCTGGCAAGTTTAGCTTTCTGTCACGGTCAAAGGGAGTGTGTCAAAATTCCAATTCTCGAGGCTCTCTAGAAGCTGCTTAGGATTACCCATCTGTTTTGAAGAGTTTCTGCTTACTGGGTTTTTTTGGCTTAAATGGCAAATAAAAGAGGTGATGGATGATACAGAGCCAAACTCTCATCTGGCTCAAGGAATAGGCAAAAGTAGCTCAGCAGGGGGCAATGATCTTACTTCCATTATAGTGACAGGCTTATGACCAAACTGGGGCCAGGAAGCAGGGCAGATACCATTTCATTCCACCTTGGACTTAAGGTATGATTTACCAATTCCTGCCGCTGTGTTGGCGCCTCTGACCCATGTCGACCGATCAAGTAAGCAGGCACCTGAGAACGGGACAACAGGCGCCTTATCTGCCAGATGTCACTGCTTTCCCTCATTGAAAGGAAAAACCACCTAAGTTACTCCCAAGAGTTGCACTTGGGGGTGGAGGAGGAGTTTCTTCTAATTGCTGAAAACATGAGAACTGGATATTTTCTCCTAAAATCCCACGTTTAAGCCTCTACATTAGCATTCAGACTGGGGTGTTTCTGTTGTTTAAGGCAGTTCTTAAGATCTTAGAGCAGAAAGGGACCTACAAGAGACTGTATGGTTCACCACCACCCCTTGAAGAATATCATCATTTCCCATGGTTTCAGAGATGATAACCTAAGGTTCTGAAAACTCTCCCAAGTCACATGGCTGGTAAATGGGGTTTTATTGAGAGGACTAGAATCCAGGGTTCCTGATGCTTTCTTCTTACCCTTTTTCCCCCAACTGGTTTACATTATTTTAATTTTTTAAAGTTATTTTAGTTTTTGCCACGAGAAGGGAAGAGCATGGAAAGATCTGTATTATTTTTATTTTTTACTTTTTCTGAGACAGAATCTCACTCTGTTGCCCAGGCTGGAGTGCAGTGGCACAAACTCAGCTCACTGCAACCTCCGCCTTCCAAGTTCAAGCAATTCTCATGTCTCAGCCTCCTGAGTAGCTGGGATTATAGGTGTGTACCACCACACCTGGCTAATTTTTGTATTTTTAGTAGAGACGCGGTTTCGCCATGTTGTTCAGGCTGGTCTCGAGCTCCTGGCCTCAAGTGATCTGCCCACCTCGGCATCACAAAGTGCTGGGATTACAGTGTGAGACATTGTGCCCGGCCTGTATTATTTATAAAAAGGTAATTCATTGCATGTATAACTGAAAGAAGTTTAATTTGCATATCTTTGTAAGATTTTTTTCATATAAATAAAAATAAATGCACAAATCATAAAAAAATTCAGCAGAAACAATGTCCCATTTGGAAAAAATGGTCCCACTTTACTACTCCCACTACTCTGTTCAGGCCTGTACCATCTTGTGTAGACTGTTACCAGCCTGTCAGCTAAAGTCTTTGATGAAATTTACACTTCAATAAATTGACATTTAAATTTACACACAGGTCAATGGTAGGTTTAAGACTGCCTCTGCTATGTTAATTGACTAGACAGATCCAGGTGTACTTTAAACTTGGAATAAGACAATCTTCACTTACAGAGAAAATAGTTATCTAAAATTTGCCCTCGCCAGGACCAGACGGGGCTCTCTAGTGGCTGACACTTCTCCCATTCCTGACCAACTTTCAAGGAGAAAAAGAAAGATTATAACGGACATAGTAATGATCCCAGGGCAGCACAGGCAGTTCTAATGTGTATTTTTACTTTCAGACCCCTGGGTTAAGTCGGCTTCCAGCCTGTCCCTGGAGAGTCCAGGTCATGTCCAAGGCAGGAAGTTGCAATGTAGGAGTAGTCCCAGGAGCCAATAAGTCAGGAAGTAGCCTAGAATGTATCGTGTGACTGGAGAACAGGTTTTCCAGCGATACAAAAGTCCCATGATAGGATTTCTGGGGACCTTTTGTCCTGGTGGGGAGTCCTCTGCAAGAGGCTTCCAAGGCACAGTCTTTAAGGATCTCAACAGCGGCTCTTGATCCTGAAGCAAGTGAGCTGGAAACCAGTACACAATAGGAGTGGAGGAGCCCAAAAACCTGGTGAGAACCTAGAAATCATGAGAGAGGAATACCCAGACATTTACTGGAATGTCACTGACTCAAATTGGACTAGCCTGGGGACTTCTTCACTGCTGGGTGAACTATGGTCACCCAATGTATTACACTGGTAAAGAAACTGAAAACAGCTTAGGATCCATCTTAGAAAGATGTATGTAACAGCAGACAGGCATCCTCCATGTTACAAATAAACATAGCTACAGACTAATTACATTAATTACTATTAAAATAATGGGCCAATGAATACTAGAAACTCTGTGGGGTCTAATTTTAGCCCAGGGCCTGGACTCTAAACTCTGTGATATTAATTTGGGGCTTGGGAACCTGAGGTGGTTCCCTTATCCCATGGGATGGCAAAGCACAGGGAAACAGGCAGAAGACCCATTGCTTGAACATTCTCTCTCCTACTGGAGTTCAGAAACAAGTTTCCAAATGGTCTCCCTCAGCTAGCCTGGAAACTTTAAGCTTTGCTGGCACTCATTCTGTGATTTAATCTAGCTGAAAACACAGAATGCTACTTTCTATTTTCTCTGTCTCTTACCCATACAGCTTGGAAAAACTTTAGAAACAGCCAATGTGCAACTCCAAGAGGAAGAAACTGTTAAGAAGAGGTCAGCATGGGGAAAAAAGATGTCCCCAGGGTGGTGCCACAGCCAATAACAGAAAATCAGATATAAGATCAAACCCTTCCCATCCTGCTGTATCACCACCGCCACCACCCAAAACATTGGTTAAGGTATCTCCTCTGGGAATTGGGGGGCTGCCTGAGTTGAGAAGCTCCAGAAGTCAAGAAACCAATATGGATATAACTGTATATTAGGGAAAAAGATCCCAGAGACATCCTCTGTGCTTATTCTTGTATCTCAGTCCAATCAGGTCCTTTCACAACCTTCATGTTTTTGCATATGCCCTTCCTTTTACCTAGAATGTTCCTCCTCTGCTTCTTATATGGAAAATCTCATTCTTCAGGACCCAGCTGAAATATGATGCCTTTCTCAAGTACTACAGTGAGTTACCTACTTCTTCTTTGCCTTCATAATACTTTATCTGAGCTTTAACAAAAAAAAATCTCGCTGGGTGCAGTGGCACACCTGTAATCCCAGCACTTTGGGAGGCCGAGGTCAGGAGATCAAGACCATCCTGGCTAACACGGTGAAACCCCATCTCTACTAAAAATACAAATAATTAGCCGGGCATGATGGCGGGCACCTGTAGTCCCAGCTACTCGGGAGGCTGAGGCGGGAGAATGGTGTGAACCTGGGAGGCAGAGCTTGCAGTGAGCCGAGACCGTGCCACTGCATTCCAGCCTGGGCAACAGAGAGATTCCATCTCGAAAGAAAAAAAAAAAAAAAATCTCAGGCTGAGCATGGTGGCTCATGCCTTTAATCCCAGCAATTGGGAGGCTGAGGCGGGTGGATCACTTGAGGTCAGGAGTTTGAGACCAGCCTGGCCAACATGGTGAAACCCCATCTCTACTAAAAATGCAAAAATTAGCTAGGTGTGGTGGCAGGCGCCTGTAATTCCAGCTACTCGGGAGGTTGGAGCAGAAGAATCGCTTGAACCCAGGAGACAGAGGTTGCAGTGAGCTGAGATCGCACCACTGCACTCCAGCCTGGGTAACAGAGCGAGACTCCATCTAAAAAAAATAAAAATAAAGTAAAATAAAACAAATCTCAAAATAGCACTCCCCTTTCTATCCCATTATACTTAAATGTCTGTCCTCCTGTTTATACCATGAGACCCCGTAAGGCAGTAATTTTGTCTTTTTTTTTTGAGATAGAGTCTCACTCTGTCGCCCAGGATAGAGTGCAGTGATGCGATCTGAGCTCACTGCAACCTCCTGGGTTCAAGCAATTTTCTGCCTCAGCCTCCCGAGTAGCTGGGATTACAGGTGCCTGCCACCACGCCCAGCTAATTTTTGTACTTTCAGTAGAGACGAGGTTTCACCATTTTGGCCAGGCTGGTCTTGAATCCCTGACCTCGTGATCCACCTGCCTTGGCCTCCCAAAGTGCTGGGATTATGGGTGTGAGCCACCACACCCAGCAGTAATTTTGTCTTATTCATGTTTCATCCTTAGAGGTCTGACCCAGGGTCTGGCACAAAGAATACCCCTAAATAGTCATTGAGTGAATAAATTCAGTATGGATCACTCAAATGGGAGATGTTACCTGCCTTCCCTGTCCTTGGCCAAGGGGTTTTGCCTGTATTCACATCTTTATCCCAGTCAGGAATCCACCTCACCTGAACATGCATGCACAGACCTCCAAACAGGAGCAGCACTGCAGCGTGGACCAGGTACACAAACACCTTAGGACTGAGGAATCCAAGATCGGGCTTCTCTAGGGTCTTATTGTTCTTGCTCCTTTGCAGCCCAAGTGTAAGGCAGAGCCAAGGGTGGGTGGTCACGTATGTCCAAGTTGCCCAGACAACCAGTATAGCCACTGGTGCAGCCAGTAGAAAATTGGGCACCTGCCTGAGCTCGTAGTATTTCAAAAAGCCAACATTCCAGTAGACATCCTGGATATAGCTGTATATTAGTGGAACATCCCAGAAGCACCAAGGCGGTTCATTTCCCTCTGCAATCCGGTAGCCCTTGTCTACAGCTAACTGTACCAAGGGCTCAGGAATGGGGCGGGCTGAGCCTGGCAGACAGAATTGGGTGTAGGCATAATACTGAAAGAGGGCAAAGGGAAGGCCAAGTGTGAACATCGACAGAAACAGAGAGGCCATCAGCTTAAAGAGCTGTCTCAGGGGATTCAGCATCGTAAGAGAAGAGAAAAAGCCTTGGCACTGAGAATGCATGAGGAAGCCAACACTGACCAGCCCATTGGAGCGTACCCCAGTGGCAATGGCAAAGAGGAGTCCACTAGTCCAGACTCGGCCCCTCTCCAGCTGCCCCATGGCACTGAATGTCAGGAGGGCAAACAAAGCTTCTGAGTAACCAGCTGCCAGGAAGACATTGGCAGGGCTGAGACAGAAGAGCAGAGCTGCATAAAAGGCCTGGCGGGGACAGTGCAAAACCAGACAACCCAGGTCATGAAGTGCAACTGCAGCCAACATGAAGAACAAGAAATTGAGTGATGCTACTGAAATCAGCAGGCAACTGCGCAGACTCAGTAACCCCCGTAAGGGTCGCAACAGTTCGGTCCCCACCATCAGGGCCAAGGGGAAACCAGGAAAGAAGGCGAAGTTGTGCTCATACAGGTAGCCATGCTCAGCAATGAACAAGAAGTGTTCAGCATCCCAGCGAGACAGGCCACCCAGAAGACTGTCCACAAGTTGGTCCACAAAGCCTGAGGGGGCCAGGCGAGGAGGAGAGAAGGCTTCTGCGTGGTGATCTGGGATGATGGCATTGAAAAGGGCCTGTGGAGTAAAGAAAAACCAGGATTTTGGTTGAGTAACTGGAAGAAAAGAATTGCCATTTAATAAAAAGAGGAAGAAGGCCAGGTTCATGCCTGTAATCCCACTTTGGCAGGCTGAGATGGGAGGATTACTTGAGTCCAGGAGTCCATGACCAGTCTGGGCAACATAGCAAGACCTTGTCCCTATAAAAACTAAAAAAAAGGTCTCAGCACAGTGGCTCACACCTGTTATCCCAGCACTTTGGGAGGCTGAAGTGGTAGGATCACTTGAGCCCAGGAGTTTGAGACCAGCCTGGGCCAACGTAGCAAGACCTTGTCTCTACTAGAAATAAAAAAATAAAAATTAGCTGGGTGTGGTGGTACATGCCTGTAGTCCCAGCTACTTAGGGGGCTGAGGTGGGAGGACTGCTTGAGCCCAGGAGGTTGAGGCTGCAGTGAGCCGTGATTGTGCCACTGTATTCCAGCCTGGGTGACAGAATGAGACCCGGTTTCAAAAACACTCAGAACTCTTCTTGAGGACTGAACCCTGGACATGTTAACATCTGAAGGTTAGAAAGAGGATGAAAATCCAGTAATGAAGAAAAACAGGAACAGTCAGTGAGGTGGCAGGGAACCCAGGAGAGCATTAGAACCAAAGGAAGAAAAGGAAGTGATCAACTCTGTTAAATGCTGCTGGGAGGTCAGGTAAGATGGGGGCTGAAAACTGACCACTGGATTTAACAATGTGAAAGTAACTGGTGACTTTGACCAGGGCTATCTCAGTGGAGGGGAAGAGACAGAAGCCTGCCTAGGCTGGGTTCAACAGAGAATGGGAGAAGAGAAACTTTGAGGAGTTTTGCCTTAAGGGGAAGCAGACAAATGCGGTAGCAGGTGAACAACAATGTGGGGTTAAGAGAAAACTTTTTTTAAGGTGGGAGATAAGGGTGTGTATGTTAGTGGAAATAACCCGGTAAAAGGGTATGCAGGAGAGAGGGAATTTGCGGGGTAGGCAAAAAGGGATGGAATCTGCTACAACGGTAGCGGAGCCAGCCTTAGAGAAGAGGACAGACAGTTCATCCAGTCTCCAATCTTCAGTACTGAAAGCACAAAGGTGCAGAACTGGGTAGGCTGAAGAATGTGGTGGGCGCACATGGAAGGAAGTCTCCTCTAAAGCCTTCTATTTTTCTGAGTTGTCATTTAGGAAAACAAGTTGTTACATGTTACATGTTTTTCTCTTTCCTCAAATCTCTAACACCCCCAGAACTCACTCTCAAGTGATAGCCTCTTTTCAGGACACAGCACACATCATCTTCATTAATAATGAAACTACCAGGAAATCAACAGAAGTTGTGCTGGGAAGAGTGACAGTGAACCGGGAGCTAAAACCGTCAAGGATTAGCTGTCACTGACAGAGACGATAGCAGCAACGACAGGTAACTTAGGGATATAATCTGATGGCTTGAGCGTTAAAGCTGGAGGTGGGGAGATGATAATCACATTTACTGTTAAATGTCTTTTTGCTGGCCAAGTGCAGTGGCTCATGCCTGTAATCTCAGCACTTTGGGAGGCTGAGGCGGGCAGATCACGAGGTCAGGAGTTCGAGACCAGCCTGACCAACATGGTGAAACCCCGTCTCTACTAAAAATACAAAAATTAGCCCATGGTGGTGGGCGCCTCAGCTATTCCGGAGGCTGAGGAGGGAGAATCATTTAAACCTGGGAGGCAGAGGTTGCAGTGAGCCAAGATCACGCCTTTGCACTCCAGCCTGGGGCAAAAGGGCGAGACTCCATCTCAAAAAAAAAAAAAAAAAAAAAAAAAAGTCTTTTTGCCCTATTAGATGGTCAGCTACTCAAGAGAAAAGAAACCATGTTTTTTTACACTTACCATCTAGCCCAGTTCTTGGAACACAATAGGTACTTTAAAAATTTTTGGTGGTTGAATGAACTGCCTAGAGGAAATATACTGTTTCCAAAATTACCACCTGAATTAGAACCCAGCTGTCCTGGTTCTCTATCCTGATGCTGACTTGCAGCATTGCTCCTTTGGTCTGCCAGTAACCCAGCTGATGCTGGTTGAAAGACATCACTGAGTAAGTCTCCCTAGCCTGGCAACAGGAGCATAGCCCCATTTTTAAGGCTTTTTAAATTTTGGTCAGTTTCCTTATCAGGCCACTTCAAACAGTAAAAACAAACAGGACAGGAGTGACAGTCACAGATAAACAGCCCTAGCCCGCAGGTGGACACGTTTAACTAATCTCGAAACCCAGCAGAGTCTGCTATGCCTTATATAGTGGGGAAGGAGAGAGGAAAGTTTCCACAAAGGGACCGGTTATGAGCCTCAGAGACAATGGTACTGGCATAAAAGGCACACATCATTATGTGAATCTAACACCCCTAGGGTGTCGACATACATTCAACAACATTCATTCATTTATGAACATACTGAGCTAGGCACCAAGCACTGTGCTATGCAGCAAATAATTCATATATACATGATATTTTATTAAAATATGTATCAAGGGGAGCCTCAGAGGGGAAAGGGAACTGCAAAAGGGCAAGTGCACTGAGAGTTGTGAGTGGGTGAGGCAGGAAGGGGAGGCACTCGGGGGAATAGGAGGAACCATTATATATCCAGATGGTCTCACGACTTGCACATTGCCATATTTTTCCCACTCAACTGACTGATACAATGCTCAGTCTCCTGGTAAGGGGGACATAGGGCAATACTTTGAGCTGTCACACCCTACAAGCATCTCTGGTTACAGAACATCACAGTCTGTTGGAGAGACCACTAGCTCAGGAGTTAGGAAACATGGGGTCAAACTCCAGCCCTTCTCTATCTTGATGTGTGGCTTTGGGGATGTCACTTAACCTTTCTGGGCCTCTGCTGCTTCATGGGTAAAACAAGATTAACAGACCATTTTTCTAGATTCCTGACCACTTTTCAGCTCTAAAGTCTATGTCTGTGGTTTCAACCACATGGAGGGGCACACCTGACAGGTGGAAAGGAGATGGGGACTCTTCCTACTGCCTAGTCCAGTCATGTAGCAATGACACGTAGCAATGGACAAAGGATGGGAGACTGACCTGCAGCATCAGAGTCAGGATACGGCAGCTGACTGCAAACCTCAGCACCTCCTTCCGGGATGGGTCCTGGGGCCACATCCTCTCACCACCAGGAATTCAGGGGTGTTGCTACCAGGATTAAGCTCCCTCAGGCCTCTAAACTCCAAAGGAGGAAAATGTCACACATCCAGTGAAAGCAAATTCTTGAAAGCATTCTTCACTGGAACCTCCCCCTCAGAATTACTATGACAAACTTAACCAACCACCTAACTTCCCAGATGAGGGGAAAGCATCTTGACAGCAAATGGGTTCAGTAGGTGTCACTTTGAAGCACTGAATTCTCGTTGGGAAAGTTCCATACAGCTAAGCAGGTAGCTGGAAAGTTAAGGTCACAGAAAATATTTTAAAGTCTATTGAATGCACCTCTGCAGGAACTAAAGATCTGGGTTCAACTCCTGACTGTCACTTACAAGTTCTCATTAGTCCCTCTGAACCTCAGTTCTTTTTTTTTTTTTTTTTTTTTTTTTGAGACGGAGTCTTGCTCTGTAGCCCGGGCTGGACTGCAGTGGCCGGATCTCAGCTCACTGCAAGCTCCGCCTCCCGGGTTTACGCCATTCTCCTGCCTCAGCCTCCGGAGTAGCTGGGACTACAGGCGCCCGCCACCTCGCCCGGCTAGTTTTTTGTATTTTTAGTAGAGACGGGGTTTCACCGTGTTAGCCAGGATGGTCTCGATCTCCTGACCTCGTGATCCGCCCGTCTCGGCCTCCCAAAGTGCTGGGATTACAGGCTTGAGCCACCGCGCCCGGCGAACCTCAGTTCTTTATATAAAAAATGGGAGCAGACTTTTTTTTTTCCTATCTCACAAAATTGTCATGACGGTGAAACAGACCAAAGTGTGAAGTTCTACTCAAATCTGTGTTGTGGTTGCTATTATTTAGTGTGTGCCCTTTTCCTCTTGCCCAGAATAATAAACTAGGTCCCAAACCAGAGTCCCCAAAGTGGGGCATAAAACCATACTGGAAGACCATAATGACTCCACACTCTAGCTTAGCTCTCTGATGTGTGTTCAGCTGGTCTGTTAAATTAAGTGGGGAAGGAAAAGAAAACCACCACTCAGCAAGACCTCAGCCAGCTCACACTGCTGAAACAAACTGAGGGTGAACACAGAGTAGACTACCAGGGATGGAGAAAACTGTTATTTCCCATCTCTTTATTGGGATGGTAGTAGTGTATAAACAACTACAAAGCCACTCCGAGGCAGGGAATGCACCTTAATCTTTTATAATTCCCTGGGCTAAAAGAAGTCATAATAGCTCCTCAAGAACTTTCAAACACCAGCCTGGGAAATTCGAAAGGAAAGCAAAAGCATCAGTGGCAGCTCATCAATTTGGGGTGAAGAACTATGCCTAAAAGGAAAAAAAAAAATTTGAACTGAGAAATTTAAGGAGGAGGGCTGGAAGACTCTTCTCTTATTTGGCGAATACCTACCAAACCTGTGTCACTTGTTTCTGGAATTCTCTGATCCTCACTAGACAGTGTGCTATGCTCTCATTACATTCTGCCCTATTGCCTTTATTGCTTTGCTTATTTAAGTTGCTAAGGGCAGGGGCTTTATATCACAACTATATCCCAGGGCCTAGAACACAAACAGGCATCTTAAACCTGTGTTCTGAATGAAAGGAAGTGGTAGGGACAGGATACAGCATCATCAGTTCACTGACTCTAGATATGAAATCACTGCCCCAAGTATTCTTCCCACCATATCTCACGTCAACAGCAAGACGACAAAGTCACAGAAGCCACAGGAAATAAAATTTCCCCAAAAAGGGAGCCAAGTTGGCCAATGGCAACAGTACTCTTTCCTTGGCACAAGGGGGCGCCTGCTGCTTACTCCATCGCCAGGAGACCTAGAGGAAGGGAGGGGCCCCCAATTCCACGCCGGTTGGCTCACGAAAATTCAGTTCAAAGGCAAGCTTCTGAAAGCCCCAGAGAGCAGCGGTAGTCTGTGAATCTACCCAACGTTTCCAACGTGTGACTCGCTGAATAGAGAGAAATCACGGAAATGGGCATACCCAACCTCACACGGCTACTCCTTCCCTATCCTAGGGCGAATTCACTCTTCTTTCCTCTTCCTTGGCTTCCGACCCGCACGCAGAAGAGAAGTTGGGAACAGAAAAGCACTCAACCCACCTCTGCCATTTGACTATGCTTGCATTCTTCCTTTCCTCTCTCGAGTCAAGCTCTAGCCTCAGCGACTACAGATGTGTGTAGCCCACACTTTGCTTACAGGTAAACCAAGTAAAAACAAAGCCAGTCAATTCTCCCTCTCAGCTAATTGCCAACCTCCCTTCCCAACAACCCCTTTGCCAAATCACAGACTCTTAACTGGCAGGACACTTACAGATCAACTAGTTTCACTCTTCAAAAATTTTCCCGTGAGATAAATAGGCTCCAGAGATCTCATCAGACACGGCGAGGCCAGTGTAATTACCATCGCCATTTTATGGATATGGAAACTGAGGCTCACTGGGGTCAAGTGACACACCCAGGGCTACTTAAAGACGCTGTCATGTTTTTTGCTTCTTAAACCTCACGGTACCAGCCCGCATCCCTCGCCAAAGGGTATGCGCCCTTTCCGGGCCAGGATTATGACCCAGGTCACCCAAACGCCTAGCCCAGTACCTCCATGCCACAGTCTGCCCTTGCTGGGTATGCTTAGGGTAGTTGGGCCCTATCTGAGAATCTGGGACATCCTGTTGAACTGCAGCTCTGGACCCTCTGAGTAAGACCAACACCTCCTGTGTGGGCTGGAGAAGTCGCTCTGATCCAGGGTCCTCAGAGCCAAAGGCCTCGTGGGCCGTCCCGAGATAGGGGCTGCCTTCTGTGAGCCCAGCCGTGTCCGCAGCCCGTTTCTGGCCGGCTCCGTCTGGACACAGTTCCTTCTGGGTACTAATCATCGACTCTCAACCCAGATGGGCCACGGCCCAGGGACCACTCCCGAGGGAGCCTGCGGAGCCCCACCAGGCCACAGGGCCGGAAGCAGGCGAGGGCGGGAGGATGGAAAGGAAGAGGCGGCGCCCAAGGCTGCTATGGCGGAGGGGCGGGGCTGCCCGCTTCTCCGGGCCTCTGCCTCATTTCTGCCGGCCTCCAGTTGATAGCTTCCCTCCCGCCAGAACTCCAGGGCTCCCAAGCTGGCGCCAGGTCCTCAGCCCCTGCCCGTCCCGACCTCCCCGGCGGGGACCGAACCTTAGCTTCTCCATCCGGGGCCCACGCGGCCCGCGCCTGCGCGCTGGCTCCGCCGACGGCTTTCCCGCCCCCCTCCTGCCCGGACTTGGAGCAGCCCCGCCTCCCTCCGCGGCGGCCATGTTGACTCCGGGCGAGCGGGGTGGGGGCCCCCGCTCGGCGCTTCGTCTTGTAGCACTTTCCCACCTTGGTGACTCCTGAAGAGTTTCCTCGCACTTCTCTCTTCTTCAAGGCCCCCCGCCACCCCGCCTTCAAATAGTGAGCCGAGGCTGCTGTCTCACAGTCAGTGCTCTTGCCCCAGTTCCTTCCCGCTGACGTTCACTGAGTTCCCGGTGTGGGCCGAGGCTCTTGTAGTCGGGGGCTGACCCGCAGCCTCTTCATAGAAGCCAGAGCCGCGCTCTTCCTGCTGTCAGGCAACAACAGCTCAGCACAGGGCCTGGCACACAAGGGATGTCCTCTGAATAGCCAAAGAAAAACATTCTTGGGGTTTCTGTGGCCGGCAGTGGCACCCTGCGTTTTGGGTGTGAAGAAAGTGGGGGATCCCCCTGATTTTCCCCTCCTTTAGCTACCAGAGACCTTTTGTCCTAATTCAGTCCTCAGCCCCACCTCAGGTGGCTAATGAGGATGGCGAGGAAAACCTCAGAGAACACCCCCCCAGGCCAGGACTCCTTTCACCTCCCTCACCCAAGCAGTTTCTCTCATAGGAAGTGGGGCCAAAAAAAAGAAGAGGCGAAGTCAAAACCGTCTACTGGGGGGAGCGGCCAGTTTGTACCCTTGTAACGGAAACTGTTAGAACAACTTTGCACCCTCCTTAAAGGAAACAGATGATAAATCCTTCTCCGTTGGTGGATTTCTTTTTCTCAGGATTCCAAAGCCTTCTGTGGTTTCAGTTATCTGCTCTCCAAACGAAGCCAGGGGCCGGGTTAGCCTCTGGCCACAGCCTGGCTCAGGGAGGGGTTTATCTTCTGCAACAGCTACTCATGTGGGTGGGAACAAAGAGATGGTTGCTACCTCTCCAGGCGAAGACCAGCCCACATCAGTCTGTGGGGGCCTGGGACTGTATCTCTTGACTCTTTATAACTCATTTCAGGCCCTGAGACCTAAATTGCCTTCAGATACTTGTTGTGTGCAAGGTGGAGAAAATGCAAATCACATTTAGTCGTTGTGTGTTGGAGAAGGGGGAAAAAATGGAGTTTCATGGCCCTTCCCCCAGGTTTTTCAGTGCCACGCACTTGTTCTCAGCTCCAGAGGTCTGTGAGTGACATGGCAAAGCCTGGGGGCACGCTCGTGACTGGAGCCTAAGGCTGTGACTTGAATCTCTAGAAGTCCACCATGAGGCTCCAAACAGCACTCTCTTTGCAAAGACAAAACTGAGACATGAACTGTCCTTGCTGTGTAAATTCACAAGGGGAAAAAGACGTGCATTCTCAGGGTTCCCTCTGTCCACACCAAATTCTCTCAAAAATCTATTTGTAAAAAGGCCAGGGGTCTCTCAAGACAAGTCAGAATGTTTTTTAAAAGCTCAGCTGTCACCTTGTAGAGGTAGAACTTTATCCAGATTTTCAGCTGTACTTTCCTGCAATTTCTCCTTTCCTTCTCTGCTACCCAACCCCCTCCTCTTCCGCTCTGTTTCCGTTTCATTTTCTGACTTCTGCTCTGACAGGAAAACAAGGAAGCTGAATCTTGTGCTCTCAAAGCCCTGACTCCCTGGTATCAGATTGGAAGAAGGCTAGGTGGGATAGGAGGGGTTTCTAGGGCTCCAAGGCTTTGAGTAGTGAAGGAGGCAGCCTCTCAGTGTTCTTGTAGAGTCTGCAGCTAAGATGGAGCCTGCATCTACCCAGGGAGCCAGCTGAGCTACCAGAACTGTGGAAAGCAAGTGAGACAGCCATATCCTAGGCTCCAGAAAGACTCCACACTTCCCAGACATTTCCATTAAGAAGCACATATCCCACATCACCAAGAAACAGTATCACATGCAAATCCCTAACCCGAACAATGCAAGCAATGCATTACTATTCTAGAAGCTTAGGATTTAAGAGGGTTACATCATTTCTGTTCTTTGAACTTGCCTCATTCTGCTCTTGCTATTTTCCCTGCTTGAAGCACTCTACTTTCAGACCACCCTTTGGCCAGTCCATTATGTTTGGGTCTCAGAAGAGATGTCACCTCCTCAGAGAGGCTTTCCCTGTACTATCCCATCAGTCTGTTCTTTCTTTTTTTTTTTTTTGAGACGGAATCTCGCTCTGTCGCACAGGCTGGAGTGCAGTGGCCGGATCTCAGCTCACTGCAAGCTCTGCCTTCCGGGTTTACGCCATTCTCCTGCCTCAGCCTCCCAAGTAGCTGGGACTACAGACACCGGCCCCCACGCCTGGCTAGTTTTTTGTATTTTTTAGTAAAGACGGGGTTTCACCGTGTTAGCCAGGATGGTCTCAATCTCCTGACCTAGGTGATCCACCCGTCTCGGCCTCCCAAAGTGCTGGGATTACAGGCTTGAGCCACCGTGCCCGGCCTTTTTTTTTTTTTTTTTTTTTAAAAAAAGATGAAGCCTCACTATATTGCCAAGGCTAGTCTGGAACTCCTGGGCTCAAAGGATCCACCCACCTTGGCCTCCCAAAATGCTAGGATTACAGGTGTGAGCCACCGTGCCCGGCCTCTGCTTTCTTCATAGCACTTAACACCATCTGCTTGTCCTGTCCATGAATTTTATTTGTTTCAATGTCTGTTTCCCTATTCTGGAATGTAAGCTTCTGAGTGTAATGGAGGAGCAAGGGCTTTGTTCACCAATGTATTTCCAGTGTTAGAACAGGGCCTTGCACACTATGTGTCTTCAATAAAGATATGGTCAATAAATCAATTTCTTTAATCCTATACCTCTGTTTTATGGATGAGGGAGTTAAGGATCACAAAGGGGAAGTGACTGGCAAGAAGTCACATAGCTAGTGGTAGTGATGGGACTTGAATTCGGGTCTCCAGCCTCCCAGGCCGGTTCTCCCACTCCACACTATTTTAATCTTTCACAGATTTACCTCTTTCCCTCTCTTCCTTTTTTCCCATATGACTAATAGTCTTTACGGGCTATGCTAAGATGGGCACACCAAGTCTTAACAGCTCTAACCTACTCTTTTCCTCCATCAAAGTCCTATCTTACCATTTGATTTGTTCAACAGTACAGGAATGCCTACTATGTGATGGGATGATGATGCAACACTGAGCAAGACAGAAACAATCCTTGCCTTGGTGGAGATGATATCTACTTCATAGGATTTATAGTGCTTGGCATACAATGCTCATAAAGAACAGCTGTTATAACTCACTACAAAAAAGTGATTTTCCCACTGAAGGTGTAGAGAAGGAAGTTACGTGGTTCTCACAGAACACTCACTTTCCTGGAGCAACTGACAATTCATTTCTCTCTGTAGCTGCCTTGCCTTGCTCCTGCCTCCACTTCTGGAGGTGGCCTTGGCCCTAGACTGGGCAGAGGACCGGCCCAGTGTACCTACTCTCAGCAGTTTAGTTTCTAGACGCTACACTTTCCATGGCCCCAGTCCTATGGAATTGGAGTAGCTGATCCTAATCTGGGATGCTGGCTCTGATGTCATGCCATTGTGGGGCCAAAGTGACCATACTGGCCTCTGATGAAAAGCGGCTGTGCTTTACCAGAACTTTATGCTACTTCTTTTTGCTGTGGATAAAAAGGCATTCATTGGCAGTTTCCAAGGATGCTGGGTGACATTTACATCCATCCTGACACTTGAGGTGACACCAGTCAGGTCTCATTTACCAAAAGCATCCTTTTTGGCCACTGCCTGATCACTTGAAGATGCCCATCCACCCAAGGACAAAGACTCTGCCTTGCCTGCAACTGCAGGAGCCAAACACTCATCATTTAAAGCCCATGGTCACTAGATATTTTTCACGCTTCCTTCAGTGTTTGCCTTTCAATAGTTAGAAAACCTTGACCCCACTGAGAGGCCTAGTGGGAAGGCCTTAGCCACTTGGGGGTGGCAGTGGCTATAAGGCAAAAGAGCCAATGAGGTTTAGAGTATTGTTTAGGCTGGACTTGGCTGCTTTCCAGCTATGAAAGAAGGTTAAGGTCATTTGGGGGGTGGGGAGGGAGGAGCCTGGGAAAAGAACTACTGGCCACACCCCTGGGTTCTCTGCTGGCTAGGTTCTATTTACTTCTCAAAAGCAAATTACTCACAGCTCACTGGCCAGCAGTTCTCTTGGCCATGGTAACTCCAGTCAGAAACTGGAACCAGGCTAGGCTCTCCCTGCATTGCAGGAGAGCAGATGAAAGGAACCCAGGAAACCGAACTCCTAGGCAATGCTCCACACACAGTCCAGATATGCACTTTCTAGACTAGCAAACGGAGCTCGAGACCCAGAACAAAAATAGCCATTAGCAATATTGCTTACCAAAATTGTAGATATGAAAAACTTCCCATTTAACTTTTTCTAGAAGAGTCCTAGGAAGGCATCTTGGTTGACAAAGGTTTTCCTCTCTCAATTGAGAAATACTAATTATTCAAATCCTGTTCCTGACCCAAATATTAACAGCCACACTTAGTCTGATGAACACTTAATTGAAATTCTTAGGACAATTTTACCTTGTGTTAAAGACAACAAAAACAAATCTTGCTTGCTGAGCTCCACAGCTAGATCCCTTACTCCTGGTTGGGTTCTCATCCAGAAAGAATGGACATCCAGAAAGACAGGACATTTTAGCTTTGGCATGTTCAAAGTAAACTTCCAAGCAGGGATGACAAGAAAGAAGGTAGTGTGGCATATTAAGAAAAGCATGATCCTTGGAGTCAGGTGGAACTTGCTTGGTGTATGAACTTAGTCTTTCACTTTTCTTAGCCTCTTTCTTCAGCTGTAAAATGGGAGCCACATACTGACTTCACAGGCACAGGATTGTTGTAGGACTGTGATGTGTTATGTCCAGAATATAAGTAGGTACACAATAGAAAACTGTTGTTTCTTGTTTCAGATTTCACTTCTAAGTGTCCACAGTAATAGCATTTTTTCTCTTACTGCTTCTGATTTCTCCTGAGGAACTTGAGGCTTCTCAGTTTCCCTAAGGGGGTGAACAGAGAAACTATACATTGTGACATTAGCCTCATAAAAGCAACTGCATCTAGCCAACATTGACAGTATCATTCAACTACTACTTAAGTAGATGCTATGTGCCAGGCTGTATGTTAGCACAGGGATGCACCAGAGAACAAAATAACCCTCCCACCACCCTCAATTTACATTTCAGTGGAAGGTGACAGGTAAGTATAACATATAATAGGCCAGATGGTAACAAGTGCCACAGGAAAAATTAGGCAGACAAGGGAAATGTAGTGGGGGGGCAGAGATTGCTATTCTAAGTAAGGTGACCAGGAAAAGTCTTACTTATGTATTTGGACAAAGACTTGAAGCAGCTGAGGACTTGAGCCATGCAGTTATTTGGTGAGAGTAGAAAGTACAAAGACTCCAAGGTGGAAACATCTCTGTACAGTGGGTGAGCAACGGGCAAGACGGATGGTGCAGGAAAGGTAGAGGTAAGCTAGATAACTCAGGGCCTTGTAGGCCACTTTGAGTCTGGATTTTTACTTACTCAGAGCCAGAAGCACTGAAGGCATTTTATCTGACTTACCTTTTATAGGGGTCCTTTTGGTTGTTCTGTTGAGAATAGGTTCAACCAGGCAAAGCAGAAGCAGGGAGGCCAATTTGGAGGTATTTCAAGAATCCAAGATATAACAGTGTCTTGAACTACAGTAGTAGTGCGGGATTGAGGATTACTTTATGAAGAGTGCTAACAGATTGGATGTGGAAGTGAAAGAAGTCAAGGATTTTTTTGGCAAGTGATAGAATGGAGTTGCCATTTACTGAAAGGAAAACACAAAAAACCAAAACTATGGTAGAAGCAGGTTTCTAGTGGGGGAAGACAGGACATTTTAGCTTTGGCATGTTCAAAGTAAACTTCCAAGCAGGGATGACAAGAAGATGGCTGAATGCTCTAGTCTGGAGTCAGGGAAAAGAGCCAGTCCAGAGATATTATAAGTGATTAAGTTGGAGGTTGCCTCCAGATAAATGGTTGTCTTATTTTGGACAGATGCCACTATTTAGGGGAGATCTCACACTAAGGGAGGTTTGCAAAAACAGGACTACCTCCTACCCCCCGACAAAGGTCAAGTTTTAGTTTGAAAATAAAAAGCTTCACAAAAGTCTTACCAAGATTTAATGTACATTTATTCTTAACACGTGGAACATATAGTATAAAGATTTCATACTGAATAAATGATATTCATTAAGCCAAAAAAGGAAAAAAAGGAGGAATTTACATCAAGTTTTAGCTACATTGTTGAAATACAAATATGCAGATTTTATCACTGAAAAAATCTCAATTGTGTTTCTTCATCAGAACTTCAACTGAACCTAGAACTTTTTCACACCTCGATTAGAAAGAAAACAAAACAAAACAAAAACCCAGAAAAAAATAAACTATAAGTTGATTGGCTGCTGAGACAGCAAGGACTTTTTACAGAGACCTGTACAGCATCGCCACCAAGAGGGGCGATGTCTGGCAAGAGATTAAATAGCTGTGTCTCGCTTTGTGCAGGTCACCAACTTGTTAACTCGTCATACTATAAAGGGGTAGCTGGGATGAGGACCAAACTGTGGGGATCCAAGGGTATGTGCAATGTACAACGTCATATATATACACACGTGGCAGCGCAGCCGCTGCAGCTAAAGGTTAAAACCAGTTCTAAGAGGTGATCTCAGGGTTATTCATACAATCAAGGAGGAGAGAAAGAGGTCAGGGTGTTGTAGGTTCACACATGATACTTTGGGGGAAAAGCCTTTTTTTTTTCTCCTCAACGTTTAACTAAAAACATTTTTAAAAACTACAGCTTGCTGCTGACCCAGCGTTTTCTCTTGTTTCCATGTGAGACATTATTATTACAGTATGTTTACAGTATCAGGTGTACAGTACAGTACATGAAAGGGTCTACACTCTACTGCACAGGCCTCTCCAGTGAACAGGGTCTGTTCACAACTGCGAACTTCTTGGCTCCTGCAAGATTGTGAATGTACAACAATAAACCACACACAGTTCAGCAGTCACCTTTTTTGTCCTTCAGAATTTTTTTTTTTGTATTTTTTTCCTTTTTTTTTTTTTTTTACCATTAAAAACAGTTATGAAATGTGGCGTCCCGTTGATGCAAGGACTGGGAAAGCCATTTTTATTTTATTTTTTTTTCCCCAAACTCACTGTAAACAACAGTAACTTTGGTTAAAATAAAAAAAGTCTTCTATGTAGGCAGAGCTTTGTCTTTTCAAAGAGGGTGGGGTGGGGTCCTGAGGGGAGTAAGGTGAGGACAAGGAACAGAAAGGCGTGAGGTGGTGGACGGGGGGAGGTGGAAGGAGGAAAGAGAAACAGGAGAGACTTTTTCCCAAGGGAGAAGCTGGACAGCACAGGGTAAACTGGATTCTGAGGTGGTTTTGCATAAATAAAGGGCAACAGTCAGTTTCTAAGTTCTCCACACACGCACACACACACAGGGGGGGAGGTGTCCCACGGCTGTCATGACTGGCCAATCAAAAACAGTACATCACAAATGACTTGTGAAACCAATGAGTTCATCAACGGTGATACCGAGATGTCCAACAGCCGTGATTCGTACAGAGTAAACTCTGAGTGGTTCTCGTCCACCTTGGCCAGGGCAAGCAGCGCGCGGGCAGCCCGCCGCATCATGTCCACACTAGTTGGCTCAAAGGGTGGGTTCTGCATGTGGAGGAGGCTGGCCTGGCTCTGCTGGAACTGCGTGGCGGCAAGGCTGTCCTCTAGGAAGCCCAGGAGGTTGCCGATACTGCCCTTCTGCACTGCAATGGCACGAGCTGCCAGGCTGTCCCCCTGAGCCAGGTTGGCCAGCAGTACCACAGCCATTTCCCGGCACACCGGGTTCTTTCGGTCACTGAGGAAGCGCACCATAGTGCTATACAACTTCTCCAGGCGACTGAAGGGGGGTGTGGCCAGAATCAGGTCCACATTGTTGTCCTGGATGCTGAGTTTGCTGAGGGTTTCCAAGACCAGTCTCTGCGGGGAAAGGACGGCATTGGGGCCCAGGGTGGAAAAGGGGTCCTGGGCTTCAGCTGAAGGGCAAACTGCCCAGTGTAGGAGTCCGTCCAGGACAGGCAGGCAAATGCTCTCGGGGTATGGGGATAGGTCCAACTGCCCCGAGATGTTGGCGAGTGTAACCAAGGTGTTTTCCCGGAGCATCTCCAAGCAGTCCCACCACCACTCCACTTTGTTGCAGCTCACCCCTTGGTCCTGTTCCTCCTCCTTCTCATAAGTTAGTGGTGCCTGCTTCCGTTCTGGGTGCTTGTGGTGCAGCAGGATCAGCTTGCCCAGGATGAGCAGCAGCCCTGGGTGTTTGGACATCTCAAAGTCATTGCCTGGCACAAATGACAGGCTTCGAATGGTATTGGAGACACAGACACAGCGCTTGGCAAGAGAATCCTGCCAGTCCAGAAGGGTACACAGTGGGGTCTCATCCTTACTGTGGGGTTCGTCCTCTAGGATCTTGATGTTCCGGTGACTCTGTGCTGGGCTAATGCCAAATGGAAACTTGCTGCTCTCCTTGATGGCCTCTGAACTCTTAGCTCCATCCTCGGTCAAGGTGCTAGACCGAGTAGACAACATGTCATCCATAGTGGCTGTGATCCGTTTTTCTGGAGGTCCATCAGGTGGGGGTCCCTCCTGGTCTGTTGTCCCTGGCGTACCCTCTGCTGCTGTCACATGCTTCCGGGGGGCTGGTGGGCAGGGTGCATGAGGCCGGGAAGGCAGCAGCTCTGTCTTGCTTTCGAAGTGGGTCTGGATATGCTCAGTGGTGTCCCCCCCACCAATCCGCCAGTGCAGCAGGCCACTGTCAAACTCCTGCACACGCCCAAGCTTATCTGAGCAGTCCACCACAAATGGGTCATTCTTCTGTACGATCTTTACTGGAAGCTTGTCAAACTTACTGATCAGCTTCTCACTATTCTCTGAAGCTGGCTTGTCCTTGCCTGAAAAGGCTATCTCCTCATCATTTTCAACTACTTCCTCTTCTTCTTCCTCTTCTAGTTTAGGACCTAGAAGTTCTTCTTCTTCTTCCCCACCCTCCATGGGAGCTGGACTAGACACCTTGCTGAACCTCCCAGGATCCAGTAGTGTTCTCTGTCCTGGGTCACCCACCTCATACTCCTTTAAAATGCCAAAGATCTCAATCAGGCATCGTCGGAAATATTCTACAAGGAGCTCTAGCAACCCTGGGAGCTAAAAAGAGAAAGAACAGGAAATAAATTAAGGGATAAAAGTGGTCAAAGAACAGAATCCTTGACTTGAGAGACCTCCCCAAGTCTTCTGTATCAGCTGGGAGAGGCAGAGTTGCTCCTTTCCCAAAGGTTCTCCACAGAGCATTGTTCATCTTAATCTCTTCTATGCCCAAGACAAAGTTCTTTCTTCTGCCCAACCTACCTTCACATAAGTCTATCTCCAGGAACACTAGCCAACAGCTTTGCACCTCACCCACCAGGGCCAGTCATCTCTTAGCCTTCTCTTTTCCCAATCAATCTTCTGCTGTTCTTCACCAGGCCAGTTTTCAACCTGGTGGTCACTGCCATTATCTCTTTTAGGACATTCTCTCCATCTCACTGCCAAGTGGAACCCAAGCTTAGACATGGTGACTCAAGCTAAGAGAAGAGAATGCAATGTGGGCAGATGTTCATGGCTCTCTTCTCCAAGCTCCCCAAGTGGGACTCTCCAGTTCCCCATGGGGGCTGGAACTCCATGGATCTTGCAGCATAAGGAGTGGGATGAAGCTTCAGCTCTCCAAACACTGGTCCAAACTGGTGCTACAGAGACCCAAATTCCACCTTGGATAATATATAGGCCATTTATTTACCTCTAGAAGAAAACACTCCTCTCCAGTCACAATCTTTGGCTGAACAGTAGAGCAGATGGGAAAAAAATAAGGGCTTTCAAATTAGATCTAGGGGCTGGAAGCAGTGGCTCACACCTGTAATCCCAACACTTTTTTTTTTTTTTTTTTTGAGACAAAGTCACACTGTCATCCAGGCCGGAGTGTAGTGGTGTGATCTCAGCTGGCTGCAGCCTCCGCCTCCTGGGTTCAAGTGATTCTTCTCCTGCCTTAGCCTCCCGAGTAGCTGGGATTACAGGCGCCTGCCACCACATCGGGATAGAGTGTGTGTGTGTGTGTGTGTGTGTGTGTGTGTGTGTATTTTTTTTTTTTTTTTTTGGAGACAGAGTCCCGCTCTGTTGGCCAGGCTGGAGTGCAGTGGTGCAACCTCAGCTCACTGCAACCTCTGCCTCCTGGGTTCAAAGTGATTCTCCTGCCTCTGCCTCCCAAGTAGCTGGGATTACAGGTGTGTCACCAGGCCCAGCTAATTTTTATATTTTGGTAGATACGGGGTTTTACCATATTGGCCAGGCTGGTCTTGAACTCCTAACCTCAAGTTATCCACCCACCTTGGCTTCCCTCCCAAAGTGTGAGGATTACTGGAGTGAGCCACCGCGCCCAGCCTAATTTCTATAGTTTTAGTAGAGACGGGGTTTCACTATGTTGGCCAAGCTGGTCTCAAATTCCTGACCTCAAGCGATCCTCCTGCCTCGGCCTCCTGAAGTGCTACGATTACAGGCGTGAGCCACTGCGCCCAGCCGGTAATCCCAACACTTTGGAAGGTTGAAGTGGGAGAATCACTTGAGCCTAGGAGTTTGAGACCAGCCTGGGCAACACAGTGAGACCATGCCTCTACAAAAAATAAGGAAGTTAGCTGGGGCCTGGAGCAGTGGCTCACACCTGTACTTTGAGAGGCTGAGGCAGGTGAATCACTTGAGCCCAGGAGTTTGAGATCAGCCTGGGCAACATGGTGAAGCCCCATCTCTCAAAATAATAATAATAATAATAATAATGATTAGCTGAGCATGAGCATGTTGGCGTGCACCTGTAGTCCTAGCTACTTGGGAAGCTGAGGTGGGAGGATCACCTGAGCCTGGAAGGCCGAGACTGCAGTGAGCTGTGATTGCACCACTGCACTCTAGCTTGGGTAATGGAGACCCTGTCTCAAAATAAATAAATAGCTGGACATGGTGGCATTTGCCTGTAGTCCCAGCTACTCAGGAGGCTGAGGGAAGAGGATCGCTTGAGCCCAGAAGTTTGAGGCTGCAGTGAGCCATGAGGGCACTACTACACTCCAGCCTAGGTGCCAGAGTCTCTTTAAAAAAAAAAAAAAAAAAAAAAATTCTGGCTTTTCCAGGAAGTAGCTGTATAAAATAAAAATTCCTAAACTTTACAGGGTTATTCTGAGGTGTAAATGGGAGATGTCAAATACCTGGCATATGAAAATTGCTCTATCAAAATTTTTCCTTTCTCATGGTAGGCAATAATACGCAATGGAAATAAAATCAGGCTTAGGAACCAGATAGATTCTACTGACAGCTATGTGAACCTCAACAAGGGTAAGACTCTGAGCCTATTTACTCATCCCTAAATGACCATATCTCCTGTCTCTGAGGGCTGTTGCTAGGATGACATGAAACAGAATATTAAGGACCTGGCACAAAATAAGAGCACAATAAATGGTAACTATTAATAAGTCAGCTCCTTGATATACAGGTTGGTAGGTATTAAAGATGATCAAAAGAAAAAGAGTAGGATGATGCAGCACAAACTCTTTGCAGCACCTCTACTAGTGTGCACATCCTATGGAGGGTGGGTCTGAACAATCAGCTTTGTAAGAATATTGTTAAACAACCAAATCCCCCATCCACTCTACATCTAATGACACTGGGATCAACAAAGGCCCCTACTGTTCAGAGAAGAAAGGGAAAAATGGAAACAATGTACACTGCTCACTGATAAAAAGACCACAGATTCAGGCCAGGCCTGGTGGCTCACGCCTGTAATCCTAGCACTTTGGGGAGGATCACTTGAACTCAGGAGTTCATGAACCTGGGCAACATAGTGAAACCTTGTCTCTATTTTAAAAAAAAAACAAAAAACACAAGATTCTTCTAGAAAATGTGGTGTCCCCACTGGCATCAATAGAATCTGCATTCTTACTAATACCCCAAAGTGTCTCCCAAATTCCTTTTGAAGTCAATCCTGTGTTAAGGTATCATGTAAACAAATTATTATTGCTCTCAAGATCCTGGGCCCGTGCCCAGAGGCAAAGGAAGCAAAGTACTGGCATGGAAGATATCTACAAGAGTGAAAGAGAAAGACCATGGTGGCTAAAGATGAGACATTCCCATTGTCTACACTAAGAAGATCCCAAACCATCTCAATCTTCCCCAGGCACTGATACTCACCTGACTGAGATTGAAGGTCATGATGCTGTTGTCATCATATAGCAGGATGTTGATGGTATCTAATGCCCATGTGCTCTCTGCCAGGAGACCAGACTTGAGGGACATCATTACCCGCCATGCCTCCGGGGTTCCTGAAATAAACCTCCATGTCGTCCATCCACCAAGCCCGGGTTGGCTGGAGGCACCCCCAGGGTTGCCCCATCAGTGAGGCTACTCTGAAGATAACACAATGTAGAAGGCAGTTCCTGTCTGGGAGATGACACACACCAGCCCCTCATGGCTTCTAAGCTGTCTGGGACATCACTGCATGGCAATGTTTTGAAGGAAAACTTTTAGTTAGCTTATTTCTTCCTTTTCCAAAGTTCTTTGGTTCTATTTTAGTCAATACTGGACCAGATTCAACCTCATCCAGAATATTAAGGTAGAGGGAACAATGGACAAGACGCAAAGGGGCAGATTAGGCAACCGAATAAGGGAGATCTCCTTACCAATGTCTTTCATTGTGAGCCGCCTCCTCTGCTTCAACACAGGCTGTGTGGCTTCAACAGAGCCAGGTGGGAAGGTGATATCCCGCCGAATCATGGGGGGCTGCACAGGGGCAGGTGCTATGTGTGAGGCAGGTACTGGGGGACCTGCCTTCTGCATTTTCATCCCAGAGTGCAGGAATGGAGACTTGCTAGGAGAGGTGCGGTTCTCCATTGGCCGGGGCAGGGGAGCAGGGCTGGATACCTGAGGAATGTGATTCTGCATGCTTGGCGGGGGCTGGTAGTTAGATGGAGGGGGCCTTGTCATGGGGGGCACAGGGGCAGAGGGACCATATGGGGGCTGGCGTGTGCCATGGGAAGGCCATGGGCCTTCGTGGTTGGCCCTCTGATCTGTGTGCAGCATTTCATCTGTTCGGTTCACGCCATGATAGGCGGGGCCCTGGGGAGCAGAGCCCGTGCTCTGCCTGTTGGCATAATTATAGGTCATGTCATTACGCCCCTGCCACATGGTGCCTTGCTGAGCAACCTCAGCTGATGCCTGTATGGGGCCGCCCATCATTTGCGGTGGCATGTTTTGCTGGGCATTGGTGCCAGGGGGTGCAGAGACACGGTCTCGGCCAAACTGGAATGGAAATTGGTTCTGGGGGCCGCCTGCTGGTCGGCGCTCAGTAGCAGCGGTGGCAGTGGCAGGATAGGCATTGCCATATTGGTTGTATACATCTTGCTGAGGGGAAGGCTGGGCAGCTTGTTGCTGGCTGGCAGGCTGGGGCTGGGCTGGGGGCAACTGCTGCTGCTGAGGCTGCCCCTGCCCAGTGCTGTATGGCACGCTGTACATCTCCCCTTCATGCCGCTTGGCAGGAGGGCCATATGTGCCATCCATTGGCCGCTTGTAATTCTAAGGCAGAGACAAGCAGAGGGGAAGTTAATACTCTGCACTCAGGGACATAAAGCCCACAGATGCCGAGATGGCTACAACCAGATGCCTGGTGGCCATAGACTCCAAGGAAACATGGGAATCACCTTAACAAATTATCTTTTGAAGTTGTTTCCAAAAGCAACCACCACTCTTTCTTCCCCTCCCTTGCTCTAAGTAGAAAAATATACAAAACCTAACGATCAAAATAAGGTCTATTTCTAGCCCCTTCCAACTCCAAATAGAGAAGAGATTGAGGACTTGGCTCTTCAAGCAGGACTGGCCAGTCAGGTAAGAGAAGAATGCCAAAATATCTAAAGTGAGCTTCTTAGACTTCAACACGTTAGTTTACTAACTAGCTTTCAAGACGAACCTCCATGCCGGTCCATTCCCAGCTACCCTCCTCACCTGCTGCTGCTGTTGATACATTGTGGTCTGCTGGCTGGGGAAGGGGCTGCCAGAAGGGGTACCTTGGGTGGAGAACTGATTGCCATAGGAATCATGTCTACAGGAGGCAAAGAAACAGGATCAGGGTGGGCAGTGGCAAAGCCTGAGTCACAGCAGCACCAAGACCAGGCTTTACTCACCGTTGCTGCTGCTGCTGCTGCTGCGGGGGGTAGCGGCTAGGAGAATACATCCCCGAGTCTGGGTTGGAAGGCATGAGATTAGGCTGTGGGGCCCCAGTGCTCATGTTTCCCTCAGGCCCTATTCCAGGCTCCGTCCTAAACAAAATTGAAGAGACAGATTGAGCCCACTATAGCTTCAGGGTGCTGGCGGGTAGACAGGAGCTGGGGTCATGCTTACCTCACTCTGTCATAAGGACCTCCATAGGGATAGTGCTGTCGTGGTCCCATCGCCACATTTCCTAGCCCAGGGCCAGCAGCACGACTGTAGGGGTCACCCATCCCGCCGTTGGGGCCCTGCCCTGAGGACATGAAGGGATCACTCCCTGGAGCTGAGTGTAGAAAGGCAAGCAGTGAACAAACTGGTAAGTTGGCAAAGCTGGTAATACATATTTGTCTGCTCCAAAGACCCAGGCCCTCTTCAAGTTTGATCTCATTGTTTTCCAGACAAGTTCAAAACAGAGATCTAAAGAGGCCCCAACCAGCAAAAGGCATGTACTTATTAAGGGATGACAAGGTGAGGTCAAGGAGGAGACAAGAAAGGAGGTAGGGATGAAGAGGGGTAGTTAGGGCAGGAAATGCATTATCTCAGAAGATGGCTCCACAAGAACCCTGAGCCACTCTCAAGATTTCCCCCCATTTCACTGGTCCCATCTTTACGAGCACAAGCTCAAATAGCAATCAGATCAGTCACCTTTCCTCATGCTGCCATAAGGATCCTTATTTGGCTCATAGGACATGCGCCCCATCATGTCAGAGGTATTCATACTGGGCTGATACCCAGGGTTTGGAGTCATGGAATTCCGCTTCTGGAATGTGGAGTCACTTCCATCATTAAAGGCATCCTGGATCCCAACCGAATTGCTCCTGCTCCGGAGTGAGGAAAACCAATTAGACCACAAATAGACCAATTTCTCCAATATAACACAGGACACGCAGTAGTCACTGGCTGGGAAGGCAGAGGTAAGGACCACCCTTTGGCTGCAAAGGAGTTCCCATGCACTTATCTCCAGCCATCTTCCCAACCATCTGCCCCTGCTCTTGGCCATACCTCATGCCTGGCAATGGGGGGATCTGACTGTGTGGTGTGGATGCTGGAGTTGGTGGCTTTAAGTCTCCTCCTTCTGCCATGGAACTGCTGGTTGACTGAGGAGTCTGGGGCCCCTGCATAGATCCTGATCCCGCTGTGGACAGAGATACAATTTGAGCAGTTTTCTTGGCATGAAAGTGTTTAACTCTCACACAAACACACGAATGACCCAGAATCTCTTTGGGAAAGTTCTTCCTAAGGCCTTTAAAGCCTGATCACCCTTCTTAGCAGAGGATCTACAAGGCCAGGTCATAAAGACAGGAATTTGAGGGTTTTGTGGCTCTTTGTTTTTGTTTTACATGTAGAAAAGAGGAGTGATGTGGCCATGACATCACCATGCTGGTCATTCCTTGAGTCACTGCCAGCTTCCCTGGCTATTACTTTTCACTCCTCCAAAGGACCTTGTCTAACCTATTAAACCCTGTAATGCTGGTGCATGAGCTCCAGTCAGAGCCTCCCAAATCCTGGGTATGGAGGGGCTTCCAAATCTGGGATGTATTTTAGGAGTCTAGGAGCTCCTGTTCTGAAGCATCCAGCTTGGTGTCATCTCTCAAGTTCAAATGTTCTTCTAAGCTGATGAGTACAAAACTACTAGTAATTAATGTTTCCAATAGTTACCATTCCTGGCAGTAGATATCCCACTGCTGAGGCCTCCCCAGCTGATGAGTCATCTCAGGCACTCATTACACCCTCAGAGGTCAACACCAGGGCACATGTGTTTACACCCACCTTCCAGGCACCCTGGTCTTCTTCCCTCTCTAGGCTCGCCCTAGGCCTCAGCCTCCTTTCAGAAAGGAGGGTGGGCAGAGGCACTCCCATCAGGGAGTTCCATTCATATCCCTTCCCCACTCCCTCCTTTCCATTCATTACCATCTCAGCTCCCTGGGGAATTCAGGGCTCTAGTCTGAGCTGCATTCTAAGGTGCTGACATCAAGGGGCCAAAGCTCCCAGATGGCCCTGTCTTGCTGCCATTTGTCAGTTCCCTCAACTCCTCTTGTGCCCCTCCCATTCACAACTTTACAAACATTTGGCAAGTTGCCAGCTGCACAACAAAAATTAAAACTTTAAGGGCTGCTGCAGAGTACCTCCCAAGGGAGTTTCCACTGCCCACTCTCTAGTCAGCCAACCTATTAAGCCCTGTGGTAGGGCAAGGCAGAGCACAGATCCTTGGCATATCCTACTGGAGGCAGGTACCACTGAATATGAGGCCAGGGCAACAGGCCCTCTCAGCCTTGGTGGGGCCGCTGACCCCATCCTTACCAGGAGAGGGAGGCTGGATCTTGGGCTGCGACTTCTTGGAATCAGCAGCTGCAAAGATGTCTGGGGGAGGGTCTTCTCCCCGTTCAATCTTGCATTCAAAGGCATAGAGACACTGGATATACTGCTTTTTCAAGGAGCTGGCAGCACTGCTTGATGTGCCCACATTGAGGTTGGTTGCAAGTTCCCGCCATTTTTTGTTCTTGTTGACCTGTATAATCAAACCAAAAGAGTCGGGGTATATCTCCCGCCTGGTTTTCTGCCCGTAAGTCCCAAGCCCCATCAGGCTGCAAGGTATTCATCTTTGTAAAATCACAGTTCTTAGTTAATTAAAAAAGTTAAACTTGCTTGGTGGATACTCCACAAGAAGTGCTAAATCTGCAGCTGGCTTTGTTTTACCCTCAGGATGTTCCACTGCAACTATCAGATTGTGCTTATGCAAAACAGGGCAAATTTCACATTACTACTGGAACAGAATTCAGAGTCCAGTTTTTTAGTACACTGCTGAAAAATGGTGTACAAATCATCTGCATATCTAAATCATTTTTTTTTTTTTTTTTTTGAGACAGAAAAAATAAATCTTGCTCTGTCGCCTAGGCTGGAATACAGTGGCGTGATCTCAGCTCACTGCAACCTCTGCCTCCCTGGCTCAAGCGATTCTCTTATCTCAGCCTCCCCAGTAGCTGGGATTACAGGCGTGCACCACCACTTCTGGCTAATTTCTGTATTTTTAGTGGAGACAGGGTTTCACCATGTTGGCCAGGCTGGTCTCAAACTCCTGGCTTCAAGTCATCTACTCGCCTCAGCCTCCTAAAGTGCTGGAATTACAGGCATGAGCCACTGTGCCTGGCCCTAAATCCTATTTTAAATGCACTAATAAAAACTAACATTTTATAAAATGGAGACTCATGATAGTATCAATGACCACCCTGCTTGACTTGCTTTGTCAAACTGGGAATTTACACATCTGATTTTTTTCTTGGCATGGTGCTCCCTGCAAATTTGACATTCTTGTGCCACTGCTCCCCTAACATATCTCACTGACAAATAACCGCAGATCCCTTTCCCTTACCAGTCACTGTCCTGATGGTCCAGGTGTTCAGGGTCTTATTTATTTATTTATTTAGAAACAGAATCTCACTTTGTCACCCAGGCTGGAGTGTAGTGGCGCCATTTCTGCTCACTGCAACCTCCTCCTCCTGGGTTCAAGTGATTCTCCTGCTTCAGTCTGCCAAGCAGTGGGACTACAGGCGCCCACCACCATGCCCCACTAATTTTTATATTTTTAGTAGAGACAAGGTTTGGCCATGTTGGCCAGGCTGGTCTCAAACTCCTGACCTCAGATGATCCGCCCGTCTCAGCCTCCTAAAGTGCTGGGATTACAGGTGTGAGCCACTGTGCCTGGTCCAGGGCCTTATTATGACTTTTTTTTTTTGAGACGGATTCTCGCTTTGTCGCCTAGGCTGGAGTGCAGTGGTGCGATCTTGGCTCACTGCAAGCTCCGCCTCCCAGGTTCATGCCATTCTCCTGCCTCAGCCTCCGAGTAGCTGGGACTACAGGCGACCACCACCACGCCCGGCTCATTTTTTGTATTTTTAGTGGAGACGGGGTTTCACCATGTTAGCCAGGATGGTCTCGATCTTCTGACCTCGTGATCCGCCCGCCTTGGCCTCCCAAAGTGCTGGGATTACAGGCGTGAGCCACCGCGCCCGGCCTTATTATGACTTTTGTACCTCCCCAGCAGCCAACCTACAGTTCTGCCTCCTTCCCTCAACTTCAGGGCATACTGACCAAGCCCATTCCCCAGATGCTCCCTACAATTAGTCTTTCTGCTCTAGATGGACAGGTCCCCTTCTTCATGTATTCTTACGCTTATTCATCTACCATATGGTAAATCTGTTCCCCCAAGGCCTGGGAACAAGGGTTTTCCAGTCCCTATACACAAAGGAAGTTCAGTAAGTCGTAATGTCTGCTGATACGGTACCCATGACACTAGAAAGAGGAGTTTCAACAGGCACAGAGGGGGACAACCTAGATGGGGCAGAGGTGACTAGGAATACTTCTTAGAGTGGGTAACACCTGAGCTAAGTCTTCATGGTTGGAGATGGCCTTGGTGGGAAATATCCAGACTCTCTCCCATCTCCGTGGCATCTAGGCCAGTCTACTGGATTGGCCACTCTTCCACCTAAACCCTACTAATCCTTTAGATAAGCTCAAGATGCAGCTTTGCTTTCTTGGAGCCTTCATAAACTAACTTATAAAAAGCACTCTTTTGCCCCTGAATTATCACTGTCTTTTAAAAGTTCAATTACAAGGCATTTTAAAGGTTTGCATCCTTTTGCAATCTGGAAGAGACTCAGACATCAGAATTCTCTCTGTATCTCATCCTAGGTTCAGTGAACCCTGAAGTTCACCCAATCAGAAGTGAGCGAAACCTAACCCAAAGCTCCCCCTTCCCTATAGGCAGGGAAGACTTGACTATGAGATCTGAGTATCAGGGAGAATGGCAGGAATATGCATGGAGTCACCTCAAAAGCCTTCCATGGCTTTGCTTCTCATGCCAGTTATGTGGCAGTATGCACGTGTCTTGTTTTGTTTTGTTTTCCTTTGTGGGGGAGGGGAATAAAGCCTGAAGGGAGAAGGAATTCATAACTGACTGTTGGCTGGCTTCATTCCAATCACTTTCTTTTCTGCTGGTGACAGCTGTTTTCCTCTTCTGATTTAGAAGGTCTGGAATAAGTCCCTCCCTGCCACGCCTCCCCAAGCTCAGCCACAAACTGATCCAACAGCAGGCTTCTGGTCTGGTGACTACAGAACACACACAGGAGGAAAGTCTGCAAGGCACAGTCTGCTGTCTGCCTGTGCTGCCTCACCTGTTTGCCTCCTGGGCTAAGTCTACAAAATTGTAAGGTATCAGAGTAGGCGCAAGCTCTGGGTGGTGTCCAATTCAGGTTATCATTTAAGTTTCCCATACAGAAAAACTAAACACATCATTTCCTACTACTTCTTCCTTTATAATAAACTATTTCTACTAAACAGTTCCTGAAATCCTGTCTCTACTGGGGAGATTCCAGGAATGGGAAGATCTACTTATACTCTGGCTGCCTCTGTACCATCTTGTAGGCCGATTATGTGGCAGAAACCTTGCTGAAAGTCAAGGTTTTTCTAACTTTTGATAGTCTAGTGAGTTATATACTGTTACATAGTGTTTGTATTTTACAAATAAGAAAATTAAGGTTCAGAGTGGTTACACACCTTAAGGTCATATATGCTGTAAGTAGGTAAGAAGGGATTCAAAACCAGGTCCATCTCTCCAAATCCTGTCTTTGCTACTATGCCAAATTGCCCCCCATGGAATCAGAATGCCCACAGACTTTCCCTAGCTTTGCATCTCAGTGGGACTCTAGATACACGGTAAACTTACTGCTAATACCTCATACTACCAGGGAGGTCTCTGCTTTCTGCCTTATCTTCTGGGAAACCTGTGCTCCCTGGTCTATCAATATTATCAATATTCGACTCAGAGAGCAGGAGAGGATGATGTCCCTGTGGGATGCATGGTACCACGTGAAGCCAGTGAGTACCTAAGAAAGGGGTTTGTGGAAACCACAGGGGCAGTCAAGTGTCAGGCACCCACTCACCTGAGTCAATCCACCAATCTCCTTCACAGACACATAGAGGCGATAGAGGTCCAGAGGTTTCCTACCCACAGCAGGCAGATTTGTCATGCCCATGGCCTTCTCCTCAGTGAAGGCCAGATAACGGTCCACCCACATCTTCCTCTCAGGCTCACCACCCAGCTCATACAACTTGGTGATCTTCTCATTGGTTGTAGTAGAAGAACTGGATTTCTGGAAGGTTCAGGTCAAAATTCATAGGAATGGGTCAGATTCAAAGCCTATGCTAAGGGTCTCAGAAGTCTCTTGACTGGAGCAGTGTTAAAGCTTCTTACTCTGGGGTGGTCACTAACACCTGCCCTGCCTTCACAAGGTTGAAGGGCCAAAAAAGAACCAATTTTTTTTTCCTATAAAGGAAGGAAGCTAACACTGAATATATGTTATGTACTGGGTGGGATGCTAGATGCCTTTATATATTAGATATTATAAAATTATCCCCATTTTTAAAGATAAGGAAGCAGGCACCAGGAGGCAAAGCGTAAGATCTCACAGCTTTTAAGTGGCAGGCTGAGGATCAAATCCTTGTCCATCTGACATCAAAGCCACTACTCCTCCCACACTACTACCCAGGAGCCTGAACATACTTAGGTACTATGTTTTAGATAAACCGAAAAACTCACAACATGATCTTGAGGCAATGGGATGGACTAAAATGAAAAGAAACTCTTTGCCTCTTCTAAAGAAAGGAAGGGTTTCCCACCTGGTTGAAGGGCTTTGGATATCATCCTGTCCAAGACAGGAGGATGGTCAAAAGGGCTGGGAGCTAGAGGTGAAAACTCACAGGAGGTAACAGCTATGATTTTTATTTTCCCTACGTATATAGATAGGGAAAGTGAGGTATGGCCAAGGACAGAAATATTTCAAATGACCCAAATGCTGAGCAGGACCCATTACTACTGCACAGCCTAACAGCACACCCAGGACCAACCTAAGGGAAGCCAAGGAATCAAGTCTCATGTGCCTTATCTCCTTCTTTACAGTACACAGGGTACCATTCCTGCTGCCACGAGTAAGGTTCAGGAAGAGAAGAGCAACTAGTTGCCCATGGCACACCCCATCTATCAATGCTTGAGTACAGGAGGCACGATTTCACAGAGGGCACCAGCCAAACAGTACAGAGAGTTTGATGCTACAGGGTCTGGCATTTCCCCCATAACAAGCAGCTGTGAGAATATTATGTTATTTACCAGGATCCCTTAGACCAACCCAGACCCAACTCACTGAGCAATTATTATTCTGAGACCCTTCATGATAAGAGGAGGCAACAGCAGCTTTTTCAGAGACTATCTAGTCCGGTGTCATAAAAGGCTGGGATCTTGTCTCTCTCTTTTCTTTTTCCTTCCTATCACTGAAAAAGATAGGACACAAAATTGAAAAGAGTCAAGACAAAAATTGCTACCTTGGATTTGGATTCTGTCTTGGGTGTCCCGTCTGCCTTGTTGTTCATTTTGGTGGCTGGAGTTAACTTGACATCCCCAAGGCCCATCATCTCTGGGCTGGCTGCCATCCCTGTAAAAGAGAAAAAAATTCTCAAGACCAGTAAGTTTAGCTGTGATGTGACTCTTGAAGAAATCCCTAGTGAGAATGACTAGCACTTACCTGCAGAATTGTTGGCCATGGTTCCACCCATGGAATATGGGGGTCCCTGAGGGTTGATCATGCCAGCCATACTATTAATCCCTTGTCCATAAGGAGGTCCAGTTCCCATCATGCTCCCTTGATTCATATTGGGGTAGCCTGGCGGCCTAAGGAAGAAGATGGAAAGTGAGAGAGACAAAGGTTAGACTCTGGGCTTTTAGATTTGATCTTGGGCCAAATAATGCTGTGTGATCATCTAGTTAGGATTAAAAGGAAAACATTGATGGGTCCCCAAAACTAGAACTATGCAACATCCGGATATTATTTTTCTTTATTTTCTTGAGATAGGGTATTGCTCTGGCACCCTGGCTGGAGTGCAGTGGTGTGATCACAGCTTTTTGCAGCCTTAAACTCCTGAGCTCAAACGATCTGCCTTCCTCAGCCTCCTGAGTGCCTAAGACTATGAGGCATGCACCACCATGTCCAGCTAACACCCAGATTTTCTTATCTTCTACATCCCACAAAAGATACTAAGAGAGTTCAAGTTCTGGATGGCGAACAATAGTTTATTTAATTTTTTTTTTTTTGAGATAGAGTCTCGCTCTGTTGCCCAGGCTGGAGTGCAGTGGCGTGATCTCGGCTCGCTGCAAGCTCCGCCTCCCAGGTTCATGCCATTCTCCTGCCTCAGCTTCCCAAGTAGCTGGGACTACAGGCGCCCGCCACTATGCCCGCCTAATTTTTTGTACTTTTAGTAGAGACAGAGTTTCCCCGTATTAGCCAGGATGGTCTCAATGTCCTGTCCTCGTGATCCGCCTGCCTCGGCCTCCCAAAGTGCTGGGATTATACGGGTGAGCCACCGTGCCCGGCCAATTTTTTTTTTTTTTTAGATGGGAGTTTCATTCTTGTCACCCAGACTGGAGTGCAATGGTGTGATCTCGGCTCACTGCAACCTGCAACCTCCGCCTCCCAGGTTCAAGCGATTCTCCTGCCTCAGCCTCCCAAGTAGCTGGGATTACAGGTGCCCACCACCATGCCTGGCTAATTTTTTGTATTTTTATTAGAGATGAGGTTTCGCCATGCTGGGCAGGCTGGTCTTGAACTCCTGACCTCAGGTCATCCACCTGCCTCAGTATCCCAAAGTGCTAGGATAACAGGAGTGAGCCACCGCACCCAGCCACAATAGCTGAATTTCAAAGGGTACAATTCTTTGAAGCAGAGCCCTGCTGTGTCTTTTAAGTACTGCCTTCCTCAAAGCCACCTCCAAAGTCAAGTTGTATTTCCATTTAAGGGCCCTGTCTGTGGCAAAAGACACAGATGAAATGCCGAACTGTACCACTTTTTGTCATGCTAAATTCCAGACTGGAACCCTCAGCATATCACCCAGAGGTGGCTTTGCATTATTTCTTGATGGGCTAATGCAAACTTTGCACTTCCATCTTTCTGAAGTTCTACCAAATCCAGCTCTTTATAGTCAATCACCCTATTTTACCTTGGTTCATCAACAACTCAATAAGATTTAGTGGCCAAAGTCGTCGTTAAACCTAATCACGTGAGCCTTCTGCACTCTAGCACCAGAGTCAACACACAGGACTACATAAAACAGTAAGAGAAATGGCAAACCACAAGCTTACCATTTGCTATTTCTAACACCAAAGATCCAAGACATATGTATCATTAAGAATCCTTTTGGAAACCAAAATGTCGACTGATACAAGTTAAACCACCTACTCTGAACACTTATTTTGCAAATCAAAATAAGCTGTCTTTAGCCCTGGCAACATAGTGAGACCCCATATCTATTTAAAAAAAAAAAAGAAAGAAAAAAAAGAGGCTGGGCATGGTGGATCATGCCTAGCACTTTGGGAGGCCAAGGCAGGCAGCTCGCTTGAGGTCAGGAGTTCGAGACCAGCCTGGCTAACATGGTGAAACCCAGTATCTACTAAAAATATAGAAATTAACAGGGCATGGTGGCGGGTGCCTGTAATCCCAGCTACTCGGGAGGCTGAGGCAAGAGAATCGCTTGAACCTGGGAAACAGAGGTTGCAGTGAGCTGAAAGTACATCACTGCACTCCAGCTTGGGCAACGGAGTGAGACTCTGTCTCAAAATAAGTAAATAAATAAAAATAAAAAATAAATTAGCCGTGTGTGGTGGTGTATGCCTGTAGTCCCAACTACTCAGAAAGCTGAGGTGGGAGGATCACCTAAGCCTGGGAGGTCAAGGCTGCAGTGAACTGTGGTCATGCCACTGCAATTCAGTCTGGGGAACAGAGCAAGGCCCTGTCTCAAAAGATCCCAAAACAAAACAAAACACTCCACAAAAACCTTTTTACTTCTATTTTTTTTTTTCAGTCTAGTTCTGTCGCCCAGGCTGGAGTGCAGTGGCACAATTTCGGCTCACTGCAGCCTCTGCCTCCTGGGTTCAAGCGATTCTCCTGCCTCAGCCTCCTGAGTAGCTGGGATTATAGGCGTGCACCATCACACCCAGCTAATTTTTGCATTTTTAGTATAGACGGGGTTTCACCATATTGGTCAGGCTGGTCTCAAACTTCTGACCTCATGATCTGCCCGCCTTGGCCTCCCACAGTGCTAGGATTACAGGCGTGAGCCACCACACCCGGCCAAAACCCTGTCTTTTATAAAGTTCTTTACATATGATGTTTAGTCATGTGAAATTTCAGACCCATCTAAGACATGTAAGAATTAACACTTCATACACACACCCATTTTCCCCCCCGATTTAGGTCCAGAAGCATCTCAATAATCTGAGTGGGTCTACAATACATTTTCTAGAACTGACACCCTCTCCACTTCCCAGGCCTTACCTGTTTTGGATAGAGTTGGCAGCAACATGCATGGCGACAGCAGTTTCTTGGGTTTTCCGGTTCATGCCCCCTGGTGGGGGACACATCCCTGACCCAACCTGAGGTGGCATATTGGCCATGTTAGGGCCATAAGGCCGGTTGCCCATGGAGGCGTGACTCATCCTCCCTGGAGGGAGTGTGCCATAAGGTGGGATGCCAGGCTGTCCATGCATCTGACCTCCGGCACCCATGGGGTTTATGCCTCCAGCCATGCCTGCACTGGGGTAGTTGGCATTGGGCAAGGCATTATAGTTTGGCTGCCTGGGGTAGCCACCTGAGAGGGAAGGAAGAGAAGACAGAGACTTGGTTAGTGACTCACTAGCAACTCACTAATATCTTTCAACTCTAGAACACCAAACAATGTCATTCAATATTTTGGTTAGGAAAGAGACCAACTTCATGGTAGCCTTTATCTCCATGAGAAAAAGTGGGGGGGTGCCAGAAGCATGTAAAGGCAGGTCAGTTATCCCCTCCATCTTAAAGGCAGCACAGAGCAAGGCTGGCTTTGCTGCCACACAGGCACTTCAACTTCCAGAAGAAGATAACTTCCTTTCTATCTCCATGCTCTGTGTAAGATACTCAACTTTTGATCTGCGTAGGGCTGCAATTTTGAGCAAAGATCTATTCCATTATGACTTATTCACTAAAAATAATTTTAAAAATGTAATAACCAATAGCTACCATGTATTAATTGTCTGTGCTCAATGGTGGAGTAAACACCTTATCTCCATTTTTACAAATGAAACAGAGGCTCGGTGAAATTGAACGACTTTCTCATGGTGACGGAGTAAGTGGAGACAAATGGAATCTTTCCTTGCCCTTCTTCAAGGGCCTGGCCTGGGTGGATTTAAGGCAAAGGACAGCCCTTCTCTCACAAGGTTACAAGCTAGATGGCAACATATCAGACAAGGAACTGTTTTCTCCTCTCACCTCTATCTACTCCTAACTGGGTAGTATACTGACCTTGTGGGCCATACTGACCCCCCTGGGGACCATAGCTCCCCATGGAGTTCTGCTGGTAGGAGCCCATGCCTGTGTGTATCTGTCCTCCGGAAGGCTGACGCGGAGATAAGGCTGAGCCGGGCTGGGGGGAACTGTACTGGGGCATCTGGGGGTTCCTCTGCATATAACCTATTTGTGGGTAGTATCCATATAGTTATTAGCTTTATACAATGCGAACAAATGCTCTCCCTCCTTATCCTGGGACTTTACCATCTACATTTTCTTTAGCAGCTACTTGCATGGAGTCTCTATCTGATTTTCTATATAGTGGTGTGTCATTTTAGGCACCTTCAGAGTGACATAAGCCATTAACCAGGGCATGCCAACTGTTTCTGCTAAATGGAGGTTTGAAAAGACAAAGAGGAATGACAAAAACCAAAACGAATGACTTAATGAGTAAAGACCAAATGTTGAGTCTTCAGCAACTGCCGACCACATGAGGCAAAATGTAAGAGGGCAACCATCAAAACAGAGATAAGTACTGAGAAATGGAGACACTAACAGGGCCAAGCCCACTCTAACTTCACAATTTGCTGCTGGGTCTCAGCACAAAGAAGTAGTAAGTGTTTGAGATTATATATCTGCTAATTACCCTGATCTGATCACTATACGTTATATCTATTGAAACATCACTATGTTCCCCATAAATAAGTACAATTATCATGTCAACTTTTAAAGAATATAAAAACATTTTGCTGCAGGGATTGTCCTAAGCTTCATGGTTAAACAGCTCTCTAAAAGCTACTGCATAGGGCACTCAAATGTCTGCCCTAGCTCCCTGCCCCTCCCCAACATCCAGGCTCTCACCTCGATCTTGGGCAATGCTTGATTGGTTCATGGAAGGATGCATGATGCTGTCCGACTGGCCACTGGGTGGCCGAGGTGGCATCTGGTTGCCTGCTCCAGACAAAGAACAACATAAGAATATCATGGCTAAGCCTGGGAATTCTAGCTAGGTAGTCAATTCAGAGCTAGAAATGGCTCATGGAGAGGCCAAGTACCTCCCAGTATCACACACAAAGAGATCCAGCCAACAGGTTCCAATCTCCCTTCTCCAAATGCTAAGGGGGAAACTATGCAGGCATGAGTCAGAGATGCTTTCTCTGCCAGGGGAAGACTAGGACTCCTTAATATTACTGGGGGCAGTCACCTTTCCCTCTCCCTAAAGCCCAGCACTTGAGGGTACCTGGCACTGCAGCAGGCGAGAGTGGTCCTGAGCGAGACTGAGCAACACTGGCGGGAGAGCCAACAGGGGACGGGGAGGGGCCTCGGATGCCAGGCAGGTGAGGGGAAGTATGAGGAGAAAAAGGAGACTGAGCTGGATTACTCTGCTCTCCTTGGCTGCTGGAAATCCCTGATGTGCTCACTCCAGGACTCAGAGCTCCTTCTGTCCCCATGGGGAGGTCATCTATTGAACCAGATAGATCCTAGAACATATACATAAGAACATAGATTAGTAATATTAGGCAGAAAGATTCTACTATCAATAATCCTACTACTTGCTTAGCATTTTCCTTAAATAATCAAGAGCAAATACATCACACACGTTCTTTACTCATGATACCATTTTATTAAAAAAAAAAAAAAATTTTTTTTTTTTTTTTTTTTTTTTTTTGAGACAGAGTTTCGCTCTTGTTGCCCAGGCTGGAGTGCAATGGTGCGTCTTAGCTCATCGCAACCTCTGCCTCCCAGGTCCAAGTGATTTTCCTGCCTCAGCCTCCTGAGTGGCTGGGATTACAGGCATGTGCCACCACGCCCGGCTAAATTTTTTGTATTTTTAGTAGAGACGGGTTTTCTCCATGTTGGTCAGACTGGTCTCGAACTCCTGACCGCAGGAAGCCCTCCTTGGCCTTCCAAAGTGCTAAGATTATAGGTGTGAGCCACCGCGCCCGACCCTAGTCATAATACTGTAATTTACATATGGCAAACTCTGTTAAGGACCAGGTGGAATATATATTAGACCTTGGTGGGCCATAAAGCCTCCTTCAAAACTATTCAACTCTGACACTACAGTGCAATAGTAGTGAGACAATATACAAACAATGGTGTGACTGAGTTTTGCTGATTCCTTTTCTAACCTTCTATCCCCTCAGAAGCAGATCTAGCACTTTCGTCTTCTTTCCCAGTCCTAACTTCTATCGTCATAAGAAAGCAACTACTTCAGTGAGGCTTTAGTTCTTTTCTAATAGCAAAACTTTACAAAATGCTGCCAGGATGGTACCAAGAGCTACAAGAGAATGTTAACAAGTTTGGGAAACATTTATAGATCCCCTCTCCTTCTATTATATATTAGAATGATGATTATTATTATAGATTATCATAGCCTCCATTTGCCAAGGACTCACTCCAAGTCACCATACTTTACAACATAAGGGGTAGGAGGTAAGAAAGAGATACATTGGATGAGAAAGGCAATTTCTTAACCGCCAAGAAGGTCTGGGACTATACTCCTAACACCTGGTCTATAACAGTAATCAACAAATGTTTGCCAATTGAACAAATTCTGTTTTTTCCCAGCTTTTATGTTTTTCAGTGAGAACTTGGTATTTATTTGTAGGCTTTGCTTGTCTTGAATTAATCAATGAAGAGTTCACTCTAGGTCAACAAACTCCAGTATTAGCAAACAGGAGCTCAATATGAAAAACATTCACCCCAGAAAATATACCCTAACTCCATCCCCTGCCCCATGTTCATTCTCTAGCTAGCAACATTACTTCAGGCTGGGAACTAACTGTAATTGAAGAAAGGATGAAAACCCTGATACTTAAATGGTAAACAAAAGAGTTCTCTTAAACACACTGGGTCACATGCAGTGGCTCCTTTTGGGAGGCTGAGGCAGGCAGATCACTTGAGCCCAGGAGTTCGAGACCAGTCTGGGCAACATGGCAAAACCCTGTCTCTGCTAAAAACACCCCAAAAAATAAGCCAGGTGTCGTGGTGTGCAGCTGTAGTCCCAGCTACTTGGGAGGCTGAGGTGGGATAATCACTTAAGCCAGTGAGGAGGAGGCTATAAGGGAGCCAAGATTGTACCACTGCACTCCAGCATAGGTAACAGAGCAAAACACCGTCTCGAAGACAAACAAACAAAAACAAAACTGAAAACACCACACATCTCGAGGAGGAGGAGATCCAAGTTGGTTTGAGTCTATTCCTGCTCTAATAAACGAGCTCACCCTGGAAAGATCGGCTGAAAGTGACTCTGACACTAAGATCTGACAGTAACACTGGAGGTCAGAGGGCACCTTTTAGGCTCTCCTTCAAGTATCCAAGCTGGGTGGACCTTCCACAAACCACTTGGTACCTCACTAGGCTGGGAGCATTTCTGCTGAGCTCTTGGACGCAAAGTTTGCTCTGAAGGCAGGTAGGTAGGTATGCATTTGTGCCTGTGTCCAGCTTTCCATGTTAGCTGAGAGGTCAGAAAATGCTAGCTTTCTTTTTTGTTAAGAAGTAGGCCAGGCATGCCACAGCATACTTTAAAAATGCAATGAGAATTAGTTCCACCATAGAACGATTTCAAGAGATCAACCACGAGGTAACAGCAAAGGACATCTTCCTTTCTTGAAGGACTAAAGTACCTGGAGCTCTGAAGAGTCCCATGTTAGTCCCAAGAGAGAGGGACTCCATCCTTGGTTCTTCTTCTTTTTTTTTTTTTTTGAGACAGGGTCTCACTCTGTTACCCCAGGCTGGAGTACACTGGCACGATGCCGGCTCCCTACAGCCTCAACCTGCCCAGCTCAAGTGATCCTCTTACCTCCACCTCCCGAGTAGCTGGGACTACAGGCACGCGCCACCACATATGGCTGTGTGTGTGTGTGTGTGTGTGTGTGTGTGTGTGTGTGTGTGTGTGTAGAAAAGATTCTGCCATGTTGCCCAGGGTGGTCCCAAATTCTTGGGCTCAATCCTCCCACACTGGCCTCCCAAATTGCTGATATGATAGGCATGAGTCACCGTGCCCAGCCCCATCCCTGTTTTGATGCCTAAGTTATACCACAGACATCTAGCCTCTGAACCAAGAACAAACTAAAAGAGGCAACAAGATGACAAGGAGAGCCACTGTAAGTAGAAAGGGCCTCAAAAAGCACTCATTAGGCGCTACAGTCTACAGCAAATCCCACAGCTCAATGCTCTGTTTTAGGGATCAGCAGGTTCCCTCACCTACTCCTTACTACAGTCTCCATTCCTTATCAAACTGCCAGCTTTTGGTAATAAGAACTTTCCTGCTTACAGGAAAAAGAAGTGTATTTCAGAACAGAATAGGAATCAAGGATCCATCCATCAGACGAGAACTTGGTTCAGTTCAAATCGTTTTGAAAAATTAAATGTTGGCCAGGCGCGGTAGCTCATGTCCGTAATCCCAGCACTTTAGGAGGCCGAGGTGGGCGGATCACCAGGTCAGGAATTTGAGACCAGCCTGGCCAACATGGCGAAACTCCATCTCTACTAAAAATACAAAAATTACCCGGGCATGGTGGTGGGCACCTGTAATCCCAGGTACTCAGGAGGCTGAGGTGGGGAGAATTCCTTGAACCCAGGATGCAGAGGTTACAGTGAGCCAAGATAGCACCACTGCATTCCAGCCTGGGAGACAGACTGAGACTCCGTCTCAAAAAAAAAAAAAAAAAAAAAAAAGTTTTGATCATTTTTGTCTTTAATTATACAAGTAAAACATGAACAGTCTCATGAAAAACACATTTCAGATATTACAGGTGAAGCCAAAGTCCCCTACACCAAAGTTCCCCAAGCTTTCTGTTGCCCTCAATAGAGAAACCACTGTTCAGTTTGGTGTGCATCTTTGTGCGTTTTTTTGTTAATTTATTTTTATTTTTTATTTTTAGAGAAAGGGTCTCGGTCTGTCACCTAGGCTGGAGTGCAGTGGCATGATCTCAGCTCACTGCAACCTCCACCTCCCAGATTCAAGCGATTCTCCTGCCTCAGCCTCCTGAGTAGCTGGGATTAGAAAAATTAAATGCTTTGTTTTGATCATTTTTGTCTCCAGTTATACAAGTAAAACATAAACATTCTCATGATAAAAACATTTCAGATATTATAGGTGAAGCCAAAGACCCCCATGGCTGTCTTTCTGTTGCTCTCAATAGAGAAACCACTGTTCAATTTGGTGTGTATCTTCGTGGATTTTTTTTTTTTTTTTTTTTTCCTAAAGAGACAGGGTCTAGGTCTGTCACCCAGGCTGGAGGGCAGTGGTAAGATCTTGGCTCACTGCAACCTCCACTTCCTGGATTCAAGTAATTTTCCTGCCTCAGCCTCCTGAGTAGCTGGGATTACAGGCGTACCACCACACCTGGTTAATTTTTGTATTTTTTAGTAGAGACGGGGTTTCACCACGTTGGCCAGGCTGGTCTCGAACTCCTGACCTCCAGTGACCCGCCCACCTTGGCCTTCCAAAGTGCTGGCATTATAGGCATGAGCCACCGTGTCCGGCCCCCAGCTAATTTTTAAATTTTTTTGTAGAGATGGGGCCTTGCCATGTTGCCCAGGCTTGTCTCGAACTCCTGGGCTCAAGCGATCTGCCTTCGTCAGCCTCCCAGTGTTCTAGGATTACAGGCATGAGCCACCACCACTGGCCTTGGTGTGTATCTTTGGAAGTGCTAAGAAAAAAAACCAAACAAGAAACAAAACAAAAAACCAAAACCTGGCCGGGTGCAGTGGCTCACGCCTGTAATACCAGCACTTTGGGAGGCTAAGGTGGGCGGATCATGAGGTTAGAAGATGGAGACCATCCTGGCTAACACGGTGAAACCCCGTCTCTACTAAAAAAGACAAAAAATGAGCAGGGCGTGGTGGCGGGCGCCTGTAGTCCCAGCTACTTGGGAGGCTGAAGCAGGAGAATGGCGTGAACCCAGGAGGTGGAGGCTGCAGTGAGCCGAGGAGATCGTGCCACTGGACTCCAGCCTAGGCAACAGAGTGAGACTCCGTCTCAAAAATAAATGAATACATACATACATATATACATACATACATACACACACACACACACACACATATATACATACAAACCCACCAACCACTCCTATCAGCTCACGGCAGGAACTGAGGAGGTCCCTTCAGCCACATTTACAATTAAAAAACCAGGCTCGCCATAAATCCACAAGGAGAATGCCCCTGCTCCCCCTGAGGGATCCTAGAAGCCTAAAGAAAACCTTCGTAGCTCTTGGGGCTGGGGTCTCAGAACTCTGGAGGCATCTGTGGCTGGCAAAGATGTGGCTTTCCCTTCTTCAGGAGAGTTGTCACTTTTGGTAAAGTGCCCTGAGCTTCTTGGAGAAAAAGTGCTAAATAAACCACTGTCAACAGTAGTCCCACCTGGCTGGGATGCCTGGGCATAGAAAAATACTGGGGAAGGAAGAGCATTAATCTTCTTATCTCTCTGATTTGGCTGGCTTGGGGCCAACCTCTCAAAGTGTCATTTTCATTAGATGGCAACTGGTTAGCATGGGATAGTTGGTTTCAAATAATTTTAGGAGCCAAAATGTTAGCACAGGAAGGGGCAAATCATTTACGATTAACAGCTACCATTTAAGCATCTACTACATGCCAGACACTTTGCAAAGTTACCCAATTTTCTACAATTCTTGGTTACAGATACTATTACCATTACCATTTTGGTTTTGGTTTGGGTTTTTTTGAGTCAGGGTCTGCCTGTTACCCAGGCTGGAGTGCAGTGGCACAATCCTGGCTCACTGCAACCTGTCTCCTAGGTTCAAGCCATCCTCCCACCTCAGCCTCCCGAGTAGCTGCGACTACAGACACCTGGTTAGTTTTTTTTTGTATTTTTGTAGTGATGGAGTTTCACCATGTTTCCCAGGCTGGTCTCAAATTCCTGAGCTCAAGCAATTCTCCCACCTTGGCCTCCCAAAGTGCTGCGATCACAGGCGTGAGCCACTGTACCCAGTCACATTACCAATTTGAAGATGAAGAAGTTGATGCCGAAAAAGACTGGGCTACATGCTCAGGTCATCTGGCAAGTGGTGGAAGCCAGATTTTAAACCCAGGCCTGTTGAACCCCATAGACCATGCTGGCTTTCTCTCTCCATTATATGAACTGAGGAGAAAGGTCACGCCTCTAAGGAGACCAAGGCCCAGCTTTTGGTACTTATCAGTTGTGACCTTGGGCAAACTGGCAAGAAGCCAGGCTTTGGTTTTCTCACATATACAATCAGAGAGGGCTGGATAAATCTAAGTCCGTGACACCCCTGGCGCATATGCATGAAACCCCCCTAGCACCATATGGTCAGGGTTAAACAACCAGCAGCAATATTCTGGAATGAGAGATATAACAACAAACCAGCAATATAAGTTCTAAGACATACCCACCAGTTCCAGTGGCTAGGCATAGTAAATATTTTTATTGGGAAATGGGAGGGAGTAGTAAGGGCAGAAGTCTCCAAAAGATGTCCTGCCCCTCTATCTACATAAACAGATATTGCTCTGAACTCCACATCCTTTTATTACACAGGACACACCTCTGCTTTCTACTCCACAAAAAGCCAGTTTTTCAGGTCTTTTGTTCCACAAAAAGCCAGACTCTGTTAAGCCAGACCTCAATGTTCGTAACAGTTCAGTTTTCTATAACACATTTATCATTAATAAAAAGTTCAATCGGGCTGGGTGCGGTGGCTCACACCTGTAATCCCAGCACTTTGGGAGGCCGAGGTGGGCGGATCACGAGGTCAGGAGATCGAGACCATCCTGGCTAACACGGTGAAACCCCATCTCTACTAAAAAATACAAAAAATTAGCTGGGCGTGGTGGCGCATGCCTGTAGTCCCAACTACTTGGCAGGCTGAGGCGGGAGAATGGCATGAACCCAGGAGATGGAGATTGCAGTGAGCCAAGATCGCGCCACCGCACTCCAGCCTGGGTGACACAGCGAGACTCTGTCTCAAAAAAAAAAAAAAGCCCCTATTCTCCCTGGTGGGGGATGCCCTTGGCATCTCAGGACTCTCAAGTTCTCAATTATCCCAAAAGACCCCACCTAACAAGCATCTTCTGGAAAGACTGTTAAAAGAACTGTAGCAATGCCCTTTTAATGGGAAGATTTCTTTTCCAGGGTTTGTTCTCCTCCAAGTATAATCCTGCTGAGAGATGGGAGGTGAGGATCAGCCCACTCAGTGCCCTACCAGTTCCAAGGAAGCAGCAGGGCCAGGAGAATTTCCTCACGTGTTTCCAATGTGTTTTGTGCATTTTATTGCTCATCTACCATGCAGATCAAAAGCGCTGGAGCAGATCCAACTATTTCACACAGAATCTCACACTCCAGGCTGGCTACAGCCCTGAAAGCCTTCATTTCTTCACTTGAAATACTGCCCAATGTTATTTTGGGATGTGACCTGATAGAGGAAGCCCACAGGGACTCCATGACGATAACTGTTCCAGCTGTGATTGGTTGCCCAGCCCTAGTGAGCGCCAGCATGAGTCTGTCAGGCTCTGCTGACAAACAGAACTCAGCAGCTAACACCTTCTCTTCACACCACAACAAAACCATGCCTGAAATCACACAGTCCATACCTTATTTTGTGGGGTAGGGGCAGTGGGGGTGCTGGTACTCTCACAGGAAGAACTGCAAGTTCTAAGATGAATTGGCTGCCCGCTGAAGAATATTTTTAAGCAGGAAGATATCAGATCAGGGTTAGAGGAGGGAAGTTTAAATTATCTCCCAATAGAGCCACATGAGGATGACATAAATTCATTTTGCCGAGCAGGTGAAATGGCAACAGGTACCAAGTATAAAGAATAGGCTCATGACAATGCTCAGATTTAGGGTTTTCCCATAAATCTGGCTAAATCCTTGGGGAATCCCAGATAGAGTTCTTGTATCCATTTAGTTGGGAAAAGCTTTTGCTGAGTTGTGCTGATACAGACAGGTAAACTACCCATCATGAGAACCAGGTAAATCCTACACACAAGCTTGTAGTAAGCGTGTGCCTTGGGAACCTTGCAACTCAGCCATCCCCATTTAAATGGTAATACTTGAATGAAAAAATTCCATAATGACCAAATCTACACTAGTAATTTGTCAGTCCCCTATCCCCGCCGCACCCCTAGGCTGCTCTCATGCTGAAGAATGGGAGGAAATCCTGAAGAACACAGAAGAGACTGGGAAACATAATCCATGAAGAAAAGAAAAAGGTAGGAGAGGAGGCAACAGCCTTAAACTCTAAGGAAGAAAAACTGAGACAAAATTAATTACTTAAGGCAAATAAGTTTTTGGGAGACTTGGCTTTTCATAAAACCTTCCTCAAGCAACAATTTGTTGAGGGTAGCAGAGAAGAGGCTACCTCTACTGAACACTTGTACAATAAAGTTTCAGTTATAAGTTCTCTTTTTTTCTCCTTAGTCTTTGCTATAAATGTAAGAAAGATAAATTTGACCCACCCCAGACTGGTAGGGACTCCAAGAGTTACAGAATTGCTGTGACATTATTCCATAGTCTCAATCCAACAGATTAACTGCCACCTATGCCTAGAGAGCAGGCTTGCTGGTGTTAACTGAAATGCCAAGAAAGAATCAACACACAGAATAGGCTGCCTTTCACACCCGGTGGTAATTCCAGGTCAGGAGTTAAGCAGGTAAGGAAGGGGAAGAAAAGATGCAGAGGTTGACAATACCCTTTTAGTGTAAGACCAAGCCCTATCACCTACACGGACTACCTCCATGGTTTGGAACAGCAGAAACTACTCCAGGAAAGGCTCAGAAAAATCTGTTTCCTACTTGCCCCCGTCAAGTTTCCAAAAACTTGGTTTGTATCTTAGAAACCATCACATAGGATGAGATCCCCCACCAAACTCCCTCTTCTCCTTTTCTACAATAGGCTATTGTTCTGAAGATAATGATTCATTCTTCCTGGTACCTTTTGGCCACCTGATGGGGAAGGCATAGAAGAGAAGGGTTAGACTCTTCTTGTCTCCAGAATGCTTTTCAGGGGCCCATCTCCAAGAGGAAACCCCCTATATACACATCAGAATTCATAAAGAAAGCTCTGGAGACCAAATCTCCAAATACAAAGGATGTTGGAAAAAGTTAATAAAGTTTCTTTATATCTTCCTTTTGAAAGGAAGTAGAATTGACACAAATATGTGACTATCACATATTCAACCCTAAGGTGAGTGGCTTTCATTTAATTTTCACAATCATCTTCTGATATAGGTATTACCCCCATTTTAACAAAGAAGCAGGTTCAGAAGTGACTTGCCCAAGGACAGACAACTATTAAATAAACCTGAGGTTCAAATCCATTACTTTACACTCTTTCCATAAGGTATTAATAGAAGCTTGACATGATCAAAGGCTGGGTTCCATGCTCCAAGAGAGGTAAGGCCAACAACCTATATCACCAGACATGCTGAGTGATTAGCTACTTGACTCAACTGGCTAACCTCATGAGGCTCACTTAACTACTTTATTGAAGGAAAGACTGATACTAGATAAATCAAACTCTACAAATCTATGATGCTATGTGTTCCCCTCTTTTTTCTTTTTTTTTTCAGACAGAGTTTCGCCCTGTCCTCCAGGCTGGAGTGCAGTGGCGCAATCTCAGCTCACCACAACCTCCACTTCCCAGGTTCTAGCGATTCTCCTGCCTCAGCCTCCTGAGTAGCTGAGATTACAGACCCTTGCCACCAAGCCCGGCTAATTTCTGTATTTTTAGTAGAGATGAGGTTTCACCATGTTGGTCAGGTTGGTCTCGAACTCCCGACCTCAGGTGATCCACCCGCCTCGGCCTCCCAAAGTGCTGGGATTACAGGTGTGAGCCATGGTGCCCAACCCCCATCTTTTCTAATTACTCCTGCTATAACTTTCAGTGTTTATTTCAAATCAGCGCTTTCACCGATAACCTTCGACTTAAACTTACTTTTTCTATGCTAAATTAAAGGGTACAGTACTTCTTCTCACCCCTGGGTTTTCGTAGGGTACTTAAATGTATAAGAGGACAGAGGGCTGTGGGGAGGGTGACTTTTAATGTAGGGAAACAAGCAGAAGTCCCATTAAGGTAGAAGTCCCATGAAAGTAGGAGCCTGGTCTCTGCTGGGTATTCAAACTGAATGTGTTGGAATCCTTTTATCAATCACAAGGGTGTGGCTCACAGATTAAAAAAAAAAAAAAAAAAAAAAAAAATCAAGGTATTCCTGGCCTCTAGATGGCCTCCTCAAACCCTCACACTTTCCTCCTCACCCAGCACTGCAGCCACCCTTCCAAACTGCAGGATGTTTGGGTTTTGTTTAGGTACCCCACTCCCCAAGCTACAAGATGGGAAGGCTCCTTTCTAGAGGCTTTAAAAGCCAAGCAAGCTTCAACCCTCTGGCCACAGAGGTGCTCCAACAATAGGGCAAATGAACTCTCCTTTCACACACATCAGGCTGGCTGATTTCCCAACCACCAGAGTAGAATTGGGTGGGAAGATAAATTGCTTGAAGATGCTTTATAGGTACAATGACTACAGGCTAAAATTGTTTTTTTTTTTTTTTAGCCTTGGGAACTTCCAAGATGAAAACAGTTTTGTGGAGGCAGTGAGGAATCAGAAGCCTCCATGCTCCAAGAAGAGATCTGCTAGCCATTCTATTAAACCATCTACTTTGACCCAAGTCAGAGGACTAGTTCCCTACTCTTACCCTATAGGTAGGGCCCAGAGTTCCTCTGAGGCTCCTCTAGATGCAGTTACAGGACTGATGGCACTGTGCTCTATCTCCACTAGCCTGTGGGACCAGAGCAAGATCAGGCTATTTAGTGACCAGAAAGATGCCAGACACACAAACGACAAGATGCTTGATAAATGTTGCTCAATGAATTATCTACTCAAAAGCATCCTCTTTAGACACAATCTCTATTAGTCCTCTTTCTTTCCCTTAATCTCTATTCCCCCATCCTAAACCCCTATACCTGAATTCTAAACCTCCACAAGAGACGGGCTCTTGGGTGCTGGTATCAAGAGAACCCGATTCTCCTGTTTAAAACTCAGAAGTACAACCCCGAATGGGTCTTGACAACTTGGTAAGAGCTGTTGCTAGAACTGCAGCAGTGCAGAAAAGGAGTGTCTGGAAAGGAGGCTGTCAGAGGCAGGGCTCTGTGTCACTGGAGAAATTTCAATCTAATTGTGAAAATACGAGAACGTGCTGTTCTAACCCACCTCTGCAAAATCTCTTGAGGCAGGTCTGACCCTTTGGGTGGAGGCTGAGGGCACTGCTGAGGTAAAAAGGTGGGGAGAAGAAAGACTGCTGAGCTGCTTGCATTCCTGTGGTGGGAGCCCCTGCAAACAGCGGCTGGGTCACTGCAGCAGCCATTGATTTTCCAGGGGTCGATATTCTACTCCCACAGATATGCTCAGCTGGAGGTTTAATCACATCGAGTGCTTCTGCTCAACATTTCCCCCATCGTTCCCCCCACCCCCTTGCAACAAACCAATAAAACAAACACCAAACACAATGAGAACTGGCAAAGGATAGATGAGAAGGTGCTCCTCATAGCTGTCCCCCACCCCCGGAGAAACTCTAGGCACCAGCTCAAAGGGAGTAAATGCAAGAGAGAGCCAACGCTACAAGGGGCAGTCCACAAGACACTGCAGGGACAGACCCACAGGCCCCAGAAAAAAATTTTTTTTTTTTTTTTTGAGACAGAGTCTTGCTCTGTCACCCAGGCTGGAGTGCAGTGGTGCGATCTTGGCTCACTGCAAGCTCTGCCTCCCGGGTTCATGCCATTCTCCTGCCTCAGCCTCCCAAGTAGCTGGGACCACAGGCGCCCACCACCATGTCTGACTAATTTTTTGTATTTTTTAGTAGAGACGGGGTTTCACCATGTTAGCCAGGATGGTCTCGATCTCCTGACCTCGTGATCTGCCTGCCTCAGCCTCCCAAAGTGCTGGGATTACAGGCATGAGGCACCACGCCCGGCCGAGAATTTTTTCTTCTTTTTCTGAAACGGAGTCTCGCTCTGGAGTCACCCAGGCTGGAGTGCAGTGGCCAGATCTTAGCTCACTGCAAGCTCTGCCTCCCGGGTTTACGCCATTCTCCTGCCTCAGCCTCCCGAGTAGCTGGGACTACAGGTGCCCACCACCTTGCCCAGCTAGTTTTTTATATTTTTTTAGCAGAGATGGGGTTTCACCGTGTTAGCCAGGATGGTCTCGATCTCCTGACCTTGTGATCCGCCGGTCTCGGCCTCCCAAAGTGCTGGGATCACAGGCTTGAGCCACCGCACCCGGCCGGCCGAGAATTTTTTAATTCATTGCCTAACACCCTCATATAGACCCATCTAAAAACTGGGAGATTTTACATAAAAATCCAGGCATCTAACTTCTTCCAAAAGAAAAAAAAAAAAAAAAAAAAGATAATGATGATGATTCTGGAACTCCCATAAGCCACGAACTAGTTGAAACCCTGCTTTTCAGTTTGTCACAGTCTCATCAGGCCTGTATAATACCATGTTATCTGCCTGACCAGTCACCCTGCCCCCCAAAGGCTTCTCACTGTCTTACCCAGTTAGTAACCACTTCTTGGCCAAAAATGTATGAAATGTTTTGAGAGTCACTAGTTAATAGACTCAAATCTGGGGGAAAAAAAAAAAAAAAAAAAAAAAAAGAATCTGGGTCAGAGCTGGGCCTGAGTTAGAGCAGCCAAGAGCAGTGCATATTTATGGAATAGGGCTGTTCTAATCCCAGCAGGAAAGAAGAGCACTGTAAAGCTAGAGAAGGCAAAGAAGTTAGGAACCCCCTACTTTCTCAAAGCCAAGCATTCCCTGTTAGGAAGGTTAACCAAATGGAGTCTGTTCTATTATGAAGATCATCAGCTATAACCTTAGAACTTGAGTAAAGAGGGCAGGAAAGGGGAGTGAAAGGAAAGGAACACAGAAAGCAAGCAGAGTTCTGGGTATGAGAAGTGTAACAAGGAGGGGGTGTTGCCTTAGGCTTCCACATCATCTGGCTCTCCTCTCTACAGCAAGCCTGGTTGCCCCTCAGAATTATAGCAACCAGAAAGCAAGCAAGGACAACCAGGGAAGGCAAAGTTGACACTGTGCTGAACACGGCTTAGAACTAGGGGGCTGGATGGCCTCCTTGGTTTTGTAAACTCTTAAATTTATACTTGTCAGTGATCTTCCCTACCTTAGCCTACTGGTCTATATACAAAATCCAAATATTTAGGGGGAGAAAGTGGAATAGGATAGAATCTTAAACCAGAATACAACCTCAAAGGACTTTGAAAAGAACAACTCTGAACACAGGGGAGCTATAATCAAGTTCCAGAAGATAACAGGGGATAAAAATCCAAACATTCTTGATAATGGTTCCTCTGAACACTGACCTATTTTGTTTGTTTTTCAGACATGGTCTTGCTCATAGACGCAGACTGGAGTGCAGTCGTGCAAGCATAGCTCACTGCAGCCTCAAACTCCTGGGCTCAAGCAATCCTCCTGCCTTAGCCTCCCACATTGCTGGGATTACAGGTGTAAGCCACCACACCTGGCCACTGATCCCTTGTAGTTTAAATTTGTTTTCTCTCTTACCTTTCCCAAAATGTCAGGAAAAATTACTTTCACCCATCCCCATCTCAGTAAACAATATTCAATATTCTTCCCATATCAGAGCTGGCCTTAAGGGACAGGTTCACTGACTCTCAAGATTAAGCCTCCAACCCCTAGTTCGCACCTTCAACAAGGCATGGATTCTTAACTTCTTTGGGAAAGGTCAAATGGGAAGGAAGCTAGCAGTTTGGAGGTAAGTTCTGCCTCAAGGCAATCAGATTATGTCACAATACCAAACAATTCTATGCTGGTAACAGGCAGGGAAGATGAAACAATTTCAGGCCGTAGAGTAGGGGTTTCAGGAGACCAAGCACTGGTCCCCAGAGGGATGGCAACAGAATACATACCGATGTCATCACAGCTTTCTAGTACGTCTTAGACACAAGAGAAAAAAAGAATATGGCTAATTCTACACTTGACTTATCAGGTATAGTGTTTGTTTGTTTGTTTTTTGAGATGGAGTCTTGCTCTGTCACCCAGCTGGAGTGCAGTGGCTCGATCTCGGCTTACTGCAACCTCCACCTCCCAGGTTCAAGCAATTCCCCTGCCTCAGCCTCCCTAGTAGCTGCTAGTAGCTGGGACTACAGGCGCGTACCACCACACCCAGGTTTTTTTTTTTTTTTTTGAAATGGAGTCTTGTTCTGTAGTCGAGGCTGTGTAAGTGCAGTGGTGCAATCTCGGCTCACTGCAACCTCCGCCTCCTGGGTTCAAGCAATTCTCCCTGCCTCAGCTTCCCAAGTAGCTGGGATTACAGGTGCCTGCCACCAAGCCCAGCTCATTTTTGTATTATTTAGTAGAGACAGGGTTTTACCATATTGGCCAGGCTGGTCTTGAACTCCCGACCTCAGGATATTCGCCCGCCTTGGCCTCCCAAAGCGCTGGGATTACAGGTGTGAGCCACCGCGTCTAGCCCACACCCAGCTAATTTTTTGCATTTTACTAGAGACAGGGTTTCACCATGTTGTCCAAGGATGGTCTTGATCTCCTCACCTCATAATCTGCCCGCCTCAGCCTCCCGAAGTGCTGGGATTACAGGCGTGAGCCAGTGTGCCTGGCCAGGTATGTTAACATAGCTCCACACCTACAGGTCCTCCCCTCTGGGCCAAGTTTCAAGAAACAGATTCTCACCTTGGCTTAAAGGACCCTACTGGTTTCTACAAAGATAATATTTCTAGGTGGACTTGGCTCATTTCCTGTTCGAAAGGCCCAAGTCCGCCCAAGGACAGACATGAAACAGCTGGGCAACCAAACATCCGGGAGCTGGTTTTCTGATTTTGGTTGATCTTTTTGGACAGAAAAGCACCAATAGCAAAAGAAAATGCTAGGGGGAATGGGTGAAGGTGAGCCACTGTCACTACGACAACTAGTTCATCCATGATGACTAAGGAATATCAGGACATTCTAGTTTCTGAGAATTCTTCCTTTCAGAGTAAATGCTTCTTACATTCTTCTGGAGAACAGAACTAAATCCAAAAGCTGTAATAGCATTAACTTTGCCTAGAAATCTAGAAATCTCAACATCGTATCTGTTCATAACTCCTTCCCTTTCTCCAAAGAGAATATGGAAGGCAAAGTCCATTTTCTGAATATGGCATTTTTCCTCTTCTTTTTCATATTTTTGAGATGGAATTTCGCTCGTTGACCAGACTGGAGTGCAGTTGCGCGATCTCGGCTCACCGCAACCTCCTCCCAGGTTCAAGTGATTCTCCTGCCTCAGCCTCCCAAGTAGCTGGGATTATAAGCACACGCCACCATGCCCGGCTAAATTTGTATTTTTAGCAGAGACGGCGTTTCTTAATGTTGGTCAGGCTGATATCGAACTCCCGACCTCAGGTGATCTCACCACCTCAGCCTCCCAAAGTGCTGGGATTACTGGAGTGCGCCACTGCGCCCGCGGCCTTCCTTTTCTTAAAGGATCTTTTTGCTGATCTTGTATAGGAGTTGGTCCTAACAGTAAAAGCAACAGTAGAACCAGTGGACTAGAAGTCAAAGAATCCAATGTTCTCGTTTACTGAATGACCTTGGACAAGTGTCTTGCTCTTTCTGGGCCTTAGGTTCCTCATATGTAAAGTGGAGGTGGGAGGGGAGACAGGAATGGGGGTGTCAGTATTGTAAATATTCTGTCGCGCTGGTTCACGCTGCCTCCATTCTATTCTTTCTCTAATTGTAAAGGTTAAAAAACTTAAAAATGAAATTTCCAAGAATCCCTTGGTTTTGCATACAATTCAGCTTCTGGTAATGAGAAGCTGACTCATGAGATTAGATCAAAGCAAGCAGAGACCATATTTCTGTCTCCTTCACTTGTTTCTGCAGGAGCATTTTGGTTCCATCCTCCACTTAACTGGGTGCTGGTTCTGGCGGCAGCAGCTACTGCTTCTTGATTCCAGCTTACTGATCCTGGATCACAGGTTTAGGGATATGATTCAAGAGCAATCAATCCAATAGTAGCTCCGAGGTCAAAGTTCCCCTGGTAGGTCAAATCTAGGTTAAATCTGGGTCCAGTTTCTTGGAGGCCGAGCCTAGAGCAAGCTCCCTCACTCCTTCCAGTTGTAAGCTCAAATTCCCTATATTAAATCTCTATTAAACATAGCTAGACCTAGGTTCTAGTACAGAAATCCTCTGACTCAGTATTATCAAATGATCCCAAAAGAGAGGCTGTAAAGGAAGAGAGAAAAGATTTATTCACAAAGCGTATTTTTTGGAGGAAATGGGCAAGAGCGGGGAGCCTTAGGACTTTAAATACATTTGTCCAGGACAACCTCCTTTACTTCTTCCCTTTTTACAACCTCACTGTACTTTCTCTCTCTCACCTTAAGCTCTGAGGGGGTGGGTGGGGGGTTTGAATTGCTCACACAGGATGGAGGGTTGAGTCAGCACACGCTTTCTTTTCCATCCCCATGTTTTCTGCAGCCTGTTATTCTGCTGAGGATGGCATAACCTGTCCAACTCAATAAGTATCACCTGGGCTTCAGGGACGCTTGGGCCAGAGAGAATACCAAGTGTCTTCCTCAGTAGTAAGAAATATGTTTATAAGCTCCAGGTACAAAAGAATCAGGATATACCAGTCCCGATAGCCCTGTATACTAGTAAGTGAGGACAAGTTTGGCCCAACTTAGCTTCCTACAGCAGGGCTGAGGACAAACTGAAAAACAAGGTAAAATTCAAATGGTGTGCTTAATGGGGGAGGAGGTACTTCCACCCAGTCCTCTGTAGGACTAAGTGACTCAAGAGGCATCATACTAGAGGTAAGGCTCAGTTGCTTTTCAAAGATTGAGGCTGTTCCGAAGGAAACAAAAGGTTCCAGCAAGAGGAATCTGTGTGAGACACACAGGCAGGAAGCAGAGCTGAGCCACCAGCGACTAGAATAGAAACAGGAAATGGGCCCAGGAACAAGCATACAGTAATCTGCTGCAAGCAGCACAGGCTCAAGCAGACAGCAGGCAGTATCGAGGTTGGAGCAGTGTGACTAAGATAGAGAAGCGGATTGGCCAGTCCAGCCCAGAGAACCAGCGTTCTAGAGAAGGGATGGCTACATGCACAGGGTACATGCTGCTCTTAGCAGTCTGGGCAGATATGACAGAGGGGGTGGGGATTTCCTTTTCGAGACTCTGAGAGAGCACCTGGGCTATAATTCAAGAGGAGCAGGCACAGATAGATAGATGGTCAGCTATAAAGAAAACAGGTCACCAACCTCAGAAAGACCCTGCTTCTCTGGTTACCAAAATTGCTAGTGACATTTCTGTTATCCCTTTGAAAATAAACCATCAAAAACCTAGGTAAGGACTGTGGGCCCTCTCTCCTTCTATCATGAAATGAACAAAAGGGAACAGAAACTGTGTAAGATTAAAATCCTTCAGACATTCTAATTTTCTTTTCTTTCTTTCTTTTCTTTTTTTTTTGAGACGGAGCACTGCAACCTCTGCCTCGGGTTCAAGCGATTCTCTTGCCTCAGCCTCCCGAATAGCTGGGATTACAGGCCCCCGCCACCACACCTGGCTAATTTCGTATTTTTAGTAGAGACACGGTTTCGTCATGTTGGCCAGATTGGTCTTGAACTCTTGACCTCATGATCCACCCGCCTCAGCCTCCCAAAGTGCTGGGATTACAGGCGTGAGCCACTGTGCCCAGCCAAACATTCTAATTTTTAAAGCATTTATTGAGAAGATTTGTCACTCCTCGCAATAAACCTAAACAACAAAACGTTAGCTCCCAAAGCTCAGCTAGGTAGCGAAAATCTGGGGGGTATTCAACAAAGGTTTACGAATATCTGCCTGTGCTGGGCACATGACAGATGTCAGATACAGTTCAAGCAGAGGTACTAGCACAAGGCTATGCCAACATGAAAATGGGGAAGAAGTCCCAGAGGGGTATTTCAGCTAGGTTTTGAAGCCAAAGTAGAGGTTTGCTGAGCATGACAGAAAGAGAGAGAAACAGATGTATATCCTAATCAAGAGGACCAGGAATTGCGAGGAGCTTAAGGTACAAATGAGTGGTTGGAGAGGAAGTTGCAGAGGTATGCTGGGGGCTGTGGATGGCTCCACTACGGGTTCTGAACTGGGTAAGCCACCAGGAGCCAGGGTCCCCAAAACATGCACGAAACAACTGGTGGTGGTCTCCCACACTGACAAAGTCTCACTCTGTCACATAGGCTGGAGTGCAGTGGTGCGACCTCGGCTCACTGCAACCTCCGCCTCCTGGGTTCAAGTGATTCTCCTGCCTCAGCCTCCTGAGTAGCTAGAATCACAGGTGTGTGCCACCATGTCTGGCTAAATTTTTGTATTTTTAGTAGCCTCATGATCCACCTGCCTCAGCCTCCTAAGTGCTGGGATTACAGGTGTGAGCCACCGTGTCTGGCCTACCAGCTTGATATTTCATTTGAAAATTTTATTCTCAGCTGTCAGGGTCTCTGTGCTTCTAAACCATTAGTTATATGAATCACTTAGAGATCTTATTAACAGAGTTAGATCCAATAAATCTGGGATGGGGCCTGAAAATCTATATTTCTAGCAAGCTTCCAGGTGATGCTGGTGCTTCTAGACAATGGACCACACTGAGTCACAAGGATCTAACTGACTAAAGTTAGCACTGACCAGGACAGTATATTCTAAGAAGACAGAGACAGAACAAGGCTTGCTCTCATCCAACACAGGAACCAAACTCTAGTCAATGGTTCACTGTTTGAGGTGATTCCCTAGTTGGCTAGTTCCTCCAAGCAGGTCCTATATGTCTGGCTATCTTTCCTACCACCCACACTTTCCACAACTCATCTGTGCCTCCATCATAGGGATGTCTGGGAAAACAGAAGTAAAATGGAAATCCATTGACATTCCTTCTTTTAGTTCAAGTCTAGTAAATGCTAAATGGCAAAGAGCTGAGTCTTTTGCCTAAAAATGAAGAGAGGATCAGATTGTCCATGTCTTTCCTCTACTGGGTGGGATGCTAGAGGAAATATTTCACCTGAAATATCAGAGCTAGATTCAAATCTTGATTCTGACCCTTGGTTTTTCATATGTAAAACAGGAGTGGGTGTTCTGTACATTCTAATTCCTATCTTTTCAGAACAACTGATGTTGACTGTAGCTCCTTGCCTAGCCTTAATCCCGCCCTCTAAAATTTGGATTCTACAGGGATAGCATAGCTCCCTCCCATTTCCTCTTTCTAGACCAAGATCTCAGCGTCTGAGAGCATTACAGAAGTAAAAACATGAATGGTAATAGCTAAGATGTTAAGTGAAATCTAAAGAATGGCTCAGAAACTCAAGGGATAATTTGATAGACATTACAAATCCTAATTCTATTCTCTACCTCCCTCCCGATATCAATAACATCCAGTCCTACCTAACCTGAGGAAATGAGTATGACCCAAATCTTCAACAACAGGCTTTAAGATAACCTTTTTTTCAGCCAAGGGTATAGTGTCCCTTAGAAATTAATCCAGTGGATGCCTTTGATTCCTTTTTCTCACAATTCCAGAAAGACGTGCCTGTTTATACCCTCCTAATATTCTGCTAGCACCTTCACCTTTCCCTCTTCCATCTGCCTTATACATATGCAGGTCTTTGGGATGAAGCGGAGGAACTGGACTGATTCAGCCAGATTCTCCTTTTTCTCAGTGCCTTTCAAGAGTGCTCTTTCCCTTTCCCTTGTTCATTTCCTTTTCTCAAGCCCTCAGAAATCAGGCCTTTTCCTTATCTAAAAAGGAGCCCAATAAAATGCTTTATGACAAATCCAACTGCCTATTTTCTTTGAAATACAAATTTGACATCTTCCCTCCTCCCTTGGCTTCCAGAAATATTACACAATCCTGGTCCTTCTCCGATCTCTCCAACTCTCTGTTGGCTGCTTCTACCTGATGGCCTCTGGCATCGTCCAGAGCTCCATCTGGCTTCTATCTCTAAACTCCACAGTTTTGGAGGCCTGTTTCATTCCATGGTTTAACTATTAACTACCACAGTTAACTCTCAAACTCATATCCAGACTCAGGTCTTACCTAAGTTTCAGTCTCCTATCTCCAACCAGAAACTGGACATTTGTTTTCAGAAATCTTATGATATTCCACAAAATAAATATGGAATTTAACTTCTCAAAAATGAGACTCCCCCTGTCCACCAGTCAATCAAAATCTTTAAATATTCCACCCCGTAGAATTCTCAGTCCTATATTCTTTCCTGCATGTTCCACATGTGGGAGCAGGTGGCTATGCAAATGAGACAGAAGGAGCAGAACGCCATACCTCTTGCCAGAAGGAGTTCTACGGTTTAACTTATTCCACTGCTTTAAGACTCTCCCCTTTTCAAAGCATACTACAAACTAATGGATCATTTTGGTAAAATACTAGTTTTATCACATGATTGCACCAGTTACCTATCGGTAAGATCTAAATGGCTGAAGCTCAGCAGGATCCCTGTGATCTAGCTTTCCTTCCTGTTACTTCCCACCCCAGGAAGCTGACCAGCCCCCAAGTATCTATACCTCACCTCATCCCATTCCTGCATGGCCTCTGCTCAAGTTGGACTTTCCTTCCTTTTGTAACCACTTAAATATATCCACATCTAGCTCATACTGACTGAACTTCAACATGACTTTTTTCTTCAACTATTGAGACATAAATGAATCAGTGACTTTGCCGAACTCTGACAGCACTCATTATAACATACAGGCACATGGTCTTCTGTTTTATGTCTATTTTACTAATGAAACACAGGAGGATCCTTCAGGATAGCAACCGTATGATATTCAGAATCATGGACCCAAGAGTTCGAATGACCTCAGAAGTCATGCAAGTTCAACCCTTGTCAAATGTCTACTTGTCTTCTACATAACACCCACAGCAAAAAGTGTGCCTGGTTTTACTCCAGGGACAGGAAACTTACCTACATCCCTCCTCATCCTCCAGATCCCAAAGGAACTTACTTGTATGTCACACTTGGACTTAAATTACAGACAACAGGTAGCCAGGTTTTAAAGCATTAATGTAACTTGGCCAGGTTTGTTTGTTTGTTTGTTTAAAGATGATCACTCTGGTGATTATGTTGAGGACAGACTTGGAAGGAAAAGGAGAAGAAAAGAAACAGAACAGTCAGAAGTTTGTGGCAAGACACCAGGTGAGAGATAACAGGGACCCGAAAAAACAAAAGGCAGTGGAGAGAGGGGAAACCAGACTCAAAAGCAAAAACCATTTCTGTGGTAGACTAAGATTTGGTGACCAACTAAGTTTGGCCCCACTAAAGGAAGGGATCCAGTGATGAGCACCATAGAGCAGTGGAGCTCCCAGGGTGGTACTGGCAGGGCAAGGGTTCCACTACCCAGGAATAAACTGCACTGAGGCCACAGCTACAGGAGGTCTAGTTTCTTTCAAGTCTCTTCTTTCTACTATTCTTAACCCACAGTGTGCCTTCCAAATCATCAAGAGTCAAACTATAGTGTAAATCACCACTATTATTCTAGTTACCGCTATGGCTTCCTAGTCTAGTAATTTTTTTTCCTTCCCTTTTCAGAAGGTTACTACCTACCTCAGTCTCATTCCAATTGTGGTCTTCTGAACTGGCAGCATCTGTACCACTTCAGAGCTTGTTAGAAATGCAAATTCTTAGGTCCCAGCCCACACCCACTGAATCAGAATTTCTCAGGTAGCAGCAGAAATTCAGGTGATTCTTAACACATGCTAAAGTTTGTGAAGCACGAGCTAACCTCTTTAGATCACAGCTTTCAATCCCGTATCCATTTTCCATTACTCTATCCTAGGTATACTTTCAAGACCAAAATGTACATTCACAAATGTGTCTCAGTAAGGAAAGTTACAGAAGCTGGGTGCAGTGGCTGACGCCTATAATCCCAGCACTTCAGGAGGCTGAGGTGGGTGGATCACTTGAGGTCAGGAGTTTGAAACCAGCCTGGCCAACGTGGTGAAACCCTATCTCTACTAAAAATACAAAAATTAGCCAGGAGTGGTGGTGCACACCTGTAATCCCAGCTACTCAAGAGGCTGAGGTAGGAGAATTGCTGGAACCCAAGAGGCGGAGGTTGCAGTGAGCCAAGATCGTGCCACTGCACTCCAACCTCGGTGACAAAGCAAGACTCTGTCTCAAAAAAAAAACAAAACCAAAAACCAAGCATTCATTATTCTAGGACAACAGCATACACTTGGAAGAATCATTTAAATAGAAGCTTTAAGATAAAACTCCATATGGTCTCAAAAATGACTATTATCAAAAGTTAGATACCAATTTCCAGATGAGTCCCTTAAAGATTTTATCCCAAAATGAAGAAATTAAAGACCTGGGCTGGGCACAGTGGCTCACGCCTATAATCCTACCACTCTGGGAGGCCAAAGTAGGAGGATCACTTGAACTCAGGAGTTTGAGACCAGCCTGGGCAACGTAGTGAAACTTTTTTTTTTTTTTTTAAACAAAGAATATATATAAAGACCTTAATGAAACACCTAGATTTGCTCACATATCCCTTACAAGAATCACCTCTAACCCCCCCTTTTTTTTTTGAGACAGGGTCTCATTCGTTTTACCCAGGCTGGAGTGCAATCACAACCACAGTTCACGGCAGGCTCAAATGATTCTCCCACCTTAGCCTCCCCAAGTAGCTGTGACTACAGGCATGCTCCACCACACCTGGCAATTTTTTGGTATTTTTTTTTTTTTTTTTTTAGAAACAGGGTTTCACCATGTTGCCCAGGCTGGTCACAAATTCCTAAGCTCAAGGGATCCTCCCGCCTTGGTCTCCCAAAATGTTGTGATTACAGGCATGAGCCACCACTTCTGGCAACCTTATTAACATAAGGTGAAGTGGTAGACATTTTACAAGATAGATGACAAACCCTAACCTCACTTCTTCTATTTATTATTCTTTTTTGACATGGAGTTTCGCTCTGTCCTGCAGGCTAGAGTGCAGTGGTGCCATCTCGGCGCACTGCAACCTCCACCTCCCGGGTTCAAGCGATTCCCCTGCATCAGCCTCCCAAGTAGCTGGGATTATAAGCGCATGCCACCACGCCTGGCTAATTTATTGTATTTTTAGTAGAAATGGGGTTTCACCATGTTAGCCAGGTTGGCCTCGATCTTCTGACCTCGTGACCTGCCCACCTCGGCCTCCCAAAGTGCTGGGATTACAGGCGTGAGCCAAAGGCGCCCAGCCTAACCTCACTTCTTAAGGCCACTGTCAGGAGGCACAAATAAATTAATCCATTCTCTAAAACGAAGTTTGTGTCTCCCCATGACAGTCTGTGATACCTGCTTTGCCCTAGCAGTGGAAACAACAATCTGGTAATATAGTCAAGCTGCTCCTGTCAGATGTATAGTTCCTGAATGAGCATTATATTGAACGCTGCTCAGGTTCATCTGTTCAGTAAGTTGGAGCCTACTACATGCCAGGCACTATGACAATAAGTAAGAGAACAAGTCAGCCCTCACTGAACTTGTAATAAGTAAGTAATTTAAATTATACTTAAGCACTGACAAGAAGTATGGGTGCTAAGAGTTTACTATAGGCTGGGTGCCGTGGCTCATACCTGTAATCCCAGCACCTTGGGAGGCCGAGGCGGGTGGATCACCTAGGTCAGAAGATCAAGACCAGCCTGGCCAACATAGTGAAACCTTGTCTCTACTAAAAATGCAAAAATTAGCCGGGTGTGTTAGCGGGCACCTGTAATTCCAGCTACTTGGGAGGCCAAGGCAGGAGAACTGCTTGAACCTGGGAGGCAGAGGTTGTGGTGAGCTGCAATTGTGCCATTGCACTCCAGCCTGGGCAACAGAGAGAGACTCCATCACAAAAAAAAAAAAAGAAAAAAAAAAAGAAAAAAGAAAAAAAAGTTTACTATAGCAAAGGAACCTGATACAGTCTAGAATAGATCTCTACCTGCAAATCAGGATTCACCTGGGACAGCCGCTAACCACACCAATGCCCAAATCCCAAATCAAACAAATCAGAACTCTGTCAACCCTGGGCATTAACTAATTTTTTTTTCTTTTTTCTGAGACAGAGTTTCGCTTTTGTAGCCCAGGCTGGAGTGTAATGGCACGATCTCGGCTCACTGCAACCTCCGCCTCCCAGGTTCAGGCAATTCTCCTGCCTCAGCTTCCTGCGTAGCTGGGCCTACAGGCGCCCGCCACCACGCCCAGCTAACTTTTGTATTTTTAGTAGAGACAGGGTTTCACCATGTTGGCCAGGCTCGTCTCAAACTCCTGACCTCGTGATTCGCCCGCCTCGACCTCCCAAAGTATTGGGATCATAGGCCTGAGCCACCGCGACCAGCTACACTTTTTTTTTTTTTTTTTTTTGAGATGGAGTTCACTTTGTCGCCAAGGCTGGGAGTGCAATGGCGCGATCTCGGCTCAGTGCAACCTCCGCCTCTCAGGTTCTGAAGCGACTCTCCTGCCTCTGCCTCCCGAATAGCTGGGACTACAGGTACCGCTGGCTAATTTTTTATATTTTTAGTAGAGATGGGATTTCATCATGTTAGCCAGGCTGGTCTCGATCTCCTGACCTCGAGGCCTTTGGCCTTGGCCTCCCAAAGTGCTGGGATTACAGGCGTGAACCACCATGCCCGGCCCTTTTTTTTTTTTTTTTTATTAAGGTAAACTAACAATGGCCTTTAGTCAATGAAATCATCATAGAAGTTATTTAAGCTGTGTCTTGAAGCTTGATTAGGTAGTAGTTTTCTGAAGGAACAATCTTTAAGATATAGTCTGAAAGATGAACAGGAAGAGTTGAAGGGAAAAGTATGAGGCAAAGGGAAGGGTGTGTGCAAAGGTCTGAAAGCAAAAAATAGCATGTGATGCCTTAGAAAAACTGAAAGAAAGCCAAGAGCAAGGCAGAGAAAAAAGAATAAAGGTTCTCAAAGTACCACCCCTGGTCTAGCACCAACAGAATCACAGAGGAACTTGTCAGAAATGCACATTTTCAGGCCCCACTCCAGACCTACTGAATGAGAAAGACACAGGGGACGGGAGCTGAGAGGGAAGAGCAACCTGTGTTTCTGATGTCTAACATTAAAGATTCTGGATTTTAGGCTGGGCAAGGTGGCTCACACCTGTAATCCCAGAACCTTGGGAGGCTAAGGCAGGTGGATAGCCTAAGATCCGAAGTTTGAGACCAGCCTGGCCAACCTGGTGAAATCCCGTCTCTACTAAAAATACAAAAAATGAGGTGGGCATGGTAGGGGGCACCTGTTATCTCAGCTACTCGGGAGGCTGAGGCAGGAGAATCCCTTCAACCCAGGAGGCGGAGGTTGCAGTAAGTCAAGATCGTGCCATTGCACTCCAGCCTAGGTGACAGAGTGAGACTCCATATCAAATTAATTAATTAATTAATTAGCGGGGTGTGGTGGCGAGCACCTGTAAATCCAGCTACTCCGCAGACTGAGGCAGGAGAATCACTTGAACCCAGGAGGCGGAGGTTGCAGTGAGCCAAGATCGTGCCACTGCACTCCAGCCTGGACAACAGAATGAAACTCTCAAAAAAAAAAAAAAAATCTGGATTTTATTATAAGATTAATAAAAAATAATTGAGAGGTTTAAATATACGGATAACATGATCAGGATAATAGCACCTAAATGGCTTGGCATCAATAGCTGAGCACAGACTCCTCAAAATTTAATTTTTGTAATATTCAAGGGTCACAATCATGCCTTTAGGGCCAGGGAGGTAACGTGAATGAGTAAGGAGGGCAATGTGAAATCTGAGGCGCTGCTCTCCAGCCAGCCTGCAATCTGCTCTGGTGCCAATAGATATCTCACAAACATTTGTTTAGTGAAGGGATGCACTGGCAAACCTAGGGATCCTTTAACAAACTGGTTAAGAAAGGAGAGGGCTCTTGTAGGGAATCCAACTTCTCATTTCTTCAGATGGGGCTGCTTCCTAGCCTGCGTAGGCAAATCTGGCATTAAACCAAAATTTCAAAGAATAACCACTTTTTGATGCCTGTCCAAGTAGCAAAGGGATAAAAAGCAATTCAAAAAACAAGATGCCAATAACCCAGCCAGCTTACCTCCCACATGGAGCTTCTACCACTGAGCAAATGACCCATTTGGACGAATCTTTAGAAAAAGTCAGAACTTGGGAATGTTCCTTGTGATAGGCTTCCCAGGAACCACCATCCCCTGGGCCAAAAAGGCTGCCAAAACCTTCACCTTCACTTCAGTGGGTCAGATAAGAAGTTCTTAAGATTCTCAACCCTTACAAGACATGTAGCATCTCTGGATACAAGGCTTCTCAGGACCAAAAAAAAAGAAAAAAGAAAAAAGGCCAAATACAGATCTATCAAAAGGTCACCAGAAGCAAGCAAAAACTTTTCGGAACGAAGCAACTTACAGCACTGACAGAAATCCACCGATTTGGGTTCTTGACACAATAGCACCTCACCCAGATTTAGCCACAGACCACAGATGATGAGGGAGTGGTTACACATTCTGACTGAATCAGGTTAAAAAGCACATTCCAATGAAGTTCAGGATGCAGAAAAGGATTGCAACAGACACTAATGAGAAGGGAACAAAGAGTGATCGCTTTATTAAGGCACTTCCTTCCCCCAATTCCTCAGTTGAGAAAGTCAACAGTCTCAGACGTCCTATCTGCATTCTGGCCTCAGAAGCCTGAACGCCAGGTACTAAGGGATTCTGCAGACCTTGCCCTACTGAGGTGTCTCAGAGACCTTCAGGGGAATCCATGGGAGGCGCTTCATGATGAAGAGAGTTCCCGCCTTGTGCCTATTTCTTAGAGATCCTGAAACCATTTCTCTCAGGTCAGAATAAATGAAGACACAGGCTTTAAATCCAAGTAGAGTCAAAATTCTAAAAGATTCTTATCTGGATATGCGGCTGAATTTTCATTTCCAATCTGAAGCAGGATTTGTCATGGTGGGTTTGCTACCCACCATCTTACCAGATGACTAGATTTCAGAGTAGCCTATTTAATCTCTGTGCCCAGCAGATTAACTTTCAGAGGCTGAGTAACTTGCCCACAGAGCTAAGACTAACAGTAAAGGTTCCTACAACCACCTAGTTGGTGTTAACTGCCTTTCAGGTATAAAGTACAGTCCCAATGCCCTCTGAGGCGATGATTACAAAGGCTGACATTTATGGAGTGCCTACAATGTGCAGTGCTCATGTGCGCTCTCTAGTAATCTATTTAATGTTCACCACCACCCCCATGAAACAGAGTTGGTGGCAGAATCTAGAGCCAGGAACTCTGCTGAGAAACAGTTTTAGACGTCCTATCTGCATTCTGGCCTCAGAAGCCTGAACAGCCAGGAACTCTGGCTCTAGAGCCCAAGCTCTTAATCACTGGACTATACTGCCTTTCTCAGGATATGGTCAGTCCATTCCATAAGTAAGTACCTGATTCCATAATTAAGCATCTGGGCATCAAGTACTCTACCAAAAAAAAAAAAAAAAAAGAGTAGTCACACAAAATCACCACCAGAAAAACTGCTTTTGCTCCAGCAATGCTCAATGTGACAATGCATGCTGAATTGCCCCAGGATCCTACCTCGTAGCTAAACATTAAGCCAAAAGCCTAAAAATTAAGCCCTTAAGAGTAAAGTCAAGAAACTGATACTTTTCTCAACTTTGATGGAGAGCAGACAGTGCTTCTGATATCTCCATCTTCTCTGCCCCTCATGTGGGTCCATGTCTAAAAGCACAATATTTAAAAAAACAAAAACAAACTAAACAGATCACAAACCTATTCCCTGGGCAGGGAGACAGAATAGACATCTACAAGTCAACCTTTAAGTTCCTTGAATTCAAGAAATAACTTATTCATTTAGATCAAAATTACCAAAACTTCCAACCAGAAACTAGTTTGCTTTGGTTTCCTCTCTGCCCCATCACCTTTCAGAAGGTGCAGAAATACTCACAGGCAAGCTGGAGGGTCTTGACTGAAGGCTCAGGTTCATATCTTCTTGCCCTCCCTTACTGGAGGTCATTGAGGGGGCTGAGGATGCCTGAGACCCAAATGAATCTTGAGATAGCTCCTACAACAAGAAAAACAAAAGCTGTGATGGCCTGGTATTGATAAACCAGGCAAGCTTACTTCATGGTGAAAGGGTTATGGGACTGTCTCTCAAGAGTGTGAGAGAAAGCCCAGTTGCGAACAGTATTATCTAAAGGCCAGAAAAATCCAAGCCGTGACTTGCAAGAATGTCAACAGTGGACTCTTTCTGGCAGAACTGTCACCCATTCATTGCTACCTACAGAGGGCTATTTCTTGGGGTTAAATGCGAATGTATGGCCAACTTCAAGTTAAATCTATCAAGGAATGAGACCAATGAAACCACAAAAATCATGCTAGATCCTCTGCATTAAAATGAGTACTGCTTCCTTCAAAGACATCACCTTGGGATGAGATATTTATTCCAACAGTGCCACCAATACATAAACTTTTTAGGGGACCTGTCATCACTCAGTCATCTCTTCTTTGGGCTCTACAAAGAATAAAGCCCTAAATGCTATTTTAGGCTCTATTGCCTATATCTTGTTCACCAGACATAACTCCAAATGAATTTTTGCTATTTCCCCAAACAAAATCCACCCACAAAAAATAACATTTACCACCACTGAGAGTATTCTAAAGAATGTGGTATCAGCTCTGGTGGCAATTCCAAATGAAGTGATCCAAGTATTTTGAGTGATAGCAGAATGGAATGGCAGTTGGAGTGAATGTACAGTACCACCTCTCAAAGTGACTGTGTTGAAAAAAGACCAACTCACTTGGATGCTCAAGTTCTGATGTTGATTTACCAAAAAAAAAAAAAAAAAAAAAAATTCAGTCCCATTATCTTTAATTTCTTATCCATCTATACAACTTTCCATTGCCCTATTTCTTCATCATTAAGGAGAGCTATAGATCTTTATGTAGTTAAGGAGGTTATGCCTTTATTAGTTCAATCAATCCAGTTATCATGTTTACCCAGAGTTTAATTGGTCTTTAAGTGCACATTAGAGAACCATTCTGTACAGTAAAGTTCTCATGACACTAACCCCCAAGCTGTCTGTGGTCACACACAGGGAAGGGCAGGAGGTCAAGGATATCTTACCTGCGGTGGAGGGAAGCGCTGTTGGGAATAGGCAGTTTGCTGGGACTGCTGAGACTGGGGCTGAGGATACGCAGCCTGCTGGGAGAGCGTCGAGGGTGCTGGCTGCTGAGGTTGCTGCTGCTGGTAGGGAGACTGAGCCTGTGGCTGTGAGTAGGAGGGCTGGCTCTGGGGGTGCTGCTGTGTCGTGGACTGCTGGGAGGGGTATGGAGTCGGGGACTGCTGATGTGGAGGTTGGGATGGCTGCTGGGAGTATGGAGTCTGAGAGGACTGGAGCTGTGGTGGCTGAGACTGTGGTTGCTGCTGATACGAAGGTTGGGCATGAGGGGTCTGGGACGGTGGTTGCTGGGAGTAGGGTGGCTGCTGCTGCTGAGGGTGAGGACTTTGCTGGTTGTAATATGGAGTCTGGCCCTGTTGACCATACCCGCTGGGGCCTTGTTGTCCATAAGGAGGAATCTGTAGGAAACAAAAATATACTTTTAGCACTGACTCTCCTGAATGAGGAAAGATGAAGTGTTTTGTCAGAAGCTATGCACTGAGGATGAGTATAGAAAGCAAGCATGCAAGGCCTCATACTTAGGAGGCCCGGGGTTTTTCTCTCATCCCTGCCTAAACTGAGCCAGGAAGGACGGCCAAGCTGGGTTTTTAGGTGGTTTGTTTACAAGTGGACATTTATCCACTGAAAATTTACACTATTTACTATTGAGGCAACTAACACGAGTTTAAGAGCAGCTGTTTCTACCAATGAGCCTACTCTTTTTATCACGGCCTAGACTGTTTTTATAAGTGTTAGGAATCTGTACCCTAACCACAATGAATAGTCAATAGCAGCCTGGCTCAGCCAACTGAAAACCTAGGGTTTAGTAATTCAGACAGTGTGCAAATCACTAAGCTACTTTGGTTCTTTCATTTAGTTTTCATTCAAAAAAAATGTTTGAGAGCCTACTCGATTACTTGTACCAGGCACTATTTTAGTCACTGGGTATGTATTTAGTAAGCAGGCAAAAAAATAAAATAAAATAAGTAAATAAATAAATTACCTCATCTTTCCTCTATTGAAAAAAAGAGACAATTTTCTATATTAAAGGCATACGTTGCTTTAAAGTCTTAGAAGTAAAATTTGTTTTATATTCTCTCCCTATTTTCAGTATCAGTATCAAATATAAGTGATAGAAAACTTTGTCAACACAAAAATGACAATAAAGAGATAATGATGTGAATGGTGCGACAAAAGGAGATGGATAAGGGGAAATCTTAACATTTTTAACAATGCTGTTAACATCTTTTCTGTTCAATCTTCCCCTTCTACTCCCAGTAACATTCATTTTGAACCAGATGGCAGATATGGTAAAGGCATTCAGAAGCATAAAGGGCCTTTTCTGTCCCCAGGGCACATGATATGAATGGTTTTCTTAGTAGTAGCAGTGCCTAGGTGTTCAGCCACTGCCTTTCATCCCACCTCATTCAGAGATCACCACTCACTAGGTATAAGCTGGCCTGTCAGGTCAAGAGAAAAAGAGGTATGTACCTGTGACCAGGGAGTAGTTTTCCTTGGAACACACATGGGACGGTGCCTATAGCTTTGGCTTTGCTAGTAGCACTCTGTAATTAACTGAGCCAACAGGTCTATAGTCTTGTCAAGAGGCTTGGAAGCCAAGGATACATTCTGATTCTATAGCTCACAGATCAGATTTTGGACAGCAACAAGGGTCAAGGTAATCAGAATCACCATCTACCTGCTGTGTATAAGAGAGGCCGCCCATGGCACTCTGCGCCCGGCCCTGCATGGTCATCGGGTACCGCTGCGGGGTCTGGGACCCATATGGCTGCCCTGGGTACCCATGTCCTTGCTGCGGTCCTGACGGAGGTCCCTGTTGCTGCGAGTATGGGTTAGTCCCGCCATATGGCTGAGGTCTCATCTTGCCCATCTGATCCATTGGACTGGATGGCTACAAAATAAAAAGCATTTCATTAACCTGAGCTTTGATGGTCTCTGGCCACTGAATATACAACCCAAGTATACAGGTTTTTTCAGTCTGTATGCTACAAAGAAATCCAGTTACTCTGAAAGAGCAATGAGACTAACCTAGTAACCTTTAAGTCAACTGCCCTGCCTCAGAACCCTAATTTTGTCATTTGAAAAATGAAAATACCACCTATTTGTGAAAACATCTTGTAAGCTAAAAACTACTTTGTAACTGTGGTACTGCTTGAGATCCAAGGGACAGGCCAGGTGTAAACAACAAAGGCCCTTCAGTTGGTAGAGGACGGTGCTGCTATGCACTGCCATCACCTTGTTAAACACCAAAATTGATGCTTCAATACTATGACGGGGAATTCATATACACAAACATCTAGATGTTTCTATTTTTCCAATAGTGAAAACTCCCCTTAAACACCTATAGCCTATCTGCACTACGGTACAGTTAAATTTATGCTTTCTTCCAAATAAGCAAAGAAGCTAAGTGACAGTTGAGGGAACGGTAACTCTGAATTAAGAGCCTTGTGCATCTCAACTGAAAAGCTCATTTCCTTTAATATTCAAGAGTTTGAAGATATAAGGAGGACAGAACTTTTGTTTCTCTGAGAGACAAGAAGATTCAATGGTAGACTATCATGGATGTTGCTTTCTTTCTAGCTCTTTGTGGAGCAACAGGTTCAATCAGCTCATTCACTTTTTGATATGCCTTTATCCTACTGGCGCTCCAGAGCACACCTTCGACTGCCAGAAATATCTACCTATATCTATTGGTGGTGTGGGGGCAGGGGGAAGTTTCTCTAAGCATCTTTTAGATACACACAAGATGCAGAGTAGGCGTGAGTCTGATATAAAACTTAAAAACTGGCTCTTACATTGGGGGTAAAGTAGATACTGATAATCTAGGTCTATCGTTAACTGTCAAATGAAGGAGTTCAGGGGTTCATTGATTTTAGCATGCATCAGAATCACTTGAAAGGTTTGTTAAAACAGACCGCTAGAACCCACCTCCAAGGACTGGTCTAGGTTATCCCTAGGGTTCCTTCCAGTTCTATTATTCAAAATTAATAAGCTATTCTATAATTTAAGATATTAAGACCTTAAACAACAACAAAACCTCCAAAATAAAGGAAGGGGACATCCAAACAATTGGTTCTCTGTATTTATTTTTTAATAATGCTATTAAGTGTTTTATAGTAGAAGAAGTGAGCTTTCATGAAAGAAAACAGATAAGACAATAAGCCACAGAGGCTGTTCTTAATATCAAAAGGAAAAAAGAGAAGCAGAGTTATTTCTTAGGCTATATCTGAACTCTCAACTAACCTGGTGAGTGATGATGGGAATACTCCTCTCCTATGTTTCTGAACTGTATAAAATCATACTAAAACTGTGTCCCAAATCACTACTACATGTCAATATTATTAAAGTACTGTTTCCAACAACCCTACATGTCAATATTATTAAAGTACTGTTTCCCACAATCCTAACTAAACAATTTTTGCCCGTCTTTCATCCATATTAGAAGCTCCAATAACGTTCCCAATCATAATTTCAGAGCTACATAGATTTTAGAGTTACTTAGGAAGTTCAAATTTAACAACAATTAAGAAATAGCATATGCTCCTCCCCAATACACCTGGCAATGGAGCCAAAACATCACCATTCTCTCCTGTAAAGAGCTTGGGGGCTTACATGGCCATACCATGCCACATATCACACTGAGGTTCTCATCTCATCCCAGACTGCAGCTGCTGTCCATGCGGCCTCCAACTGCAGAGACTATTTTGTTGAACAAAGAGATCAGCCTGCTCTGGGTATCTCTGTCAGTCTAGGTCTCCCCACAACATGAGGGGCAGTCATTACCATGGTTACTATAGAGCTTCTAGAGCAGTAGCTATTAACCAGGGATGCAGATTAGAATTTTCTGTGAAGCTTCATAAATGGCTAGGCCTCTCTCTAGAGATTCCAATTTACTGGGTCTGGAAGGGCTTGTGCTCTTCTCCAACCTCCTCAAAGATCTTTGAATGAGGCTGGTATATACTATTAGCTAAGAACCAGTGATCTAGAGAAGCACTGGCCAATAACATTTTCTGTGATGGATAACTATTAAACACTTAAATTATCAAATATTACTCAGGAACTAAATTTTTATTTTTATTTACATTTAATTAATTTAAATTCACATAACTACATGTGGCTAGTGGCTTATTATGTTAGAGCAGTTCTAGGACAATGCTGTTCTCAAATTATTTCCACCACTCCCTGGTCAATAATAGTTTCAAACTTCCTAACTACTAAATCCTGCACAGTATTAATACATAGAGCATAGTGTAGTAATTTGATGGACTTGGGTTCAAATCCTACCTCTCTCACCATCCCACCTTGAACACATCAGTTCTTTAAACGCACATAACATACTTCACACAGTACCTGGTATTTAAACATCCAATAAATGGTAGCGATTATCAGTAATGATAAAACAGTGCTTCTACCTGGCTCTAAAGCCCTCTACAATGTGACCCGGTTTTCCACATTTTTTCAGTCTCACTCCAAGATTCCCCACATACTATCCACACCCAGCTCTATGCAATGGCATCCTGCCCTGCCCTCCTGTCCACAGTGGCTTCTAGTAACAGAAACCTGACCTTTCAAAATGAAGCCACTTCCCGTATCTTCAGCACACTTTGATCGCTCACATTTCTAAATGCCTTATTGTAAATCCAGTTAGCATCCTGATTTAACACTTAGTTGCAGCTAAGTATTCCAACTAACTGATTGCATTTCTCAAGACAGCTAGTCTTGAGAAGCTTCTGGGAAGCCAGAGATCAGGTGTTTTATCTTCAAAGCTCTCCCAAATACCAAAGTACAGAGCTTGGGCTCAGTGACTGTTCAATGTGCAATGCTGTCCTATTCCAAAAAGGGGTAGGAGACACTATGGGGACAAAGCCCAAATCAAACTATCTAGCCATAAAGCCAGGGTCATACCCTAAATCTAACTCTAACACAGGTTATGACTTTGAAGGTAGAAAAAGAGTTGGACTGAAGTGAAAGAGGAGAGAGAAGGATAACAATACTCAAGGGAGAACAGGCACACTTTAAGAATAACCTGGTTGGGCGCAGTGTCTCCACATCTGTAATCCCAGCACTTTGGGAGGCCAAGGCAGGTGGGAGGCCAGGAGTTGGGAGACAAACCTGGCTAACATAGTGAAACCTCACCTCTACTAAAAACACAAAAATTAGCTGGGTGTGGCGGCGCATGCCTGTAGTCTCAGCTACTTGGGAGGCTGAGGTATGAGAATCACTTGAACCTGGGAGGCGGAGAACTGAAGCGAGCTGAGATCGCACCACTGCACTCCAGCCTGGGCAGCAGAGCAAGACTGTCTCAAAAACAAACAAACAAACAAAAAACCTCCAAGGCCAGGCACGGTGACTCAGGCCTGTATTCGCAGCACTGAGGTGGGTGAATCACTTGAGGTCAGGAGTTCCAGACCAGCCTGGCCAACATGGTGAAACCCCGTCTCTACTAAAATACAAAAATTAGCCGGGCGTGGTGGCACGCGCCTGTTAATCCCAGCTACTCAATAGGCTGAGGCAGGTGAACCACCTAAACCCAGGAAGCAGAAGCTGCAGCGAGCGGAGATCATGCCACTGCACTCCAGCCTGGGCAACAGAGCGGGACTCTGTCTCAAAAAAAAAAAAAAAGTTGATACCAGGGAGAATTTCAGAACTGCAGGGGCATCCTCTTAAAAACAAAAGGCTAAGGACAAGTCACATTTTCCTCTCTCACATGGGGGCCTGCACTCCCAATTGAGTACAGCTATTTACATGAGGGCTATAAAGGGTTCAAGGAATGTCCCACCTCAACTTTAGGAAATCTTTGTAGACCAAAAAATAAATGTACATCAAAGAAATTTTTATTCTAAAAATAAAATCAATATGCTTCCTTTTTCTGGTCATCAGATTTCTGACTCCCTCCCATCACAAAAGGCTTATGATCAACAGAATATGCAGCTTATGTGGCAAACTAAATACATATTCAGTTCAAACAATCAGGTTATTCTGGTCTTATGTAAAAGTTAGACATCTGCTTGAATCAGAAGGGGAGGTCGGCAGAGACCTAACTCACACTTATGACATTTAAAACCATCGTAAGATTTGTGATTTGCAGTTATAGATGAAATGCCATCTCCCAATCTCTCGTAACAGAGAAGGGGCCTTAAATCTTCACTGATCAGTTTTATTGGAAAGTAGCAATTTCACACCAGAAAAATCCCTAGATGCAAGATACAAAAGCCAGTATCAGCAGTCTGCAGGCACAAGGCAGAGGATGGAAACACCAAACCCTAGCTGCAAAAAGCCAGAGATTCCACTCTGGGAAAGACAGAGGAAATCCTTTCAATGGGAAACCACAGGAGTAGATTACTGTGATTACACTTCAAAAGCAAAGGCTCTGCCACAGAAACACATAATTGAGAGGAAAATGCTGCCCCTTGATCAGCAAAGTCAGGCCCCCTGCTATATACTCTCCTGAATTCATACAAAATAACAATAAAAAAGGAGGAAAGAGCCATAAGAAAACTCCCATCTCCATCTACCACTTATCTCCTTCCAGATCACTGGCCATGTTATAAGCTGCCTGCCAAATGAAATGTATCAAAAGATGCAGTTTAGGGGCATCAAAGGCAAGGACGCCTAGCAGCTTGTCCTTCTGAATATATTCAGAACAAACAGCTAGCAGACAGACCCCTTACATAGGGAGTTCCCCTGCTCCAAGCCAACAGAATTACAAGACCCTCCAGACTAATGGGCTACTGGAACCTCTTGCATCAAGGAAAACCAAAATGACCCTCAAAAACTGCTGAAATTAACAGACTAGACTTTAAAGTGGACCTAGGCTAAATGTCTTATAACCCAAAGTAACCACTTTGTGAAACTCACAGATTAAAATATGCTTCAAATTCTCCATCTGACCATGACCGAGGAGACAGCAGAGAAGATAGAGCCAAGAACTCAAAACTTCTAAGCAGAGATACACCATTTACAAAAATGTACCACACCACGTGGCAATGGCATCAGGAAAGAGAAACTTCATAATTTTATTTAAATAAAAGTACAACTGAGGAAAGCTCCAGTTCCAAACCAAGGATATAGAAAGAAGTGACCAGGCAGCAACCCTAAGGAGCTAAATTTAGTACTCAACAGTACCAAGGGCTAGCAAAAATAAGAACAGAGAGGGTTGGGCCAGGGGCTGCCAAAAAGGTGTCCATCAGAGAGAAGTCTTGACCACCACTCATTTTGTCATCCTAAATGCTAACTAGTTGGGGCCAGTGTAAACCTAGAGCTATAACCTTGACTTTTGGATATTTAAATATTATTACTCCTTGTGCTTTCAATTTATTCCTGGCTAGATTTGTTATATGACTTTTAATAATAACAATAAAAAAAATGCATCCCTGGCTCTTTAACCAAAAGAACCCCCCTAATTGATTCCCACAGTAATTAACCTGCATTTTACCTCAGAGAGCGGTAGTTAAGGAAGTCGGCACTGCTATTTATAACTCATCTCAAATTGAGGGCAGACTGCCTAAAATCTAACACATCCCAGCTGTACTCCTGTTTGAACTGGGGCCAAGGGAATTTTTTAAAGCAATCTTGGCACCGAATGAATGACACCAACAGTATGAGAGCGCGAGTGGTTGTGTTGTGGTGACGTAGCATTGGAGGTGGAATGGAGAGGGGGGCCAGTGTACTGTGATCCCTCTGGTGCATGCCTGCTGCTTGCTGAGTCCCAGTACAGTAAGCTGGGAACCGCCCACTGAGAGCCAAACACAGGAAAAGGCTTTTCCTGTGGAACGCCTTGAAGTGAGAAACACATGGCTAATCTGCATAAACTCGAAGCCACACCGCCCCTGCCAGGAAGGTTAGTGCTCGTAATCTCTGGCCATGAAGCTGGCTGCCTGGGAGGACTTGGACTGGCGCCTGATAACCCAGAAAGAGCCGAGAGAACAGATGGGTAAGGACCCCAGCAGAAAACAGCCCCAGGTCACATGACTCGCCACATGGCCCCGCCAGCACAAACTATTGTCTGGCTTCAGAGCTCCCTATACAAAGGCACCCCATCCTCCACTTCCTGTGATTCCAGGGACAGGCGGCAGCTGTTGATCCAGTTCCAGCAGGGGACCCTCCCCTGTGATAGGGCATTCCAGGCAGGGACAAGTGTAAAAATTAAGGCCTCTCCCAACCAACAGCTTTCAGTTTCCTGCCAGCTGCACGTGGCTCACTTAGATCTCAGGAGTAGTATCTCAGGACAGACTAGGCTTCCACCAAAAAAAAAAAAAAAAAAAAACACCCTATGTACCCTGGCACATAAAATGACCAGCATAAATCATTCTCATTGTCCCTTCTCTCCCCAGCCACAGACATCTATATCTAATGCCCCTTATCCTGTTTTTTCTCTATCACCTAGTACTTCAGGCCTTCTTTGAAGACTAGTCAAGAACTCTGAGCCCCCAACTGAGGAGAAATTGTCCAGAAACCTGTTTGTCTTAGTTTTACCCCTAAGACCCTGCCTCCTAAAATAAGAAGACTACCTTCATCTTGTTTTAAATAGTGGGGAAACATGACTGTTTATATGACCTAGGACAATAAGAGATTTCTAACCTCCTATATGGCCTCAACAGAGACAACACTAAAGATTTCCTGAAGCCAAGCTGATGATAGGAAAAGAAAAAAATCTCATCAGATTATACCCACACCTGATGCAGGGAATCAAACCCACTCAGTCTAGGATTCTCTTCATTCATAACCTAGGAACTATACCTCAGTTTTCTACTTCACAATTCATTCTAGTTCATTCAAGTTCTAAACAAACTGACTATCTGCCTTTGGTGAGAGAGGAATCATCAACAACTAATTTGAACTACCCCTCCCCAAAAAAGTTTTGTTTTTTAAAAATTCTTTCAAGCTTCCATAAATTTCCAAGTGGAATAAAAATTGGCCAAGCACAGTGACTCACGCATGTAATCCCAACACTCTGGGTGGCCTAGGGTGCAGATCGCCTGAGGTCAGGAGTTTGAGACCAGGCTGGCCAACATGGCGAAACCCCGTCTCTACTAAAACTACAAAAATTAGCCCAGCATGGTGGCACGTGCCTATAATCCCAGCTACTCAGGAGGCTGAGGCAGGAGAATCGCTTGAACCTGGGAGGCAGAGGCTGTAGTTAGCCGAGATCCCACCACTGCACTCCAGCCTGGGCAACAGAGCAAGGCTCTATTTCGAAAACAAAAACAAACAAACAAAAAAAACCACCACAAAAATCAGTGAAAATTTCTATCTACCTCATTCTGCTTACAGAAACCATTCTAGAAGATCAGACACATTCCCCTTTGCAGACTTAGCCCATTCCAATGACATCCCCTGAAGCACCAGCCTGATCAAACCTCCAGGAAGGGGCTTGCGACCAGATGTCAAACCAAGAACATCTAGAACGTGATGTAAAGCAAGGCAAAGGCCTCATTATCTTCTGCGCTTAGCGATATATAGGCTACCATCTCTATTCTTCCAGACCAGAAGAGAAAACTTACTAAGGTTAGAAAAAGGAGATCAAAAGGGAGTCATTGAATCATATAGCAAAACTCCATCAGATTATGAGAACCAACCATAACCACCTCACAGCTGTGTACCAAAAAGAGGCATGCCAGAAAAACCACAACCAGGTGACTGATACTTCTTCACTTCTTTGGTGCCAGAAAGAGCCCTTAAAATAAAGCCGCTAGAGCATCAAACTAATGAATTCCAACAAATGGTAAGTACTTCTCTCTTCATCCAGAGCACTTTCATTAGCCACCTTTTCCAGAACAGGTAGCTATCATCATTTCCAGAGAAAATACTCTTCCTAAAATGAAGATAACTTTTTTCTAAGACCAAACTTAACTAACCAATTTCTCCCTATTTCAAACAAATTACAAAAGCCACTAAAGAAACCAAGTAACTTCTCTGGAAAAAAAATCCTTTCAGGTACTGCTTAAAACCCAGGGTTAGTCCAGGCACGGTGGCTCACACCTGTAATCTTTGGGAGGCTGAGGACAGAGGATCATGAGGTCAAGAGTTTGAGACCGGCCGGGCGCGGTGGCTCACGCCTGTAATCCCAGCACTTTGGGAGGCCAAGACGGGCGGATCAGGAGGTCAGGAGATCGAGACCATCCTGGCTAACACGGTGAAACCCCGTCTCTACTAAAAAATACAAAAAACTAGCTGGGCGAGGTGGCGGGCGCCTATAGTCCCAGCTATTCGGGAGGCTGAGGCAGGAGAATGGCGTGAACCTGGGAGGCGGAGCTTGCAGTGAGCTGAGATCCGGCCACTGCACTCCAGCCTGGGCGACAGAGCGAGACTCCGCCTCACAAAAAAAAAAAAAAAAAAAAGAGTTTGAGACCAGCCTGGCCAATATGGTGAAACCTGGTCTCTACTAAAAATACAAGTATTAGCTGGACATGGTGGCGCGCGCCTTATTGTCCCAGCTACTCAGAAGGCTGAGGCAGGAGAATCGCTTGAACCTGGGAGGCAGAGGTCTCAGTAAACCAAGATCGCGCCACTGCACTCCAGCCTGGGTGACAGAGCAAGACTCCGTCTCAAAAAACAAAAACAAAAACAAACCAGGGTTATAAAAACAACAGTCAGGCCCCAAGAAAACTATCAAACAAGAACAAAAATGTCATCTCATAAAATTAAACGTCCCCTTCTTTACAACTTTTTATCTCAGAAGGCAGCAGTACAACCAGGTGCAAAGAGCAGATAAACTGAGAGGCAGTAAGCACATCTAGGGTCCAATGCCAGTTCTCAAACCAACTTCCTGAGGGAGTGGTCAAGATGATCAACCAGGTTGAACCTCAACCTCCTCAGCTCCTCAATCCAATTCTACCCTCCAGATTCTTAATTAGCAGGTCTGGGATGGGGGGCCAGGCCAGGAACCTTTTTTTTTTTTTTTTTTTGAGATAAGGTGTCTCAATCTATCAACCCAGCTGGAGTGCAGTGATGCAATCATGGCCCACTGCAGGCTCAACCTCCTATCCTGGGTTCAGATGATCCTCCCATCTCAGCCTCCTGAGCAACTGGGACTAAAAGCACATGCCATCATAGCCAGTTTTTGTAGAGATGGGGTTTCACCATGTTCACAGGCTGTTCTTGAACTCCTAAGCTCAAGTGATCCGCCAGCTTCAGCCTCCCAAAGTGCTGGGATTACAGGCATGAGCCACTGCGCCCGGCCAGGAATCTGTATTTTTAATCTTAAGAGATTCTCGTATCCAGTCTGGGAGCATTTTGGCTACAGGGCCAAAGGTTAACTGACAATCAAATAAATTAAGATTGTATTTTTTTTTTGAGACAGAGTCTTGTTTGCTCTGTCACCCATGCTGGAGTGCAGTGATGCCATCACTGCAACCTCCACCTCCCGGATTCAAGTGATTCTCCTGCCGCAGTCACCCTGGTAGCTGGGATTATAGGCCTGTGCCACCACGTCCGGCTAATTTTTGTATTTTTGGTGAAGACAGGATTTTATCATGTTGGACAAGCTGGAAAGTTGTACTTTTTTTTTTTTTTTTTTTTTGAGACAGAGTCTCATTGTCACCAGGCTGGAGTGCAGTGCGCGACCTCAACTCACTGCAACTTCTGCCTCCCAGGTTCAAGCAATTCTCCTACCTCAACCTCCTGAGTAGCTGGGATTACAGGCGCGCGCCACCATGCCCAGCTAATATTTGTATTTTTAGTAGAGATGGGTTTTCACTATGTTCGTCAGGCTGGTCTCAAACACCTGACCTCGTGATCCACCTGCCTCAGCCTCCCAAAGTGCTGGGATTACAGGTGTGGGCCACCACTCCCAGCCCAGTTGTACCTTTTTAAAAAGAAAAAAAAAAAGTATAGAGTTTCACACTACTTTGAGCAAGTCACTTCATTCCTTGGCACCAGAACTATCTGTAAACAGGGATTAAAAACTTTAACAAAAATATGAGACAGTTCAAATGATAAGTATGTGAAATGCTTGTTATAGTGCCAATCCATCTCCAGTAGAGTATCTCTAGAATTCAAATGTACATTCATTTTCCTTAGCCAAACAATGGTCTGAAGAGGGCAGTGCCTGGCCAGCAGAGAAAAGCCAGAAATGCACCTCAGATTCCCAAATGAGCAGCACTTTCAGTCAAAATCAAGCTTTCCCAAATTTCTACACTCAGTCTCAGATTGTCTGGTTCACCTGGGCAAGTATCACTAACATACTAATGCTTTACTTATTTATCTTGTTTGCTATCTGTATCCTCGACTAGAATATAAATTTCAGGTAGGCAGAGAGAAAGATATGTGTACAAAACAAACATGCTCCCCTATGCCCAAAAGCAGGAAAGGAAAGGGGAATGTAGAAGAAAAAGTGAAACTCTAGTGGCCTGGCAATTCCTATCCGTTTTAATGCTGAACCGATAAGCTCTGGATCTACAGGAGTCCCCCCATTATCCTTGATTTTGCTTTCCAAGGTTTCAGTTACCCACAGTCAACCACAATCTGAAAACATTACATACAATAAGATATTTTGAAAGAGAGAGACCACAATCACATAATTGTTGTATTTTATCATTAGTTATTGTTAATCTCTTACTGCGCTTAATACATCAAACTTTATCATAGGTACGCATGTACAGGAAAAAACAAAAGTACAATCAAACCTTTGTATCCATGGGTTCTGCATCCACAGATTCAGCCAGCCTCAGATCAAAAATGTAATTAGGCCTATGATGGTTGTGCCTGTACTGAATGTGTACACTTTTTTTCTTGTCATTATTCCCTAAACAATATAGCATAACAACTACTTACATAATATCTACATTGTATGAGGTATTATAAGTAATCTAGAGATGATTTAACATATACAGGAGAATGTACATATTAATAGTTTATATGCAAATATCATGCGATTTTATATATTCCTCAGATTTCAGTATCCTCAGGGGGTCCTGGAACCAACCCCCTACGGATACTGAGGGGCATCTGCACATACAGGGTCTGGTACTTTCAGGCATCCACTGGGGGTCTTGGAAGATATCCCCATACAGATAAAGGAGGACTACTGTACATGGCCAGTTCTATGCAGTGGCTTAAGAGCTCTGCCCCTACAGTGCCTTCAACTTTTGTCTCTCAGTTTCCTTATCAACAGAACACATAGTAGTACCACACTTCAGGGTCAAATAAAGTAATAAAGAACAACAACAAAAAAAACGGTCAAGTGCAGTGGCTCAGGCCTGTAATCCCAACACTTTGGGAGGCGGAGGCAGGCGGATCACCTGAGGTCAAGAGTTTGAGACCAGCCTGGCCAACATGGAGAAACCCCGTCTCTACTAAAAATATAAAAATTAGCCAGGCGTGGTGGTGCATGCCTGTAATCCCAGCTACTTGGGAGGCTGAGGCAGGAGAATTGCTTGAACCTGGGAGGCGGAGGTTGCGTTGAGTTCAAGACTGCGCCATTGCACTGCAACCTGAGCAACAGAGCAAACTCTCAGAAAAAAAAAAAAAAAACTGTTCCTCAAATCAGCTGGGCATCCTCTAACCTCAAAGCCTTTGTATTCACAGATCCTTCCACTTGGAATACTTTCTTCACCCAGATATTAGTATAGCTCACTTTTATGTCAAATATCACTTCAGTGTGGCCTTTCCTGGTGAACTCATCTAATATTTTAACCCTGCACATTCCTATACTTGGTCCCTGATTAACTTTTTCTCCCAAATATGTATCACTAATGTACTATATGGTTCACTTATTTATCTTGTTTAATCTATGTGTCCTGTGTGTGTTTAATTCACTGCTGTATCCTCTAGCACCCAGAATGTCAGCTATCATAATCCTACACAAGTGCTAACAATTAAAGTCTGTCCCATACACTTAAGACCAGAAGCCCAAAGTCATCAACTAGAGGTTAACTGATAATCAAATAAATTTAGGTTGTACTTTTTTAAAAAGAAAAAAAAAGTATAGTTTCACACCACTTTGAGCAAGTCACTTCATCTCTTGGCACCAGAACCATCTGTAAACAGGGATTAAAAACTGTTTAACAAAGATACAAAACAGTTCAAATGATAAGTATGTGAAATGCTTGTTACAGTGCCAGTTCATAAAGTGCACACACAATGGATGTTACTTCTCTCTCTTCACCCTCAATAGAAGAAATGGCAAAATGGGGTTGAGAGCAGTTTCAAAATACCTACTTAAAAAACATGAACTCACAAGTCAGACACCAAAAGGGTTGGCCAGTCCAAGTTTCAAGCACCACCTACTTTCAGTCTGTTCTCCCAGAGGATTTTGTTCAAAGCTCCTTCCAAGAATCCTGACAGTACAGCCAATAGTATTCAACCGGGGCAATACCAACCACTGAGAAGTGTTTGGAAATAAATGTATGAAAGTGCCTTTTTTGGTTGTCACAGCAACTCTATAGTGCTACTGGCATTTATTATCTGGGGAGCAAGATGCCAATGTCCTGCAATATAGCACCACGAAAAGAAAAGCCTTGCTGGCTGGGCACAGTGGCTCATCCTGTAATCTCAGCACTTTGGGAGGGCCAGGCAAGCGGATCACCTGAGGTCAGGAGTTCGAGACCAGCCTGGCCAACATGGGAAAACCCTGTCTCTACTAAAAATACAAAAATTAGTTGGGTGTGGTGGCGCATGCCTGTAATCTCAGCTACTCAGGAGGCTGAGGCAGGAAAATGGTTTGAACCTGCGAGGCAGTGGTTGCAGTGAGCTGGGATCACAACTGCACCTCACCCTGGGTGACAGAGTGAGACTCCATTTCCCCCCCACCAAAAACAAAAACAAAAAAAAACAGAAGAGCCTTGCTGAGGAACAATGGACTCTAACCCAGTATGCCTCAATGGATAACTTCCTATAAAACCTGACCCTAGAGGGAAAGGGACTCAGAACTGACCAGCACCCATCCTAAGAGCTCAAGAGTACAAAGCTACCCATCAGACAAGGTGAGTATAAGTAAAAATTTTAAAAAACAGTTGTGTTGTTCTCCAATGCATTTATTACAACTGTAACTATATAGTTATTTGTACTTATCTGCTTACATATTTTTCCCCACTAGAAAGTACTCCATAGAGGCAGGAATTATGAATCCTATGTTCATAACACACTACCTGATCCACTATAGAAGCTCAATAAGTGTTTTTGCATTAATGTAAGCAACTAGCTTGTGGCAGATACTCACAGGTTTTTTTTTTTTTGAGACAGAGTCTCACTCTGTCACCAAGGTTGGAGTGCAGTGGTGCGATCTCGGCTCACTGCAACCTTTGCCTCCCAGGTTCAAGCGATTCTCCTGCCTCAGCCTCCTGAGTAGCTGGGATTACAGGCACGCACCACCACTCCCCACTAATTTCTGTATTTTTAGTAGAGATAGGGTTTCACCACGTTGGTCAGGCTGGTCTCAAACTCCTGACCTCATGATTCGCCTACCTAAGTCTCCCCAAGTACTGGGATTATAGGCGTGAGTCACCGCGCCCAGTCTGATACTCACAGGTTTTTCAAAAAAGATCTCTGCCATATGACTTCTTACATTGGCAAGGCCCAACTATTTTATGGTTTTTTTTAAAGACGGGTCTCCCTACATTGCACAGGCTGGCCTGGAACTCCAGGGCTCATGTGATCTTCCTGCCTCAGCCTCTGGAGCAGCTGAGATTAGAGGCGTATGCCACTGTCACCATTAGATTTTATGCTTTAGATTAAACAACATTTCAACAACAGGACTGCGCAATTAAGTGAACTTTAAAAAGTTCTTATCCTAAAAATTCCTGAGAAATGGAAAATATCATCAAAGTCTAGGAAATCTTGATGGCACGCAAAGACAGGCTGGTATACTGCATCCGAGTATATGCTCAAAAATTAGAAACTTGTTCCCCATGTGAGGTGATAAAGATTGAAATCAGATAAAGGTACTTCCTCCCACAGACCATCCTCTGGTGCTTCTACTAGGAAAAAGGACCTTGGCACAGACGGACCACATGCCCAACTGAATATTGCTGTCCTTTTGACGTTTTCTGCCTTATTACCTACCATTAAGTGATATGGTACACTTAAGGAATACATGGAGGGGCAAGAGTAATGTTACAGAGCTTTACCCAGGAGTGCACATTCCAACTTTTGTTCTATATGCATCTTCTGATCTAGTTTCTAAAATATTCCTCCCTCTTCCATGTTAAACTGATTTGCAGGTAAGTGCTGAATACAAAGTAAATAAAGGTAAAAACTGCCCCTAGCCACAAAACTTCAAAGCCTCGTTTTCTTTCTCTAATTTCTCCCATTCTTTTTATTTTATCTACAACTGCAAACTTGGGCTGGTCTTTCAGTTACACAAAAAAGATCCTAAATTTCTCTAATACATAATTCTATCTCCTGCTATCCTGCCAAAGAAGATATCTGTGACATATCACTGGGCTGTAGGAACTTAATTTACATGCAGTCTTGGATTCTCTTTGTCATCATGCTTCTACATCAATCCAATCAAGTACTGTATTTTGATAAAAACACCAAGCAGCAGCAGCAATGCCACTGTGTTTACTTCATTAATTTCTAGGGCTGCCTTGGACTACTTTCCCAAAATACCAGTCTTTCACTAGGTCCCGCCAAGTCCACTCTGAACTATAGTAGGCACAATTAAGCAAGTTAAAGAATGGCCCAGGGCATAGTCAACCTTATTAAGATTATAGACACGGTAAGGTGGCTCATGCCTGTCATCCCAGCACTTTGAGAGGCAGGTGGATCATGAGGTCAGGAGTTCGAGACCAGCCTGGCCGACATAGTGAAACCCCATCTCTACTAAAAGTACAAAAATTAGCCGGGCATGGTGACACACGCCTGTAGTCCCAGCTACTTGGGAGGCTGGGCTGAGGCAGGAGAATCGCTTGAACCCAGGAAGCAGAGGTTGCAGTGAGCCGAGATTGCGCCACTACACTGCAGCCTGGGCAACAGAATGAGACTCCATCTCAAAAAAAAAAAAACAAAAAAACAAAAAAACAAAAAAAGACAAAAGATTATAGATGCATCCAAATCCTCAGGTTTTAAGGTCAGCAATTCCCTGGCTGGAAAACCAGAATACTACAAATTCTCTAGTTCTTTTCAATGTTCCAAAAGTATGCTGGTACATAACAACCTCATCTACACCACTGTCTATACAACTATACAAGTATGTACAGGAGACTCTGGCTTCATGATTTATCCCAGGAGTGTACAGGGCCATACCAGTTAACAGTTGTCTTTTCAGAAGCTTATTGTCTCTATTCTTTGCCATCTCTGGCCAGTATAATCAAGTTGGGATGGACAGTTGGCATTCTAAACTAGCCAACATTTAATTCTCTTTTTCCCTACCCCCTTCAGTCTATGATGCCTCGAAATTTCCCTTTGGTGAATGTGTTTGGCTGGGTGAGCCCAGCTATCTTAATTTCATTTTAACCCAAAATACTATAATGAGACCACATATTGGTCACTTGAGGTTTTATGTTGGAGTTTTAAAGAAGCCAATTCAAAGTGGCACCGGGAAAGCAGAGGATTGAAATCACAAACTGTAAAGAAAAACAATGTTACAAATCTGTCCTGGACCAACAGAACTCCAAAAACAGATTAAGGAATCTGTCTCCAGACCAAAGGCAATAAAGTGGGAAATGAGAAGAGGTAGAGACGATTTAAGAACTTATTAATCACACATAGACACTTCCTGCCTCTAGTTAGCCAGGCTTTTTCAAGAGAGGAAAGCAGATACCAAGAATCTTCACCAAAATGATGTTAGTCTGAAACTGGTGTATGTTGCATCTCCAGTGTTTTTAAAGACATTTTACCAGCTCTGGTGTGGTAAAGTTACCAGCGTTTCCATGTGCTCCGCATTCTACTAACGCAGAGTTAGACATCAAAGAAGAAAACGAAAAAGGAGAAAAAAAAAAAAAAGCCAAGAACAGAGAAAATACAGCTTAAAAGTGATAAAGTTTAAAACACACATGCACAAACACACAAACATAAGAATCCCTACTAAAGTATTCATCTGTACATAGAAATATGAAATCACAGATCAAACTGTAGTTTCCTCCTGGAAACTACTGCCTTCATCGCAGCTGGGTCCCAGTGATCACAGCTACGCTTCTCAGGCAGGAGGGAAAAGAGGCCTGGTAGCAGAATACTTGTTTTTAATGGGAAGGACAGAGAAATCACATAAGGTGTTCAGAAAGTCCAAATGAATTAGAACACTGGTTCTTCACTTGGTCTTCAAACTGTTAATATTTATCACCTGACCACTTCTGTAACTCCCACATCTGTGCCAAGCACAATCCTTATTCATTAAGTTATACAACCAGAGACAGGTCTTGGCTCAAATGTCCACCCCTCAGAGAGTCCTCATTCACTGCAGAAATGAGGTGACTTGTTCAGGAATCTACTTAGAGGGTTTATTTTTATTTACTTAATTTTTTTGAGACAGGGTCTTGCTCTGTTGCCCAGTCAATATAGTCCAATAACACAATCAGGTCTCACTGCAGCCTCCAATTAACTCCTGGGCTCAAGTGATCCTCCTGCCTCAGCCTCCCAAGTAGCTGGGACAATAGGTGCATGCCACCAGGTCCAGCTAATTTTTTAAAAAATTTTTTAGCAGAGACAAGGTCTTGCTATGTTGCTGAGGCTGGTCTTGAACTCCTGGGTTCAAGCAATCTTCTCATCTCAACCTCACAAAGTACAAGGATTACAAGTGTGAGCCACTGCTCTCGGCCTACTTAGAGGGTTTATTTACTAAAACTTCATAAGAGATACAAGGAAAGGAATTCACAGCAAAACTTAGACTGGCCACTAAGCAGTAGGGGGTGAGGGAAAGAGGTCAATAAAGGCCTACTGTGAGACCACCAAATCACCCACGGTTCTCAGATCAGACAGCCATCACAGGCAAAAGGAACATCATGGCATTTAATTAGTGCTCCAACACTGACCTGTAAATGGCACTTTCAAGAATCACTTTCTTGGAAAAGTGTACTGTATTGGTCATACTTGGAGACCACCACAGTCAAAATCCTTTTTTTTTTTCTATATATAGACAGGGTCTTGCTGTGTTACCTAGGCTGAAGTAAAGTGGTGCCATCATGGCTTACTGCAGCCTCAGCCTTCCTTGCTCAAGTGATCCTCCCATCTCAGCCCTCAAGTAGCTGGGACTACAGGCGCGCATCACCATGCCTGGCTAATTTTTTTGTTTTTGTAGAGATAGGGTTTTGCCATGTTGCTCAGGCTGGTCTCAAACTCCTGGGTTCAAGCAACCTGCCCAGCTCAGCATCCCAAAGTGCTTGGATTACAGGCAGGAGCCACCGTGCCCTGCCAGTCAAGATCTTAAAATACCTTACCCACCTTCATCAAAATCCCAGGACCACAGGTTCAGATTATCTTCACGCCATATTGCCAAAGAACTAAGAGAAAGAGAAATGGAAGGCAGGGAGCCCCCAAGTCCTATAAACAAGCAGACATGTTTTGTGACTAGAACTTAATCATCAGTGCATAGTAAAGATCCATCTCAAAAGTGTTTTCTTGCTTCTGTTACCATCTGAATGTTTATGTAACCATGAAATTAATACGTTGAAACCCTAACCTCCAACATTACGGTATTATTAATAGGAGGTGGGGTCTTTGGGAGGTAATTAGGGTTAGATTAACTCATGAGGGTGTGCCCCCATGATGGGCTTAGTTAGTGCCCTTGTAAGAGCAAGAGACGGGGGCACTGGCTCACGTCTGTAATCTCAACACTTTTGGAGGCTGAGGTGGACAAATGGCTTGAGGTCAGGAGTTTGAGATTAGCCCGGCCAGCATGGTGAAATCTCATCTCTACTAAAAAAAATAATAATAAATAAATAAATAAATAAAATCAGCCAGGCGTGGTGGCGTGGACCTGTAATCCCAGCTACTCGAGAGGCTGAGGCAGGAGAATTGCTTGAACCCGGGAGGTGGAGGTTGTGCCACTGCACTCCAGCCTGGGCGACAAAGTGAGACTCTGTCTCAAAAAAAATAAAAATAAAAAAAGAAAGAAGAGGAGCAAGAGACATAAGAGGATAAGAAGGCTCTAATTGGGGTGGCAGACTGGCAAGAAGACATAAGACAGTAAGACAGTTGCCTACAAGCCAGGAAGATGACTGTCACCAAGAACCAGATTTGCCAGCGTTTTGATCTTAGACTTCTCATCCTCCAGGACTTCAAGAAGTAAATGTTTATTGTTTAAGCCACCTCGTCTATGGTATTTTGTGAAGCAGTCCAAGCAAACACACTCCCCTAGCCTCAAGCATTTTAACCTTTTCTCCATTCAGTAACACTTTTTTCATAGGAGGGGCACATATACATAAAACATCAGTCTATGGTATAATTTAGAAGCAGCCCCTCAGGTAATTTGGATATACTCTGGCAGCCCAGTTGAGTGTAAATGTATAAATCCAGTAGTTCTCAAACTTTAGTGTTCATCCTAATGGCCTAGAGGACTTGTTAGAACCTATTGCCAGAGTTTTGGATTCAGTAGGTCTGGCCAAGGGTTTGCACTTCTAAACAGGACCTGGTAATGCTGATGCTGGTGGCTAGGGACCACACTGAGAACCACTGCACTAATCCACCTCTCAAGCTGGAACAACAGGTGCTGTGTGTGTGTGTGTTCTATTTTTTTATTTTTTGAGACGACATCTCACTCTGTTGCCCAGGCTGGAGTGCAATGGTGTGATCTCGGCTCACTGCAACCTCCGCCTCCAGGGTTCAAGCGATTCTCCTGCCTCAGCCTACCAAGTAGCTGGGACTACAGGTGCCTGCCACCACGCCTACCTAATTTTTATATTTTTAATAGAGACAGGGTTTCACCATGTTGGCCAGGAGGGTCTCAATCTCTTGGCCTTGTGATCTGCCTGCCTTGGCCTCCCAAAGTGCTGGGATTACAGGCATGAGTCACTGCACCCGGCCTGTGTGTGTGTTTTAAAGCACTGATAAGCCAGCTGCTCACGCCTGTAATCCCAGCATTTGGGAGGCTGAGGTGGGTGGATTACCTGAGGTCAGGAGTTCAAGACCAGGCTGGCCAACATGGTGAAACCCCATCTCTACTAAAAATACAAAAATTAGCTGGACGTGGTGGTGTACGCCTGTAATCCCAGCTACTCAGAGGCTGAGGCAGGAGAACTGCTTGAGCCCAGGAGGCGGAGGTTGCAGTGAGCTGAGATCATGCCACTGCACTTCAGCCTGGCTGACAGAGCGAGACTCTGTCTCAAAAAAAAAAAAAAAAAGGCAAGCAAGCTAGCCCTGATAGCTGGCATAGTGATACGTGCTTGTAGCTCAGCTACTTGGGAGGCTGAGGAAGGAAGATTGCTTGAGACCAGAAGTTTGAGAGTGGGCTATGATTGTGCCTGTGGATAGCCACTGCACTCCACCCTGGGAAACACAGCAAGACCCTGTCTCTAAACAAATTTTAATTTAAAAAAAAAAGGCATTACAATAACTCAGATATAGCTAAAAACTAGGGATAATTTTGAATTCGGTAAAGACCAATGCTAGCTTTAACCACTCAGTTCTATCTCTCCTGAATTGAGAAGCAGGGCCCAGTGGGAACCTGGGGTCCTGGGTGGGGGGACACTGTCGAGAACTTCCATGGTAGTGCTGCAATCTTCCTACGTCACCCTTCTGGCCTCCTGGCTGGACCAGGGTGGTAGCATTCCAGGAGAGCTGGGTGCAGGGAAGGAGAATGTGAGGTAGATTGGTGGATGCATAGGAGGAAGGTGGGAGTAGTGGTGTCAACTCTCCTGGAGGCTTGCTTCTGAAAAGGACAGTTGGAGAGTGGGAGAGATAGTTGTGGGACTGACCAATCAGGAGTCATGTTAGAATTGTATTTGATAAACGAATAGTACTTTCACATATCTAATATTTACTACAGCTTCAAGGTAGATATTTTTCCTCATTATATAGTTGAGAATACAGATTCAGAGAAGTTAAGTGATTTGCCTAACGTCATGCTGCCATAAGAGAACTTTAAACCTAGATTTTAGAGATAACTGCTATGAAAACTTTGTATGTGGCACTCAACTTTATGTGTTCATTTCCCCCAAGTGGCAAATTAAGACGATAATCCACTTGGCGCGGTGGCTCATGCCTGTAATCCCAGTACTTTGGGAAGCTGAGGTGGGGGGATCACAAGGTCAGGAGATTGAGACCATCCTGGCTAACATGGTAAAACCCCATTCTCTACTAAAAATACAAAAAAATTAGCTGGGCGTGGTGGCAGGCGCCTGTAGTCCCAGCTACTCGGGAGGCTGAGGCAGGAGAATGGCGTGAACCTGGGAGGCAGAGCTCGCAGTGAGCCGAGATCATGCTACTGCACTCCAGCCTGGGCGACAGAGCAAGACTTCGTCTCAAAAAAAAAAAAAAAAAAGACAATAATCTCAGCCTCTTCAGCAAGTGCTCCAAGTTTCTGGAAAAGTAATATCACTCTGCACATATTTTCATAATTCAAGTCATTTTCACTCAGATCAAAGTGAAAGACTCTGACTGGGTGCGGTGGCTCGCACCTGTACTCCCAGCACTTTGGGAGGCTGAGGTGGGTGGATCACAAGGTCAGGAGTTCAAGACCGGCCTGGCCAACTTAGTGAAACCCCATCTCTACTAAAAATACAAAAAAATTACCTGGGTGTGGTGGCGGGAGCCTGTAATCCCAGCTATTCAGGAGGCTGAGGCAGACGAATCGCTTGAACCCAGGAGGCAGAGGTTACAGTAAGCCGAGACCACGCCACTGCAATCCAGCCTGGGTGACAGTGCAAGACTCTATCTCCAAAAAAAAAAAAAAAAAAAAAAGGGGGCCAGGCACGGTGGCTCACACCTGTAATCCCAGCACTTTGGGAGGCCAAAGCAGGTAGATCACGAGGTCAGGAGATCGAGACCATCCTGGCTAACATGGCGAAACCCTGTCTCTACTAAAAAAAAGTACAAAAATTAGCCAGGCGTGGTGGCGGGTGCCTGTAGTCCCAGCTATGCGGGAGGCTGAGGCAGGAGAATGGCGTGAACCCAGGAGGCGGAGCTCGCATTGAGTGGAGATGTGCCACTGCACTCCAGCTTGGACGACAGAGCGAGACTCCATCTCAAAGAAAAAAAAAAGGTGAAAGACTCTATCTTAAAGCCTGAATCTCACTCCCAACCTCAAAGATCCCTCTTGAGAAGGAGAGGACCGGGGACTAGAGGAACAGATGCTGCCAGTTCTCACCAATGGAATCACAAGGCAGCTGTAAACCAAGTGCCATAGCCATCCATCAGAAATCCAAAACAACAAAATCCTAAATGGAAGGGATGGAAGGGACTGACAGAGCTCGAGGCACAATGTCAAATTGTAACTAATGGCTTTTCAGTCTTTCACTCCATTTAAGAGTTTCAGACTATTGCAAAAATAATGTCCTAAACAATCTTGGTGCCTGAGTAATTTATTTTGAAGAAGCAAAATTAGTATTTTAGAGTGTAATACCTTTGAAGAGTCAGACAAACCCTGTCTACCTGTCAGACAAACCCAACTCTACCTTTTACCAGCTATTTTTCCTAGAACAAATTTCTTATCTTACTCTATCTCCTCAATTGTAAAGTAGGAAGATTAATAATAGAACCCACCTTCTATACAGTTTTGAAGATTAAATTAGGAAATTCATCAAGAAGACTAAGCATAGTGCTTAGCACATAATAAGTGTTCAAATGCATGGTAGCCATCATTTGAAAGTCAGGATCCTTGCCAGTCACAGTGGCTCACACCTGTAATCCCAGCACTTCAGGAGGCCAAGGCCAGCGGATCACCTGAGGTCAGGAGTTCGAGACCAGCCTGGCCAACATGGTAAAACCCCATCGCTACTAAAAATACAAAAATTAGGCCGGGCGTGGTGGCTTATGCGTGTAATCCCAGCACTCTGGGAGGGCGAGGCAGGTGGATCAATCATGAGGTCAGGAGTTTGAGACCAGCCTGGCCAAGATGGTGAAACCCCATCTCTACTAAAAATACAAAAATTAGCCAGGTGCGGTGGAAGGCGCCTACAGTCCCAGCTACTTGGGAGGCTGTGGCAGGAGAGTCACTTGAATCTGGGAGACGGAGGTTGCAGTGAGCCGAGATCATGCCACTGTACTCCAGCACGGGTGACAGAACAAGACTCCATCTCAAAAAAAAAAAATTAGCCAGGCAGGGTGGCACACAGGTGGCGCACACCTGTAGTCCTAGCCACTCAGGAAGCTGAGGCAGGAGAATCCCTTGAACCCAGGAGGCCGAGGTTGCAGTAAGCTGAAATCATGCCACTACACTGCACTCCAGCCTGGACGACAGAGCAAGACTCCGTCTCAAAAACAAAGTCAGGATCCTGGTGAGGATCTGTGACCCAAGAACAGATAAAACTACCTACAGAATTGTTCCCCAAACAATTGTAATATGGTTCTCTTTAGCAGCCTAAACTCCTAAACAAGCAAAATGTTAGAAATCTGGAGACTGAAAGCCGGTTATCCAAACCTAAATTACCAAGAGTTTCACATAACACTGGATCAACCTGTGAACTCCAGTACCTTAGGACCAGAACAGAATGTTGTCCAAAAAGCAAGAAAAAAAGACATACATATTTGCCAAAGAAGACACAGTAATAAACCAATTCCCAGCATTTCTGCCCTGTTCTCTAAGGACAACAGAAAGCAATAATGTCTACCCCAGACAGGAGAAATCACTGGGCAAGAAGAGCCCAAAGATATATCTGTTTCCTCTGAAAGGAAGCATCCAACACTATGTGGCCTTTAATCCTCTACCACGTGGCTGACCTCGCACTCTTCTTAAAGTCAAAGTACACAGCAGTTGAGAGTAAACAGCTGGGCCCAAACACACTCATGCCCAGCAAGCACGTTGTGACCTCAAGGAAAACATGAGGCAAAATAAAAACACCAAGCACACACCAAATGGGCTTTTAAATGACTGATATCATACCAACCACCAAGCTCCCCTGGTGCTAGATCTTAAGGGGAAAGAAGGGTTCCTTTAAACAGAGATGCCTATAAACAAGCAAGCTGAAAACGAACAAGTTTAAGAGAGAAAAGCATACAAAAATCTTGGCTGCTGGTGATGAGCCATGGAAAATCATGAATGTGCCAGTGCCAAGGGAGGAGGAAGTCTAATATCTAACTTTGCAGACTTGGGAACATAAAAGCAACAAAGCCATAAGGAAGCCCAAATGCAAAAGAGAAAAAAAAAAAAAGGCACATGGCACATTTCCTCTTCATATGGGTAGCAATTCGAGCAGTGCTTTGGGCCTGCAGAGCACTTAGCTCAGTACCCAAAGCCCCTTAGTATTTAATATCAACATAACTTCCTGAAGGGTGACAAAAATCTGTCCTGGATTACTGGGTGATTTCTAATATGTACCATAACCAACACTAAGTCAACATTTCAGGGATCAAATTTCCTACTCTGCAGCATGTTGGAATGCATTCTTGGCATTAGACTTCGTCCCATTCCAGTCCACCCTCAGAAAATGCAGAAGCCACTGGGAAATAAAGACTCAACCTGTCCCAAGATAATATTCCAGCTATGCACAAGTGACTAACAAAAACAAATAGAAGTTCATTCAGATGTCCCTTCACATTCAGTAAAAAACTAATTTCATCCATTTAAATGCAGAGGAGGGGCAATTTCAGGAACAACACTCAAGGCTGTTAAGTCAATATTCACCAGAACTTGGATTCCTATAAAACCTGGGATTGATCAAAGAGTTCATCTCAAGCCCCTAAATACCTGTAATCCATAGCAGGTTAACTATGGTGCCCAATTCTGAGTAACTGAAAACCCACTTTCGCAAAATGCAAAAATGGCAAGGCAAAAAAGGTGGAAGCAATACTTCTAAACTATAATGTTTATCCAAGACTCCAGTACTTTCAGCAGGTCATGGACAATTATTTTAAAAAAAAAAGAAAAGAAAAAAGAAAAGGGCCTATCACGGTAGCTCATGCCTGTAATCCCAGCACTTTGGAAGACCAAGGTGGGTGGATCACCTGAGGTTGGGAGTTCAAGACCAGCCTGGCCAACATGATGAAACTCCATCTCTACTAAAAATACAAAACTTAACCTGGCATGATGGCGGGATCCTGTAATCCCAGCTACTTGGGAGGCTGAGGCATGAGACTCGCTTGAACCTGGGAAGCAGAGGTTGCAGTGAGCCGAGATTACACCACTGTATTCCAGTCTGGGTGACAGACTGAGACTCCATCTCAAAAAGAAAAAAAAAAGGGCTGCAGTACTTCTGTACTGGAGCAGTGTAACCAGTGTAACCAATCCTTCTCCAGGTAAAAGCATTATAATGGCCTGGCACTGGACACACCATGCATCTTCAGCTGTTAAGCATTCACTGATGATCCTTGACCAGGGAAGTGCCAAGGCCCAACCATACATGGACCAGCAGGTAAAGAAACCAAAATCACTATATTCCAGAGGCTCCACAAGGATTAAGCATTGGTGAGCAGCATTTGTTAGCTGCTTGGCCATAGAAATCCAGTAAAAAACAATTTTTTTTTTGAGACAAGGTCTTGGCTCCACTGCCCAGGCTGGAGTGCACTGGCGTAATCACGGCTTACTACAGCCTCAACCTCCTGGGCTCAAGCGATTCTCCTGCTTCAGCTTTCTGAGTAAGCTGGGACTACAGGTGCATACCACCACATCCAGCAATTTTTGTGTCTTGTAGAGATGGGGTCTCCCTATGTTAATAGCCCAGGCTGGTCCTGGGCTTGGGCAATCCTTTCCCCTTGGCCTCCCAAAGTGCTGGGATTATTCGTGTGAGCTATCGCACTTGGCCAAAAACAGTATTAAAGGCCATTTCTATGAATAAATGGGCAGACTGCATATATGCACACTTACCTAACCCATCAACCTCAATATACAGTCTAACACAAGCAACTTGGCTTGAACACAACTCCCAGCTCTTCAGAAATAGCAGCCTAAGAGTCCCAACAGGTACTTCATGGCTCTTGATTTAAGAAAGGTCAAGTAACTCTGCCAAGACAGAAAAGGTCCGGACTCACCAACAAAGTTGAACCACCATTACTACAGAGCTGTCCAGGGCACACAACTCTGAAGGTGACGTGACCTTCCAAATCCAAATTTACTAGAAAAGTGCCCCTAAACTAGCCAAGAACATAGCAGTCTGTACCAAAGACTTGACCTAACCACAGGAACCACTAAGACCCTGGAACCACTCTTTCAGGGAGTTTTATGATTAGAGTCCAAATTCTCAAAGTCACTGGAACACTGAGACAACTACTGGTCTGGAGATGGATGTGCAATGTGGATTCTATCAAGTCCATGGAACTTAAGAATAGCATTATGAAAAGGCAAATTAGTACTTTAACTTTCTTGAGTATTTAGCTTCACAAAAAAAGCCTCTGAAAAGCTGTCCCAGGTTAATTAACCCTGCCAAACTGATTGAACCTTTTCCTCTAATGCCTTCAGCTCACATATTTAGTGTGGTCTATATCCATTTATAAAACCTTACTTTGCAAGTTTTCCAGATATGTGCACATAAGTATGCTTTTCTAAGAAAACTAAATGCCTCTGATGGAGATATTGTTTGTACCTTTTAAATCTCTTCCTAGTACCTAGCTGGTATAATCACACAGGGCTATTTCCCACCCCCAATGGAATTTCCAGATCTCTCTGACTTAGAAACAATGCTCTCAGCAGTAAGTTTGAAGTTCCTAATACCCTCACCACCAACATACTGGGAAAGGACCATGCAATATTAAGCAACCTATGTCTGTCAATCCAAGTTTTTGTGTTTTGTATTAAAACAAGCTGGTAGCCTTTGGTAGTAAGTTAGCTGAACCTAAAAATCATGGTCAGGACCATAATTACATTCATATTCCCTGCTACTATATAAACAGCTAAGTCAAAAGGGCACTTCCAGGACTCTGGTCTAAAAAATATTTCTTACAAAGAAAACTGGTGTCAGAGTCAATGAATCTAGTTAAAAAAGACATTCTGAGAAGGCAAATCTGGTCATCTCACAAGGCTACCAAAGAAGAGGACCAGGCAGACAGCTAAAATATTCATTGATTCTTCTTCTTCCTCCATAAAAACAATGTGTCACTGAAGGAACCCATATATGTTTTTAATCCTAAAATGGCAATTTCAAAAACAAAGACAGTGTCTACTCACACAATCCTTCAAGTAAGATGTAGTGAGTCCCCAAACATTTGGACTTTGTACTGCCCCAGGAACAGGGGGTAAAGGCATGTTAATTTTATCATAAGTGATGCACAGAAGTCCAGTAAAAACTGTATAAATAAACCCAGGCCCTTGGGTAGCGGACTTATAATCCCAAGTACAACAGCGAAACTGAGGATAAAGACGACACTCAATCTGCAGTATCTTTTTTCTCCTTTCTAATATTCCAGAAATGCAAACCAAGCCAAAAACAATCTCACAAAGCTACCCTTTAAACCTCAAAGTCTCATAAGCCAAGTGTTTGGGGTAATACTTACCTTACTACTGACACTTAGGATCTTCTTTCCAAACTTCTATTTTCACTATGAAACTGCAATTGACTTTAACAGGGTATCACATGCCCTGAACTTAGCATGGAGGCAGGGCCACAGAGGTTTCACTGCCAGGGCAGCATCTTTCCATGCCAATTTTTTTTTTTAGATCACTTCTTATCTCCACACTTACTGCCCCCCAGCACTACCCTTTTCCTATCCCCAAGTCTTTTTCCCCAATGTTATTTTACTCCACCACATGAGGAGGCTAGCATTATCTTTGCTTGAAAACTGTTTACTAATTTGCCTGTCAAACATTCTATAGAACCGTTTACATCTTACTACAGAAACCTCCTGGGTACATATTGACAGCTCAGCAAGTATTTACACAAAGCTCTGAAACATTCGGTTCCTTCAGAGACGAAGAAGATGCTGTGTCAAGCAGAGAATTATCAAACACCGTTTCCTCTACTTTTTTCTCTCCTTTATAAAGGAAAGCTCCCTTCCTCTAATATACCTAAATGACACTTCTAAACTGCTAAGCCAGGAAGAGAAAGAATGGAAATTCAGGTGTATTGGAGAAGAGAAAGAATAGCATTTCCAGGACCACGTGCAAAGCACACCATGTAGTTTTTTAAACCATAGCTATGAGAAACAACGAATGCACCTATGAAATTGACCCTGAAACAGCTTTTTCTCTTCCAGTCTCAGGAACTTTTGCTTCTCTCTCAGCAAAATTTACAGGACAAGTCCAAGCACTCAGATTACAACCAACTGCCCAAACCAGACCTAGACCTGCCCAAACACCAGGAATCTGGAGAGCTTAATGTTCCTCTCTCTCCCTACTCCTTCCCAAAAGCAGCAGAATATTAACACTGAACTTATGAATATCCATTCCTCACCCCAACCCCAAGTGCCAAAGCCTGCTGGGGATCCTGAAGCAACTATTTTTCAAGTCTTGCTTTAATGAAATCTAGCTAACTTTCCAATGACTATTTAGTGTTTTAAAACCACCAGCCAGGTGGAATGACTAATGACAAACAGATTAACAGTTTCAAGGCAAGAGTCTGGTAGAGCTTTTTCTGTAAAGGCCCACAGACCACAATGGCACCCAACTATTCAGAGCTTGTTCCTGTGAATCTCAGGAGAAAATAGCTTTGAGTTCCTTCAGCCCTGGGGAAGAAAGATGGTCTCAAGACCCCTGATTTATGTATAGAAAGCTGCCCTCACAAACAAGCCAGCTATGGAAGCACAGATGTGTAGCATCTTAGAGTGAGGTCATGCAGACCAACTTCATTTTATTGATGAGGGAGAAAATGAAAAACAGAGAAAGCAAATGACCTGCCCAGGGTCACACAGCTTAATCTGGAGCTGTATGTGGAACCTAGGCCTCCTCCTTCCTCCTCCTGTTGTGAGTCCTGTGCTCTTTACCACTAATGCAACACACAATTCAAGTGTGCACGAGTAATAACAACTTAAGTGTGCATCAGTAATAATAATGACCAATCTAAACAACAAAAAACTCAAGAGATAAAAGTCACAGGAATCAGGACTCCATTCGAGCCCCAGGCATTACAGCTCACTGGCAGAAAAGAACGACTCGGTGCCTATATATATATATATATATATATTTGAATACCACATTTTTACCGTATTTACAAGCTTCAGTTGCTTCTAGAATTTTGAGAGTTGAAGCCAATCAATAAAACCTTTTGAGGGGTGGGAAGAGGAAAGGGCCCTGCCCATTACTTTGTTAGCCTATTCCCACATTTTTAAAAAGTTCACTAACCTCTTTGCAAAGGGCCTACTGTAGACATTACACCCTACAGGAGTCAATCCAACATATTAATGTTTAATGCAATCCAAGACATCCTGTTTCAGCAGGTGCTGCTTGTCATGGTTACCCATGTCACACACAAAGCAAGAAACCTAAAAAGTCCTCACAGGGCCCAATACACAAGAAGCCAAACTCAGTCCTGGCTGCTTTCTCTGTTCTCACACCACCATCTCAATCCTCATCACCCCAGTTCTCTCATGAACAGTAGAGAAACATGAAACCCCCACAACTAAAGTGCCATCTCAGTGTGGTTTTCCTGGTCCCTCCTACTTGAGAGAGCTCCAAGAGTCCTGTATTTCAGCCAGCCTAGAATTTCTGCCAGTAGGCATTCCCATAATAAATCTAGGATTCCTGTATCTGTTTCCCAGGAGTCAGAAATATCATTTGATATTTCCATAGTAGAAACTAACAACCAAACTTCTACAATCAAATCCAACTGGTTCCTGGACTATTTATTGTATTTTATTTTTTACCTTGGTAAACTGGTACTACTCTCAAAGTATTATTGCTAAACAGCGTTCCAATAAAAGGCCTTAAATCAACTTCGTGTGTGTAAGTAACCTAAAACTATGTCATCCGTACCAGGATTCAACACTTGACATACGCTACTTATGAAAAGGAATGAAGTAGAAGTTTGTCTGCTAGGACCTTCCCAGCTCCTGTGAAAAAGACATAGTCACAATACACACACCTAATCTTTATTTCGTAACAGCAGAGTCAAATGAAAACATTATCACCTTAGCTATGTTAATTAAGTCGCTGCAAAATATTCTTAATCTAAGACTGGGCCAGGGAAAGATGGGGGCAGAGCAAGACTTTTTAATTTCAGAATGTTCAAGACTAAAGCATCGTGGTCTGAAAAAACATTCATCCTCAAGTGGCAAAAAGGAATTCAGAACAAAGTCTGAACCTACAACCCTCACCTAGACTACTACCACACACCTGAAGCAGTCCACAAAACTGGAAGCTGCACTGTCTCTCAAACAAGTGAATGCTCACCAGCCCATTCCCTGGGCCTCTGGGGAGTAGGCCACTCAGCTGAAATTAATTAGGAATCTATGTTGTGTGTGTGTGGGTCTAGTGATAATAAAAGAGATCAGAAAATTCATCCAAAGGCAGCAGACAGGCTTCCAAACAGGGACTGCATCCATTCTCCTATCATCCACACAGAAAAAGTGTTCCATAATTTAATGACTGAAAAACAGAAATCATTATTACCAAAAGAGTTGGCTTTTTCTTTAAAAAGTTTGACTAAATATTTCCAAACCAGCAGAGTTCAAATCAATTTTGCTTTTAAATGAACCCTGACTTACTACCCCAAATGACTTATTGTAATAGTTTTCAAGAAAGGTAAACTTTTCAGCCAAAACCAAACAAAACAAGGGGAATGAGGGGAAAGAGGTTCAGACTATAGGATGACCCAGAGACAAGAGGATGCTGTCTTTTAAGACAAAACTTTTCCTCCAGACACTAGAAAAACAATGTAACATTTCCCTATTTCTTGCCCAGATGCACAACATCATGGAAGATGTAGAATCAAGGCACAGAGCTCCAAGCCCACCATCTAACACAGCTAATTTCAAAATGCCCAGCTCAAAGGACAAGTAGAAAAGTAGCTCTAGGATGGGCTGGGAATACAGCTAATAAGTGAACAAAATCTCCTAGCACAAAAGCGCAAGGGGTTTGGGAGGCGATGGATGGAGCTTCCCCGTCTTTGAAAACATGTATGACTCCACAGAATACTCAATATCCCTGACCAAAAGCAGTGCTGACAGAGCATGATGAAAATGGAAGAAAAGCAATAAAATAAAACAAGATAGAATAGTATAAAAAGATACTTCGAAGTTGTAATGTCTAAGCTAATCTGAAGTGTCATTCTAGGTCATATCTTCATGTCTTGGAAGACAAGAAAAAAAGTGGTACATTAAAATGCAAAGGAATAAACTGGCCAGTCTCTATTTCAAAGCTCTAAAATGACTGATGACAAAACAGAAAACTAGACTTTTTGTTATTCCAGGAAAAAACAATTTCACCAAACCAAGCCTTTAGGAGAAAGTCCCTCAAGATCATGAAAGACACCAACTTCCGTTTAAATTAAGCTGCTATTCCAAAGTTCAATTAACAAAAGAAAGTGTTAACAAGATTCAACATGTAAACAAAGAATGAGGCCAGCCTTCCATAACACAGAACGCTGGAACCTAATATAAAATTCCTCAGAAAGCTCCCAGTTCTTAAAAAAAAAAACAAAAAAACAAAAATTGTTTTCTCCCCCACCCATAAAGATCCCACATTTGCCACTCAATAAAAACCCCAGTAAAATCATTTCAATTCTGCAAAGCAACCAGTGTCAAAATTACTCAAGACAAATGCATCTTCAGAGCCATCAAAGAAGTCATTTATACCATCAGGAAAGTCACAAAACCAAAACAAACAGCAAACCCATTGTAGAGAAAAAACTCAGCTACTGTTCTGACAACACAGAATTCATTTCAGGCTGCATAAAACATAACAAGCAAAATAAATCCAAGGTACAAGCAAAATGCCATTGCCCCCTCTTTTGTTTCGGGCACAATGTAACAAGGGCAGGCTGTCTGAGGCTTTGCTCCTGCTGATACAGTATTGCTACTTAAACCTCCCTCCTCAAGGTCACAGCCAATTTCAGCTCTGGAATAAAAGGCAGATAGTGGCAGCGATGGTTTGGGTTATCACTGGCAGAAAAGCAGAGTGTAAAAGTTTATGAGCTCATCAGGATTGTTGTACCATTACATCAGAGGCAATTATAAATGGCCAAGAGCAGGAGATGGGGAGCCAATCAGATCACAGATAGGATGTCAACCTAAGACCAACTGTCTCCTGGCTTTGACAGAAGGATTTTACCTCCATAATTCAAATCCCAAACCAAAGCAATCTGCACTTACTACTCCAATCACTCAGCTGTTTACCAGCACTTCCAGAGAGAAGCCCAGGCCACTGGGCCGGCGGAGCCTAAGACAGGAGATGGCAAGGGCTGCCCTAGGTGAACCGCAGCCGGCCTCTAGCAGCTCCCAAGCAGTCCCCTGCCCTCCCTCGAGGTCCCCCCGAGCTCTAGGGGCCCTCTTTGAAAGCACAGATGGGGGGCGGCCCAGAGGAAGGCTGGGGGACGGAGAGGAGCCGCAGGTGAGCAAAGAAACGTTCATTCAACTCCTGGGTTCCTACCACTGCCTACACTCCTAACCTGAGCCCCCAGCACCCCCTCACTCCCGGCCAGGCCCTTCCCCACACACTCTGCCCCGCACCCCCATCAAGACCCCTGGAGTTCGAAGGGACCAGGGGAGAGGAACAAGAGAAGCAGACACCTCTGGGAAAGCCCGACACAAAGGCTGGAGGAGGAAAGGAGAGGAAGGCAGACAGGCAGCCATTTTAAGAGAGAAGAGCCAGACAATGGCAGCTCCCCAGCAGTGGGGGCCCGAGACTGAGGGGAGCCCAAGGCTGTGGCCCGCTCACCGCAGCCGCCACCCACCCCCAGGACCACGCTCGCCCCAGCCCCCTCCCCACTCAGCTGTGTACCTGAGGGGTCCGGGCAAGCGGCTGCCCCCCGCCGCCGCTGCTCCCGGGGCTCATGGGCGCGTGGTGGCTCCTTTGTTGGGCCCCTCCCGAGGCGGCCGCCGCCGCCGCCGCCGCTGCCGCCGCCGCAGCCCCCCAGCACTGCGAGGCCATGTCCGCCGGGCCCTTGCCGGCGCCCCCGTCCTGGGGCCCGCCGCCGTAGTCGCCCCCGGGGTAGCCCTGGTAGCCCCGGGCCGAGCTGGGCGACGTGAGCAGTTGGTTGAGGGTGGGGGTGGCGGTGGGCTGGGGAGTTCCCCCGCCGGCCGCGGAGGGGCCGCCTCCCCCCATGGCCCCGAAGCGCTGCTGAGCGAAGGACGAAGACGACGAAGAGGCGGAGGCGCTGGAGGAGGGAGGCGGCTTGGAGCCGGGAGCCGCCGCCGCGCCGGAGCCCGGAGTGCCACCTCTCGGGGAGCTCAGCGCGTAGGCCGGGGCGGGCGGGGGGTAGGCGCTGCGGTTGGGGTAGTAGGAGTTGTACTGGTGGTTGGGGAAGCCGTGGTCGTGAGAGTTCTGCTGGGGCCCCGCGTAGGGCTCCAGGCCCCCGCCGCCGCCGCTCTGCAGCGCTGCCAGGCCAGGGCTTTGTTGTCCGCCATGTTGTTGGTGGAAGACGGCGGCCGCGGCGGCGGCGACGGCAGACGGGCTCCGGCCGTAGGGTTGCCCGAAGCCGTAGGCTGGGGGCGGCAAGGCGGCCGCGGCAGAGTGAGGAGGCGCCCCCACCCCATCGCTGCTGCCGCCACCGCCGCCGCCGGGCGGCTCCGTGAGGTTATTGTTCAGGGCGGGCCTAGGGCCCGCGTTCCCGTTCGAGTTCTTCAGGTCCGGCTCCGCGCCGGGCCCGCCGCCGCCGCCAGCTCCGCCGCCGCCGCCACCCCCATTGCTCTCGGCCCCGTCTTGCAGCTCCTTTCCCAGCGGCTGCGGCGGCCCCACGGCAGGGCCCTCGCTTTCCTGCCCGGCGGCTGCCTTCATTTCCCCGCGCTCGGCCGCTGCCGCCGCCGCCGCCTCGCCCCCCGCCTCCTCCCGCTGCTGCTGCTCGGCTTTCTTCAGCTCCGAGGGCGGCGGCGGCGGCGGGTTGCCCAGGCTGCTGGCGGCGGCGGGGGCGACCTGCGCGGCCATGATCCCCGCTGTCTCGTCCGCGGAGAGACCCGGCCCTGTCTTCGTCTTCTCCCCCCCTCCCACCCCGCCCCGGGGCCGAGTCCCCCGGGCTGCCCTCCCCACCCGCCCGGGCGGGCCTCGCGGGGCTCCGCTGCTGCGCTGCGCTCGCTCCTCTCCCCCCCGCCCCGCCGGCTCAGGCTCCGGGCTGGCGGCGGCGGAGGAGGAGGAGGCGGCGGCGGCCGAGGCGCCGGCGGCTCAGCTGCTCCCGGCTCTGTAGGCTCGGGACCCGGCTCTCCCGGCTCATTCCCCCCAAGCCCTTGCCTGGGAATGAGGGGGGCGGTGGAGGCTCCGCTCCCCAGGGCCTGGCCCCGCTGTGACTCTCCGCTTTCTGCTGCCGGAGAAAGGAGGAGGGAGGGAGGGAGGGAGGCGAGGGGGAGGGGGCGGGGAGGGAGGGAGGGAGGGAGCGGGGGGAGGGGGACCCGGGACGGGCGGGCTGGAGGGCGCGCGGCAGCAGCCCGGGCGCCGGGAGCCAGAGTCAGAGCGCGGGCCGGGCCGGGCGCCCTGCCTCCCCTCGCCAGCCGCGTCTTGGGTCGAGGCTGCGGCGCGGCAGCGGGCGGGCGAGAAAGCGGTCGGCCGGACTGAGCGGCTAGAGCGCCCCACTCTCCTCCGAGTCCCCCTCACTCCGACACGAGGCTCAGCACTGCCATTTTACCCAGCGCCGTCGCGGCCGCCTGGCAAACCCGGAGTGGAGAGCGGAGCGGGCGCAGGCCGTGGAACGGACTCGCTCCCTACCCCTCACAAAGGAGGAGGGGAGAGAACAAGCCGCGGCGGCGGCAGGCCCTTAGCCGCTTTCGCTAGGCAGCGCCGCCGCCGAAGGCTTCGGAGAAAACCCGGCCCGGAGCCCGCGCATCTCTGGAGCCTGCGCCGCCTCCCTCCCGGCGTCCCTATCCAGGTCTGTCCCCTCCCGGCCGTACCGAGGGGAGCGGGCAGCGTGAACTTTACCCGCGGCTGCAAAATTGGCCAGAGCCCGAGACCGCGGCCGCCTCGGCCCAGCCCTGACCCCCTGGCAGCGGGCCCGGTCCGTTGGCTGCTGTTTAGCACCTCTACAGCACTTTTCGTCTTCAAAGCCTTCTACAGACCCCGCTAAAGACCCAGCCTTTTTACCCTCTTTGCGAGCCCAAAGGAATGACTGGTCATTGTTCAGACGATTCGTTTCCCACTCGCCTGCCCTCATTAGCCGGTCCTCACAAGGCTCTGGGGGCATGAGGTCCGGATTATCCCCATTTTACAGAATTGAAAGAGGGGAGGGAACTGCCTGTCACTTAAAGTCAGAGGACAGAGGAGGGTGACTTTAAAAAGAAGTGGAGTCACCAAAGCTGCCTTCGGTCTACTTGCCTTAAAAAAAAAAAAAAAAAGTCAAGTTGTGAGCACATTCAACAATGGAATCAGAATATCAAAATGGATTTGAAGTCAAAACTGATCATCTCACCACTGACTTAAAATGGAGGCCACTGAAGTTGCTTTAGGAGCATAGAACAGTTACCCAGCAGGAGAACCTAAACCCCGTTTTCACTCCCTCTCAGGAAAACTTAGCCCACGATGACCAGTATCCTCAGTCTCCAAAGACAGTACCTTCTAAGACTGAAAACCCACAGAAGAGGCTCCAGGGACTGCAGGAACCTGAGTGTTCAAACCATTACAGAAGAGAGATGCAGAAAATGGAAACCATTTTCTCCTTGAAGAAAAGGCACAGTCCAACAAGTCACTTAGAAAATGGATGCTTCTCAGATTTGTTTTCTATCCTGTAGCGTAAAAATTGTTTAAAGTTTACCATTAACATTCTAAGAGACCCAGATTGAGCTGGATCTGAAAAGATCAAGACATACACAGAAAACTCCAGTGTTGTCCTGATCTACAGGCCCCACCAAATCCCAGCAGCAGCCTTTTCTTCCTCAGGCTGACTTGGAATGTTCTGACATGACAGGCTACGAAAGCCAGAGGGGATTCCAGCTCCTCACCAGACCCAAGGCTGCCTTGGGAAAGGCCCAGGCCAGTGTTCCTAGACACCAGGATCTTTTCCCCCTCAGATTTTGTAAAGGGAGACTTCATGGCCACAGGACCATTAGCTTAGATTATGCAGGACCCTGGAGTGCTGGCCATATCCCTGGTCACTATGAATAATTCCAAAGCCTGAACTCACTTCTCCCACCAAGAAAACTTAGTGAATCCTACACTGAAACGGCAAAACCTTCCTGTTAATCTAACAGTGGTGGAAAAAAAAAAAAATCCCACAGCTTTATTCTTCTCCCCTCCCCCGGCCTCAAGCCAAGAACCAAAGCAGCCTACCAAGAAGATCCAACTGACTGGTATGGGCCAGTGCCCTCTTTTCACTCATAGTCCTCAGGGGCAACAACTCTCCCCGGTGCATTAGGTCCTAGAAACCAAATTATAGGCTGCCTCATAAATAGAGCTTGGCTATTTAATCAACTGCCTCTGAGCTGGCAAACAGTCCTGAGTCCTGCACACAAATGAGGATTTTTTTTACATGCAATTACCCTGCCATTTTCCTCAGAGCTGGGGTGTAATGGGAAACCTGGAGCCCAGTGAAAATCTGGAAGCTAAAATGGATTTCTCTCCAAAGAAAGCCCTCATCCCCTTTCTTCAATGGCTGTGAAATATGGAAAGCGCCAAAAATCTCCTTCCCTACACGTGGGCACGCTGTTTTGAAAACAGTCACCATTTTTCTCTAGCAATAAGGTAAAGTGCACAAAAATCTATCCACCTGGGTTGGAGGAGATAATGCGGCATCTCTTTTTGTTTTTTAATTCACTAGGGTTCTCTTCCACTTTTACCTTTAGAGCCCCACACCACAATCCCAGGGACTGTTGAGCTGAGGGAACTTTTTTAGAAACTGGCCCATCAGCTTTCCCTAGGGGCAGTGGCAGCGGGAAAGCGGGGGAAGGGAGGAGCTGGGCACGTGGCTGGCCCAAGCAGCAAGACCCCGGCTGGGGGCTGTGGGTCCTCCCTTCGGCGGAGTTTTCTCCCCCAAGGTCCCTGCCTTTTAACCCCACACCCAGGCAGCTCAGGAATCCCGGCGCAGATTGGAGAACTAGGACTAGGACAGCGCTACCCTCGCGAAAGCGCCTCGGCCAACAGCCTGATGGCAAATATGGACTGAATCGTTGACATGGAAACCGGACTAAAGTCTCGCTAGCTCTCCCTCACAGGAGAGTTCTTATCGCCGTCCGCGACCGCACGGCACTTAACAAACATGGACTGGATCTGCGGCCTGGAGTATCAGGCGGAGTTTCTGGGCGCATTAACTCCAGCGACAGAGCAGCCAAGGAAGGGGGCAGGGCTGCCAGGACAAACTGGCTGAAAATGGCAGAGGATGTGCTCCCATTTTATCCGGCTGCACAGTGTGCATGGATTGGGCCCGAGGATAAGGGAACAACCTATTAAAATCCAGAGAGTCAACTGCAAAATGTGGAACCGAGGCCTGGAGGGTTTGCTAGGAGAGGGAAACGTGTGCAGGGAAGACAGCCCTTCCTCTCTTGCAATTTGCTTCCCCTAAATGTCTGAAAAACTCAACAAACAAACAGAAGATCGGGCTCGGCTCCTTCTTCCACCCAATCCTTGTGGGAGAAGTCGTTTTAAGCCCAGGGACCCTAGTGAGGGTTTGCTTAGGTTCCTAACTAAGGCGTGGAGAATCGTTGGAGCGCCAGGTTGTTGCCCCCACACGTTCCCGCCGCGGCACAGCAGCAGACACCCAGCAGAGCTCTCTCGAGTGCGAACTAGAGCTGCGAGTTTGAGCAAAAGGGCAACTATGTCAGTTGACGGAAGCCAGAAGCAGAGTTCAAAGCCTGGCGTGGATTTCCGTCTGGAGCTGTCTGTTTCTTAAAGTTTGTAACTCCGTGTTAAGAAACAGCCCCAGCGGAGGCTTTGGGATCGGTGTGAAAGTCTAGCACTACCATCTGACAGCGAGTTGCAAAACTTTGGGCTGCATATTAAGCGAGGAAAGTGGATTGAAGCGAGAGTCAAGGCAATTCATTATGTTACCGGCTCCCAGACGGGAGCTGTAAAATACGAACTGGATCCACACACGGAGAAAAATGGAATGAACTTGGAATGGCATTCAACAGCTCTTCGCGGTAAAACTGTGCCTGCCGAGGACCTAGAATCCCAAAGGAGCAAACCAGGAGGCCTCAAACTTGGTGGGCACACAGTAAATGCTTTTCTAGATCTTTTCTTCATTCATCTCAAACTCTTAAGCAATTTGGGGTCATTTATATTTCAGAATAATAAGGAACACATTTTGAGAAATGTTAATTTCTGAGTAAGACTTTTTTTCCCCAAAGTAGCTGTGAAAAAAAGAGCCTCAGGCGTAAGTCAACCAGCTTATTTTGTCCCAAAATAAAATAAAAATTACCCTCACCCCCACTTTCCCCAAAACTAAAACAAAAAATAAAATAAGTAAAAGTCCAGGCTGGTCTGGCTTGTGGCAGGTTTCAAACAAAAATAACACCCAGGGCCAGTCTAATATAAGGAAAAAGGTACCAAGGCGTTCATATTCTCCTAAGTACAGCCTCACTCACCAGTCTTACTGGTGAGCTTGCTGACCAGTGAGCTTATTTTTGTGGAAAAGACTGAGTAAAGCTACTACTACTAATATTTTTTTAAAAAACAAAAAACAAAAAAACAGGACTGGGGTTTTATAAAACCACTGGGCAGATCGGAATTTGGATTTCTTATTTCTGCTGAACTCATTGAAGATTTGTATTCACCAACTAATACAAAAAATACTGTATGAAAAACCCACTTAAAGAAGCTTGAGCCAGGCTCAGTGGCTCAGGCCTGTAATCTCAGCACTTTGGGAGGCTGAGGTGGGTGGATCATGAGGTCAGGAGATCGAGACCATCCTGGCTAACACGGTGAAACCCTGTCTCTACTAAAAATACAAAAACTTAGCCGGGCGTGGTGGCACCCGCCTGTAATCCCAGCTACTCGGGAGGCTGAGGCAGGAGAATTGATTGAACCAAGGAGGTGGAGGTTGCAGTGAGACGAGATGGTGCCGCTGCACTCCAGTTTGGGCAACAGAGCGAGACTCCGTCTCAAAAAACAAAAACAAAAGCTTGATAGCCACTTCATAGTCAATCAAAAGAGAAACTTAACAATTTTGTACTTGGTACTTATTATACTAAGCTGTTTTTAGATCTGGAAGGCTAAGCACCAACAATATTACCAAGGAAGGGTAAGGTCACCAGTCTTAGCACAGAAGGCTATTGCCCAGGAACAGAAAAAATCTGTTATCTTGGACTTCCCATGTTAAACCAATGTAGGCTGCTTTTGTTTTGTTTTGTTCTTTAAAACCATCCTAGGTAAATTTCACACATATAAAATGATTATAAGGGAAGTTTTTGAGAGTTGACAAGAAAATCAGAAGGAAAAATCAAACACTGTATTCTAGGTGGAGATTTCTTTCAGCCCTTGCCTCCATAAAGCTTTCTTACACTGCCATTTTACTGAGTTAGGAAAAAAGAGTCAGTGGGGAAGTTTCTCACAGCAACTCTGGAATGGATCTGGAATGGAGTCTTTTGTTCCAACACAAGTTCTGTAGAAGAGTTGGAAAGAGAAGCAAAAACAGTGTAAGCACAGACAAAATGGAGGGAGGCAGGCATGCAGTCCTATGAAATAGGATAGGTGGCTAAAAAAGCAAACATGCTGTCTGTTCTCTGCAAAGCAACCACCTCAAGAGAATCCTCCAGCATGATGATACTGGGGTTTTTTTTGTATAAGAATCAGAGAAAATCCAAAGAAATCTATTAGGTATAAGACAGGAATTGAGTGGCCCCTAATGAAAAACATTCTGACCAGCTTTAATAGGGTTTAAACCCATCTATCCCTACAGAAAATGCCTATTCCCAAAGATAAAATGAACCAAACAAAAAAGTCAGGCGTGGGAGCGAATACTATAGTAGCAGTGTGGCACTCCACTCCAGTGAAATGCAGAACTTACCGATGACACCAAGGGAAAGCTGCCAGGAAAAATCAGACTGAGTTTTGGCACTTTTCCACATTATCACTTTCTTCCCTGAAATTTAACAATATTGAAACTGGATTCAGAAGTCACCAGAGGGGTTGGGGGTAGGGACCAGCATGTTGGTTCTTATTGGCCTACCCTTCCAAAGAGACTACTAGAGACCTATATAGAAGTGTGTTGTTGCTCTTCTAGTCTTGCTGTGGGAGGGACAGAACAGGAGACAATGGACGAAAAAAATCCAGCACACTTCATCAAGCCTATTCAACAAGCCATTTTAAAAACAGTATGGGAGGCCAAGGCTGGCAGATCATTTGAGGTCAGGAGTTCAAAACCAGCCTGGCCAACATAGTGAAACACCGTCTCTACTAAAAGCACAAAAATTAGCTGCGCATAGTGGCAGGCACCTATAATCCGGGCTACTCAGGAGGCTGAGGCAGGAGAAAATCGCTCGAACTCAGGAGGCAGAGGTTGCAGTGAGCCGGGATTGCGCCACTGCACTCCAGCCTGGGCGACAGAGTGAGACTCCTTTCAAAAAAAAAAAAAAAAACCCAGCATGGAAACACACACACACACCTCTACCACAATGTGTATTCATCAATATAACTCATCCACAAACTACACTCAAGAGCACACAGTGCTGTGCAACACTAGGCACTATTTTTGCCCCCAACACCAAAACCAGGATGGAGATTACACATTTTTACTAGTCCCTTTGGACTTTGCAACAAAGCCCAAGAGCTCATTGAAGTATTTTTCTTCTAATCACTCACAACTACTTAAAAATATGGATACTCTAATTAGCCAGGCGTGGTGGCGGCAGCCTGTAGTCCCAGCTACTCGGGAGGCTGAGGCAGGAGAATGGCATGAACCCGGGAGTTGGAGCTTGCAGTGAGCCGAGATAGCGCACTGCACTCGAGCCTGGGCGACGGAGCGGGACTCCGTCTCAAAATAAATACATAAATACATAAATAAATAAAATATGGATACTCTGTCGAACAAAAACCCGAGTTTGTGGCTAATGTGTTTGCCCCTTTAGCCCAGATAAAGTTGGAAGTCCAAAGTGTTTAGAAAAGAGGGATTGTAGTTGACTCCGCCACACCTACCTTCCAGTTCTTTATGAAGTAGTAGCTAGTGTTTCCAAGGTGGAATCACGGGAGAGTGGAGGTACCACACAGCCTTCAGAAAGAAAATATTCTCTAGGAAAAAACTTTAAGGTCAAGGGGGCTACAACCTGATTGGCTACTGAGGGTTTTTAGGAGTCCATCATTATTAGTACAATTTGTCACTGATTGTAGAAAGGGTAAACAGAAACCATTTTATAAGCTTAACCAAGTTCTGTAGACTAAGACCACGGTCTCTACCCTAAATACTCACCTTTCATGATAAAGCAACTTTAACCTATGCACTTGTTCATCCTGAGCAATCCTTGAGTTGCACATGCTCTTCTGACCCAATTTCCACCAAAATCGGTCTTCTCCTAAGGCTTAGAAATTTTTGTGAGCCTGTTATTCTTTCAACTAGAAATTAACAGTATGACGATTGCTAATAATAACCATTCCAAAGCCATATTTTAAAACTTCATTAAGTACCTTGTTCCTTGATCTAACTACCTCCTGGAATACTTATTAATGCTATAGAAATTACATTTAGTGCCAGGCACTGTGGCTTACACCTGTAATCTCAGCACTTTGGGAGGCCTAGGAGGGCGGATCACCTGAGGTCAGGAGTTTGAGACCAGCTCAGTTAACATGGTGAAGCCCTGTCTACTAAAATTAGAAAAATTATCCGGGCATGGTGGCAGCCACCTGTAATCCCAGCTACTTGGGAGGCTGAGGCAGGACAATTACTTGAACCCCGGAGGCTGAGGTTGCAGTGAGCTGAGATCATGCCACTGCACCCCAGTGCAAGATTCTGTCTCGGGGGGTGGGGGGAAATTACATTTAGCTACTACTTGGCAGTAGAATTTTATTTTATTTTATTTATTTTTTGAGATAGGGTCTCACTCTGTTGCCCAGGCTGGAGTTCAGTGGTGTGACCATGGCTTACTGCAGCCTTGACCTCCCCGGACTCAGGTGGTTTTCCTGCCTCAGCCTCCCTAATAGCTGAGACTACAGGCATGCGCCACCACACCCAGCTAATTTTTAAAAATGTTTTTGTAGAGATGGGGTTTCGCCATATTGCCCAGACTGGTCTGAATTCCTGGGCTCAAGTGATCCTCCCACCTTGGCCTCCCAAAGTACTGGGATTATAGGCATGAGCCACTGCACCCACCTGGCAGTAGAAATTTCTGAAATTCCACAATAAAATTCATAGGAGAGCCCTGCAATAGCCATAGTGCTAGGACTAAATACAGTATCAAATAGGAGCAGTCATGCTGTGCCATAACCGTTCACTGACATCACCTTTTGACTGCCTGTGAGTGATTAATATTCTCAGTGATCTGCTAATGTGAAGATTAATTTAGTAGGTTCTTCACCGTTGCACACCGTGCTATAGGACCAACCAAGTCTCCCCCTCACCTCCACCACACACATGCACACACATACACACAAACCTCTGGCATCATATTTTTGTATGTGATGCCAAAATATGAGAAATATTTAACAGGAAGAACTTGAGAAACATTTTCTTTCTTTCTTTTTTTTTTTTTTTTTTGAGATGGAGTTTCACTCTTGTTGCCCAGTTTGGAGTGCAATGGCCCAATCTCAGCTCACCACAACCTCCCGGGTTCAAGCGATTCGCCTGCTTCAGCCTCCCAAGTAGCTGGGATTACAGGTATGCGCCACCATGCCCAGCTAATTTTTATATTTTTAGTAGAGATGGGGTTTCTCCACGTTGGTCAGGCTGGTCTCAAACTCCCGACCTCAGGTGATCCACCCGCCTCGGCCTTCCAAAGTGCTGGGATTACAGGCATGAGCCATCATGCCCCGCCCAGGAGAAACATTTTCTAAACAATTAAAAGTATGTAGGAGACCTGGATAATAAGGGAGGTTTGTTTTCTATTTTGTTTAAGGTTTTTACTTCTGTATTTTTAACCCTAGAAAACACACTCTCTCTCTCTCTCTCTCTCTCTATATATATATATATATATATACACACACACACACACACACTTTTTTTTTTTAGGGATCAGAGATGCTGGCTAGGATTAAGGTTATACCAAACATATTCCACACTTTCCACACTGCCATTTTTCAAACTAAATGAAACAGCAAAAACATGGAGAAGGAATTTACAGGAGCAGAGTACTCCAAAGACAGATGAAAACTCTACAGAGGTGTTCTTGGAAGTGAGTGAGGGTAGGAGATAAGGAAAGGAAAGTTAAAGGCTTATGCCCTACTCAGTATTCAAAGCAAGGAGCCTATAGTTTGAGAGCTAGCTCTACTTTTGAAACAAATGTCTTGACGTTCATTCTAAGTCAGGTTTCCAAATGGCTGTATCCATTTATAAACTGTAATAACCAGGATTTCAAATAGACTCACAAAATCCAGTCATATGGACTATGTCTGCTTAGAAGCATCAGAGCAGAGGGTCCCCTCCAGTAGAATAGGCATCTCTTCACCGTGATATTTTGAAACCAGTTTGCCATTTTCCACTTTTTGGTTTGGGATGTCAATCCTTTCATTCAATTTGCTATAATGGGAGATCCTCTTATAATTACTCTGCTATGATATACAACATTGAGTATACACTACCATTGTATCTCCCATAAAGCTGATATCTACTTAAAAGGAAAAACATACCTCCAAAATCGTACAAGCCTGTTGGATTCAATATTTGTTTATAAGTTCCTAGCACTCAGATCAAGATCCCTCATTTTGTCCGGTACAGTGGCTACTCGGGAGGCTGAGGTGGGAGTATTGCTTGGGGCCTGGAATCCAAGGCTGCAGTTTGCTATAATTGTGCCTGTGAATAGCCACCACACTCCAGCCTGGGCAACACATGGAGATGTCATCTTTTTTTTCTTTCTTTTCTTTTTTTTGAGACGGAGTCTCGCTCTGTCGCCCAGGCTGGAGTGCAGTGGCCGAATCTCAGCTCACTGCAAGCTCAGCCTCCCAGGTTCACGCCATTCTCCTGCCTCAGCCTTCAGAGTAGCTGGGACGACAGGCGCCCGCCACCACGCCCGGCTAGTTTTTTGTATTTTTTAGTAGAGACGGGGTTTCACCGTGTTAGCCAGGATGGTCTCCATCTCCTGACCTCGTGATCCACCCGTCTCGGCCTCCCGAAGTGCTGGGATTACAGACTTGAGCCACCGCGCCCGGCCGAGATGTCATCTTTAAAAAAAAATAAAAACAGGCCAGGCCGGGTGGCTCATGCCTGTAATCCCAGCACGTTGGGAGGCTGAGGTGGGCTGATCACTGGATGTCAGGAGTTCAAGACTAGCCTGGCCGACTAAAAATACAAAAATTAGCTGGGCTTCATAGCAGGCACCTGTAATCCCAGCTACTTGGGAGGCTGAGGCATGAGAATCGCTTGAACCCGGGAGGTGGAGGTTGCAGTGAGGCGAGATCGCACCACTGCACTCTAGCCAGGGTGACACAGCAAGACTCGGTCTGAAAAAAAAACAAAACAACAAAAAAAACCCTCACTGTCCAAGAAAGTCCATGAACAAAGAGAAGAAAAACAAGGAAAAACTGAAGACATGGCAACTCCCATTTTATGGGACCTTAAAGTGAATTTGGTGAGTACAAGGAAAATAATGAATTTTTTTTTGTACTTTGAGGTCACGGGCATAATTACCAAAGGTATTAATATCAATATTATTACTACTCTGATACTCAGGTTTATACATTAGTCATTTTTTTCTTGTAGAGAATAAGATAATTAAGTAACTTATCCTCCTCTTCTGCTCTTCCCTTTCCTTCTCGCTCTTATCTTTTTTGTTTTTCTTTTCTCTTTTTTTTTTTTTTGAGACAGAGTTTTGCTCCGTCACCCAGGCTGGAGTGCAGTGGCGTGATCTCGGCTCACTGCAGCCTCCACCATGCCCAGCTAATTTTTGTATTTTTAGTTTCACCATGTTGGCCATCACCATGTTGGCCAGGCTGCTCTGAAACTCCTGACCTCGTGATCCTCCTGCCTTGGCCTCCCAAAGTGCTGGGATTACAGGCATAAGCCACTGCGCTGGGACTTTTCCCTTTTTTTGTTGTTGTTGTCTGTGGGTCACTTAGGCTCTCACACTGCATGATTATCCTTGGACTAAATAGCACAAAAATGTCCACAATGTACAATTTATACCACACCATATGCTCTCAAACTCAGGCTCCTGTACTTAACAGTGCTCGTGCCAAGGATTCCTGCATGGTTTGAAATCCTGTGCTCCTAAGGCAGCTATGTGGAATCATGAGATATTTGTTCTACCGATTCAGCTGACTCTGGGTTTAGAATGGTCCTTGGTCTTTGTAACAAGAGAAACATCTGTCCACCAAAATGAATGGCTAAGATGCGCCAAATCAAATAATTTCCTTAATTGGACAGATGAGAAAGGAAAGAGCAAGCCCCGCTTAGAGTCCATTTCATTGGAACTCCCCAACAGAATCCTGGTGCTAGATGAGGAAACAGAATAAAGTCTTCCAATCTTTCAGTCCTTGCTACTGAAAGACTAGAATTTGATCGTTAGATCAGTGTTTGGTGGGTTTCAAAATTAGTGACCTGGGAAGTCCCAGACTGGCAACCAGCACTTCCTCACTCCATGAAAGTGTGGCTGTCCCTTTCAGGGAGTTCGTTCCTTCAGTTCAGCCTTTTTGAGTGCCTCACCTAGCAGCGACACAAAGCAGAACAGTTACCTGAAGAAATCTCTTTTTTTTTTTTTTTTTTTTTTTTTGACATGGAGTCTCACTCTGTTGCCCAGGCTGGAGTGCAGTGGTGTGATCTTGGCTCACTGAAAGCTCTGCCTCCTGGGTTCACGCCACTCTTCTGCCTCAGCCTCCCAAGTAGCTGGGACTACAGACGTCAACCACCATGCCTGGCTAATTTTTTTGTATTTTTTAATAAAGACGGGGTTCCGCCGTGTTAGCCAGGATGGTCTTGATCTCCTGACCTCGTGATCCACCCGCCTCGGCCTCCCAAAGTGCTAGGATTACAGGCATGAGCCACCACGCCCGGCAAGAAATCTTAAATATTCAAAGCTGCACTGACTACGTAGACCCCCTTGTTTTATTTTTCAAATGTGAAAATATGTGCTCAACAGAATTCTCTATTTTAAAAAAAAGATTTTAGGCCAGGTGCAGTGACTCACGCCTGTAATCCTAGCACTTTGGGAGGCCAAGGTGGGAGGATTACCTGAGGTCAGGAGTTCAAGACCAAACTGGCCAACATGGCAAAAACCCATCTCTACCAAAACTACAAAAATTAGCTGGGCATGGTGTTGCGCGCCTGTAGTCCCAGCTACTTGGGAGGCTAAGGGAGGAGAATCACTTGAACTCAGGAGGTGGGGGTTGCAGTGAGCTGAGATTGCGCCACTGCACTCTAGCCTGGGCGATACAGTGGGACTCTATCTCAAAAAAATAAAAAGTTTTTTTAAATGACATCTCCAAACTCAATTTTCTTTTTCTTTCTTTTTCTTTTTCTTTTTTTTTTTTAATTGGCATGGGGTCTCACTCTCACCTAGGCTGGAGTGCGGTGGCATGATCTCAGCTCTACCTCCTGGGCTCAGCAACTCTCCCACCTCAACCTCCTAGTAGCTGGAACTACAGGTGTACACCACCACGCCTGGCTAATTTTGTATTTTTGGTGGAGACAGGTTTTTGTCATGTTGCCCTGCCTGGCATCGAACTCCTGGGCTCAAGCAACCCGCCTGCCTCAGCCTCTCAAAGTGCTGGGATTGCAAATGTAAGCCACCATGCCTGGCCCCAAACCCAGTTGTCTGTTATAGTATTTGTAAAAGTATTTGTTAACTTTGTGATGTCTACCTTAAACTCTAAACATTTACCAGTTGACAGCATTAGACTCCTAATAATTTGGAAAAGAGAAGAAAACAAATTCTTAAGTTTCTATACTGCTTAGGCATTCATATGGGTAGTGCTGGGTACACAGTAATAGAAAGTTGTTGGCAAGAGGTCAAATTTATAAAAAGTATATTGAAAAATTATTTTAAAAGGAAAAAGCAAGGTCGGGAATGGTGGCGCACACCTGTAATCCCAGCACTGTGGGAGGCCAAGGTGGGTGGATCACTTGAGTCCAGGAGTTTGAGACCAACCTGAGCAACATAGTGAAAAAACCCGTCTGTATCAAAAATACAAAAATTAGCCAGGCATAGTGGCATGGGTCTCTAGTCCCAGGTACTTGGGAGGCTGAGGCAGGAGGATCACTTGAGCCCAGGAGGCAAAGGTTGCAGTGAACTGAGATTGCACCACTGCACTCCAGCCTTCCTGGGCAACAGAGTGAGACCTGTCTCAAAAAAATAAAATTAAATTAAAAAATTAAAAAAGGAAGAAGGAGGCTGGGCATGGTGATCACCCCTGTAATCCCAGCACTTTGGGAGGCTGAGACGGGTGGATCATCCTGGCCAACACGGTGAAACCCCATCTCTACTAAACATACAAAAATTAGCTAGGCATGGTGGTGTGCACCTGTAGTCCCAGCTACTCAGGAGGCTGAGGCAGGAGAATAGCTTGAACCTGGGAGGCGGAGTTTGCAGTGAGCCAAGATCAGGCCATTACACTCCAGCCTGGGTGACAAAGCGAGACTCCGTCTCAAAAAAAAAAAAAAAAAAAAAGAAGAAGAAGCACATTTCACTAACACGGTGTGCTAGAAACTTGCCTGTGACAGTATAAGTATATGTCACATTTTCTTCCCTAAACTAGGAAAATCAGGGAGATAAGATCAGCCTAAAAGTTGAAAGAATATGAAAACAAAATGAAAGCAAACAAACTGGGCAGCCTCTTGAGTCTGTCTTTATAACATTCAGAGGAGACTAGCCCAAGTATTACATGGGAGGACAAGGTGCCTGGGTGATCACCTGGTGCTCCAGTCTGGAAATCTTCTGGGTCAGAGCACCTCGAAAAGGAAGCCACAGTCCTCACCCCAGCCCAAGCTGTGTGCCAGTGATGTCAAGTCATTTGCAGCAGTACAGTACTAGGAATCCTTCTTCCATGGGGAGCTATTGAGGAGCAACTCAGTTCCAAAACAGGGTTTTCTAAATTGCCTCACTCCTCACTCTATAAGCTTCCCTGAGGGCCAGGAATTAGGAGAGCTTGCCTAGTGTACCTGTAAAGGAAAAGGAAAACAACAGATGCCATAAACCACAATGAAGTAACTAAGTGTGAAAGAATTTGTAACAAAAATAAAAATAACTTGTTGAATTATTTCAGCTTTACACTTAAAAATCAGAGAGACCAAAATTCCTTTTTGAATTTCTCCCCTTCTTTCTTTCCTTCCTTCCTTCTTTCTTTCTTTTTTTTTTGGCTTTGTTTTTGTTTGTTTGTTTGTTTGTTTTATTTTGTTTTTGAGACAGAGTCTCGCTCTGCTGCCCAGGCTGGAGTGCAATGGCATGATCTTGGCTCACTGCAACCTCCGCCTCCCTGGTTCAAGAGGTCCTCCTGCCTCAGCCCACCAAGTAGCTGGGACTACAGGCATGTGCCACCACGCCCAGCAAATTTTTTTTTGTATTTTTGGTAGAGACAGGGTTTCACCATGTTAGCCAGGACAGTCTCGATCTCTTGACCTTGTGATCCGCCCGCCTCGGCTTCCCAAAGTGCTGGGATTACAGGTGTGAGCCACCGCGCCCAGCCTTTTTTTTTTTTTTTTGAAGACAGGGACCCATTTTTTCACCGAGGCTGCAGTGCAGTGACTGGAGTGCAGTGGCCACCGGGCTAAATTTTTTGTTTGTTTTTTGTAGAGACATGATCTCACGATGTTACCCAGGCTGGTCTCAAACTCTTGACCTCAAGCAATTCTCCTGCTTAGAGGTGTGAGCCACTGCAACTGGATCCTTACTGAATATTCTAAACTTTTACTTTTTTTTTTTTTTTTTTTTTTGAGATGGGGTTTCACTCTGTCACCCAGGCTGGAGTGCAGTGGCACGATCTTGGCTCACTGCAACCTCTGCCTCCCGGGTTCAAGCAATTCTCCTGCCTCAGCCTCTTGAGTAGCTGGGACTGTAGGCACGTGCCACCACACCCAACTAATTTTTTTGTATTTTTAGTAGAGATGGGATTTCACCATGTTAGCCAGGCTGGTCTAAAACTCCTGATCTCAAGTGATCTGCCTGCCTTGGCCTCCCAAAGTGCTGGGGTTACAGGCGTGAGCCACCGCACCTACACATAGGTGTGTGTTTTCTTTTATTTGGATTGGTTCCAAATACTACATTGGTTCAAAATGATACAGGCTGGATGTGGTGGCTCATGCCTGTAATCCCAGCACTTTGGGAGGCTGAGGTGGGCAGATCACCTGAGGTCAGGAGTTCAAGACCAGCCTGGCCAACATGGTGAAACCCCATCTCTACTAAAAATACAAAAATTAGCTGGGCGTGGTCATGGGCCCCTGTAATCCCACCGACTTGGGAGGCTCAGGAAGGAGAATTACTTGAACCTGGAAGGTAGAGGTTGCAGTGAGCCGAGATCCTGCCACTGCACTCAAGCCTGGGTGACAAAGCAAGATGCCATCTCAACAAAAGAAAACAAAAATATATTCCCTATAAATATTACTAGAGGTCTAAATGACAGTGATGTCTTCAAATGAATAAAGAAAAAATATCTTGGGAAGCATCTCTTACACAACCAAAATTTCAAGATCTGGGAGATTTAAAAGATTTAAAAGAAAATATTGAGTAATATAAACATGAAAAGGAAAGTGGGGTAGATCCTACATCTCACACAAATTTTTCCACAACAGTAGAAGCTATCTTGGGCCAGGCATGGTAGCTCATGCCTATAATCTCAGCAATTTGGGAGGCCAAGGCAGGAGGATTGCTTGAGGCCAAGAGTTTGAGACCAGCCTGGGCAACATAGCCAGACTTAATCTCCACAATAAAAAAAAATTCACCAAGCATGGTGGTTCATGCCTGCAGAATCAGCTACTGGGGAGGCTGAGGCAGAACTGCTTGAGCCCAGGAGTTTGAGATTACAGTGAGATGTGATTGCACCACTGCACTCCAGCCCGAGTGACAGAGCAAGACCCTGTCTCAAATAATGATAATAATAATAGAAGCTATCTCACAAGTGACTATTGTGTGTGCTATATAGTCTCTAATACTCACAAAAATCCAATAAGATAGGCATTATTATTTCCTATATAAGCAAAGAAACTGAGGCTCATATAGATTATGTAATTCAAGGTTACAATACTGGTAAATGATGGAGTCAGGATTGAAACTCAGCTCTCTTATAAATTCTGAATTCTGAGGTTTTCAATAAAAATGTGTAATAAATCCAATAATGTTAGAAATGTACTTTTTCTTTCTTTTTTTTTTTTTTTTTTTTGAGACGGAGGAGTCTCGCTCTGTCACCCAGGCTGGAGTGCAGTGGCACGATCTCGGCTCAGTGTAACCTCCGCCTCCCAGGTTCACGCCGTTCTCCTGCCTCAGCCTCCCAAGTAACTGGGACTACAGGCGCCCGCCACCACACCCGGCTAATTTTTTGTATTTTTAGTAGAGATGGGGTGTCACCGTGTTAATCAGGATGGTCTCAATCTCCTAACCTCTTGATCCACCCGCCTCAGCCTCCCAAAGTGCTGGGATTACAGACGTGAGCCACCGCGCCCAGCCCGAAATGTACTTTCTCAAGGTACCAATATTAACTGTTAGTAGAAGCACCTGTTTGTGTGTGTGTTTGTGTGTGTGTGTGTGTGTGTGTGTACTGATCCCAAAGAATATAATTTCTTTGGGCCTCTTAGAGCTTCTCATTTCCAAGTGTGATCCTAGGATTAGCAGTTTAAACATCACCTTGGAGCATCTTAGAAATGCACAGTCTCAGGCCCCACTTTAGACCTTCTGAAACAGAATCTGCATTTTGACAATATTCCAAGTGGTTTTTCTGCAAATTAAAGTTTGAAGCCTGGCCAGGTGTGATGGCTCATGCTTGTAATCCCAGTGCTTTGGGAGGTCAAGGCAGAAGGATTGCTTGAGGCCAGGAGTTTAAGACTACTCTGGCCAACAGTTATATAGAGCCCTGGCCCCTAAAATAACATGAAGTTTGAGAGGCACTGTCTTTTTTTTTGTTGTTTTTTTGAGACAGAGTCTCACTGTGTCACCAGGCTGGAGTGCAATGGTACGATCCCGGCTCACTGCAACCTCTGCTTCCCGGGTTCACACCATTCTCCTGCCTCAGCCTCCCAAGTAGCTGGGACCACAGGCACCCACCACCATGCCCAGCTAGTTTTTTGTATTTATAGTGGAGACGGGGTTTCACTGTGTTAGCCAGGATGGTCTCGATCTCCTGACCTTGTGATCCGCCTGCCTCGGCCTCCCAAAGTGCTGGGATTACAGACGTGAGCCACGGTGCCCAGCCAAGAGGCACTATCTTAAGGATGGGTGGTTCCCTCTCAGTTACTAAGGAGGCTAAGGTGGGAGATCACTTGATTCCAGGAGGTAAAAGCTGCAATGAGCCTAGAACAACAGAATGAGACCCTGTCTCAAAAAAAAAAAAGATGGGTGGTTCCACGAAGAGGGATGCCTCTTACCCCCGTTGTGGCCATCCACATTCATAGGACCAGGGAGGGAGGGGAAAGATGGTAAGAATGCACTCACATCATAACCTTTCCTGTCTGATTTTTAGCTAAATGTTCATCAGTCATTTTTTATGACAGCTTTGAAATATAATTACAATTCACCCATCAAATTGTACAATTCAATGGTTTCAGCATATTCAGAGTTATGCAACCATCACCACAATCAATTTTAGAACGTCTCATCACCCTGAAAAGAAACTCCATACCCTTTAGCCTCCTCTCCCCATTCTCCCCAGCCTCACGCCCTAGGCAACCATTAATGTACTTTCTGTCTGCCAGGGGTGATGGCTCACACCTGTAATCCCAGCACTTTGGGAGGCCGAGGTGGGCAGATCACTTGAAGTCAGGAGTTTGAGACCAACCCGGCCAACATGGTGAAACCCCATCTCTATTGAAAATACAAAAATTAGCCAGGTGTGGTGGCAGGCACCTGTAATCTCGATTACTTGGGAGGTTGAGGCAGAAGAATTACATGAACCCAAGAGGTAGAGGTTGCAATGAGCCGAGATCACACCACTGCACTTCAGCGTGGGTGACAGAGTAAGATTCCATCTCAAAAAAAAAAAAAAGAAAAAAAAAGAAAAAATCTACTTTTCATTTCTACAGATTTGTATATTTTGGACATTTTTTACAAATGGAATCATATAATAAGCAGTCTTTTGTGACTGGCTTCTTTCACATGGCATACTGTTTTCAGGTTTCATCCATGTTGTTCAACTGTCTTAATCCTTTCTCATAAGTGATAGTATTCTTCCAACAGATGTGTGGGTGCCAGACAGCAATGTCACCCTCTCAGCCACTCCTCCCAGTGGAGCTCCTGAGTACCGTCGCTTCCCTATGAGAAGCCTTTCTCCTCCCGTTACTGACTACCCTAATAAGGAGGACTTTAGCAGAGTTCTTTTTTTCCATTTTCTCCCTGGGACTTAGCAGCTGAAGTGCAGCTGGCCCTTGGCCAAGCTTCCTCTCCAAGACACCTGCAGGTGCTACCAGTGCTGCCACCTTATGCCCATTTCTTGAAGTAGTGGACACTGGATCAGGCACTGTCTTCCTCCCTGAGAGCCTGCTCTTTGCTGTGTTCACAATCAAGGTTGTGACTCATGACAGAGTGTGACCAGGAGAGGTCGAGGGTGTGCTGTGTGGGAACTCATGCCTGGTGCCTTCAAACAACCAAGAGGCAGAGAAAGAAGCAAGTGCAAATGCACTTGGAGATCAAGAGGAGCGTGACTTTAAACCTCTCTTTCTGATCCTCTTGGCTGTTTCTTCAGCTTCCACTTCTCTTCCTCTCCTCAGTTCACTTTCATTTCCCTATGTTACTCCTCATAGAATAGGGAACCTACATGTCTCTCACTGTTCATTTCCACCTGGATTGTTTTCTCTTGTCACGTCGATTGTTTTCTCTTGTCTCTAAGTTTCATACTTAGACATTTGGGTGGGCTTAAGTTACTTCTATAAAAAAGAGTCAGTCTAAACATTCTGCCCTACTGAACGGCAAAACAAGGAAAAGGTTTTCTGTTCTCCAAAAAAATAAAGATGTTCTTCCTGAATAAATGAAGCTACCCAAACTCAAATTTTTAAGAAACATACTTAAATCATCAGTCCCACAAAGAAAAACTAGCATAGTAATGAAAATACTTTCATAAATGTTCATGACTGAATCTGGGACCTTATCAAAGTTCATTCTGGGGCACATGGTTCCATTACAGATTGTCATGCACTACCCTGAGCTCCCTGAATAGCCCATATATCTCCACTCAGGCTCTTTTTTTTTTTTTTTTTTTTTTTTTGAGGCGGAGTTTCGCTCTGTCGCCCAGGCTGGAGTGCAGTGGCCGGATCTCAGCTCACTGCAAGCTCCGCCTCCCGGGTTCACGCCATTCTCCTGCCTCAGCCTCCCGAGTAGCTGGGACTACAGGCGCCCGCCACCTCGCCCGGCTAGATTTTTGTATTTTTTAGTAGAGACGGGGTTTCACCGGGTTAGCCAGGATGGTCTTGATCTCCTGACCTCGTGATCCGCCCGTCTCGGCCTCCCAAAGTGCTGGGATTACAGGCTTGAGCCACCGCGCCCGGCTCCACTCAGGCTCTTATTCCTGGGAAAAGCTTTCCAAATTAAGGCTCCAGGTACTTATCTACCTCAGACTGTCATTGCCACTCTATGATATTTATTCGAGAAATGTTTGAATACTACCATATGCTAGCCTTGTGCTGTACACAAGACAAACAAGGTTCCAGCTCCCATGGGGTTTAACTTCTAGGTAGGGAAATGTAACAGTAGGCTGCAGCCCTAAGACCTGTGGTGTGCTTGGCTGAGTCCCTCAGTGTGTCTTGATGAGTCCTGCTACCCCTAAGTAAAACAGGCAGGAAACACCTTGCTGTCTTAGACAGCAAAGAAGAAAAGCAGATGGGCTGGGTGTGGTGACTCACACCTGTAATCCCAGCACCTTGGGAGGCCGAGGCAGGCTGATCATTTGAGATCAGGAATTTGAGACCAGCCTTGCCGAAATGTTGAAATCCCTCAATTAAAAATACAAATATTAACTGGAGGTGGTGGTGGGCGCCTGTAATCCCAGCTACTGGGAATTTAGTCCTCCGGCTGGGAATCTGTCCTCCGGCTGAGGCAGGGTAATCACTTGAACCTGGGAAGTGGAGGTTGCAGTGAGCTGAGATCATGCCACTCCACTCAAGCCTGGGCAACAGTGAGACTCAGTCTCAAAAAATACAAACAAAACAAAACGAAACAAAAAAAAAACAGAAGAAAAGCAGATAGAGTCAGGTGGTCTTGGCTGATAGCCTTACAGAATCTTCTGCTTTCATCTTATTTTGACCTTCCAATAACTCCCTGAGAGCCTCAGAAGTGTCCCAAAGTGATAACCGTACCATTAACGGATTTCATAACCTTATTGAATTCTTAAACTCTTAAACTATAGCATATATGTATGCTATAGTTCTAAGCAATACCATATATATGTGCTATAGTTCTAAACAATTTCTAAGCAATGCATATATATATATATAAAAAATGCATGAGCCATAGAATTGTTTTCATATATAATTTTGTTAATTTATATCGTTTGATATTATTTAACAGTATAAACATTACATTGTGGGTTGTTTTGTATGATCATTCTTTAATCCTTGAGAACTCAGAACAAAGTATTACATGCCTTTCCTATTTTCTACTCATTCTGTCTTCCGAGGGGCTGGGCATATCAATGGGATCTTGTTAAATTTTTACTGTTAATCAGCTTGTAGGGAAATGCATTATTTATTCTCTCTTGCTTGGGGGTCAAAGCAGCCAACCAGATCTAAAGGGACATTTAGAAGACCTGTCAATGTAAACAGGTGTGTATTTACTCTGACTTTGCTATAAGGCTTCATTTATCTGACACCTTTGGATAATGTGAAAAGCCTGAATTCATTTTCTAAATAATTAAAACGAATCCCTTTCAGTACAAGATGTTTTAAAATATGTCTTTAATGAAAAATTATTTTAAATAAAACAGATCCCTGCCTTCTTGAAATGTATAGCAAATGTAATTTAAACTCTTCTTATTTTCTCAGTCATTGTTAGCATTCAGAACAAAACTCTAAAGTACTGCATCTCTGAGAAATATTAAAATATGCTATGCTTTTTGCCCTACCCAAAACAATCCAAGGCTAGTGTGATTTTGAGTTCTTTTGTGTCCTTCCAATAATTTTCTTTCTGTTTTATCCATTCCTTTGCTAAGATATTAGATAATACCTCTTGCTACTTCCTGGGGGCCTGGCTGTAGCAATTCTCTTCCTAATCTGTGTCCTAGGAAACTAGGTAACAAAATTTATTAGCGTTGTGTGTAAAGTAAGAGCAAATAGGCTTTGAATCTGACAGTCTTTCCCAGAAGTGAATAGTATTAGCTTTTCAAGCAGTTCATTTTTTAGTAGTATTCTCAATTTTCCTACTGATACCCTAGATCATTGGATAAATTACCTTCTATAGAAAATTGAGATATTAACATAGTCCTTTTCTTTTTGTTATTGTTGTCTTTTTTAAGACAGGGTTTCATTTCCATCAGTCAGGCTGGAATGCAATGGCACGATCTCAACTCACTGCAACCTCCACCTCCTGGACACAGGCGATCCTCCTGCCTCAGCCTCCCGAGTAACTGGGACCACAGTTGTGCACCACCACACCCAGCTAATTTTTTCTAGTTTTTGTAGAGACGAGGTTTTGCCATGTTGCCCAGGCTGGTCTCCAACTCCTGCCCTCAAGTGATCCAGCCACCTTGGCCTCCCAAAGTGCTGGGATTACAGGCGTGAGCCACTGTGCCTGGCCAACATAGTATTTTTTTTTTTTTTTTTTTTTTTTTGCTGATATAATTTAGCTAGATATAACTTTTTCCACCAATCTTCTCCTTTGATTGGATGGGTGCGGTGGCTCATGCCTGTAATCCCAGCACTTTGGGAGGCCAAGCAGTGTGATTACCTTGAGCCCAGGAGTTCCAAACTAGCCTGGGCAACATGGCAAAACCTCATCTCTACAAAAATACAAAAATAAGCTGGGCATAGTGGGTGTGGTGGCATGCACCTGTAGTCCCAGCTACTTGGGAGGCTGGCTGATGCATAAGAATCGCTTGAGCCTGGGAGGCGCAGGTTGCAGTGAGCTGAGATCGTGCCACTGTACTCCAGCATGGGTGACAGAGTGACTCTGTCCCCCAAAAAGTTCTCCTTTGTTTCTATTCTTTTTAGTTTCTCCTAATTTCTGATTTCAGACCGTTAGTCCTTTTTTTTTTTTTTTTTTTTTTGAGACGAAGTCTTGCTCTCTCGCCCAGGCTGGAGTGCAGTGGCACGATCTCGGCTCACTGCAAGCTCCGCCTCCCGGGTTCAAGCCATTCTCCTGCCTCAGCCTCCCGAGTAGCTGGGACTACAGGCGCCCGCCACCACACCTGGCTAATTTTTTGTATTTTTAGTAGAGACAGGGTTTCACTATGTTAGCCAGGATGGTCTTCATCTCCTGACCTCGTGATCCGCCCACCTCGGCCTCCCAAAGTGCTGGGATTACAGGCTTGAGTCACCGCGCCCGGCCCCCGTTACTCCTTTCAATATGGCATAAAGAAATCCTAAATCTAAATAGCTGGACAGGGTGGCTCAAGCCTGTAATCCCAGCACTTTGGGAAACCAAGACGAGAGGATCATTTAAAACCAGGAAAAGGTGCGGCGCAGTGGCTCATGCCTGTAATCCCAACACTTTGGGAGGCCGAGGCAGGCTGTTCACTTGAGGTCAAGAGTGCGAGACCAGCCCTGCCAACACAGTGAAACCCCCTCTCTATTAAAAACACAAAAATTAGCTGGGCATGGTGGCAGGTGCCTGTAATCCCAGTTACTCAGGAGGCTGAGGCAGGAGAATCGCTTGAACCCGGGAGGCGTAGGTCTCAGTGAGCCAAGATTGCGCCACTGCACTCCAGCCTGGGCAACAAGAGCCAGAATCTGTCAACAACAGGAAGGAAGGAAGGAAGGAAGGAAGGAAGGAAGGAAGGAAGGAAGGAAGGAAGGAAGGAAGGAAGGAAGGAAGGAAGGAAGGGAGGAAGGGAGGAAGGGAGGGAGGGAGGGAGGGAGGGAGGGAGGGAAAGAGAAAGAAAGAGAAAGAAAGAGAAAGAAAGAAAGAAAGGAGGGGAGGGAGGGAGGGAGGGAAGAAAGAAAGAGAAAGAAAGAAAGAAAGAGAGAGAGAAAGAAAGAAAGAAGGAAAGAAAGAAGGAAAGAAAATTTAGAAACCCGGTAAGATATAAAGATCTTCTTATAGATTACAGGGAGCCTTCCAAACACAGTGGGTTTTTGTTTGTTTTTCTCATATAAAAAAAGACCCAATTTGTAGTTTTAAGTTATTGCAGCTTTAAGTTAATAACAATGTAGGCCGGGTGTGGTGGCTCACACCTGTAATCCCAGCACTTTGGGAGGCCAAGGCAGCTGGATCACCTGAGGTCGGGAGTTCGAGACCAGCCTAACCAATGTGGAGAAACCCCGTCTCTACTAAAAACACAAAAATTATCCAGGCGTGGTGACACACGTCTGTAGTCCCAGCTACTCAGGAGGCTGAGGCAGGAGAATGGCCTGAACCCAGGAGGCAGACGTTGTGGTGAGCCGAGATCGAACCACTACACTCCAGCCTGGGCAACAGAGCGAGACTCCATCTCAAAAATAAAAATAAAATAAAATAAAATAAATAAAACCAACATAACTAAAACCAGTGTACCCGGTGGGGTGTGGTGGCTCATGCCTGTAATCCCAGCACTTTGAAGGGTGAAGGTGGGAGGATCACTAGAGCCAGGGAGTTTAAGAACAGCCTGGGCAATATAGTGAGACCCTGTCCCTACCAAAAAAAAAAAGGAGCTTAAAAAATTAGCCTAGTGTGGTGGCGTCAGCTAGGGGGAGGATTGCTTGAGCCCAGGAGTCAGAGGTTGCAGTGAGCCAAGATCTTGCCACTGCCCTCCTGCCTGGGCGACAGAGAGACCCTGCCTCAAACAAACCCCCAAAACCAATGTACCCAATTTTTAAAATGTAACATCATTTAAAATTGAGGGTCCAGCCAGGTGCAATGGCTCACGCCTATAACCCTAGCACTTTGGGAGGCCGAGGCAGGCGGATCACTTGAGGTCAGGAGTTTGAAACCAGCCTGGCCAACATGGTGAGACCCCATCTCTACTAAAAATATGTATTTTTTTTTTGAGACAGAGTTTTGCTCTTGTTGCCCAGGCTGGAGTGCAATGGAGCGATCTCGACTCACTGCAGCATCTGCCTCCTGGGTTCAAGTGATTCTCCTGCCTTGGCCTCCTGAGTAGCTGGGATTACAGGCATGTGCCACCATGCCTGGTTAATTTTGTAATTTTAGTAGGGACGGGGTTACTCCATGTTGGTCAGGCTGGTCTCAAACTCCCGACCTCAGGTGATCTGCCTGCTTTGGCCTCCCAAAGTGTTGGGATTACAGGCATGAGCCACTGTGCCTGGCCAGTTCATCCTTTCTTCAGGCCCTCCGCCCCATCAAAGTTGGAGCCAAAACTCAGTTGTGGTCAAAACTCAGTTAACTAAAAGTTTACAAACGGTAATAATTCATCATGCAAAGATTTGCTTTGGGGCTTTGTATGAGGAGGAGATAGATGAGTGGGGATGTGGGCCATGAGCTATGCTACCATCTTGATGCTGTGTCTTGTGTTTTCCTGTCAGTGTCTTGTTGCTTCAGGTCCTGTAGTTGTAAGCTGCAGTGATGGAGAGTGGGGTTAACCTAGTGCAGTTTTTACTTCAATAAATGACTCCTCTCTAGGATGTTACTAATATATCTCTTCATACCTTTTCTCATGCTGCACCTCTTTCAGATGTGCTCCTATGGTGTCCCCCTGTCTCGTCTTAAATATCACCCCTTTAGGAAACAATCTCTAACTCCACTAAACCTGGGGTCAGCAATTTTTTTAAATAAAGAAGCAGTTATGTAATCCCAGCACTTTGGGAGGCTGAGGCAGGCAGATCACCTGAGGTCAAGAGTTCGAGACTAGCCTGGCGAAACCCCGTCTCTACAAAGAATACAAAAATTAGCCAGGTATGGTGGTGTGCACCTGTAATCCCAGGTACTAGGGAGGCTGAGGCAGGAGAATTGCTTGAACCCAGGAGGCAGAGGTTGCAGTGAGCCGAAATTGAGCCACTGCACTCCAGCCTGGGCAACAGAGCAAGACTACGTCTCAAAAAAAAAGAGAAGCAGATAGTGGCCAGGCAGGATGGCTCATGCCTTTAATCCCAGCACTTTGGGAGGCGAGGCAGGTGGATCACCTGAGGTCAGGAGTTTGAGATCAGCCTGGCTAACACAGTGAAACCGTGTCTCTACTGAAAATACAAAAATTAGCCAGGCGTGGTGGCAGGTGCCTGTAATGCCAGCTATTCGGGAGGCTGAGGCATGAGAATCACGTGAACCTGGGAAGCACAGGTCATAGTGAGCCAAGATCGCACCACTGCACCTCAGCCTGGGCGACAGAGCAAGACCATGTGTGTGTGTAAAGGTGTGTGTGTGTAAATATACATGTGTGTCTTTAAAACAAAAAAAAAGCAGATAGTAAATATTTTAGGCTTTAGGCTTTACAGGCCAAGACTGATAAGAGTGTACTCTAGCCTGGGTGATAGAGTAAGACCCTGTCTCAAAAAAAAGACAAACAGGTTGAGAATTTCCTATTGGAAATGCTTGAGACCAGAAATGTTTCAGGTTTTGGAATTTTTAAACATGAAATTCACTTATGTTTCATATACACCTTATAAACATAGCCTGAAGCGAATTTTATTTTTCCCTTGGGGATGCTATATGTTGTATACCTGCATTTTGACTGTAGCCCATCGAATAAGATCAGGTATGAAATTTTCCACTTGTGGTGTCATGTCAGTGCTCAAAAAGTTTCACATTTTGGAGAATTTCAGATTTTGGAATTTCGGATTAGGAATGTTCAACCTTTAATAAAAAGTGTTGGCTGGGCATGGTGGCTCGCACTATAATCCCAGTACTTTGGGAGGCTGAATCGGTAGGATCACTTGAGCTCAGGAGTTCCAGACCAGCCTGGACAACATAGGGAGACCCCATCTCTACAAAAACAAGTTTTAAAAAAGTCAGATGTGGTGGCGCACACCTGTGGTACCAGCTACTCAAGAGGCTGAGGTGGGAGGATCATTTCAGCCAGGAAGTTCTAGGCTACAGGGAGCTGTGATCACACCACTGCACTCCAGCCTGTCTCAAAAACAAAAACAAAACAAAGAAACCCCACGAACAATCAAGAAAGACGTGTTGATGAAGATGTGGAGAATTTGGAACCCTTGTACATTGTTGATAGTAATGTAACATGGTGCAGCATTTTGGAAAACAGTTTGGCAATACCCTAAAAAGTTAAAAGCAGAGTTACACTATGACCCAGCAATTCCACTTCCAGGTATTTCTACAAAAATAAAAACATGTATCCACAGAAAAATGTGTATGCAAAAAGTTGTACATAAATGTTCACAGCAGTGTTATTTATAAACAATCTAAATGTTCATCAACTATCAAATAGAAGCATTGAAAGTAGGCCGGGCATGGTGGCTCATGCCTGTAATCCCAGCATTTTGGGAGGCCAAGGCGGGCAGATCACCTGAGGTCAGGAGTTCAAGACCAGCCTGGTCAACATGGCAAAACCCCGTCTCTACTAAAAATACAAAAATTAGCTGGGTGTGGTGTCACATACCTGTAATCCCAGCTACTTGGGCGACTGAGGCAGGAGAATCGCAGAGGTTGCAGTGAGCCGAGATTTGCACTGCAGATTCAGCAACAGAGTGAGACTCCATCTCGAAAAGAAAAAGAGAAAAAAGTGGTATATTCATTCAATGGAGTATTATTCAGCAGTAAAACAGAATCAAGGCTGGGCAATGTGTCTCATGCCTCCAATCTCAGAACTCTGGGAGGCCGAGGCAGCAGAATTACTTGAGCTCAGGAGTTCAAGACCAGCCTGGGCAATGTGGTAAAAACCCATTTCTACAAAAAATTTAAAAATTAGCTGGGAAGCCTGGGCAACATGGTGAAACCCCATCTCTACCAGAAATACAAAATATATGTATATATATACACGTACATATTAGTTAGGTGTGGTGCTGTGCACCTGTAGTCCCAGCTACTCGGGAGGCTGAGGAAGGAAAATTGCTTGAGCCCAGGGAGGTGGAGGCTTCTGTGAGCCATGATTGTGCCACTGTACTCCATCCAGCCTGGGTGATAGAATGAGACCCTGTCTCAAGAAAAAAAAAAAAAAACAAAAAAAAAACAAGAAATCAAATATTGGTATATTCTATAACATGGATGAACCTGGAAACATTATGCTAAATGAAAGAATCTAGTCACAAAAGACCACATATTGTAAGATTCCATTGTATGAAAAAATCCAGAATAGATCCATAGAGACAAAGTGAATTTGGTTCTACAGGATGGGGAGTGACTAATGGGCAGGGTATTTCTTTTGGGGATGATGAAAATGTTCTAAAATGTGGTGACAGTTGCACAACTCTGTGAATATATTAAAATTATTACATTGTACCCATTAGCCAGGTATGGTGGCTCTCACCTGTAATCCCAGTTACTCAGAAGGCTGAGGTGAGACAGTCACCTGAGGCCAGGAATTCAAGACCAGCCTAGGTAACAGAGTAAGAGCCTGTGTCTTTAAGAAAACTGTAGGCTGGGCGCGGTGGGTCACACCTGTAATCCCAGCACTTTGGGAGGCTGAGGCAGGCAGATCACTTGAGCTCAGGGGTTTGAAACCAGCCTGGGCAATGTGGCAAAACCCTCGTTTTGACAAAAAATTAAAAAATTAGCCAGGTGTGGTGGTGTGTGCCTGTCGTCCCAGCTACTCAGGAGGCCGGAGGTAGGAAGATGGCTTGAGCCTGGGAGGAGGAGGTTGCAGTGAGTCGAGATTGTGCCACTGCACTCCAGCCTGGTCTACAGGGCAAGACTCTGTCTCAAAAAATGAAACTGTACACTCTAAATGAGTGAATTTCGTGGTATGTGAATTATTTCCCAATGAAGAAACATTTAAAAAACAAGACATGTACAAAAATATAGTCAGATACAATGAATAAGATCTAGTATTTGATAGCACAACAGGGTGATTATAGTTAGCAATAATTTGTTGTCCATTTTAGAATAACTGAGGGAGGCCAGGCATGGTGGCTCATGCCTCTAATACCAGCACTTTGGGAGGCTGAGGCAGATGGATCACCTGAGGTCAGGAGTTTGAGACCAGCCTGGCCAACATGATGAAACCCTGTCTTTAATAAAATTACAAAAATTAGCCGGGCGTGGTGGTGGGTGCCTGTAATCCCAGCTACACAGGAGACTGAGGCAGGACAATCACTTGACCCCAGAAAGTGGAGATTGCATAGAGGCGAGATCATACCATTGTATTCCAGCCTGGGTAACAAGAGCAAAACTCCATCTCAAAAAAAAAAAAACCCAAACAAAAAGAATAACTGAGGGAATACAATTGTAATGTTCATAACACAAAGAAATGATGAGTACTTAAGGTTATAGACACCCCATTCACTGTGATGTGATCATTACACATTATTTGCCTGTATCAAAATAACTCATGTACCCCATAAATATGTACATCTACTACATATCCATAAGAATTAAATATTAAAACATTAAAAATATATTTAAGTCTGGCGTGGTGGCACACGTCTATAATCCTAGCATTTTGGGAGGCCGAGGAGGGTGGATTGTCTGTGCTCAGGAGTTCAAGACCAGCCTGGGCAATATGGCGAAACTCTGTCTCTACTAAAAATACAAAAAATTAGCCAGGCATGGTGGCACACGCCTGTAATCCTAGCTACTCTGGAGACTGACGCAGGAGAATCACTTGAACCTGGGAGGTGGAGGTTGCAGTGAGCTAAGATCGCATCACTGAGCTTCAGCCAAGGTGACAGAGGAGACTCTGTCTCAAAAATAAATAAATAAAAATTTCTTAAAAACTGTATGTGTGTGTGTATATATATATATATATATATATATTTTTTTTTTTTTTTTTTAAACAAAACAGGCCGGGTGCGGTGGCTCACGCCTATAATACCAGCACTTTAGGAGACCGAGGTGGACGGATCATCTGAGGTCAGGAGTTCAAGACCAGCCTGGCCAACATGGTGAAGTCCTATCTCTACTAAAAATACAAAAATTAGCTGGGCGTGGTGGCAGGCGCTATAATCCCAGCTACTCGGGAGGTTGAGGCAGGAGAATCATTTGAACCTGGGAGGTGGAGGTTGCAGTGAGCTGAGATTGCGCCACGCACTCCAGCCTGGGGGACAAAGTGAGACCCCGTGTCCAGAAAAAAAAAAAAAAAAAAAATTGCATAGCAATGACTTGAGGAGCAGAGAAATAAAACTCTAGAAGTTGCTTATTCTACATTTCCATTTGGGATTCGATTCTAAATGTGTCTGATGCCAAAGGATGTATGTTCTTTTTTTCTTTTTTGGGGGGGGGCGGGGGGCAGGGGGCCGTACCCAGCCTAAACATGTATGTTCTTAACGACTCTACTATACTGTCTCCTAAAGATTACTTCCTCAGGTTAGATTCCCAGATGTAGAATTACAAGACAAAGGATATGAACAATTTTCTGGAACAGCTGAATGAAGTCCATGCATCCATCTGGGCTTGCCATGTACATGGCCCCCTTCTAGATAAAGTGAGATACTGTTCTTGCTCAAGTGCGATGACTCACACAACCTGTTTTGAATGAAACAAACCCAGCTATCACAGCTGATTAACCAGTAGCTTAAACATAAGTCAAAGGCCACTATATGCAAGCTACCTACTGCCACTGAGGCAATAGGATTTTGAATTACTAGTTCAAAAAATAGCTGTTCAAAAGCAGCACTCGATATCAAGTAATGGCAAATCAATCCAATCAAATTCTCTCTTTAGGGACATATAATATAAATGCCAAGCGAACAAAGAGAAGACAAGTAACTCAAACTCAAGTTGTTGAGCTTTTGGCATCTGTGTGGTAAGTGTAGAAAATGAATTATTTGGCCAGGCACGGTGGCTCACTCCTGTAATCCCAGGACTTTGTGAGGCTGAGGTGGGCAGATCACGAGGTCAGGAGATCAAGACCATCTGGCCAACATGACGAAACCCTGTCTCTGTTAAAAATACAAAAATTAGCTGAGTGTGGTGGCACACGCCTGTAACCCCAGCTACTCGGGAGGCTGAGGCAGGAGAATCGCTTGAACCCAGGAGGCAGAGGTTGTAGTGAGCTGAGATTGCACCACCACACTCCAGCCTGGATGACAAAATGAGACTCCATCTAAAAAAAAAAAGAAAAGAAAAAAAGAAAATGAATTATTTATGGAGAAGCTTTCAATTGTCATCCAAAGATTGAACCCAGGCGCGGTGGCTCATGTCTGTAGTCCTAGCACTTTGGGAGGCCAAGGCAGTGGATCACTTGAGGTCAGGAGTTCAAAACCAGCCTGGCCAACATGGTGAAACCCTGTCTCTACTGAAAATACAAAAAAAAATTAGCTGGGCATGGTAGTGGGCGCCATTAATTTCAGCTACTTGGGAGGCTGAGGCACAAGAATCACTTGAACCCTGGGGGTCAGAGATTGTGGTGAGCCGAGATAGTGCCATTACACTCCAACCTGGGCAACAGAGTGAGACTCCACCTCGAAAAAAAAAAAAGAATGAACCCAAACACTTCTTGAAAACAAGCTCACCCCACTAGGAGCCCAGGTATAGCACATTGAGGTCAAGTCATTTACACTATCAGAAAAATATAACCATATGATGGCTGCACACGGTGGCTCACAACTGTAATCCCAGCACTTTGGGAGGCCAAGGCCGCCTGATCACTTGAGGCCAGGAGTTTCGAGACCAGCCTGGCCAACATGGTGAAACCCTTTCTCTAATAAAATTACAAAAATTAACCAGGCGTGGGCTGGGTGTGATGGCTCAAGCCTGTAATCATAGCACTTTGGAAGTCCGAGGCAGGCAGATCACCTGAGGTCGGGAGTTCGAGACCAGCCTGACCAACATGGAGAAACCTTGTCTCTACTAAAAATACAAATATTAGCTGGGCATGGTGGCGGGTACCTGTAATCCCAGCTACTCAGGAGACAGAGGCAGGAGAATCGCTTGAACCCGGAAGGCAGAGGTTGCAGTGAGCCGAGATCGCACGACTGCATTCCAGCCGAGGAAAGAGAATGAGACTCCATCTCAAAAAATAAAAATAAAATAAAAAATAAAATTAGCCAGGCGTGGTGGCACACACCTGTAACCCCAGCTACTCAGGAGGTTGAGGCACAAGAATCACTTGAACCTGGGAGGTGGAGGTTGCAGTGAGCTGAGATCATGCCATTGCATTCCAACCTTGGCGATAGAGCAAGACTCCATCTCGGAAAAGAAAAGAAAAGAAAATTATAACCATATGAACCATTCCTTAAGGACAAATAAGTTTTCAAAGGGAAACAGAGTCATTCCATCAGACTGAATCATTGTACTGATAAAAACTTTAAGTAAATTATCTTTTGTTTCAAGGGGGAAAAATGAAGTTAGAATTGCTAATCAACCTGGCCTCTAAACCTCTAAATCTCCATCTCTCCTCAAACCTTAACAGCTTTTTCCTGCCCTGTTCTCTCAGCTAATGAATTCGCCTTTTTTTTTTTTGAGACGGAGTCTTGCTTTGCCGACCAGGCTGTAGTACAGTGGCGCAATCTCTGCTCACTGCAAGCTCCGCCTTCCGGGTTCACGCCATTCTACTGCCTCAGCCTCCAAATAGCTGGGACTACAGGCGCGCACCACCACACCTAGGTGATTTTTTGTAATTTTAGTAGAGATGGGGTTTCACCGTGTTAGCCAGGATGGTCTCGATCTCCTGACCTCGTGATCCACCCGCGTCGGCCTCTCAAAGTGCTGGGATTACAGGCGTGAGCCACAGCGCCTGGCCATGAATTTGCCTTTTATGCCATTGGGAAAACATAGGCAAGCAGATAGGAACTTTGTCATCCTCTCACCACCAAATCTCCCAACCTACCTGCATCAGAATCCATATCCTGTCTTCTCTCCTGTGACAAGGGGAGAAGTGAGGCTGTTCCAAAGCCCATCATTCCGTTTGGGCTCTGTTTCCCATCCCCTCTAGCCTAGTCATGGACTTTGCAGCTGAAAATTTCCCAAATCTCTCTTGATTCATCAATTTCTTCCTTTTTATTGAAAACATACAATCATGCTCTAGTTTCTCTTTCCCAATACTTAAAAAACTCTTCTGGGAAATTAAGGGGAAAAAAGCAACTTTCGAGTGGAGTATGACACAAAACTTGGATAAGTTCAACTATACAAGAATAAAAAATTTCTGCAGGAAAAAAAAAATCACCATTAACAAAATGAAAAGACACTTACAGCTCACATCACAGAGGGATAATGTGGTCTACGCACATACCACCCTGAACGCGCCCGATCTCATCTGATCTCGGAAGCTAAGCAGTGTGGGGCCTGGTTAGTACTTGGATGGGAGACAGAGGGATACCGTGCCTAATATATGGCTGGGCTCAGTGGCTCACGCCTGCAATCCCAGCACTTTGAGAGGCCAAGGTGGGCGGATCGCTTGAGCCCAGGAGCTGGAGACCAGCCTGCGCAACGTGGTGAAACCCTGTCTCTACAAAACACACATACACACACCCACACAAATTAGCTGGCCACGGTGGCACGTGCTTGTAGTCCCCGCTACTCTGGAGGCTGAGGTGGGAGGATTGCTTGAGCCCAGCAGGCAGAGGTTGCAGTGAGCTGAGATCACACCACTGCACTACAGCCTGGCCAAAGAGCTCCTACAAATCAATAAGAAAAAGACTGACAATTCATTAGAAAAATGAGCAAAGGGGCCGGGTGTGGTGGCTTGTGCCTGTAATCCTAGCACTTCAGGAGGCCAAGGAGGGTGGATTAGTTGAGGCCAGGAGTTCGAGACCAGCCTGGCCAATATGGTGAAACCCCATCTCTACTAAAAACACAAAAATTAGCCGGGCATAGTGGCGCACACCTATTAATTCCACCTACTCAAGAGGCTGAGGCAGGAGAATTGCTTGAACCTGGGAGGCAGAGGTTGCAGTGAACCGAGATCATACCACTGCACTCCAGCCTGGGCAACAGAGCAAGACTCTGTCAAAAAAAAAAAAGCAAAAGAAAAGAAAAATGAGCAAAGGGTAGGAAGAGACAATTCAAAGAAAAAGAAAAACAAATAGCTTTTAAAGTTTTGGAAATATGTTCAACTCAAAAGAAATTATAATTAATTAAGTACACCAAAAGATCATTTTTCACTTATCAGATTGGCAAAGATTAAAAAATTGAGGCCGGGCACGGTGGCTCACGCCTGTAATCCCAGCACTTTGGGAGGCCAAGGCGGGCGGATCACAAGGTCAGGAGATCGAGACCACCCTGGCTAACACAGTGAAACCCCATCTCTACTAAAAATACAAAAAATTAGCCAGCCATGGTGGCGGGCGCCTGTAGTCCCTCCTACTTGGGAGGAGAATGGCGTGAACCCAGGAGGCGGAGCTTGCAGTGAGCTGAGATGGCACCACTGCACTCCAGGCTGGGCGAGAGTGTGAAACTCCATCTCAGAAAAAAGATAAAAAATTGATAATACACTGTACAGCGAAGCAGGCCTTCTCATCATTGCTGGTGGGAGAGATATTGGTACAATTTCCATAGAAGCATTTTTTTTTTTTTTTGAGATGTAATCTTGCTCTGTCACCCAGGCTGGAGTGCAGTGACACGAACTTGGATTACTGCAACCTCCATCTCCCAGGTTTGAGAGATTCTCCCCACCTCAGCCTCCCTAGTAGCTGGCAATACAGGTGCATGCCGCCATGCCCAGCTAATTTTTGTATTTTTTGGTAGAGACAGAGTTTCACCATTTTGGCCAGGCTCTTCTCAAAGTCCTGACCCCAGGTGATCCACCCGCTTTGGCCTCCCAAAGTGCTGGGATTACAGGCGTGAGCCACGCACCTGGCCCCATAGAAGCATTTTGGCACTGTATCTATCAAAGTCACAAATGTACTTACCCTTTGACTCGGCAATTCTTCTAAGTAATTTTATCTTACAAATACATTGCCACACATATGAAATACTCTATGTAAAATATTATTCTTTGCAGCTTTACTTGTAATAGCAAAAGATTGGAAACAACCTAAATATTCATCAATAGGAGTCACTAAGGGATTGAATAAATAAATTAAGGTGTAACAACACAATGGAGCCATAAATAAAGCAATTCAGAGAATCAGCGAAGCAGAAAAAAAGGAAAAAACTTCAAAAAAAAAAAAAAAAAGACAGTGAAAGACCTTTATATATAAATCTATGGAACAATCTCCAAGATTGATTGACAACTACAAAAGCAAAGGACGGAAACAGTGTGTACAATGAGTTGCCATTTGTGTATTTGTTTAGAAAGAAGGAAGGTAGAAGAACACACACACACACACACACACAAGATTGCTAGTATATACAGAGAACATTTCCAGAAGGATTCATAAGAGCCTAGAAATCTTGAATTTAGGGGAAAAAACACTGTGGCTGAAGGAAAGGCGTGGCAGTGAGACTTTTCACTTTATATCCTTTGGTATCTTTAAAAATTTGTACCATGTAATATAATCTATTCAAAAACTTGTTTTTGGCTGGGCATGGTGGCTCATGCCTGTAATCCTAACACTTTGGGAGGCCAAGGCAGGCAGATCACTTGAGCCCAAGAACTGGATACCAGCAAGGGCAACATGGTGAAACCCTGTCTCTATAAAAACTTTAACAATTAGCCGGTCGTGGTGGTGTGCACCTGTAGTCCCAGCTACTTGGGAGGCTGAGGTGGGAGGATTGCTTGAGCCCCAGAAGTTGAGGTTCCAGGGAACTGTGATCATGCCACTGCACTCCAACCTGGGCAACAGAGTGAGGCCCTGTGTCTAAATAAACAAATAACAAAACAAAAACAGTATTCAACCCTGTTGACTACTCTCTCCTTGAAAAAAAAAGAAATTTCTTTTTTTCTTTCATTTTTTAGGGTAGGCTGAGGCAGGAGAATGGCATGAACCCAGGAGGCGGAGCTTGCAGTGAGTGGAGATTGGCGCCACCGCACTCCAGCCTGGGCGACAGAGCGAGACTCCCTCTAAAAAAAAAAAAAAGAAACAATGTCTCACTCTATCACCCAGGCTGGAGTGCAGTGGTGCAATTCACTACAATGTCAAGCTCCTGGGCTCAACCCATCCTCCCACCTCAGCCTCCCAAGTAGCTGGGACTACAGGTGCATGCCCACCATCCCCGGCTACTTTTTATTTTTATTTCTTTTGTAGAAATGGGGTTTTCCCATGTTGCCTAGGCTGGTCTCTAACTCCTGAGCTCAAGCAATCCTCCTTCCTCAGCCTCCCAAAGTGCTGGGATTACAGGCATGAGCCACTGCACCCAGCCAAAATAATTTCCTTCCCACCTTCTAGGGCACCATTCTTCTGGTGTTCTTCTTGCCTCCTTGGTCACCCTCAATCATCTTGGTTGGATCCTCCTCTTCCTTGACCTAACTTCTGAAAATTCACTCTGCCTTTCGCTCTTTTCTACTCTATCCATAGTTGCCCTAGTTGATTCTATCCAGCCCCATACTTTAAATACCATCTATCTTCCATTGACTACCTAATTTATAATCCAGCCTTACCTCTCTTCCTTGAGCTCCTAGTCTCATATATTATACACATGACGAATCACTGACATATCTAGTAGACATCTCAAACTACTTAATATATCTAAAACAGAACCTTTGATTTTTCTTCCTGGAACCTCTATCTCAGTCTTCTCCAGCTCAGTAAAAGGCTCTTCTGAATATTCAAAGTTGCTTGAGTCCAGATCCTAGGAATCACCTTCAATGCTCCTTTAATACTTATATCAAATCATCAGCAAGTTCGTTCAGTTTTACTTTAAAAATATAGCTTAAATCCATTCACTTCTTTCTTCTTCTTCTTTTTTTTTTTTTGAGATGGGAGTCTCGCTCTGTTGCCTAGACTAGAGTGCAGTGGTGCGATCTCAGCTCACTGCAACCTCCACGTGAGCCGAGATCGCGCCATTCCACTCCAGCCTGAAGTCCACTCCACTTCTTCTTTTTTTTTTTTTTTTTTTTAGACGGAGTTTCACTCTTGTTGCCCAGGCTGGAATGCAATGGCTCGATCTTGGCTCACTGCAACTTCTGCCTCCTGGGTTCAAGAGATTCTCCTGCCTCAGCCTCCCAAGTAGCTGGGATTACAGGCATGCGCCACCATCCCTGGCTAATTTTTTGTATTTTTAGTAGAGATGGGTTTTCACCACATTGGTCAGGCTGGTCTCAAACTCCTGACCTTAAGTGATCCACCCCCCTCGGCCTCCCAAAGTGCTGGGATTACAGGCGTGACCCATCACGCCTGGCCAGTTTTAACCCTTTTTGATTGTACAATTCAGTGACAACCATCACCATTATCCATCTACAGAACATTTTTGTCACTGAAACTTAAACTCTATACTCATTAAACAATAATTCTTCTGGATGGCTGTGGTGGCTCATGCCTCTATTCCCAGCACTTTGAGAGGTTGAGGCAGAAGGATTGTTTGAAACCAGGAGTTTGAGATCAGCCTGGGAAACTGGGCAAAATCTCATCTCTACTAAAAATACAAAAAAAAAAAAAAAAAAAAAAATTGGGCATGGTGGTGCATGCCTATAGTCCCAGCTACCTGGGAAGCTGAGGTGGGAGGATCACCTGAACCTGGGAGGTCGAGGCTGCAGTGAGCTGTGATCACATCACTGCAGTCCAGCCTGGGCAACAGAGTGAGACTTTGTCTCAGAAAAAAATAAAAACTAAAACTACTAATTCCCTTACCCCCAGCCCCTGGTAACTACTATTCTGTCTTTTGTCTCTATGAATCTGACAATTCTAGGTACCTCACGTAAGTAGAATCATGTGGTTTTTCCTTTTGCATCTGGCTTATTTCACTTCATATAATGTTTTCAAGGTTCATCATATTGTAACATGTATCAAATTTTCATTTCTTTTTTATTTTTATTTATTTATATGGCTATTATTATTTTTGGGATGGAGTCTCGCTCTGTCACGAAGCTGGAGTGCAATGATATGATCTTGGCTTACTACAACTGCTGTCTCCCAGGTTCAAGCAATTCTTCTGCTTCAGCCTCCCAAGTAACTGGGACTACGGGTGCACACGCGCGTGTGCCACCACGCCCGGCTAATTTTTCTATTTTTAGTAGAGATGGGGTTTCACCATGTTGACCAGACTGGTCTCAAACTCCCGACCTCAGGTGATTCGCCAGCCTCGGCCTCCCAAAGTGCTGGGATTACAGGCATGAGCCACCGCACATTTATTTAAGATGGAGTCTCACTCTGTCGCCCAGGCTGGAGTGCGGTGGTGCAATCTTGGCTCACTGCAACCTCCCCCTCCCAGGTTCAAGCAATTCTCAGACCTCAGCCTCCAGGATAGCTGGGATTACAGGCATGTGCCAACATGCCAGGCTAATTTTTTTTTTTTTTTTTTTTTTTTCCTGAGAGGGAGTCTCTCTCTGTTGCCCAGGCTGGAGTACAATGGCACAATCTCAGCTCACTGCAACCTCCACCTCCTGGATTCAAGCCATTCTCCTGCCTCAGCCTCCCAAGTAGCTGAGGCTACAGGCATGTGCCACCACACCCAGCTAATTTTTGTATTTTTAGTAGATGTTGGCCAGGCTGGTCTCGAACTCCTGACCTCAAGTGATCCGCATGCCTTGGGCTCCCAAAATGCTGAAATTACAGGTGTGAGCCACCGTGCCTGTCCTAATTTTTGTATTTTTAGTAGAGATGGGGTTTCACCATGTTGGTCAGGCTGGTCTCAAACTCCTGACCTCAAGTGACCTGCCTGCCTTGGCCTCCCAAAGTGCTGGGATTGCAGGTGTGAGCCACCATGGCTGGCCTTATTCATTCCTTTTTAAGGCTGAATCATATTCCCTTGTATGTATATACTACATGTTGTTTATCCAATCATCTGTTGATGGACACTTGGGTTGCTTCCACCTTTTGTCTATTGTGAATAATATTGTTATGAAATTGGGGCCAGGTGTGGTGGTTCACGCCTATAATTCCAGCACTTTTGAGAGGCCGAGGTGGATGGATCGCTTGAGGCCAGGAGTTCTAGACCAGCCTGGGCAACATGGTGAATCCCCACTCTACTAAAAATACAAAAATCAGCCATGTGTGGTTGTGGTGGTGCCTGCCTGTAGTCCCATCTACTCTGGAAGCTGTGGCAGGAGGATCACTGGAACCCAGGAGGCAGAGGTTGCAGTGAACCGAGATCACATCACTGCACTGCAGCCTGGCGACAGAGATTCTGTCTCAAAATAAAAAATAAAAAAATTTAAAAAAAGACTATGAAATTGGTATACAAATATCCGTTCAGGGCCCTACTGTCACTTCTTTGGGCTATAATATACCCCAAAGTGGAAGTGCTGGATCATATGGTAATTATATTAGGTTGGTGCAAAAATGATTGTGGTTTTTGCCATTGAAAGGAATGGCAAAAACTGCAATTATTTTTGCACCAACCTAAATATGTTTAATTTAATATGTTTAATTTATGTTTAATTAAATATGTTTAATTAAATATGTTTAATTTGCACCAACCTAAATATGTTTGAGGAATCACCAAGCTATTTTCTAGAATGCTGCACTATCTTACATTCCCATTAGTAATGTATGAAGGTTTCAATTTCTCCATATCCTTACCAATACTTATTATTACCTGTGTGTTTTTTTTTTTTATTAGCGTCATTCTAGTGGATGTGAAGTGATATCTCATTGTGGTTTTGATTTGTATTTGCCTAACATTTACTGATGTTTAGCATCATTCATGTATCTTACTGGCCATCTGTATAGCTTCTTTGGAGAAGTATCTATTCAAATCCTTCGTCCATTTTTTTAGTTGGGTTTATTTTTTGGTCAGTGAGTTCTAGGAGTTCATCATGTATTCTGGATATCATCAATCTTTTATCACATATATGATACGCAAATATTTTCTCCCATTCTGTGGGTTGCCTTTTTACTCTGTTGACAGTGTTCTTTGATACACGCAAGTTTTAAATTTTGATACAGTCCAATTTATTTTTTTCTTTTCCTTTTTTTAAAATTTGTTTATAAACAGGGTCTCGTTCTGTTGCCCAGGCTGGAGTGGTACAGTGGTGCAATCATAGCTAATTGTAACCTCGAACTTCTGCATACAAGTGACCCTCCCACCTCAGCCTCTCAAGTAGCTAGAACTGCAGGCCTACTTAGAGATGGGATCTGGCTATCTTGTCCAAGTGATCTCAAACTCCTGGCCTCAGGTGATCCTTCTGTCTTGGCCTCCCAAAGCACTGAGATTACAGGCATGAGCCCCATGCCCCAATCCTCAATTTATCTATTTTTTTCCTTTTGTTGCCTGTGCTTTTGGTGTCATGTTTAAGAAATCATTGCCAAATCCAATGTCACGAAGCTTTTCTCCCATGTTTTCTTCTGAGAGTTTTCTAATTTTAACTATGACATTAGATCTTTGACCCATTTTGAATTAATTTTGTATTCAATGTAAAGTAAGAGTCTTTTGCATGTGGATATCCAATTTTACCAATACCATTTGTTAAAAAGACTGTTCTTTCCCCCATTAAATGATTTTTTGTTTTTTTTTGAGACAAGAGTCTCCCTCTGGTGCCCAGGCTAGAGTGCAGTGGCACGATCATGGCTCACTGCAACCTTGACCTCCCAAGCTCAAGCGATCCTCCCATCTCAGCCTCTTGAATAGCTGAGACCATAGACGTGTGCCACCAGGCACAGCTAATTTTTGTATTTCTTGTAGAGATGAGATCTCGTCATGTTTGGTCTTGAACTCCTAGGCTCAGCTTCCCAAAGTCCTGGGATTACAGGCATGAGCCACTGTGCCCGACCCCATTAAATGATCTTGATACCCTTGTTGAAAATCATTTAATCATATACTTGAGAGTTTATTTCTGGGCTCTCTATTCTAGTCCATTGGTCACATCTGTCTTTATGCAGAATAGACTTGTAAAGATACCATTTTAAACTATTTGGGTTATCAAATCATTCAGTACTGCAAAAAATGTGGGGAGATGAGAATATTCTCACACACTGCTGGGGGAAATAAAAATTGCTATCTCCTTCTGGAAAGTATTGTGGCAATATCTTTAAAAATGTAACACATAATTTTAATGCAGCAATTTCACTTTTGGGAATCTTTTCTATAGATATAGAAACACCAAGGGAGGGAGGGGAGGCAAAAAAAAATTAAACATCAATACATAAGAATATGCATATAAATATATTTATTGTGGCATCCTTTTTTTTTTCTTTTCTGAGACAAGGTCTCACTCTGTTGCTTAAGCTGGAGGGCAGTGGCACCATCATAGCTCATTGTAACCCTTTTTTTTTTTTGGATACAGGGTCTTGCTCTGTTGCCCAGGCTGGTCTCGAACTTCTGGCCTCAAGCGATTCCTCCTGCCTCACACTCCCAAAGTGCTGAGATTGCAGGTGTGAGCCACCGTGCCAGCTTCTTGTGGCATCCTTTGTAGTGGGAAGAGGCTGAACAGGAAAATAGTCAAGTACCTACTCTCTCTCCATCTTTCTTTCCCTGAAGTCACATGCATTTTAATCTCTGTTTCTTTTTGTATTTCTTCCTGAACTTGTAGATGGACCAACAATATCAGTAGGCTGATTCTGTTTGGTCTTTACAAATGTCAGTGCTCACTACTGTCTCAAGCTAGAATTTCTATTTTGTTCACTTATAAATCTACTATTAATATATTGGGTTTTTTTTATTTCTATTTTTATTTTTAGAGAAGGAGTTTTGCTCTTGTTGCCCAGGCTGGAGTACAATGGCGTGATCTCGACTCACTGCAACCTCTGCCTCCCAGGATCAAGTGATTCTCCTGCCTCAGCCTCACAAGTAGCTGGGATTACAGGCACCTGCCACCACGCCCGGCTAATTTTTTGTATTTTTAGTAGAGTTGGGGTTTCACCATGTTGGCCAGGCTGGTCTTGAACTCCTGACTTCAGATGATCCACCTGCCTTGGCCTCCCAAAGTGCTGGGATTACAGACATGAGCCACCGTGCCCAGCCAATATATTCCTTTTTAATTTCAGTTTTTATAATTCCAGTTCTCAGCCAAATCTTTCAAGTTTGGCTTTGATCTCCTTAAACGTAGTACACAGAGTTGTTTATAGTCTGTATCTGGTCATTGCAGAATATAGAATCCCTGTGGGTCTGTTTCTATTACCTGTTATTTGTCCTCCTTATTTCTTGTATCTTGTCTCCTTGTGTGCCTGGTTGTCTTTTTTTTTTTTTTTTAAAGCTATTTTGATCCTTGTTCCTAGAAACCTGGTTATCCTTGTACTGAACATTGTATTTGAAAGAAAATTATAGGCTGGGCGCAGTGGTTTGTGCCTGTAATCTCAGCACTTTGGGAGGCCAACGCGGGCGAATCACTTGAGGCCAGGAGTCTGAGACCAGCCTGGCCAACATAGTGAAACCCTGACTACTAAAAATACAAAAACTAGCCAGGCGTGGTGCACACGCCTGTAATCCTAGCTACTCAGGAGGCTGAGGCAGGAGAATCGTTTGAACCCAGGAGGCGAAGTTTGCAGTGAGCTGAGATCGTGCCACTGTGCTCCAGCCCAAATGACTGTGTCTCAAAAACAAACAAAAAAGAAAGAAGGAAAGGAAGGAAGGAAGGAAGGAAGGGAGGGAGGGAGGGAGGGAGGGAAGGAAGGAAGGAAGGAAGGAAGGAAGGTAGGAAGGAAGGAAGAAGAAGAAGGAAGGAAGGGAAAGAAGGAAGGGAAAAAAAGGAATGAAGGGAAAGAAAGAAAATTACAGAAACAATTGAGGCCTGGGATGATGTTATTTTTTCTTCAAAGTGGATTTTGGTTTTACTCTTGCCCCTAGCCATTAGGGGCAACTTAATATAAGTTCAGGCCTTGAGATTTTTCTGGGCCACTTAGATGATTTGAAGTCAGTCTGCAGTCTACATGAGAGTTACTTTACTTGTGCTCCCTTACACCTACAGTGCAGGATTTTAAAGTTCTAGGCCAAATCCGAGGGTGATACAGAAGGGTTGCCACCCTTTATTAGTCCTGGACTCCAACTTTTGTCCCCATGGGCTCTTAAAGCTGCTGAAAATACATCTTAGCTTTCTAATTACTTGTTCTGCATCAGCAAATGTCTCAGACAAAGCATCAAGTGCTAGGTTCCTCACTTCAAATTCCTTAGCAATCCAAAATCTTGGCCCAGTTAATTCCTCACTATTTTGTTAGTTATGATATACTTTCAGAGGATGCATTCTACTTTTCCTCCAGCTTGATTAGCTGTATGCAGTAGGAGGGCTGGCTGAAATTACATTGTATGCCATTAACAACAATGAAAGTCTATACAGTTTACTTTATTCCTGAATGATATATCTCATTAGCTCCAGTCAACGGCCCATTCCTGATTTTGTGGCCAGGAGTACAGAGCCATTCAATATATAGGGTATCCACTATATACTGGCTTTGGGAAGGGCAAGTTGCTAGGAAGAGGATGTAAGTACAGGAGAAATGACTGGCATCTCCAATATACCATATTACATTCTCTTCTCTAAATATACCCTCCTATATCATATTCCAGTGCTTTTTCATATGTTATCCCCTCAGTCAGAATTTCTTCCCATCTTGTTCACGAGGTTCACCAGCCTATTCCTTTTTGAAGACTTAGCTCAAATATTGCAACTTCATCTCAAAAACTAACAGGCTGGGCACAGTGGCTCACACCTGTAATCCCAGCACTTTGGGAGACTGAGGCAGGTAGAACACTTGAGGTCAGGAGTTCGAGACCAGCCTGACCAACGTGATGAAACTCCATCTCTACTAAAAATACAAAAGTTAGCTGGATATGGTGGCACGTACCTATAATCCCAGCTACTGGGGAGGCTGAGGCAGGAGAATCACTTGAACCCAGGAGGCGGAGGTTGCAGTGAGCCAAGAATGTGCCACTGCACTCCAGTCCAATCCTCCTGAGTAGCTAGGATTACAGGCGTGTGCACCACGCCTGGCTAGCTTTTGTATTTTTAGTAGTCAGGGTTTCACTATGTTGGCCAGGCTGGTCTCAAACTCCTGGCCTCAAGTGATTCGCCCGCGTTGGCCTCCCAAAGTGCTGAGATTACAGGCAAAAACCACTGCGCCCAGCCTATAATTTTCTTTCAAATACAATGTTCAGTACAAGGATAACCAGGTTTCTAGGAACAAGGATCAAAATAGCTTTAAAAAAAAAAAAAAAAGACAACCAGGTACACAAGGAGACAAGATACAAGAAATAAGGAGGACAAATAACAGATAATAGAAACTCCAGTTTTTTGCAAGACTCCATTGCAAAAAACAACAACAAAAAACAAACACACAAACAAAAAACAGACAGCTCTGCATCTGTATGCCCTTCGTAACTTGCATAAAGCTTTTCATAGCAGTTATTTTATCCTTCAGGATGGGAATTAGTTTTTCACCTGTGTGACCTGAGATTTTGCCAGGCACACTCAACAGATATTTGGTGAATTAATAAATGAATGAATGAGAGGGAAGAACACTAGATTAGTTTTATGAGACAATTTCCAAGTTTCTTTAGATCTTATGTTCCATGATTTACGAAATTTGAGCTCCAGGCCGGGCGCGGTGGCTCACGCCTGTAATCCCAGCACTTTGGGAGGCCGAGACGGGTGGATCACGAGGTCAGGAGATCGAGACCATCCTGGCTAACACGGTGAAACCCCGTCTCTACTAAAAATACGTTTAAAAAAATTAGCCGGGCACGGTGGCGGGCACCTGTAGTCCCAGCTACACAGGAGGCTGAGGCAGGAGAATGGTGGGAACCCGGGAAGTGGAGCTTGCAGTGAGTGGAGATTGTGCCACTGCACTCCAGCCTGGGCGACAGAGCAAGACTCCATCTCAAAAAAAAAAAAAAAAAGAAATTCGAGCTCCGAAAAATAACGTAATTCACTAGTTTGTCATTCACTGGAACTTAACACTTACAAAAAATGTTTCCTCTTCCTTCTAAGAATAAATAAACACGTATGTAGGCTTGACGCGGTGGCTCACTTCTGTAATCCCAGCACTTTGGGAGGCCGAGGCAGTTGGATCACCTGAGGTCAGGAGTTCGAGACCAGCCTGGCCAAACATGGTGAAACCTCGTCTCTACTAAAAATACAAAAATTAGTCAGGCGTGGTGGTGGCTGTCTGTAATCCCAGCTACTGGGGAGGCTGAGGCAGGAGAATTGCTTGAACCCAAGAGTCAGAGGTTGCAGTGAGCTGAGATCACGCCATTGCACTCCAGCCTGGGTGACAGAGCAAGGCTCCGTCTCAAAAATAAATAAATTAAATTAAATTAAATTAACAGGTATGTTTTGAGAAAGAATAGACAATTATATCATTTAGAGGCAATTTCATAATGTATTTTACTTACCAGATTTGGCACTCTCAGATTCTGACTCTTTTTTTTTTTAAATTTTCTTGCCTGAAAGACAAGTCATCAAACGCATTAGTTGGCTTTATGGCTGCTTCACACTTTTCCCATCTCCCTCTCCATTCCTACAAATTCCTATTTTTTTCTTCCCACATTTTCATCCCTTCTTTCTTTTTTTCTCTTTCTTTCTTTCTTTTTTTTTTTTTTTGACAGAGTTTTGCTCTGTCATCCAGGCTGGAGTTCAGTGGTGCGATCTTGGCTCACTGCAACTTCCGTCACCAGGCTCAAGCGATTCTCCTGCCTCAGCTTCTTGAGTAGCTGGGACTACAGGTGTGTGCCACCACTGCCAGCTAAATTTTGTATATTTAGTAGAGACAGGGTTTCACCATGTTGGCCCGGCTGGTCTTGAACTCCTGGCCTCAGGTGATCCACCTGCCTTGGCATCACAAAGTGCTGGGATTACAGGCATGAGCCACGGTGCCCGGCCTTCCCTTCTAACTTTCTATATTTTCTTCCATACAATAGCATTTATCATTTTTATTTTTATGTTTTTTGAGATGAAGTCTCACTCTTTTCCCCCAGGCTGGAGTGCAATGGCGTGATCTCGGCTCATTGAAATCTCTGCCTCTCGGGCTCAAGCAATTCTCGTGCCTCAGCCTCTCGAGTAGCTGGGATTACAGGCGCCTGCCACCATGCCCAGCTTATTCTTTTATTTTTAGTAAACAGGGGTTTTACCATGTTGGCCAGGCTGGTCTTGAACTCCTGGCCTCAAGTGATCTGCCCACCTCGGCCTTCCAGAGTGCTGGGATTACAGGTGTGAGCCACCACGCCCGGCCTATTTTTTGTTGTTGTTGTTGCTTTTTGAGACAGAATCTTGCTCTGTTGCCCAGACAGGAGTGCAGTAGCATGATCTCGGCTCACTGCAACCTCTGACTACTGGGTTCAAGTGATTCTCCTGTCTCAGCCTCCCCAGTACCTTGTTTTACAGGCACCCACCACCATATCCAGCTAATTTTTGTATTTTTTGTAGGGATGGGGTTTCACCATGTTGGCCAGGGTGGTCTCGAACTCCTGACCTCAAATAATCCACCCAACTCAGTCCCCCAAAGTGCTAGAATTACAGGCATGAGCCACTGCGCTCGGCCTAAAGAACATTTATTAATCACACTACTGGTAAAGTGCTACAAAAGAAACACACAACTTTTTATCTACACAGTTCTATAATTTATATGAAAATTAGGGACTTTGAACATACATCAAGTTTAATAAGGAATCAAAGCAATTGCTAACAAATTCAGAGCATTCCTCTGGGACCCCTTCAACCAGTTCTAACAGTTGCACTCCAAGGGAGAGATGGCAAAATGTTGTGATTACCAAGGAGCCACCTTTGAGAAAGATTAAGAGGGCAGTGTGGCCAGATAGGCCATCAGCAATACAGTTCATCAGAATAAGGGAAAGAGAATGCATCTGTTTAACCATATTCCCAAAAAAATAGAGGCTGGAAAGAAAACCAGAGAGAAAGTCAATAGTGGTGGCAGCTCTTTCAGGGGGAACGAAAAGAAGAGATGAAGTGTGACTGTACAAAGCTGGAAGGATGCAAGAAAAAATTGCTATCGAGTAGTTGCTTCAGCTCTTTTTTTTTTCTTCATATTTCTACTGCTTGATTTGCTTTCTGGGGTGTCAAATGTGAGGGCTCCCAGAGCCCAGCTCCAAGCAGTGTCTGGCAGATCCTTCCCCGCCCAAGGGTCCCGGACGTGGAGGTTTCAGACGAGGCACTGGCTGGAGCTCTGGAAGTCAGGCAGAAGCCACCCTGAAGCTGGGGGTCTCAAGTCTGCCTTTGGAAACAGAAAATACATTCACTTTGGCAGGATTGGTTTTTTGCTTTTGGATGAGGTCAGGGTCTGAGTCCTCCCAGCTCTCCTTGTCTTGCAATGTGCTCTGCAGATTGTGGTGGCATTTCTGCAACTCCTGGAACCTGAAGACAGACAGATCAGAGTGCTTTTCTGAGGCAGGAACCCCAGAGGTTCTCCCTGGGCATAGGCAGGGCGCGCCACCCTCCAGGGTACCTCTCACAACATCGGTAATATCAGCAGCATCTGAGAGCAACGCCGTGGCACAGGTCCTGGCCCGCGCATGATGGTCCTGTTGCTGGTTGCTGTCTAGTTGCTTCAACTTTAATGTAAATACATCCACTGTCTCTAGAGAAGCAACAGTAACCTAAAACTAAAGGAGAAACAAAAGAAAAAGAAGAATACAACTTTACCCAAAGAATAAATCACAAAGTGGATTTCCTTTTTTCCTAAAACATGCTTATTTAGCAATAGTGAGAAACTTCCAGTGTTCCAAAAGTACTCATTTAAACCATTTCTTTAATCCTTTGAAAGGCTTCTTTTTCACTAGTTGCTGCACTTACATCCCAGAAACATTAGTGACAACCCATGTAGCTTTAATGTAATTTCTCAAGGTCTGCATGGGAATTTTCAGTGTATTGTGTTCAAGAAACGCACCTGCTCCAACCCAATATTTGTAACAAACTATGGAAATGATCCCTGGTTTCCATAGTTTGGAACGGTGGCTCACATCTGTAATCCCAGCAGTTTGGGAGGCTGAGGTGGGCAGATCACTTGAGGTCAGGAGTTCGAGACTAGACTGGCCAGCATGGTGAAACCACATCTCTACAAAAAATACAAAAATGAGCTGGGCATAGTGGTGGGCACCTCTAATCTCAGCTACTCAGGAGGCTGAGACATGAGAATCACTTGAACCTGGGAGGTGGAGGTTGCAGTGAGCCAAGGTTGTGCCACTGCACTCCAGCCTGGGCAATAGAGCAAGACTCAGTCTCAAAAAAAAAAAAAAAAAAAAAAAAAAGAAGAAGAAATGATCCCTGAAAGTACAGTTTTCAAACCAGTATTTGTATTTTTGTACACAGAAAAAAAGTTTTGAAGCTTGGGGGTGGGTTAAAGAAAAGTGACCAGACCAATACAGTGTATAGACCAATACACTTTTTTTTTTTTTTTTTTCTGAGACAGGGTCTTGCTCTGTCACCCAGGTTGAAGTGAAGCAGTGTGATCATAGCTCACTGCAGCCTCAACTTCCTGGGCTCAAGCAATCCATTAATCTCCGATTTCTGAATAGCTGGGACTACGGGCACACACCACCACGCCCAGTTAATTTTTCTAGTTTTTGTACAAACAGGGTCTCATTATGTTATCCAAATGGCAATACATTTTTCTTTTTTTATTTTTTGAACTTGCTCCGTCACCCAGGCTGGAGTGCAGTGGCGCGATCTCGGCTTACCGCAACCTCCACCTCCCTGGTTCAAACAATTCTCCTGCCTTAGCCTCCCGAGTAGCTGGGATTACAGTGCACACCACCATGCCTGGCTAATTTCTTTTTTTTTTTTTTTTTGTATTTTTAATAGAGATGGGGTTTCACCATGTTGGCCAGACTAGTCTTGAACTCCTGACCTCAGGCAATCTACCCGCCTCGGCCTCCCACAGTGCTGGGATTACAGGCGTGAGCCACCACGCCCAGCCTATAATACATTTTTAAAGGCCTTTTTGGCAAATGTTTGGTAGATGAACAAATGGCTACAGTGAAGAATTGGGAGGGATATCCGGGACAGAGCAAGTGGCTGATTACCCTTTGAGCACACTCTTTTTTGTTTTTTGAGACAGGGTCTTACATTGTCACCCAGGATGGAGTGCAGTGGCACAATCTCGGCTCACTGTAGCCTTGATCTCCCAAGTTCAGGTGATCCCCTGCCTCAGCCTGCCCCCTAGTAGCTGGGACTACAGGTGTGAGCCACCACACCCGGTTAATTTTTTCTTTCTTTCTTTCTTTCTTTTTTTTTTTTTTTTTGAGACAGAGTCTTGCTCTGTTACCTAGGCTGGAGTGCAACGGTACGATCTCAGCTCACTACAACCTCCATCCCCCAGGTTCAAGGGATGCTCATGCCTCAGCCTCCCGAGTAGCTGGGACTATAGTCACGTGCCACCACACCCAGCTAATTTTTGTATTTTTAGTAGAGATGGGGTTTTGTCATGTTGACCAGGCTGGTCTCGAACTTCTGGCCTCAAGTGATCTGCCCGCCTTGGCCTCCCAAAGTGCTGGGATTACCCTACCGGCCAATTTTTTGTACTTTTTGTAGAGATGAGATTTCACTATGTTCCCCAGGCTGGTCTTGAACTCTGGAGTTCAAGCATCCCAAAGTGCTCGGGTTACAGGTGTGAATCACTGAGGCTGGCCTGAGCACATTTCTTATTGAACGAGTGGCCATTTATATAATATTTTTGCCAAAAATATTTACCTTTAATTATAAAGAAATAATCAGATCATTTTGTAGTTCATAAGCATGATGATTGGGTATTCCCATGGATGTGTGAAATGTGCCATCCACAAACATTGTTATGATGTTAGCACATTACCCATCTGACATGAAAAAAAGAAAAAAGGGCCAGGCACAGTGGCTCACGCCTCCCAGCACTTTGGGAGGCTGAGGCAGGTGGATCACGAGGTCAGGAGTTCGAAACCAGCCTGGCCAACATGGTAAAACCCTGTCTCTACTAAAAATACAAAAATTAGCCAGGCGTGGTGGTGGGTGCCTGTAATCCCAGCTACTTGGGTGGTTGAGGCAGGAGAATTGCTTGAACCTGGGAGGCGGAGGTTGCAGTGAGCCGAGATCGCACCACTGCACTCCAGCCTGGGCGACACAGTGAGACTCCATCTCAAAATAAATAAATAAAAAATAAATAAATAAATAAAAGAAAAGAAAAAGAAAAAAATGATAATCAGATTAATCCAAATTAAGACCTTACCTCTCCAAAAGTGGCAATGTCATGAAAAACAAAAAAGGTGGGGTGAATTGTTCAAGAATAAAGGAAACAAGAGACCTGAGGAGTAAATGCAATACCGAATTTTTTTTAAACTACAGAGTCAAGTTTGAGGACAATTGGGAACATCTGAATATGGATTATATAGTAGATAATAAAATTGTATCTGCATTAAATGTATTAAGGATGACAATCATAGTTATGTAGGTGTACTCAACTGAATGGTGCCTGCCCTCAAAAGATATGCCAATGTTCTAATCCCCAGAACATATGAATGCTATTTAGAAAATGGATCTTCATATGTATAATTAAGGATCTTGAGATGAGATCATCCTGGATTATCTGGGTGGTCTCTAATTCTAATGACAAGTACCCTTGTAAGAGACACAGAAACTAGAGAAGAGGAAGGTACAATGTGACCACGGAGGCAGAAACTGGAGTGACATGCCCACAAGTCAAGGGATACTGATGGCCACCAAACCTGGAAGAGTCAAAGAACAGATTGTGCCTTAGAGTCTTCAGGGGGAGCGCAACCCTGCTGATACCTTGCTTTTGGACTTCTGGCCTCCAGAACTGTGAGAGAACACATTTCTGTTGTTTTAAGTCACCAAGTTTGTGGTAAGTTGATATGGCAGCTGTAGGAAGCTAATTCAGTAGGAGAATATATTTTCTTTTAAGCAATACATGCGGCCGGGCGCGGTGGCTCAAGCCTGTAATCCCAGCACTTTGGGAGGCCGAGACGGGCGGATCACGAGGTCAGGAGATCGAGACCATCCTGGCTAACACGGTGAAACCCCGTCTCTACTAAAAAAAAATACAAAAAAAAACTAGCCGGGCGAGGTGGCGGGCGCCTGTAGTCCCAGCTACTCGGGAGGCTGAGGCAGGAGAATGGCGTGAACCCGGGAGGCGGAGCTTGCAGTGAGCAGAGATCCGGCCACTGCACTCCAGCCTGGGCGACAGAGCGAGACTCCGTCTCAAAAAAAAAAAAAAAAAAAAAAAAAAAAAAAAAAAAAAAGCAATACATGCTAAAATATTTAGCATATTAAGGAAAGTGTCATGATTTCTACAACTTGCAACTTACTTTTGAAAGGCTCATTAAATAATTTGAAAAGCTATATATGTATGTGTGTGGTTTTTGTTGTTGTTGTTGTTGTTGTTTTTTGAGACAGAGTCTCGCTCTGTCGCCCTGGAGTGCAATGGTGCGATCTCGGCTCACTCCAACCTCCGCCTCCTGGGTTAAGCGATTCTCCGGCCTCAGCCTCCCGAGTAGCTGAGATTACAGGCACCTGCCACCACACCTGGCTAATTTTTTGTATTTTTAGTAGAGATGGGGTTATACCATGTTGGCCAGACTGGTCTCGAACTCCTGACCTCAGGCAATCCACCTGCCTCGGCCTCCCAAAGTACTGGGATTACAGGCTTGGGCCACTGAGCCACCATGCCCGGCCGGTATGTGTGTGTTTTAAATATACACATATTTTACCCTATTTGCTATATATGTACACACACATTGTTAACATTAATATTTTACTTAGGTAAGTGTTAATAATTGCTAAATTTAGGTAAAGCATATATGGCATGGTCATGCTATTCTTTCCATTTTTATATAGAATTGAGATTGGTAAAATAAATACATACATAAATAAAAAGTTTGGAAAAAGGATGAAAGAGGAGACCAGACATGGTGACTCATGTCTGTAATCTCAGCACTTTGGAAGGCCGAAGCAGGAGGATCACTTGAGTCCAGGAGTTCGAGATGAGTCTGGGCAACATGGCGAAACCCTGACGCCACAAAAACACAAAAAATTAGCCGAGCATAATGGCACATGCCTGTAGTCCCAGCTACTTGTGGGACTGAGGCAGGAGGATCACTTGAGCCCTGGAGTTCGAGGCTTCAGTGAGCTGAGATCACACCACTGCACTCCAGTCTAGGTGACAGAGAAAGACCTTGTATCAAAAAAAAAAAAAAAAAAAGAGGGGGGGGGGTTTTCTAGCTTAAAAGTCATACATGGGCCAGGCGCAGTGGCTGATACCTATAAATCTCAGCACTTCGGGAGACCAAGGCAGGTGGATCACGAGGTCAGGAGTACAAGAGCAGCCTGGCCAAGATGGTGAAACCCCATCTCTACTAAAAATACAAAAAAATCAGCCGGGCGTGGTGGCAGTTGCCTGTAATCCCAGCTACTTGGGAGGCTGAGGCAGGGAATCGCTTGAACCTGGGAGATAGAGGTTGCAGTGAGCCGAGACTGTGCCACTGCACTCCAGCCTGGGCGACAGAGCGAGACTCTGTCTCAAAAAAAAAAAAAAAAAAGAAAAGAAAAGAAAAAGAAAAAGAAAAAGAAAAGTAAAGTAAAAGAAAAAGCATATATGACTGGCCATACTGGGGCTGTCAGCTCTTAAAGGCAGCATCCATGTTATTTCATAGAGGGACAGTTATTTCACAAAGCTTCCTGAAAATCTCAAGAACAAGACAAAACCAGCGGGATCTGCAGCCTTAATCCATCCCTGACGCAACCCACAAGATGGAAAGGGTATGAAAAGTATCTCCTAGAAATAGTAAGTGATGAAAAAAATAAGTATCAATGCTTCTGAATGGTAGAACTAAACAGGGTACTTACAAACTGGGGTACTTACAAACTGGGGTCGCAAGGAGAAGGAAGAGTGGCAAGTTTAAATAAAGCCAGAAAGAACACAGAAGATAAAATTTATTTCTGGTCTTCCCTTTCTTCAGATTCATGATTATTTATATCACCAATAATTCCACCTGCACATATAGGTTCCTCTACATCTTGCCTTCATGGAGCTAAATACAAAGACCATTAACTTCAATGATGCTAATATGATTAAAATCTTCTGGGCAGCCAAACAGTGTGGTGCACACTTACCGTCCCAGCTACTCCAGGAGGCTGAGACTGGAGGATCCCTTGAGCCCAGGAGTTCAAGATCAGCTTGGGCAACATAGCTATGAAACCCCCATCTCAAAAAAGAAAAAACAAAACAACAACAACAAAAAAAAACCCAAGCTGAAATTCTCTGGGGAGGAAACACAAATTCAATGTAATAGTTGTTTTTAAGGACCAGATGTGGGGGCTCATACCTATAATCTCAGCACTTTGGGAGGCCAAGGCAAGAGGATTGCTTGAGGCCAGGAGTTTGAGATTGGCCTGGGCAACATAGTGAGACCCTGTCCCTAACAGGAAACAAAAAAACAAAGTAAGTCCAGGCACAGTGGCTCATGCCTGTAATCCCAGCACTTTGGGAGGCCAAAGCGGGCAGATTACAAGGTCAGGAGTTCGAGACCAGCCTGGCCAACATGATGAAATCCTGTCTCCACTAAAAATACAAAAATTAGCCAGACATGGTGGCAGGCGCCTGTAATCCCAGCTACTTGGGAGGCTGAGGTAGGAGAATCGCTTGAACCCCGGAGGCGGAGGTTGCAGTGAGCTCAGGCAGTGCCACTGTACTCCAGCCTGGGAAAAAGAGTGAGATTCTGTCTCAAAAAAAACAAAAACAAAAAACAAAGTAATAGTGTTTTTAAAATAATTTAAATATAATAAGCAGTAATCAGACAAAACTAATTCAAAGCCATAGTTGAACTGTTTGCTTTCAAAGTTGAAAATGAAGTGAAAGCAATTTTTTGCAAGTAAATAGGTAAAATAAATACTGTGGAAATGAGGAAAACATGGACTCATCAGTTCAATTCTGTAATGATATGTGACCACATGGCATCTGTGCAAGTGGCAAATCACAAAATAAATCAACTAAAAAACAATCTTCAAACATATTTTTGGTTTTTAGCTGCAAAGATGCTGGTCTGCATTCATGTGCATTGCTAATTTAAGAAAGAGGGCCTGAACCGGGCACGGTGGCTCATACCTGCAATCCCAGCGCTTTGGGAGGCTGAGGCTGGCGGATCACCTGAGGTCAGGAGTTCGAGACCAGCCTGACCAATATGCAGAAACCCTGTCTCTACTAAAAACACAAAAAAAAATTAGACAGGTGTGGTGGCACATGCCTGTAATCCCAGCTGCTCGGGAGGCTAAGGCAGAAGAATTGCTTGAACCTGGGAGACGGAGGTTGTGGTGAGCCAAGATTGTGCCAATGCACCCCAGCATGGGCAACAAGAGCGAAACTCCATTTCAAAAAAAAAAAAAAAGAAGTCCAGGAGCTCACACCTGTAATCTCACCACTTTGGGAGGTTGAGGCAGGCAGATAACTTGAGGCCACGAGTTTGAGACCAGCTTGGCCAACGTGGTAAAATCCTGTCTCTACTAAAAATGCAAAAATTAGCCAGGCATCGTGGCACATGCCTGTAATCCCAACTACTTGGGAGGCTGAGGCATGAGAATCACTTGAACCCAGGAGGCAGAGGTTGCAGTGAACCAGTATCATGCCACTGTACTCCAGCCTGGGCAACTCAGTGGGACTCTGCCTCAAAAATAAATAAAAATTGAAGTGTACAATCCAGTGGTTTTGAGTATATTTACACCACTATCTAATTCCAGAACATTCTTTCACCCCCAAAGGAAACCCTCTACTCATTAGCAGTCATGCCCTAAACCCTATTCCTTTAGCCTCTGGTGATCACTAATCTACTTTGTGCATATTTTATATAAAATAAATCACGCATTTGTGGCCTGTTGTGACTGGGTTCTTTCACTTAGCATAATGTTTTCAGTTCTATGCATGTTATAGCAGGTATCAGTATTTCACTCCTTTTTATTGCTGAATAATATTCCATTTTGTGGCTATGTCACATTTTGTTTATCCTTCAGTTGATGGACACTAGAATTGTTTCCACTTTTTGGCTATTATGAATTCGATGCTATGGAGAACTGAGCGACCAAGGCTGAGTGCAAGATGTCAGTGGTTGCGGGCCCCTAGGGACAGTCCCAGTCAGGCTGCTTTAACTGGATGGAGATGGGCTTTGATAATGGGTTGCACAGTGGCCATGGTGGCCAGGGTGCTCCTCAGCACCTTTTGTCTCAGGACTGGGATGCAGGATCAGGACATGATGGGTGGCATTGGAAAAACCATGATGCAGAGTAGAGGCACCTTTGATACATTCATGACAATGGGGATGGGCTAACGATGTTAACCATGGTTGCCCATGATGTCTACATCTTCCCATCAATTCCTGTCTATGTACTGTAATAAAACAAAGTCTTTGAGTTAAAAAATGGACACGCAAAAAATATGATGAACATTCTTGTACAAGTTTTTGTGTGAACATTAATTTATACAGAAATTTTCATTAGTGTACTAATCAAGGCATTAATACAGAAGTAGTTGAATGTGGTCAGCATCATGTAGTGGATTTTTGTTGGTTTCGACCGCCCAGCAGTCTTTCTCCTTCTTCTGATTAACAGGATCCATATTCTCTTATGTGTAACCACATAAGGAAGCTGACTCCACTCCTACATCCAGGGGTAACTTGGCTTAAGCCCAGAACATGGTTATCCCCGTAGACTGACTAGATCAGTGATGAACAGGTGACCTTAATTCAGGTCAATGAGATATAAAAAGACCTTTGCTGGGGTTTCTGGAAAGGATACTTTCTTGTCATTCTGAAGGAGTTTCCTTGAGAGATATTATCTTGCTATTAGAGGTGAAGAAAACACAGATAGCCCTCCTAGAAGCTGCTGTAACCATCCTGACATAACAAAAGAACAAATTTAGGCACCAGGTGTGGTGGCTCATGCCTGTAATCCCAGCACTTTGGGCGGCCGACGCAGGTGGACCACCTGAGATCAAGAGTTCGAAACCAGTCTGGCCAACATGGTGAAACCTTATCTCTACTAAAAATACAAAAATTAGCTGGGCGCGGTGGTGGGCGCCTGTAATCCCAGCTACTCAGGAGGCTGAGGCAGGAGAATTGCTTGAGCGCTGAAGGCGGAGGTTGCATAGAGCTGAGATTGCGCCATTGCACTCCAGCCTTAGCGACAGAGCGAGACTCTACACACACACACACACACACACACACACACACACACACACACACATTTAGGGATATCAAATATTTCAGAAGGAGAAATGGAAAGAAACCAGGCCTTTGGTAGCATCATTGAACCTTAACACTGAGGACAAAGCTTTGCCTGAATTTTCAGCTGATGACTAAATTCCCTTAATTGTTTTTTTGTTTTGTTTTGTTTTGTTTTTTGAGACAGAGTCTCACTCTGTTGCCCAGGCTGGAGTGCAGTGGCGCGATCTTAGCTCACTGCAAGCTCCGCCTCCCAGGTTCATGCCATTCTCCTGCCTCAGCCTCCCGAGTAGCTGGGACTACAGGCACCTGACACTGCGCCTGGCTAATTTTTTTGTATTTTTAGTAAAAACAGGGTTTCACTGTGTTAGCCAGGATGGTCTCGATCTCCTGACCTCGTGATCCACCCGACTTGGCCTCCCAAAGTGCTGGGATTACAGGAGTGAGCCACCACGCCCGGCCTCCCTTAATTGTTTAAGATAGTTCGAGATGATTTTTCTGTTGCTTGCAATAAAAATATTACACCACAATATTAACAGAAACTAATTTTTTTTTCTTTGAGACAGAGTCTCACTCTGTCACACAGGCTAGAGTACAGTGGCATGATTATGACTCACTGCAGCCTCAACCTCCCGGGCTCAAGCGATCCTCCCACCTCAGCCTCCCTAGTAGGTGGGACCACAGGTGCATTCCACTATGCTCAGCTTATTTTTTAATCAAATTTTTTTTTTCTTTTGTAGAGACAAGGTTGCCCAAGCTGGTCTCAAAATCCTGGGCTCAAGAGACTCTCCCACCTTGGCCTCCCAAAGTGCTGGGATTTCAGATGTGAGCCACCATGCCATCAGAAACCATTATTTTTATAGCACTTTATAATGTAATTCTGAGCTATGTGAATTCACTAGTAGACACACTGGATTCTGCCTCTGGGAGTCATGAAAGGATTCATTCCGGGCATGGTGGCTCACGCCTGTAATCCTAGCACTTTGGGAGGCTGAGGTAGGCGGGTCACCTGAGGTCAGCCTGGCCAACATGGTGAAACTCTGTCTCTTCTAAAAATCCAAAAATCTAGCCGAGCGCGGTTGTGGGTGCCTGTAATCCCAGCTACTCAGGAGGCTGAAGCAGGAGAATCGCGTGAACCTGGAAGGCCGAGGTTGCAGTGAGCTGAGATGGAGCCACTGTACTCCAGACTGAGCAACAGAGCAAGACTCCATCTCAAAATAAATATAAATAAATAAAATTCATGTGAAAAGTGACATTTGAATTGCAACTTGCCACTTAGAAAGTATCTACTAAGTATAGGCCAGGCACGGTGGCTCATGCCTGTAATCCCAGCACTTTGGGAGGCTGAGATGGGCAAATCATGAGGTCAGGACCAGCCTGACCAACACGGTAAAACCCCGCCTCTACTAAAAATACAAAAATTAGCTGAGCATAGTGGTGTGCACCTGTCCCAGCTACTCAGGAGGCTGAGGCAGGAAAATCACTTGAACCCAGGAGGCAGAGGTTGCAGTGAGCAAAGATCGCACCACTGCACTCCAGCATGAGCGACACAGCAAGACTCCATCTCAAAAAAAAAAAAAAAGAAGTATTTACTAAGTACAATAAGCTAAACAAAATTAAGCAGATTTCCTTCACTGAAGACCTTCTGAGGGCCTTTATTATACTAATATGAATTATGACTATATCCAAGAGAGGGATGTAATATACAGTGTTTACTAAATTTACTTCACCCTGAACACCTAGCATTATCTCAAGGAATATGGTTGGCTAATGAAACACTGGTATGTAGAATGTTAACAGATGGCTAGAAGGGAAGAACAAGATCATCCTGGCCAATTTATTAAGAAGTTTTTATGGCGGGGGTGCGGTGGCTCACGCTTGTAATCCCAGTACTTTGGGAGGCCAAAGTGGGCAGATCACGAGGTCAGGAATTCAAGACCAACCTGGCCAACACAGTGAAACCCCATCTCTACTAAAAATACAAAAACTAGTTGGGCATGGAGGCAGGTGCCTGTAATCCCAGCTATTCAGGAAGCTGAGGCAGGAGAATCGCTTGAACCTCAGAAGTAGAGGTTGCAGTGAGCCAAGATGGTGCCACTGCACTCCAGCCTGGGCAACAGAGCTAGACTCCATCTCAAAAAAAAAAAAAAAGAAGTTTTTATGAACATTCAGGCATTCGAAACAATTTTTAACAGATTGGTAAATCCTGAACAAGTAGAATGGATCTAGGTGTTTTGTTGTGATTGTTAAAAGTATTTAGTAAGCCAGGCACAGTGGCTCATGTCTGTAATCCCAGCACTTTGTAAGGCTGAGGTGAGTGGATCACTTGAGCTCATGAACTGGAGACCAGCCTTGGCAATATGGTAAAACCTTGTCTCTACAAAAAATACAAAAATTAGCTAGGCGTTTGTGGCTTGCACCTGTAGTGCCAGCTACTCAGGTGGAGAATTACTTGAGCCCAGCAAGCGGAAGTTGCAGAAAGCTGAGATAGCACCACTGCACTCCAACCTGGATGACAGAGTGAGACCCTGTCTCAGAAAAAAAAAAAAAAAAAAAAAAATATATATATATATATACACACACACACACACACACACACACACACATATGTAGCCTGTAGCCTGTAATCCCAGCTACTTGGGAGGCTGAGGTGGGAGAATTTCCTAAGCCCAGGAATTCTAGATCAGCTTGGGCAACATAGCAAGACTCTGTCTCAAAAATACATATATGCAATTGTTGTCCATATCCAGTTGTGGATTCTAGGCAGCTTCTTGACTAAGTCAAGTTCATCAGCTAAGCTCTTCAGTCAAGAAGAAATCGAAAAGGGTAGTCATCAACAGTGAATCACTCTTTAAAGTTTATCGGTTAGGCTCTTTTTCTGGCATCCTAGAACAAATTCAACAAATAGAAGATAACTATTCATAAAGTAAGCTAAAGTGAACGTTTAAAAAATGCATTGCCCACTGTATTTTTAGGGAACATCTGCAAAAATAGAGTCATGAGTAATGAGCAAAAGGAATGAGATTCCTTTATATTTGATAAGGAACTTTGTAATGCATTTGTCACATCTCAGCATCACCATGTACTATGAATGCACCCTGAAATACTACATCTTTTCAGCTCTAGATATCTAACAGGAACAACTGATAGTTGGAGAGAACTCTGCAAGTTTGTAGATGATAAAATTAGAGAAAAAAGAGTTGTTACTTCCTCAAGACAAAATCATTGAGTCTCTAAAACCCATTTACAATTACTGATGATAGCTCCATTTACTCCAGATAAAGAGGTCTCTCTTAGGCTGGGCACAGTGGTTCACACCTGTAATCTCAGCACTTTGGGAGGCTGAGACAGGTGGATCACCTGAGATCAGGAGTTCAAGACCAGCCTGGCTAACTTGGTGAAACCCCGTCTTTACTAAAAATACAAAAATACAAAAATACAAAAAATAGCCAGGCGTGGTGGCAGGTGCCTGTAATCCCAGCTACTTGGGAGGCTACGGCAGGAGAATTGCTGGAACCCGGGAGGCAGAGATTGCAGTGAGCTGAGACTGTGCAATTGCACTCCAGCCTGGTCGACAAGAAAGAAAAAGAGGTCTTTCTTGTCTACTTCTTCCAAACCAGGTCTATGAATAACAGGGTGATTAAAGCTTGAAAAGAAAATAGACCAGAGATACTCACATACATACTTATCATCTTTTGCTCTCCAAAGAAAACTGTACAACTTTGCCATAAATAGCTTTCGACAAAGGCTTAGTTTACATATAAAAAGGTGAAAGGGCCGGGCGGTGGCTCATGCCTGTAATTCCAGCACTTTGGGAGGCTGAGGCAGGAGGATCACCTGAGGTCAGGAGATAGAGACCATCCTGGCTAACACAGTGAAACCCCGTCTCTACTAAAAATACAAAAAATTAGCTGGGCGTGGTGGCACATGCCCGTAATCCCAGGTACTTGAAAGGCTGAAGCAGGAGAATCACTTGAACCTGGGAGGTGGAGGTTGCGGTGAGCTGAGATTGCACCACTGCCCTCCAACCTGGGCGACAGAGCAAGACTCTGTCTCAAAAAAAAAAAAAAAAAAAAAAAGGTTATAGGAGGAAGAAAAAGATAAAGATTAACTAATAAAAGAAACTCAAAGACTATTTCTGGAAAAGCCACATGGCAGAAGGAGGAAAATAAAAAACACTGACCTTTCTCTTTGGAAGTAAAGCCTCCCCCAACCCCAAAATAATAATAAGAGTAACAATGATAGGCCGTATGAGGTGGCTCATGCCTGTAATCCCAGCACTTTGGGAGGCTGAGGTGGGCAAATCACCTGAGGTAAGGAGTTCAAGACCAGCCTGGCCAACATGGTGAGACCCCATCTCTACTATAAATACAAAAATTAGCTGGGTGTGGTGGTGCATGCCTGTAATCCCAGCTACTCGGGAGGGTGAGGCAGGACAATTGCTTGAACCCTGGAGGTGAAGGTTGCAGTGAGCCAAGATCACACTATTGCACTCCAGCCTGGGCGACAGTGAGACTTCATCTCAAAAAATAATAATAGGCCGGGCGCGGTGGCGCAAGCCTGTAATCCCAGCACTTTGGGAGGCCGAGACGGGCGGATCACGAGGTCAGGAGATCGAGACCATCCTGGCTAACTAACACGGTGAAACCCCGTCTCTACTAAAAAATACAAAAAAAAACTAGCCGGGCGAGGTGGCGGCGCCTGTAGTCCCAGCTACTCGGGAGGCTGAGGCAGGAGAATGGCGGGAACCCGGGGGGCGGAGCTTGCAGTGAGCCGAGATCACGCCACTGCACTCCAGCCTGGGCGACAGAGCGAGACTCCGTCTCCAAAAAAAATAAAAAATAAAAAAATAAAAAAATAATAATAATAATAATATAAAAAAATGAAAGAAGTAAAGCCTCCCTTGACTTCTTACATCTATCAATCAGTATTTATCCAAACTGTTACCAGAAATGGGTCCAAATTCAGACCCCAAGAGAGGGTTTTTGGAACTCTCGAAAGAAATAATTTGAGGTGAGTCCATAGAGTGACGTGAAAGTATTATTAAGAAAGTAAAGGAATAAAAGAATGGCTACTCCATCAGCAGATAAGTAGCATGGACTGCTTGACTGAGTATACTTACAGTTATTTCTTGATTATGTGCTAAACAAGGGATGGATTATTCATTCATGAGTTTTTCAGGAAAGCGGTAGAGATTTCCCAGGAACTGAGGGTCCCTCCCCTTTTAGACCATATAGGGTAACCTCCGAGTGTTGCCGTGGCATTTATAAACTGTCATCGCACTGGTGGGAGTGTCTTTTAGCATGCTAGTGAATTATGATTGGCGTATAATAAGCAGTGAGAACAACCAGAAGTCACCTTCATTGCCATCTTGGTTTCTGGGGTTTTTGGGGTTTTTTTGTTTGAGATAGGGTCTCACTCTATTGCCCAGGCTGGAGTGCAGTAGCACAACCACAGTACAACCACAGTTCACTGCAGCCTCAACCTCAGGTGATGCTCTCACCTCAGCCTTTTGAGTAGCTGGAATTGTAGGCGGCTGCCACTACACTTGGTTAATATATATATACATATTTTAACTTCATGTAGAGATGGGGTTTCGCCATGTTGCCCAGGCTGGTCTCAAACTCTTGGGCTCAAGCAGTCCACCTGCTTCAGCCTCCCAAAGTGCTAGGATTACAGGCATGAGCCACTACACCTGGCCACCATCTTGGTTTTTGTGGGGTTTGACTGGCTTCTTTACCATGTCCTATTTTATCAGCAAGCTCTTTGTGACCTGTATCTTGTGCTGACCTCCTATCTCATCCTATGACTAAGAATGCCTAGCCTCCTGGGAATGCAACCCAGTAGGTCTCAGCCTTATTTTACTCAGCCCCTATTCAAGATAAAGTCCCTCTGGTTCAAATGCCTCTGACATATTTCTCCCCTCCCTTTTACAAGGGGACTCTTAATCCTAAGGGTTTCAGAGGGACAAAAATCCAACTTCCATAACTTCTTCAGGCTAAACAGGGACAATGATATTCCTGCCTAACTACTAGGGTCTCTCGTATTTAGGGTAGAGAGGAGCTCAGTCAGGAAGCATCAGTATAGTAAGGACCATTCCTAACTATGAATTTCGACAAAAGATGATATCTGGAAGATTAATAAGGATTCAATTTAAGAAAACATTGAGGGGGAGGAGAGGTCGGAGGAAAAAAAAGAAAAAAGAAAACCTTGAGTAAGCTTATCCTGCATTCCTACACAAAGGGTGCAACAGCAATATATTCCACGACAGTAAAGTAAAATAAGTAAAATTATGCCAAGTAAACTAAATAAGAAGGCTTTCCATTAACTGGGCAATTGTTGGAACCAAGCTAATATGGAATCACTAGCTGATTCCAGTACGTGTCCAGAATTAGAATACTGATCCAGATTTTTACACTATCCATCCCTCTTGTTTCCTCTGAGCTGCAGTCAGAGATCACTGGTTGATTGGCAGGAATAACCAGGGTTGGTATAAGTTGCGGGAAAAAAACCCTCAAAAACAACTGGTGAGACTAGACTCTAATAACAGGTGTACCATAGTTCGTAAAATGTAATTTTTCTCTCTTCGGTCTTCATTTTTATTAAAAACAAATCATGATAGGACTAATTTGTTTGCAAAATAAGCTCTAGTCTTATTATACTTGGCCTGATTATTTGCATAAAGCACAGCAAGAATAATAATTTCCCATATAGGCTCATTTGTAAATTGGCTTTGATGGAACTTTGTTCCATGAGAAATCTCAGGTAAGACTTTTTTTTTTTTTTTTTTTTTTTTGAGACAGAGTTTCACTCTTGTTGCCCAGGCTGGAGTGCAATGGTGCAATCTCGGCTCACCGAAACCTCCACCTCCCGGGTTCAGGTGATTCTCCTGCCTCAGCCTTTCAAGTAGCTAGGATTACAGGCGCGTGCCACCATGCCCGGCTAATTTTTTCGTATTTTTAGTAGAAACAGGGTTTCACCATGTTAGCCAGGATGGTCTTGATCTCCCGACCTCAGGTGATCCGCCTGCCTCAGCCTCCCAAAGCGCTGGGATTACAGGCATGAGCCACTGTGCCTGGCAAGATAAGACTTTTTAAAGCCTTAAGCTCAGCCATGGGTTTGTGCCATCAAATACCTATATGAGTAAGGTAAATTCCTCTCCTCTTGAGGTCCCAAGATAACTTGGGATTCCTAGGCCTGCCAGAAAGTGACATTCCTTACTTACCATAGGTCAGGAACCCTGTAACCCTGTACAGGGCCTGTGTAGACAAGGTATGAGAACTTTTTTTTCCCATGGGTTTTTTTTTTTTTTTTTTTTTTTTTTTTGAGACAGAGTCTTTCTCTGTTGCCCAGGCCGGAGTGCAGTGGCACGATCCTGGCTCACTGCAACCTTCGTGGCCCTGGTTCAAGCAAATCTCCTCCCTTAGCCTCCTTAGTAGCTGGGATTACAGGCATGCGCCACCACACTCGGCTAATTGTTGTATTTTTAGTAGAGGCGGAGTTTCACAATGTTGGCCAGCCTGGTCTTGAACTCCTGACTTCAGGTGATCTGCTCACCTCAGCCTCCCAAAGTGTTGGGATTACAGGCGTGAGCCACCATGCCCAGGCCCCAAAGGGTTTTTATTGGCTCTATAAGTCAACTTCAGTTCCTTAAAAGAGTCTGTTTGTACCTGAAAGCATGCCATTCCAGTCAAAGCCTTGATAAAATAACCAGTATCTCCAATTGTGTTCTGTTACAATAGACAGACTCTTTTTTTCTTTTTTTTTTTTTTTGAGACAGAGTTTTGCTGTCACCCAGGCTGGAGTGCAGTGGCACAATCTCAGCTCACTGCAACCTCCGCCTCCCAGGTTCAAGTGATTCTCCTGCCTCAGCCTCCAGAGTAGCTGGGATTACAGGCACCTGCCACCACGCCCAGCTAATTTTTGTATTTTTAGTAGAGATGGGGTTTCACCATGTTCGCGAGGCTTGTCTCTAACTCCTGACCTCAGGTGATCCACCTGCCTTAGCCTCCCAAAGTGCTGGGATCACAGGCATGAGTCACAATGCCCAGCCAACAGACAGATTCTTATTGCACTTATGCAAATAACTATATTGCCGTAAGTAAGAATACTCACAAACAGTTTCCAAAGTTTGGAGAAACCAGGTAGAAAGGAAGATGCTCCAAATTTTATTTGTAGGAGTATACTTTAAAAACAATTCAGTTGACTGAGAATAAAAGAACTGTTTTTCTTCAGAAAAATAAGATCCAAGAAGAGAAAAAAACATACAAACCTTTTAATATATGCATAGTTGGGATATCTACTTTTAATTAAGGTGACTTTTAACCGAATCTCTTATTACCAGACTGTAGCTAGGCCAAACAGCCTATATTTCTGGCTTTTGAACTTTACTAAAGGTAACCTCCCAGGTGCTGAGAGAAGAAAAACTTCAAGATGGGAAATCAGAAGTTGTACATAGAGGTGAAGGAAATCAACAAGTGGCAAAGGTCACACAAATATCAACCAGAAAGTATTCATTCTCTAGGCTGAAAATTGAACCCAGGGTGCCATTGTGAAAAGCCAAAACCTTAGCTACTAAGCTACAGCATTAGGCAGTTTCCATTGCTCTTCCCAGACAGCCTAGAGCAGTCGATTTTGAGCTTGCAAAGGCTTTTAACTACTCAAGATAATTTTTAGAGCTAACCTATGACAAAATTCCTGTCCTCTGGATGGTGCAAACCAAGAGAAAGTACCACCACATAGTTACAAGGTCAAGCTCCCAAGGACATAAAACAAGACAAGAGGGAAATTTAATCCAGTTTTTGTTTCAGGGGCCTCCAACAAAGTTTGTAACTGACCGGTTTGCCAGGCTGGCTTGAATAGCGGGCTTATGAGGTCCTAAGTCCATGTTCTACTCTAAGGTACTCCTTTTTATGACAGAACAATACAGAAAGACAAATTCATAGCACAAAGCACACCAGATTTGCTATAGCTTAAGACTAGCCTCATGAATCCTTTTTTTCATTAATCAAAAACTTGCAGAGGAGACAATGATTTTTACTGTTCCCACAACCAGTTTGCACAGAGAAAGAGAGGCCAGAAGTCTGACTCGTAAGAAACTCTTACCCTTTTGCCAGCATGCCAAATTTCTGGGGTTCCCTTTTCCTTTTTTTCTTTTTCTTTTGTGAGATGGAGTCTCGCTCTGTCGCCCAAGCTGGAGTGCAGTGGCACAGTCTTGGCTCACTGCAACCTCCACCTCCTGGGTTCAAGCAATTCTCCTGCCTCAGCCTTCCAAATAGCTGGGATTACAGGTGCATACCACCATGCCCAGCTAATTTTTGTACTTTTGTAGAGACAGGGTTTCATCATGTTGACCAGGCTGGTCTTGAACTCCTGACCTCAACTTGAACCACCACTCCTGGCCGGGTTCCCTTTTACTGAGTGGCCCTAGCAACCCTGCTTGCTGCACCATAGCCCTGGGGGCCTAGCCACAATACAAAGGAAAATCATTGCTGGGCACAGTGGCTCACACCTATAATGCCAGCACTTTGGGAGGCCGAGGCGGGCGGATCACGAGGTCAGGCGTTCCAGACCAGCCTGGCCAACCTAGCGAAACCCCGTCTGTACTAAAAATACAAAATTAGCCGGGCATGGTGGCACATACCTGTAGTCCCAGCTGCTCGGGAGGCTGAGGCAGGAGAATTGCTTGAATGCGGGAGGCGGAAGTTGTGGTGAGCTCAGATCGCGCCACTGCACTGCAGCCTGGGCAACAGAGTGAGCCTCTGTCTCAAAAAAAAAAAAAAAAAAGAAAGAAAGAAAGAAAATCATCGTTTTCCATTTCATGGAACCATAGGCAAAAGCCTCTCAATTTTGCAAGATGCCACTCAACTAGCTGCATGGCAGAACCAAATTAACATTTCCCATTCCAGCCAAAGCAAAATACTTGTCACAAAACGTAGACATTAGCCATTCCCCTTAGTGGCCAATATGTAACTGGCAAGGCTCAAACTTGCCTCCAGTTGGGCCCTGTCATCTTTGATCCACTCAGTATGGGGTGGAATGACCTCCAACCAGGAATTTCAACATGTGGTCTCTGGGCAAGAAGGAAGAACACATAGTTGCCCTGAGTACAGAAAAGATAGAAAAGGGAAAGGAGACAGAGAGAAGGAGAAGCATTGCCTGCAGTGGGGTGAGAAAGGCTAGGAGCTAGGGAGGCCAGAGAAAGACCCACCCATTGCAACCACACTGAATCAAAAGCTCAGGTGGCTCCTTGTGAGTCAGGAAGGGATTTTTTTTTTTCTAGCAGTCCCATCAGCTCTCAAGTTTCTCCCTTTGGGGAGGAAAAAGGTTCCCCATATCCGGTGATTCTATACTTGCCTAATCCTGTCACTCACAGCCATCAGCAACGATTGCAAGGCAGATTAATCCAGAAAGAATGGTGATTAACATCCCATAGTGCCAAATACACTTTTAACCAAGAGGGACTTTACTGAGGAAGGCCTCTAACCCCATAAACCTTTGTTGTTGTTGTTTTGTTTTTATATAAATTGAGATGAGGTCTCACTATGTTGCCCAGGCTGGTCTCAAACTCCTGAGCTCAAGTAATTCTCCTGCCTCAGCCTCCCAAAGTTCTGGGATTACAGGTGTAAGCCACCACACCTAGCCTAACCCCGTAAATCTTAGGAAGGACTCTAACCTTCCTAAGTTGGGAGACTGAGGTGGGAGGATCACCTGAGCCCCGGAGGTCAAGGCTACAGTAAGCCATCATCACACTGCTACACTCTAGCCTGGGCAATAGGGTGAGATTGCATCATAAATAAATAAATAGAAAATCTAAGGTCCAGATAGAATGTGGGTGCTGAGAGGCTGGGCAAAGTGGTTCACACCTGTAATCCCAGCACTTTGGGAGGCCAAGATGGGTGGATCACGAGGTCAGGAGTTCAAGACCAGCCTGGCCAAGATGGTGAAACCTTGTCTCTACTAAAAATACAAAAATTAGCCAGGTGTGGTGGCGGGCACCTGTAATCCCAGCTACTCGGGAGGCTGAGGCAGGAGAATTGCTTGAACCTGGGAGGTGGAGGTTGCAGTAAGCCAAGATTGCGCCATTGCACTCCAGCCTAGGCCTGGGTGACACAGCAAGACTCCATCTCAAAAAAAAAAAAAAAAAAAAAAATGGCTCCCAGGTGGTGAACACTAATGTAAGCCAAGATGGAAATTTGGAAGAATCTGAAGCCTAGCAATAATCTCACAGTGATTGTCAGGATAGAACAACAGCCAAGGTAGGAAAAGAAAACTGAGAAGTTGGAGAATCAAGAGCAGGTGACTCTTGAGCCGTCTTTAAGTGCTCCTACTAATGAAGTAAGAGAAGATAAAATATGCCACTACCTCATAATATGATTACTGCCATTAGGTTGAACCATATGAAATTGTTGATATTCGATTGCTATGAAAATGACAATTTCATATGGTCCAACTTAATATTTTACATTATCTCATTTGGAGACAAAGAGTGCTCACACTGACAATTAGCAATTAGCCGATTTATGTGGAAAATGATAGATTTGATTTCTTAATTTTTTTTATTTTTTATTTTTTTTATTTTTATTTTTATTTTTTTTGAGACGGAGTCTCGCTCTGTCGCCCAGGCTGGAGTGCAGTGGCGGGATCTCAGCTCACTGCAAGCTCCGCCTCCTGGGTTCACGCCATTCTCCTGCCTCAACCTCCCGAGTAGCTGGGACTACAGGCGTCCGCCACCTCGCCCGGCTAGTTTTTTGTATTTTTTAGTAGAGACGGGGTTTCACCGTGTTAGCCAGGATGGTCTCGATCTCCTGACCTTGTGATCCACCCATCTCAGCCTCCCAAAGTGCTGGGATTACAGGCTTGAGCCACCGCGCCTGGCCGATTTCTTAATTTTTTGACAAAGCTGATATTACTCAGTTAACCACTAAAACTATTAAGTTCTTTTTTTTTTTTTTTTTTTTTTTTTTTTGAGACGGAGTCTCACTCTGTCGCCCAGGCTGGAGTGCAGTGGCCGGATCTCAGCTCACTGCAAGCTCCGCCTCCTGAGTTCACGCCATTCTCCTGCCTCAGCCTCCCGAGTAGCTGGGACTACAGGCGCCCGCCACCTCGCCCGGCTAGTTTTTTGTATTTTTTTTTTAGTGAGACGGGGTTTCACCGTGTTAGCCAGGATGGTCTTGATCTTGTGACCTCGTGATCCGCCCGTCTCGGCCTCCCAAAGTGCTGGGATTACAGGCTTGAGCCACCGCGCCCGGCCTAAAACTATTAAGTTCTATTATTGTGATTAGATTAAACCCTTTAAGAATATAATTTTGATGCAACCATAAAAAAGAACACGATCCTGTCTTTTGCAGGAACATGGATGGAGGTAGAGGCTATTATCCTTAGCAAACTAATGCAGGAACAGAAAACCAGACACTGCATATTCTCACTTATAAGTGGGAGCTAAACGATGAGAACTTATGAACACAAAGAAGGACACAAGAGATACTGGGGTCTATTTGAGGATGGAGGGTGGAGGGTGGGAGGAGGGAGAGGAGCAGAAAAGATAACTATTGGGTACTGGGTTTAAGCAGAAAAGATAACTGTTGGGTACCGGTTTCATCCTGGGTGATGAAATAATCTGTACAACAAACCCCCATGATATGAGTTTACCTATGTAACTGATACTTACATGTATCCCCAAATCTAAAATAAAAGTTTAAAAAAAAGAATATAATTCTGAGATGCTATATTCTCCCTTTTTTTCAGTACATTATGCCTTAGTTTTCTATCAATTAAGGAAACTGAGCCATAGAATCACAGAAATTACAACCATGCAATTAACTTTTTATTATTTTATTTTAGTTTTATTTATTTTTTTTTTATTTTTTATTTTTTTGAGACAGAGTCTCGCTCTGTCACCCAGGCTGGAGTGCAGTGGCCGATCTCAGCTCACTGCAAGCTCCGCCTCCCGGGTTTACACCATTCTCCTGCCTCAGCCTCCCGAGTAGCTGGGACTACAGGCGCCCGCCACCTCGCCCGGCTAGTTTTTTGTACTTTTTAGTAGAGACGGGGTTTCACCCTGTTAGCCAGGATGGTCTCGATCTCCTGACCTCGTGATCCACCCGTCTTGGCTTCCCAAAGTGCTGGGATTACAGGCTTGATAGTTTTTTGTACTTTTTAGTAGAGACGGGGTTTCACCCTGTTAGCCAGGATGGTCTCGATCTCCTGACCTCGTGATCCACCCGCCTCAGCCTCCCAAAGTGCTGGGATTACAGGCTTGAGCCACTGCACCCGGCCTATTTTATTTTATTTTATTTATTTTTTGAAATGGAGTCTCTCTGTGTCACCCAGGCTGGAATACAGTGGCACGATCTCGGCTCACTGAAACCTCTGCCTCCCAGGTTCAAGCAATTCTCCTGCCTCAGCCTCCCAGGTAGCTGGGACTACAGGCACACGCCACCATGCCCAGCTAATTTTTGTAATTTTAGTAGAGACGGAGTTTCATCATGTTGGCCAGGCTGGTCTCAAATGCCTGACCTCAAGTGATCCACCTGCCTCGGCCTTCCAAAGTGCTGGGATTACAGACGTGAGCCACTGCACCCAGCGAATTATATTTAGAGTAGATAATATTTATGAGACCTTGAAATGCAGTGGCTTACAGAAAGAAGTTTAAACAATAATACATCATTCTATGGGAGAGGGAGTACAAATAATTCCATATAAAAGAAACAAACCATATGCAGGAAAAGGCTGGCAATATGAAAGACATTGAGTCTACAAAAGGAAAAGGATATTCCAAACTCCACAGCTCAAAAACTTCAAACTGATCTTTGCCTAATCATGAAGGAACTGAAAGAAGCATTTAGTTACGTTACTCTGGTTCCCTAGTAAAAGGAACTAGCTCTAAGGAACTAAAAAGCTAAAAAAGAGAAGTAAAAAGGGGTGGCTCAACTTTTGCCATCCAAACAAACACCAAAGGATTCAGTTGGTGTTGTAAAAGGAGGACTGACTTCTGGAGAGCTGGATTTTGGCCCTAACTCTGCCACTAAATTGTTGTGTGACCTTCAGCAAATCTTCGTCTTTCAAAATCTGAATTTTCACCTCTTCAAAATGAAGATGTGAAACACATGATCTAAAACAATATAATTTCCAACTTACAGAAAAATTTCAAAAACAGTACAAGAAACTCGCAGAAGTCCTTTATCCAAATTCATAAATAAATTACATTTTGCTCCATTTGCTTTATTATTCTCTCTTTACATACATATGTATGCACATTTTTTCCTGAAACATTTGAGATATATTCAAGACTCATTACCCCTGAGTGTATTTCTTTTTTTTTTGGGACGGAGTCTCGCTCTGTTGCCCCGGGCTGCAGTGCAGTGGCGCAATCTCGGCTCACTGCAAACTCCACCTCCCGGGTTCACGCCATTCTCCTGCCTCAGCCTCCCGAGTAGCTGGGACTACAGGTGCCCGTCACCACGCCCAGCTAATTTTTTGTATTTTTAGTAGAGACGGGGTTTCACCATGTTAGCCAGGATGGTCTCGATCTCCTGACCTCGTGATCCACCCGCCTCGGCCTCCCAAAGTGCTGGGATTACCGGCGAGAGCCACATCGCCTGGTGGAGTGTATTTCTTAAGAACAAGGTTGCCGGGCGCGGTGGCTCAAGCCTGTAATCCCAGCACTTTGGGAGGCCGAGATGGGCGGATCACGAGGTCAGGAGATCGAGACCAGCCTGGCTAACACGGTGAAACCCCGTCTCTACTAAAAAATACAAAAAACTAGCCGGGCGAGGTGGCGGACGCCTGTAGTCCCAGCTACTCGGGAGGCTGAGGCAGGAGAATGGCGTGAACCCGGGAGGTGGAGCTTGCAGTGAGCTGAGATCCGGCCACTGCACTCCAGCCTGGGTGACAGAGAGAGACTCCGTCTCAAAAGAAAAAAAAAAAAAAGAACAAGGTCATTGTCTTATGTTACCACAGTACAGATATAAAAATCAGGACATTTAACATTGATGCAATACTATTATCTAATTCATAGTCCATACTAAATTTTGTTAATTGTCCTAAAAATATTATTATTTTGATAGAGACAGAGTCTTGTTTTGTTGCCCAGCTGGAATGCAATGGCTCAATCATAGTTCACTGCAACTTCAAACTCCTGGGCTCAAGCAATCCTCTTGTCTCCCAAGTAGCTAGGACTACAGGCATGTGCCACCACATCAGGCTAATTTATAAAATTTTTTGTAGAGACTAGGTCTCACTATATTGCCTAGGCTGGTCTGCAATTCCTGGCCTCAAGAGAGCCTCCTGCCTTGGCCTCCCAAAGTGCTAGGGTTATAGGCATGAGCCCTAAAAATATAATCTAAGACTATTTTTTTCCCTGGTCTGGAGTCAAATCCAAGATCACATACTGCCTTTAGCTGTCATGTCTCTTTTGTCTACCTTAATGTGTACTAGGTCCTCAGTCTTTTCTTTCTGTTTTCTGACGTCGACATTTGTGAACAGTACAGTCCAGTTATTCTATAAAAGGCCCTCAATTTGGGTGGGTCTGAAATTTTCCGTGATTAGATTCAGCTTGTGCATTTTAGGCAGGGTTACCATTGAAGCAATGTTGTGTCCTCAGTGCTTCTTATTAGGAGGGACATGGAAGTCAGTTCGTCCTAATAGCAGTGATGTTAGGTTTCATGACTTGGTTAAAGCAGTGGTAATGAGGTTCCTCCACTATTTTCCCTTTGTAACTATTAAGTAACTTATGGACAGATACTTTCCTATGTAAATAACCCTCTCCTTATCAAACTGTCACCCACTAGTTTTAGCATCCACGCATAAGCTTCTCACCCCATCATTCTATTTATATTTACTAGTTGTCATCCTATTGTAAGGAAAAGCTTGCCCTTTCCCTACATTTACATTATTATTCACCTAGAGGCTGATGATAAAGGAAATGTCTGAATTCCATTATGATAAAGCTGACAATTGCTATCAATTTTTCCATAGGTGTTGGTCTACAATGTGATTTTCCCTCAAGAAATTAGTGCCACTGTTCTCCAGTTCAGTAATACATAAACCACAGCATTTTGACTCTAAAGTCCATGGGCCACTGTTGTAGGTTATTAATCTCAATACAGTAATATACAAGAGTTCTGAAAATTAACCTTAGATTTAATAAGAGGTAACACATTTTCACATGTAATTTTTTCATTTTACTTAAGAAAGACAATGTTCTTGGGGTTCTTCCAATTTAAGTTCTGAATTTAAATATTAGAAATAAAATAAGATTGAAAACCTAGTTACATTATCTTATAGCACCAACCCCATAAGAGGCATCGGCTTGCAGACCAGGATGTAACAATGAGGTTGAAGTTGCATGGAACTCTGGACACAGAGGCAGGAGCTTGGCAGAAATATTTTAAAGGAGACGAAAGAAACTAAAGCTTATAAGGTCACATTAAAAAGGTAAATTTGAAAAATGTAGTTTAAATGCAACGCTTTCTAAATTAGTCAAAAAGTACTTAGGTTTCAGTTACATGTTCAATCACTTGACTGTAAAGTGGTTTTCTTTCTTTATTTAACTTTTTTTTTTAATTTTTAAATGGAGTCTCGCCCTGTTGCCCAGGCTGGAGTGCAGTGAATGGCGTGATCTCGGCTCCCTGCAACATCCATCTCCCAGGTTCAAGCAATTCTCCTGCTTAAGCCTCCCGAGTAGCTAGGATTACAGGCACGCCCCACCATGCACAGTCAATTTTTTGTATTTTTAGTAGAGATGGGGTTTCACCATGCTGGCCAGGCTGGTCTCGAACTCCTGACCTCGTGATCCTCCCCCCTCGGCCTCCCAAAGTACTGGGATTACAGGAATGAGCCACCCGGCCCTTTATTTAATTTTTTGTTTGTTTGTTTTTTGTTTTTAAGACTGAGTTTTGCTCTTGTTGCCCAGGCTGGAGTGCAATGGTGCGATCTCGGCTCACCGCAACCTCTGCCTCCCAAGTTCAAGCGATTCTCCTGTCTCAGCCTCCCGAGTAACTGGGATTACAGGTATGCGCCACGACACCCAGCTGATTTTGTATTTTTAATAGGGCTAATTTTGTATTTTTAGTAGAAACGGGAGTTCTCCATGTTGGTCAGGCTGGTCTTGAACTCTTGACCTCAGGCGATTCCACCTGCCTCAACCTCCAAAAGTGCTCGGATTACAGGCGTGAGCCACCATGCCTGGCCTCTTTATTTAATTTTTATAGAGACAGGGTCTCATGCTGTTGCCCAGAGTGGAGTGCAGTGGTGTGATCATAGCTCACTGCAGCCTCCAACTCCTAGGTGCAAGCAATTCCCATGCCTCAGCCTCCAAAGTAGCTAGGACTATAAGCGAGCACCACCACACCCAGCTGATTTTATTTATTTTTATTTTTTGTAGAGACAGGGTCTTGCTATGTTGCCCAGGCTAATCTCAAACTCCTGGGCTCAAGTGACCACCCCCCAACCTTGGCCTCCCCAAGTGGGATTACAGGCATGAACCACTGTGCCTGGTCTGTAAAGTGGTTTTCTTTGAGGGGTGAACGGATAAGAGCTTGGGGTCTGCCAGGCACTGTGGCTTGCGCCTATAATCCCAGCACTTTGAGAGGCCAAGGCGGGTGGATCACATGAGGTCAGGAGTTCGAGGCCAGTCTGGCTAACATTGTGAAAACCATTTGTACTAAAAATACAAAAAATTAGCTGGGCGTGGTGGCAGGTGCCTGTACTCCCAGCTACTTGGGAGGCCAAGGCAGGAGAATGGCATGAACCCAGGAGGCAGAGTTTGCAGTGAGCCGAGATCACGCCACTGCACTCCAGCCTGGGTGATAGAGCAAGACTCCACCTCAAAAAAAATAAAATAAAATACAAAAAAATAAATAAATAAATACAAAAAATTGACTGGGTGCGGTGGCTCACGCCTGTAATCCTAGCACTTCGGGAGGCCGAGGCAGGCAGACCACCTGAGGTCCGGAGTTTGAGACCAGCCTGACCAACATGGAGAATCCCTGTCTCTACTAAAAATACTAAATTAGCCAATAATAGTGGCGCATGCCTGTAGTCCCAGCTACTCGGGAGGCTGAGGCAGGAGAATTGCTTGAACATGGGAGGCAGAGGTTGCAGTGAGCTGAGATCGCGCCATTGCATTCCAGCCTAGGCAACAAGAGCGAAATTCCGTCTCAAAAAAAAAAAAAACCCAAAAATTAGCTGGGCATGGTGGCAGGTGCCTGTAATCCCAGCTGAGGCAGGAGAATTGCTTGAACCCAGGAAGAGGTTACAGTGAGCCAAGATGGCGCAATTGCTCTCCAGCCTGAGCAACAAGACCAAAACTCTGTCTCAAAAAAAAAAAAGTTTTGGGCCTGTCAAACCTAAATCAAAGGGTTCTGCCCCCTTCCTACTTTAGGAGGTTTGAAATCCAGTGTAAACTAGATTTTACTACTGGTCTTCCTTAAAACTCCTCATCAAATCTATGTATGTAGGCAAGTGCTTAAATGCAAGACAATTTCATCCTTCCTGAATTAAAAGCTATATATTTGAACACATATGTAAAGCTAAACAGTACATAATTCCTAAGGCTTTACCATCTTTCTTTAGTATTTTAAATCTTAGCCAGGCATGGTGGCTCATGCCTATGATCCCAGCACTTTGAAAGGCTGAGGCAGGAGGATTGCTTGAGGCCAGGGGTTGGAGATCAGCCTGGGCAACATGGCAAACCTCCCTCCAGTCTCTACAAAAAAAATTTAAAAATTAGCTGGGCATGGGTTATGATTGAGCCATTGTTCTCCAGCCTGGACAACAAAGAGAGATCCTGTCCCTAAAAAATTAAAAAGGTTTGGAGAGCTGGCCGCCCTTACACTTACATTTCTCTTTCCTGCCATTCATTCCTACCATCTTATTTTTTAACATCAGACTGTGTCATCATTCTTCATATTCCTATTGCATCACTGCCTACTCCTGTTTCTATTTGGACGATTCTTAGCTATTTACTGTTCCCACCTCTTCATCTCATATTGAGAACCTGAGAGCAGCACTTAAGGAGAGAAAAAAGCATTTTGGAAAACTCCAATTAATATATAACTTAAATGATAAAATAATGAAATACTAAGGCTGGGCACGGTAGCTTACGCCTGTAATCCCAGCACTTTGGGAGGGCAAGGTGGGCTGATCACCTGAGGTCGAGTTTGAGACTAGCCTGACCAAAATGACGAAACCCCATTTCTACTAAAATTACAAAAATTAGCCGGGGGTGGTGGTGTACACCTGTAATCCCAGCTACTTGGGGGGCTGAAGCAGGAGAATCGCTTGAACACGGGAGGTGGAGGTTGCAATGAGCTGAGATCACGCCACTGCACTCCAGCCTGGGTGACAGAAGGAGACTCTATCTCAAAAAAATAAAATAATAATAATAATAATGAAATACTCTAGAAAAAAAACAAAGAATTTTTACCGATATGAGCCTGTGGTGGAGAGTTTCATCTCTACTAAACTGATTATTTTTTTAAATTTTTTTATAAATAAAAGCAACCATATTAACAAAAAAGAAATGGCATCTTTTATTTTATTTATTTATTTATTTATTTTTGAGATGGAGTCTTGCTCTGTCGCCCAGGCTGGAGTGCAGCGGCGCGATCTTTGCTCACTGCAAGCTTCGCCTCCTGGGTTCACGCCATTCTCCTGCCTCAGCCTCCCGAGTAGCTGGGACTACAGGCGCTACGCCTGGCTAATTTTTTTCCTGTATTTTCAGTAGAGACGGGGTTTCACCGTGTTAGCCAGGATAGTCTCGATCTTCTAACCTCGTGATCCGCCCACCTCGGCCTCCCAAAGTGCTGGGATTACAGGCGTGAGCCGCCGCACGCGGCCAGGAAAAGGTATCTTTTAAAATCAAAATGGTAGTTTGGTTTTCTTGAGGGGGACATTTCATGAAAATGTTTTCAAACCCGAAGGAACAGTGTTGAGGTGGGACAGAAAATAGGGTAATTACAAAATCTAAGAATAAGCATTACACATCGTGTTTAAAAATGACTTTACGTTTAACAACCTGTCTCACGTCTAAAACCCCATACGCCAGCTAAAACCTCTCACTGGCCCTTCTTCTAACGTAAGTCATCGGTACACAGTTGATTGGGGATGTAAATTATTTCTATGGGTTTTGCTAACGGAGCTGGTGGTGTCTGGTCAGAAAGCTTGAGGGTCCCAAGAGGAAAGGTTTAGGCACTGGTTTCTTAAATTAGAGAAAGTCGAGGGTTTATCCTTCCAGCGGCAGTTACGGTGCTGGATTTCGGGAACTCGAGGAGCCTTTAGGGGTCAGCCCGTTAGAGCCGTGGCCCTTCATTTCCCCATCTGTAAAATGGGGCAGGCGGCTGCTGAGGAAGGCAGGAATACAGGATCATAACCCAAAGCCCCGCCAACGTGAGAGCAGCCATCCAGTAAGGGCAAGGAGGCGGCGGGGCGGAGAGAAGCGAGAACAAGGCAGTTTGCAGGAAGTGCTTCAGGGTTGGGAGGGGAGACTGAGGGCGGAGGCGGGAATGTGAAAGCTGAGCTCTAGCTGCGGAGTTTGTACCGAAGCTCAGGAAAGGCGGGGCGAAAAAACTGGGGTGAAGGGGTTAGTCAGTGGATGGGCAAGACGGGCCGCCTCTCCCGAAAAGAGAGAGCTGGATGCAGGGAAGGCTCTGAGGTGGCGGCTGAGGAACGTGGGGGGAAGGGGGAGACGAAGGCGCTCAGGAAAGGGGCGGGAAGCGCGCGCCCACCGCACGCATGCGCGCGCCCAGCACCTCTAGCCCGCAGACCCGTGCTTCTGACCGCGCGCTCAGCGCCGACGGTGCGGACGCTAGAACGGCAGCAGCGCGGCCCTCCTCGCCCCGCCGGGATCCGAGAGGCCTGCAGCGCGTCCCTCGAGGTGGCGGGCGGGCTCCTGTCTCCTCGGCAGGGATTTAGGAAGCCGGGGACGGGAACACGTTGTTCTCTTTTGCTCTTTTCGTTCCCCTCCCCCACGAAGACTAGGGCAGGAGGTCCTGGGCGTGTCGGAGTGAGTCCGCTCCGGGTTTTCCCGCCCACTTCAACTCCGTGAGCCCTTCGACCGCGCGGCGCTTCACTCCACCGGGCGCGCCTGAGCCCTCCGCCGGAACTCGTTCCGCCTCCCCCACACATCCTTCTCCAGGAAGGGAAGTGGGCGCTCAGACCTCACTACCTGAGATCCTTCTGGCTGGGCCGCCACCCCTTATCTCTTCGGGGTTCCAACTCCAACAGCCCCTCGCAACTAGAATTCCCTTCTAACAAGGTCGCTCTGAGGGACTACTTGATGTCTCCGTGCGCTCGGTGGTGCGGCAGCGCTCTGAGCTCTTCCTGGAAACTCCCGCCTCGGGGAGCCAGGAGAGCCGGGCCGGGGGGAGGGGTACGGAGGGGACGCACACGCCCCCTGTCCCGGGGGAGGGCTCCGCGCCCCCGCCCTTCTCTCCGCGGATGGAAGGGAGGGCGCGAGCGGGGAAGGGGGGGAGGGAGGGAGGGACGGAGGGCGGGCGCGAGCGGGGGAGGGGAGGGAGTGGGGCGCGGAAACGGAGGGGGGGGTGCGGCTTCCCGCCCCATCCCCCGCCTGTAGAACAACGGGTTCCCGCTGCTGCCCCCTGCCGCCCACAGTGCTGTGCGCCCCTGCCGGGCTCCGAGAGGGGCGTCGGGGGCGCAGCAGCCGCCGGGGCCGTGGGAACCAGAACTGAGAGACACAAGAACTGACCGGTTTCCTGTCAGAAAACTTCCAGTTACTTTAGAGAAGCCCGTTGGGCCAACTTGTCCCAGCCTGCGTGGGCCACATTTCACTCGCTTAGTGACCTCCCTTCTACTTTAAAACAACGGGGAGTCATCTTGGGGGAAGCGATCGGTTGGTAAAACGAAGAGCAACACCATGCTGCTCTGCTCTGAGCCAAATGAAATTAAAGTACTGATTGTGGAGAATTTTTAAAGGGCTACCAACAGAAGGAACTCGGATTTTTCGAGTGACAGCTTTTCCCTCGTCTGTACAGCAAGATTTAAGTCGGGAGAGTTTTTTACAGCAGTACATTCGCTTGTAAGCGTACTTGAGTTTGTGATTTTTAAAAACCTCATGAACTTTTCAAAAGAGAGGCGTGCGTTTCTGAATCCAACAGGAAAAACACGAATTCGAAAGAGCCTGAAAAAGTTCAATTAGAATAGCAGCCACATTTCAACATTTCCCAGATTTTGCAATATTAAACTGTGAGGGTTTGTGCCAAATTTTAAGGCAAGAATTCTTACTGCCAAATTACAAATTTCTCAAAATGAGGGGTGATCAACCAAATTGCTGCCAGACCCCATAAACAGGCACTAACAGCACTGCTATAATTACACCTTATTATCTCCCTCGCAGCCTTATTTGATCCACTGCCGGATAAAATTTTCATCCCGGGTGTCACTAGCTGGCCTTTTTCTGAGGCTGAACAATCAGACACCTCCCGTGGCTCAGATCGTCCAAGGAACCCAATAACCCGTCGTCCTCTATTCTGTAGTCCATCTCTTCCTCAAATGCAACTCACATCAGATAGGATATTTCACCCCACCGTCCCTTGGGACTGAAAAATGAAAATGAAAACAAACTTACCTGAATCACAGGAAAATTGCTACTTTGAAGAAAAAGATTTAGGCCAAGAAACCAAATTTGTTGTTTAACTTGAGCCCCCTAAGGGGATTTAGCATGGTGGGCTGAATGCGGTTAAACCAGCTTAATCACTTTCTTTGTTATGGGCTCTTTGCATTTATTTAATGTGTTTTAACACGATTTGACACAACCTCAACTAATTTCTTCAGTGTTAGTGTAGCCTCTATATTGTAGACCATACAACATAACCAAACATGTTTCTGTGGAACCCGTGACATTTTGTAGACTTCTGTACGATATGACCAAGACTTAAAAAGTGGGTTTTATTGAGGGGGTGGCAGGGAGTGCAAGGAGGTCGTGTTTTCATGTTTTTTATTTTAATCCGAAGATTTAAAAAGCACAAAATATTGGCCACGTAGACCACTTAACTCTTCTGTTAGATCAGGTAGGAGCCACAGCTACACATTTTTGTCTGAATTTTTTTTCAATAAGAAGAAAAGAAAGAGATCATGCTGGATCTCATCTCCTGATAGATTATGATTCTCGCATTTACTCTCCCTCTTAAGTAACGGTTCTACCCTGCTCTTAACCAGCCCCAGATTGGGGGGCATTCATTCACAAATGACTTTTGAAGCCTTTTTCTAAACGTCTACTTCCTTATAAAGCCAAAACCTCAATACCAACGCTTCAAGAATCCAGGATTGTAAAGATGCAGGCAGAAAACCCAAGTACCTGAAAGAAATAATTTTTCTGTTCTACCTTTAAATTATCTTACATGCAGGAACAATAATAATAGCTGTGAGCCAGACATTGTTCCAAGCCCTTTATAAGAATTAACTCCTCAAATCGCTTGAGCCCAGGAGTTCGAGACTAGTCCGGGCAACAGAGTGAGACCTTGTCTCGACTAAAAAAGTTGCCGGGTGCGGTGGCTCAGGCATGTAATCCCAGCACTTTGGGAGGCCGAGGCGGGCGGATCACGAGGTCAGGAGATCGAGACCATCCTGGCTAACGTGGTGAAACCCCGTCTCTACTAAAAAATACAAAAAAATTAGCCGGGCGTGGTGGCGGGCGCCTGTAGTCCCAGTTACTCGGGAGGCTGAGGCAGGAGAATGGCATGAACCCCAGATGCGGAGCTTGCGGTGAGCGGAGATCGCACCACTGCACTCCAGCCTAGGCGACAGCGAGATGCCGTCTCAAAAAATAATAATAAATTAAAAAGTTACCCAGGTGTGGTGGTGCGTGCCTGTGGTCCAGCTTACTCAGGAGGTTGAGGCAGTAGAATTGCTTGAGCTGGAGAGGTCGAAGCTGCAGTGAGCCAAGTTGGGACCACTGCATTCCAGCCTGGGTGACAAAGGGAGACCCTATCTCAAAAAAATAAGGCAGAGTGTGGTGGCTCATGCCTGTAATCCCAGCACTTTGGGAGGCTGAGGCGGGTGGATCACCAGATGTCAGGAGTTCAAGACCAGCCTAGTCAACATGGTGAAACTCCATCTCTACTAAAAATCCAAAAGTTAGCTGGGCGTGGTGGCGCGTGCCTGTAGTCCCAGCTACTCGGGAGGCTGAGGCAGGAGAATCGCCTGAACCTGCGAGGTGGAGGTTGCAGTGAGCCGAGATCATGCCACTGCACTCCAACCTGGGCGACAGTGAGACTCTGACTCCAAAAATAAATAAATAAATAAATAATTTTATCAATTGGCCGGGCGCGGTGGCTCAAGCCTGTAATCCCAGCACTTTGGGAGGCCGAGACGGGCGGATCACGAGGTCAGGAGATCGAGACCATCCTGGCTAAATGGTGAAACCCCGTCTCTACTAAAAAATACAAAAAAATTAGCCGGGCGAGGTGGCCGGCGTCTGTAGTCCCAGCTACTCGGGAGGCTGAGGCAGGAGAATGGCGTGAACCTGGGAGGCGGAGCTTGCGGTGAGCTGAGATCCACTGCACTCCAGCCTGGGCCACAGAGGGAGACTCCGTCTCAAAAAAAAAAAAAAAAAAAAAAAAAAAAAAAAAAGGCCGGGCGCGGTGGCTCAAGCCTGTAATCCCAGCACTTTGGGAGGCCGAGACGGGTGGATCACGAGGTCAGGAGATCGAGACCATCCTGGCTAACACGGTGAAACCTTGTCTCTACTAAAAAAAATACAGGCCGGGCGCGGTGGCTCAAGCCTGTAATCCCAGCACTTTGGGAGGCCGAGGCGGGCGGATCACGAGGTCAGGAGATCGAGACCATCCTGGCGAACACGGTGAAACCCCGTCTCTACTAAAAATACAAAAAACTAGCCGGGCGAGGTGGCGGGCGCCTGTAGTCCCAGCTACTCCGGAGGCTGAGGCAGGAGAATGGCGTAAACCCGGGAGGCGGAGCTTGCAGTGAGCTGAGATCCGGCCACTGCACTCCAGCCTGGGCGACAGAGCCAGACTCCGTCTCAAAAAAAAAAAAAAAAAAAAAAAAAAAAAAAAATACAATAAAATAGCCAGGCGAGGTGGCGGGCGCCTGTAGTCCCAGCTACTCGGGAGGCTGAGGCAGGAGAATGGCGTAAACCCGGGAGGCGGAGCTTGCAGTGAGCTGAGATCGGGCCACTGCACTCCAGCCTGGGCGACAGAGCGAGACTCCGTCTCAAAAACAAAACAAAAAAAAAAAAAATTATTTCAATTAGCCCAAACAGGGCTAAGAAGTGAGTACAACTGAATTGTTGCCATTATATTACAGATAGTACATGGAGACACAGGGAAGTAAGCTGGCCCAAGAACACCTAGCCTGGAAGCAACAGAGCTAGGATTTGAACCCAGACTGTTTCCATTATGTTTTCCACATCACCCAAGCTGTTTATAAGTTTAAATATTCATAGAGTGACGAGTATCATTAATTTACCAGCTTTTGCATTTAGAATATCTTCTATGTGACTAAGTCCTGGGCCATATTTTTTTCCTTTGGATCTCTGGTGAAGTGAAATATGTGGAGATCTACTTAGGAAAAGCATTCCCAAATCAGATTACTCTCTCGGAAGCTAGCCTCAGACTGTCAGGATATGCATTGTAAGTGTTAACCAGGACAAACACACCCAGCCTCACTGGTTAATAATGTTTCAAGCTGGGCACAGTGGCTTATGCCTATAATCCCGGCGCTTTGGAAGGCTGAGGCTCTCAGGTCGCTTGAAGCCAGGAGTTTGACACCAGCCTGGCCAACATGGTGAAACCCTGCCTCTACTAAAAATAAAAAAATTAGCCAGGCGTGGTGTCATGTACCTGTAGTCCCAGCTACTCGGGAGGCTGAGGCATGAGAATTGCTTGAGTCAGGGAGGTGGAGGTTTCATTGAGCTGAGATGGTGCCACTGCACTCCAGCCTGGGTGACTGAGTGAGACTGTCTCAAAAAAGACAAAATGTTTCAGAACACGCCTACCTTACATCATAAAAAAGCAAGACAGTTTTTCTGACTTGGATTCTCTGATGTTGGAAAGGTAGAAACCAGGAGGTAAAGTGGGATGAGAGAAGGCGATGGAAGGAAGCTGAGAGAAAATAAGTGTAATATATTTGCACATGGAGAGATCAGTACCACACTGCAAAGAATGAGGATCAAGGTCATGCAGAAGAGAACTGTGTGGGTGTGTTATGACAGAACTAGAAAGAGGAGCATAAACATGAAAATCAAGTACATGGCAAGGGGAGGAGGTGGCGAGTCAGGTTGGTGGTTTTCTTCAAATAAGTGATGGTATTAGAAGATGAGACCAAAAGAAAAAAAATTAATTCAAATTTTAGCCTGGATTAATAGAAATATAGCATCTGGAACATGGAAAGAGGCTCAATTTATTCTGTATTGGACCACACCTAAGCAATATGTTCTCTTTTAAAAGGATGTAATAGAACAACCAACCGAGATGGTGAGGGAACTTCTTCACAAACCCTGGCTTATGAAGAAGACTTGAAAATTTATGAGTGATCGAAGACCATCTTGAAACACCTAATAGACTATTACGTACAAAGAAATTAGACTTGTCTTGGAAGGCCCCAAGGCTCCAGAACTAAGAGATAGGAACTTCAGAAACGTATATTTTAGCTCAGAATATGGAAGAAGTCATGTAAATATGAAATAGGCTGCCTTAGAATGTAATAAGCGGCACATCACTCAATGGAGGCATTCAAAGTGTGAATTGTCACTGTCATATAATGTTTAAGGTGCCCTTTCATCCTTATTCTGTGCTTCACTTGGACACTGTAAAAAGGGGGAAAATAATATAACCTACCTCATTAGGTTGTTGAAAAGCACCTAGCACTCTCCAAAAGTCAGCTGATAACATTCTTGAAGTTCTAAGGTTCAATATTTCTAAATTTATCAGTGGGCAATTATCCTGTATTTATAGATCACTTGATCTATAAACAGGTTACTGTTTCAATATTATCAATTTATTATCAATTTTATCAATATTATCAGACATTATCAATATTATTCTGAATGGTGGCTTTGGTATCACTCAGCATCCTTGGGATATTCTTGTGTACCTAAAACTTACTTAGTAGTGTCCAGGGAGCAATATTGTGACTTCTACACCACCAGAATCTTAAAAATTGAATTGTGGGCCGGGCGCGGTGGCTCAAGCCTGTAATCCCAGCACTTTGGGAGGCTGAGGCGGGCGGATCACGAGGTCAGGAGATCGAGACCATCCTGGCTAACACGGTGAAACCCCATCTGTACTAAAAATACAAAAACACTAGCCGGGCATGGTGGCGGGTGCCTGTAGTCCCAGATGCTCGGGAGGCTGAGGCAGGAGAATGGCATGAGGCCGGGAGGCGGAGGTTGCGGTGAGCCGAGATCACGCCACTGCACTCCAGCCTGGGTGACAGAGCAAGACTCCGTCTCAAAAAAAAAAAAAAAAAAAAATTGTGGCCAGGTGCAGCAGCTCATGCCTGTAATCTGAGCACTTTGGGAGGCCGAGGTGGGCAGATCACTTGAGCCCGGGAGTTGGAGACAAGCCTGGCCAACATGACAAAACTCTATCTCTACTAAAAATACAAAAAAATTAGCTGTGTGTGGTGGTGGGCACCTGTAGTCCCAGCTACTCGGGAGGCTGAGGCACAGGAATCACTTGAACCTGGGAGGTGGGTATTGCAGTGAGCGGAGATCAAGAAAGACTCTGTCTCAAAAAAAAAAAAAAATCGAATAATAACACCACACTGCAATTCCAGAGGCCAACAACATGTTAAAATAATATGGGCGGGGCACAGTGGGTCATGCCTGTAATCCCAGCACTTTGGGAGGCCAAGGTGGGTAGATCACGAGGTCAGGAGTTTGAGACCAGCCTGGCCAACATGGTTAAACCCTGCCTCTACTAAAAATACAAAAATTAGCCGGGCATGGTGACGTGTGCCTGTAGTCCCAGCCACTCGGTAGGCTGAGGCAGGAGAATTGCTTGAACCCAGGAGGCGAAGGTTGCAGTGAGCCAAGATCGCATCACAGCACTCTAGCTTGGGCGACGGAGTAAGACTTTGTCTCAAAAAAAAAAAAAAAGATAATGAAAAAAGATCATGTGAAGTGACCAAGAATCGCTTGAACTGAGGAGGCAGAGGTTGCAGTGAGCCAAGATTGTGCCACCACACTCCAGCCTGGACAACAGAGTGAGACTCTCTCTGTCTCTCAAAAAGAAAAAATATAACATTAAATAATCAGATAATGTGAAGTGAGTGGCTATAGGAAGGGTGAGGAAAATAATCAAATCTGGCAGACTGAGAGAACTCAAGCAGTGCAGCTTTGCGTGGATGGTTGAAAAGCAGTAGCAACTGAGGTCAGCCTCATACTTCACATACAAAAATCAGATGAGATGACTCATTTTGAGCAAAAAGTGTCATGAAGCCCATGAAACCAACTGGAAAAGCTGGGTACTGGGAGACAAAGACAAGCCAACCAGTGAGTGGTTACCTGTTCACCCTGGGAAACTGGTTCTGTAAAAACCGTTATTTTTATGGAAAATAAGGCTGACCTCAGCAGCATCTTTAGACAAAAAGAAGACACCCATGACTGTTAAAAGAAACAATGAAGTTGTCTTAACAATCAGAACCAAATTCTTGGTTCCTCCAATCCAAAAGGGAAAATTGGGAGGAGGCACTATGGCTCTGTAGTCAGACAAACCTGAGACTAGAATCCCACCTCTGCCTCTGCTAAGTGACTAGAGCAACTGGTTTTTACCACTCCAAGTCTCAGTTTTGTCATCTGTAAATGGAATAATAACACAAAGCACGTCGCAAGGATTATTTGATACTTTATTTTTATTTTTTTGAAACAGAGTCTCGCTCTGTCTCCCAGGCTGGAGTGTAGTAGCCTGATCTCGGCTCACTACAACCTCCGCCTCCTGGGTTCAAGTGATTCTCCTGCCTCAGCCTCCCAAGTAGCTAGGACTACAGGCGTCCGCCACCACTCCCGGCTAATTTTTGTGTTTTTTTTAGTAGAGACGGGGTTTTGTCATATTGGCCATAGCTGGTCTCGAACTCCTGACCTTGTAGTCTGCCCGCCTTGGCCTCCCAAAGTGCTGGGATTACAGGTGTGAGCCACTGCGCCCGACTTGATACTTTAAATGTAAAGCATACTTAGTACAGTTCCTGACGTGTAGAGCCCACGGTTATCAGAATAAAGTTTTATTGGGAGGAAAGGGGAAGAAAATGTGACCATGTTAGTGTTTGTGATATAGACTCTGCCATATGGAGATAGTGACATTATACAAAGGAAATGCCGTCCTCCTATCTTAGGTGATCACTAAAGGGCCTAACTAAAGCTTAGAATTTCCATAACTTGTGGGAGAAAGCCAGCTGAAATGGAATGGCAAGTGTCCTTGCTTCAAATGCAAGGTAAATGATTTCCCTTCTTTCTCCTTTGGTTCTGTTTTTCTCTTCATGCTTTAATCATTTTGACACCAAGCTGTACAAAAGTAATTTGAAATTAACATGTCTGACACTTGGTAGCTAGCAGAACCTGATTCTGAACCCTGCCCCCTCTCCAGGGCAGCCAGAAGTCATCTTTCATTGGTTACTGGTCCTGCAGCAGTTGATGAAGGGCCCAGGAAAATACATCCAACAATTAATTTGCTAATTTAGTTTTCTGTTTAATCTGAAACCAGAAAATCCTCAATCACCCAGAAGCTTGGCTTTCTGGCTTGAGCATTGACTTCTGAAACTTCTTGTTTAGTGAGCAAAGAAATAGAAGAGAAAAGGAAAAAGCCTAACTACTTAGGTACATATCATTATCCCCCTGTGCCTGTGTATCTTCAAAATGTTTTTCTGTAGGATCATAGTTCACAATTTCTTTTTCTTCTTCTTTTTCTTTCTTTCTTTTTTTTTTTTTTTTTTTTTTTGTTAGAGACAGGGTCTATGTTTCCTAGGCTGGAGTGCGGTGGCGCAGTCACAACTCACTGCAGCCTCAATCTCCCAGGCTCAGACAATCCTCCCACTTCAGCTCCTTGAGTAGCTGGGACTACAGGTGCGCACCACAATGCAGGGCTAATTTAAAAATTATTTGTAGGCTGTGTGCGGTGACTCATGCCTGTAATCCCAGCACTTTGGGAGGCCGAGGCGGGCGGATCACCTGAGATGGGGAGTTCAAGATCAGCCTGACCAACATGGAGAAACCTCGTGTCTACTAAAAATACAGAATTAGCCAGGTATGGTGGCGCATGCCTATAATCCCAGCTACTTTGGAGGCTAAGGCAGGAGAATTGCTTGAACCCGGGAGGCGGAAGTTGCGGTGAGCTGAGATTGCGTCATTGCACTCCAGCCTGGGCAACAAGGGCAAAACTCTGTCTCAAAAATAGTAATAAATAAAAAACTAAATTATTTGTAGAGATGGGGTCTCCCTGTTGCCTAGGCTGGTCTTGAACTCCTAGACTCAAGTGAGTCTCTTGCCTTAGCCTCCCAAAGTGCTGAGATTACAGGTGTAAGCCACTGTGCCCAGCCTTTTTTGGGGGGATCAGGGGTGATCGGGGGGCGTGAGGTACAGGGTCTTGCTCTATTGCCCAAGCTGGTCTCAAAGACTTGGCCTCAAGTGATCCTCCTGCCTTGATCTCCCAAAGTGCTGGGATTACAGGGGTGACGTACTGTGCCCAGCCCCACGAGTTATTTTACCAGGAGAATTGGAAGCAATGCCTTCATATTCAGTGTAGGTAAGTGCTTTGTGAGCTATGGGGAATTTCCAGACCAATGTATGTTTAAGATTTAGAAAACTACTTTAGGGTTTCGGGCAGACCCAGATGAGTTTCTAACATTTGAAGTATTGCTCTAAGTTGTGAAGCAGCTTTTTCACTTCCCTGGAAACTTTTCCACTGATTTCAGTCGGAAGGGACAAAGGAAATTTGTGTCAGAGATTGAAGAGGTTTGTATTTGAGACTTGGTCCAGAAGACAGACAACAGTTATCCTATGACGGGTCCCTCTGATAAGTTTTCCCTTACTGCCTTACTGGAGAGTACCTCAATTAAGAGGAAAAGGGGGATAGACCTTTTTTTTTTTTTTTTTAAGAGATGGGGTCTTACTCTGTCACTCTGTCACCCACGCTAGAGTGCAGTGTCACAATCTCAGCCCACTGCAACCTTCACCTCCCGGGTTCAAGTGATTCTCCTGCCTCAGCTTCCCAAGTAGCTGGGACTACAGGTATGTGCTACTACGTCCAGCTAATTTTTGTATTTTTAGTAGAGATGGGGTTTCACTATATGTTGGCCAGACTGGTCTCAAATTCCTGACCTCAGGTGATCCACCCTCCTCAGCCTCCCAAAGTGCTGGGATTACAGGTGTGAGCTACCGTGCTTGGCCTGCTTAACTCTTTCTTTCTTTCCCTTTCTTTTCTTTCCTTCCTTTCTTTCCTTTCTTTCTTTTTCTTTCTTTCTTTTTGTTGAGATGGAGTCTCATTCTGTCACCCAGGCTGGTGTGCAGTGGCACGATCTCGGTTCACTGCAACCTCCACCTCCCGGGTTCAAGCGATTCTCCTGCCTCAGCCTCCTGAGTAGCTGGGATTACAGGCATGCACCACCACACCTGGCTAATTTTTATACTTTTAGTAGAGATGGGGTTTCACCATGTTGACCAGGCTGGTCTTGAACTCCTGACCTCGAGTGATCCACCCAACTCGGCCTCCCAAAGTGCTGGGATTATAGGCATGAGCCACTGCGCCTGGCCGCCCCACTTAACTCTTAAGTGTGTACCAAAACCCATGCCCTTTCTACCACTCAGAATGTATTTTACTAGGTTGGTGATTTCATTTTCCTATTTTCCCATCTCAGTCACGTTAAGCTTTTTTGCCTGACTTCCAAGACCTTGTATATTCTGTCCCAACCCTACTTATCAATCACTATTTCTAACTCTTCATCAAAGTATATATTCTAATTTGGCAAAACTCAGTGTCCTGAGAACATGCCCCTATGTTCCTGCCTCCGAACCTTTGTTCATTTCCCTACTGATTTCCCTCCACATGCTTGTCTCTCCTTTATTCAAATCCTATCTGAACACTGAGGCCCACCAGGGTCTTATTTCCTCAACTCAGTCTTCCCCACCACTAATTTCTCCCTTCCTGTCTACACATCAGTAGCATTATGTAATGTACCAAATTGTTGACCACTCTAGTGAAAATCATGTTCAGTTATTTCATATCTCAGGTCTAACTTTCCAAATAAACTATATAAAGTCCCTAGAGTCAGGTATTTCTTGGGTATCCCTCGCAGTGATTCCTAACTGGCCATTCATGATAATCACTGGATGCTTATTTAAAAAATAAATGATCAGGTTGTATCCTCCCGGAGATTTTGTTTTGTTAGAACTAAGATGGGCTAAGGAATCTGTATTTTTTGCATGCACTCAGGTACCTAACTAATCCCCTGATAGGAGTTGGGGAATCACTGCTCATAGCACTTGCCATAGAAGACACTCAACTTGAGTACAAACATTTGGGTGTAAACTACATATACAGTATATATTTATTTATATTACATGGTGACCTCATAGGTGGGCACTCTACAAGTAAGTCCACACTTCAGGGCACAAGTTGGAAGGCAGATAATCTGGTTCACTCTCTGTGGCACCGGTTTGGTCTGTTGGAAACGGAAACAGAATCTCCTCTACGTCTGTGATCTCTTGGTAATTACAATTGCAGAGTAGAAGAGGTTGATAGAATTGTAGCTGATTAAAAACAGTTTCCTATTGTCAATCAATTGCAGTCTATAGCATTTGTTTGTGGAGTGATATTTAGGGGGAAGGAGACTTTGGTGTGGGGAAAAAGCTGGTCAAATTCTGCCCCAGGCGTTACAAAATTAGTAAAATGAATCTTCCTGCCCACTCCTCACCTCATATCCTAAATCCAGCTCAAGTGTTAAATGAAGGAGGATTAAGCTGTGATTCCCCTCCTGGGGTACTTGTGTTATAGAGGGAATCCTCTGAAAGTGAGAAGAGAGGATTATCTTAATGACCCCCAATCTTACTTGACAGGCAGACTGCCCAGAGCCCGAGATTTGGGAGAGCATTCTCTTACAAGATGACCCCCTGGACACCACTCTGCTTCTTCCTGTAGTTTACAATTCTAAGTAAAATAAACAGTGACTTTAAAAGTTTCCATTATTCTCAGAGCTGAGCAATTTAGATGTGGACATGCTGGTCTGCTATGGGTATTGTTAGAAGAAACATTTGGGTTGCAAAGTCCCATCACTGTTTTGCTGAAATGCCATATTGTGGATTTTCCATATTCTCACGCTATTAGATTCAAAGAGAAAACTCATGAGTGTTCTTTATATTCCTTCAGCAAATATTGAGTGCCTATTATGTCTCAAGTATTGTCCTATATGCTAGGGATAAAACAATGAACAAAATTCATGGAGGTTACATTATGGGAGAGGTGGCGAAGGGGTGATGAGAGAGATATAGAAACAAAATAATGATATATGTTAAACGATAAGTGCTGTGGAGAAAAAATAAGCAGAGAATGGGAAATGAGTGTTGGGGGAAGGTTTAAATTTTAAACTGAATAGGCAGGGAAGATCTCACTGAGAAGGTGACACCACAGTAAAGACTTGAAGAAGGTGAGGAAGCAAACAAGCTATGCACATATCTGGGAAAACAAAATTCCTAACTTTATTTGGAATTCCTAACTTTGTTATTTCCTAACAAATAAAATTCATTGTGACTTTCAGATGAAAGATTCTCATTTCTGTTAATTACTTCAACTAAAAAAACAGTCACAAGAAAAATTAGACATTGAATTTTTTTTTTTGAAGCAGGATCTCACTCTGTTGCCCAGGCTGGAGTGCAGTGGCGTGATCACAGCTTGTTGCAGCCTCCCCAGCTTAAGCGATCCTCCCACCTTGGCTTCTCAAAGTGCTGGGATTACAGGCTTGGGCCACCATGTCCAGCTATTTGTTTTTTAAAAATGAAAAAGTTTCTCTAATGCGGTTGTTAGAATGACAACGTGAAATATGCACGACTGGGCTGGGCGTGGTAGCTCACACCTGTAATCCCAGCACTTTGGGAGGCTGAAGCAGGTAGATCATGAGGTCAGGAGATCGAGACCATCTTGGCTAACATGGCGAAACCCCATCTCTACTAAAAATACATAAAAAAATTAGCCGGACGTGGTGGCAGGTGCCTGTAGTCCCAGCTACTCAGGAGGCTGAGGCAGGAGGATGGCGTGAACCCTGGAGGCGGAGCTTGCAGTAAGCCCAGATCACGCCACTGCACTCCAGCCTGGGCAACAGAGCAAGACTGTGTCTCAAAAAAAAAAAAAAAAAAAGAAATATGCACAACCGGTATTATGCTCAGTTTATACACGAGGATGCTATATCTCAGAGAGATTTTCTTGCCTCAGGTCACACAGCTGAAAAAGGTGGTTGAGCCAAGTGTTAAAACTCAGGTTTTTTTACTTCAAATCCCATGTCTCTTCTATCATAGTTGCCTTTTCAGTTGCCAAATTAGGAAAACAACTACACCACAGTATTTACTTACAGAATTTAAGCCACCTCTAGATGCCCTGTGAAACATCTGCCTTATATAAAAAAGAAATATCAACAGTGTATTGGAAAAGCTAGTTGTAAAGTTAAAACAAAAATGACAGACAGGTGGCACCAGTTTCTAAGGCATATGTCTTAAAGGCTGGAAGTCTAACTCACACTAGAAATATTAACTCTTTTTACCACTGGGTTCTGGTACAAGGAATGCTTTCCACCTCGGGCAGAGTAGATGTTGAGAAGCAGTACAATATTCTATTTATCAATGCCTGAACCAGAGGCAAAAGGAGATATAGATAAAGAACTGGTGCTTTTTTCTTTCTTAAATTTGGTCCTTTTTTTTTTTAGACAGAGATTCGCTCTTATCACCCAAGCTGGAGTGCAATGGCAGGATCTCGGCTCACTGCAACCTCTGCCTCCTGGGTTCAAGTGATTCTCCTGCCTCAGTCTCCCGAGTAGATGGGATTACAGGCGTGCAACACCACGCTCGGCTAATTTTTGTATTTTTAGTAGAGATGGAGTTTCACCATGTTGGCCAGGCTGGTCTCGAACTCCTGACCTCTGGTGATCCGCCTGCCTCAGCCTCCCAAAGTGCTGGGATTACAGGCGTGAGCCACAGTGCCTAGCCAGTGATAGTTCTTAAGATGGAAAGTTATGGCTGGACATGGTGCCTCACGCCTGTGATGCCAGCACTTTGGGAGGCTGTGGAGGGTGGATCACCTGAGGTTAGGAGTACGAGACCAGGCTGACCAACATGGTGAAACCCTGTCTCTACTAAAAATGCAAAAATTAGCTGGGCGTGGTGGCACACACCTGTAATCCCACCTATTGGGGAGGCTGAGGCAGGAGAATCGCCTGAACCTGGGAGGCGGAGGTTGCAGTGAGCCAAGATTCCACCATTATACTCCAGCCTGGGCAACAAGAGCGAAATTCCCTCTAGAAAAAAAAAAAAAAAAAAAATGATGGGAAGTTACCAAATTCCGGCTGGGTGCAGTGGCTCATGCCTGTAATCCCAGCATTTTGCAGGGCCAAGGTGGGAGGATTGCTTGAGCCCAGGAATTCAACTGGGCAACATAAGGAAACCCCCCCAGTCTCTACAATATATATATGTGTGTGTGTGTATATATATGTGTGTGTGTGTGTGTGTGTGTATATATATATTTTTTTTTTTTTTTTTGAGAGGGGTCTCGCTCTGTCTCTCAGGCTGGACTTCTGTGGCATGATCTCGGCTCAGTACAGTGTCCACCTCTTGGGTTCAAGCGATTCTCCCGCCTTAGCCCCCAGAGTAGCTGAAACTATTGGTGCCAGCCGCCACGCCCAGCTAATTTTTTGTATTTTAAGTAGAGGTGGGGTTTCACCATGTTGGCCAGGTTGGTCTCAAACTCCTGGCCTCAAGTGATCCGCTTTCCTCGTCTTCCCAAAGTGCTGGGATTATAGGCGTGAACCACTGTGCCCAGCCTACAATTTTTTTTTTTTTTTAATTAGTTGAGTATGGTGGCATGTGCCTATAGTCCCAGCAATTCAGGAGGCTGAGGTGGGAGGATCACTTGAACCTGGTAAGTCAAGGCTATAGTGAGCTGTGACATGATCTCTCTCTGATCTCACTTCTGCACTTCAGCCTTAGTGACGGAGCAAGACCCTGTCAAAAAAAAAAAAAAAAAAAAAGAAAGAGAGGGGAGGAGAGGGGAGGGGAGGGGTTGGGTTGAGTTACCAGGTTCTATTTGTTACCAGCCAAACACAAAAAGAAGCGCAATGTGACTGATAGGTTGGAGAGGTAGGTGAGGCCACTCCATACAGGGCTTTCTTGGACCTCAGAGGAGTTTGTATTTTATTCTAAATACAGTGGGAAGCCATTAGAGAATAAGTTAATAAGGAGAGAATTGAGAAGATCCTAGAGCCACAATATTTCAAAAGGTTTCTTACTGATGATGAAACTGATGCTCAGAGAGGTTCAGTGACTTGCCCAAGATTACACAACCCAGAAACCGTGGAATTGAGATTTAGTCTGTCACAGCTTCTGATTCAAGGACTCTGTTCTTTCCACTATTATCTAATAGTTGCTTGGGCCAAAAGCTTCACAATATTCTTGACTCCTCTCTATTTCTCTTATATTCCTCATCATATCCATCAGCAAATCCTGCCACCTCTACCTCCAAAATATGACCACTTGTCGCCACCTGCACTGCTACCACCACCCTGACCCAAGCCACCATTATTTCTTGCTTTGATTCCTGCAATTGCCTCCTAACTGGTCTCCCTGCTTCAGCTCTTGCGCCCCCACCTTCTGTTTTCTACACAGCAGCCATAATAATCCTTTAAAAACATAAATAATATTTACAACTTATGTACCCATGAATTTTTTTAGAGGCTGAGTGTGGTGGCCTGTGCCTGTAACCCCAGTGTTTTGGGAGGCCAAGGCAGGAGGATCACTTGAGGCCAGGAGTTTGAGACCAGCCTGGGCAACATAGTGAAACCCAGTATCTTCAAAAAAAATTAAAAACTAGCTGGGCATAGTGGTTCACACCTGTAGTCCTAGCTACTTAGGAGGCTGAGGCAGGAGGATCACTTGAGCCTAGGAGTTCAAGGCTGCAGTGAGCTATGTCTGCATCATTACACTCCAGTCTGGGTGACCCCGTTGTAAAAAAATTAAATAATTTTATGTCATATCGTAAAACATAAGTATCTCCCCTACTAAAAACCCTCCAGTGACTTCTCATCTCACTCAGAATAAAAAACAGAGGTTGAGCACAATGGCTCACACCTGTAATCCCAGCACTTTGGGAGGCCAAGGCGGGCAGATCACTTGAGCCCAGGAGTTCAAGGCCAGCCTGGCCAACATGGTGAAACGCTGTCTATACTAAAAATATGAAAGTTAGCTGGGTGTGGTGGTGCACACCTGTAATCCCAGCTACTCGGGAGGCTGAGGCAGGAGAATTGCTTGAACCTGGGAGGCGGAGGTTGTAATGAGCCGAGACTGTGCCACTGCACTCTAGCCAGCCTGGGCAAAAGAGCGAGAGTCTGTCTAAAACAAAACAAAACAAACAATGACCCTACAATGATTTACAAGGCCTTACAAGTCTGCCCCCTCCACTCCCACTTTCCTGACCTCTCTTACATCTTTCTCTTGGCTTATTCTATTTAGTTACACTGGTCTCCTTCAACAAGGAAACTCCTGTGTCAGGACCTGTGCATTTGCTCTGCCTTCTGCTTGGCAGCTCCTCCCCCTCATGTTTGTATGGCTTGTTCTCCCTCTTCTTTTATGTCTTAGCTCAAATCACCTCATCAGTGAGTTTTTTCTGTCTACCTTTTGTAAACTACAAAATTATGGTTTGGGTCTGCCCAAGCCATAATTTCTATCTCCCTTAACGCTGCTTTATGATTCTCAATACCCTCCTTATCATTTAATACACTATAGGTTTACTTATCTATTATTTTGATCCTTCCCATTAGAATGTAAGTTGCATGAGAATAAGAACTTTATTTTATTTTCTGTTCTTAGGACAATGTTTTCAGCTCCAATAACAATGCCTGGCACATAGTAGGTGAATAGAGGCAGTTGACTAAAGAATAGGACCGATGTTTTCAATTACTGAATTAACAGAAAGACAAAGTCATTCTTCTGAGGATGGGAAAGCATGTTGTATACTAGGAAGTGGTATACAAAGTTTATTTATTCCAGTTGGTTCTTGGTTTCTAAGCCTTAAGATCCTCTTTGAAAACCTTTACTAAATAGAGTAGACTCGAATGATCTTGGATGCAGTGCTGACTCTTGGTAGGCCACCAAATACATAACTGGGTGTCAGGAAATGCAGTCTTGCCATCTTTCTCAGGCTCATTGGCAAAGCTAGCAAGGACCTCTTGCTCTTTTCTTAGGCATCCTTGCATGCCTTTGGCTTTTTAGAGTTTTTATTCTGGGGAATGGGAGCGATGGTTGATGCCCTGTCTGTAGTTGGGATTCTGTACAGGGAAAGTCATTCAATTAAATCAAGCAGTATTGAATTCCTAATTGACACAAATGAGACAGACAGACAGCTGGAGTAGTGGGGGAGGGACAGAGAGCAGGTGCCCTGAATAATGGACAAAGAAGAGAGGCAGAATATAAATTGAAGCTAATGATGAAGAAGCTCACTGTGACTCTAGATTTTGTGCCACAAGAAAAGTAAACTTTGACACAGCTTATTTTACACAGAGCGGAAAGGATCCAGTGGTCTCTTTGCCAAGGATGAGGCAACAGGTTCCAAATCTTGTGCCATTTTGGCTGCCCTGAAAAAAGTTTGCCTCTTTTCAGGTACCGTCATTTGTGAGAATCACTCTCAGTAAAGTCCTCATTCTGTGTTTTTTCCAAAACAAACTTATCAGGTAGTGTTTGAATGAAAGAAACTGCTTTGAAAATTCTGTTTGTCAAACAAAGGGATTCTTAACACATAAGTTAGGAAGGTGAAGGGAAGGATGTTTCTAGATCTTCAAATGCCAGATATCGGGGGCATTCCTGCAGAGAAGGCATGTATCTTGTCAACTCCAGAATTTTCTCTGAGAATGTTGGGGGCTTTTTTCCTCTCAGTCCCCTCTTGATCAGAGCTTTGACTCCCCAGCTCAGACAGTTCTTCTCTGTAGCCATGGGAATTGCTCCCATAATTAGCAGTTCTCCTGCCTGGAACACAGACAAGTAAACGTTCAAACCTGGCAGCCGATCCTGGGAAGGAGAGCTGATTAAATCTTTCCTGTTGAGAGGCACCTTTTTTATTTGAATGTGACACCTACATCCCCCACCTCAGGTTTGTCTGGGGGAGGCAGTTTCGTCCATATCTTCATAACTGAAGATCCTGGTCTTTTAAAGACACATTTAATCTGAAAAGGAGCCCACTGGTTTTCCAAGTTAAGTAACTTAGGGAAAAGCCTAGGCTTTTTTCCTCTCTCCTGGCCCCTTCTCCACTAAACACCACCCTGTGTTTGGTATGATGAAAGCTCCAGCTACACAGGTATCATCAAATGCCAGAGACCTTGAGAAATAAAAGGAGTTCAGAACACCACTAAGTACACATAAGTATTAACTACAAATGGAGGAGTGAAAGACCAGGCAAACTATTTCTTTAGAAGTTTTAGTAAGACGGGCTGGAACCATCAAGCCCCAAAGTGAATACTCGGTGATATTCCGTTCCAGGAAAGCTTTCTACCGGCGGAAGTGTATTCTTATCTGGATGTAGCTAGGATTATGTACTACCATTCAAACACTTTTGGGAGAGACAATATCCATTTTCTTATTGACATCGAGGCAGCCTTTTAAGTTTATCCAGATTTATTTTGGTTAGTGCAATAAAAAGCAAGGTTGGAGAATTATGTTTAACAAAAAGAAAGTCATTGTATGCTTAAAGTTTCCCACTGAAAGCTGCTTTTAAAGCAGTTTGCTGCTCCTCAGCTTCAGTCACCTCAGCAATACTTGCATTCAGTCAGATTGGCTGTGAACAAAGCAAATTTGCTTCACACACAACAGCCCTAAACCTCCACTCTCAGGACAGAAGTCTTCCTTAGCAATGTTTTCTATATGGCTCTGGTTAAGGGCCACTCACTTACCTCTAACCTCTTTCTCCTGGGAGACAAAGGCACCTTTGGGCTGAAGTGACACAGGAGAGTTAGAATCAGATTTGTTATCGACATTGCAGCCTTCAATTTCAGTAAGAGGCTAAATATGTCTATTCCAACTACAGGAAGGCAACCTTTATAACCCCTGGAGCACTTGGCCAATTGTGCACCTGCAAATATACCATACAGGACATTTCAGGTTCCTAGGCACTTTGAAAACCGATACTTAAACAGTCTCAAGGGATCCTATCGCCCACCTCAAATAATAGAATAATAGCTACTTTGGAATCTGTTATTGGCACCAGAAAAAGAAAGAGTCCTCTGAAGTCATTCTAAAGCCATTTTTATTGTGCATTTTCAAACAAAGAACCTCACCAAAAGAACTTCTGTTACAAAATCAGGGTAGAAAGTCAAACTCATCTCATCTAAGAGTCAATTACCCTGGCAATTTTGTGAGGGGATGGGAAATGAGTGTTAGAGGAGAGGATTGTGGGGAGGGGGTGGGATTGGCTTTTAAAATCCCCTGGGTGAGAAGGGTGTTCCCACTGACTCTAAACCCTAACAATTGCAACAGAAGGGCCTCTGTGACTTTCTGCTGTAAACTTTTTATGATTATTAACTGAGGAAACCTAGAATATGTGGAATTTTAACAGTTGGCTTTCAACCTCCGTTTGCTTCTTTCTCAGAAACTTGGTTTTGCACAGTGTAATAATCTAAAGCTCAGAATTTATGTTAGTTACCTTGATGTTCCTGGCTGAAAAGCTACCTTCTTACATATCTTACTTCCAATAAAGAGGCAGATACCCTATGTGCTGTTTATCTCAGGAAAGAAATACATGTGGGAAAAGAAGCAATTTTCTTCTCATTGCAATTAAATTAAATCATAACCACCTGTTGTGGGATTATCCTGCCATCTGCTGTTCAAAAGAGAAACAACAGCAGAGAACTGGACAGAGGAAGCAAAATGGAAAGCTCGGCTCCCAGACGTCCATCAGTTGATTACGGGTATTGGTATATTTAAAATTTTCAGTGTTACACGTCTTTTAGAATTTGCCTCTCAGGGTCGGGCGCGGTGGCTAACGCCTGTAATCCCAGCACTTTGGGAGGCCGAGACGGGCGGATCACGAGGTCAGGAGATCCAGACCATCCTGGCTAACATGGTGAAACCCTGTCTCTACTTTAAAAAATACCAAAAATTAGCCGGGCGTGGTGGCGGGCTCCTGTAGCCCCAGCTACTCGGGAGGCTGAGGCAGGAGAATGGCGTTAACCCGGGAGGCGGAGCTTGCAGTGAGCCGACATCCGGCCACTGCACCGCTAGCCTAGGCGGCAGAGCGAGACTCCGTCTCAAAAATAAATAAATAAATAAATAAATAAATAAATAAATAAATAAATAAGTAAGTTTGCCTATCACGTTTTCCAGTGTTCACTGAAATTTGTCTCTTAGACAAATTCTAAAAGAGCTGTAACACTGAAGATGGTTCTCTTCTCTGGAAAACCTTCCGACGGGAAAAACAAAAACAAAAATCTTCCTTTTTTTAATTTTTTTTTTTTTTTTTTTTCACTCTGTCGCCCAGGCTGGAGTGCAGTGGCCGGATCTCGGCTCACTGCAAGCTCCGCCTCCCGGGTTCACGCCATTCTCCTGCCTCAGCCTCCCGAGTAGCTGGGACTACAGGCGCCCGCCACCTCGCCCGGCTAGTTTTTTTGTATTTTTTAGTAGAGACGGGGTTTCACCGTGTTAGCCAGGATGGTCTCAATCTCCTGACCTCGTGATCCGCCCGTGTCGGCCTCCCAAAGTGCTGAGATTACAGGCTTGAGCCACCGCGCCCAGCCTAAAAAAATTTTTTTAAGTATCTCTCTTTTCTTTTTTTTTGTTCTTTTCTTTTCTTTCTTTTTTTTGAGATGGAGTGTCACTCTGTTGCCCAGGCTGGAGTGAGGTGGCGTGATCTTGGCTCACTACAACCCCCACCTCCTGGGTTCAAGTGATTCTCCCGCCTCAGCCTCCCGAGTATCTGGGATTACAGGTGTGTGCCACCACGCCGGGCTAATTTTTGTATTATTTATTAATAATAGCTATTATTTTAGTAGAGAAGGGATTTCACGATGTTGGCCAGGCTGGTCTCAAACTCGTGACCTCAGGTGATCCACCCGCTTCAGCCTGTGAGTGCTGGAGATTACAGGCATGTAATAGTGCTGGGATTACAGGCATAAACCACCGAGCCCAGCCTCACTTTCTATTTATTTATTTTTTTTGAGACAGGGTTTGCTGTGTTGCCCAAGTTGGAGTACAGTGGCATGATTATGGCTCACTGCAGTCTCTAACTCCTGGGCTCAAGTGATCCTCCCACCTCAGCCTCCCAAGTAGCTGGTACCACAGATGTGCACCACCCCACCCAGCTAATTCTTATTTTTATTAAAAAAAATTTTGTTGAGACAGAGTTCACCCTGTTGTCCAAGCTGGAGCGCAGTGGTGCGTTCATGGTTCACTGTAGCCTCGACCTCCCAGACTCAAGTGATCCTCCCACCTCAGCCTCCCAAGTAGCTAGGGCTACACCACTATGCTCAGCTAATTTTGTATTTTTTGTAGAGATAGTATCTCCCTATCTCTACAGGAGAGGCTGGTCTCGATTTCCTGAGCTCAAGTGATACTTCTGCCTCGGCCTCCCAAACTGCTGGGATTACAGGTATGAACCACTGTGCCTGGGCTGATTTATTTTTTTATTTTTAAATTATTATTATTATGTTTTGAGACTCGCTCTGTTGCCCAGGCTGGAGTGCAATGGCACAATCTTGGCTCACTGCAACCTCTGCCTCCCGGGTTTAAGCAATTCCCCTACCTCAGCCTCCCAAGTAGCTGGGATTACAGGCACGTGCCACCATGCCTGGTTAATTTTTTGTATTTTTAGTAGAGACGAGTTTTCACCATGTTAACCAGGCTGGTCTTGAATTCCTGACCTCAGGTGATCTGCCTGCCTCAGCCTCCCAAAGTGCGAGGATTATAGGCATGAGGCACCGCTCCCAGCCCTGATTTATTATTAATATTTTATTTTGTCTACAGGTTTTCCCCAATCTTTTTGTTTGTTTGTTTTGTTTTGTTTTGTTTTTTTGAGATAGAGTCTCACTCTGTCATCCAGGCAGCAGTGCAATCTTGGCTCACTGCAACCTCCGCCCCCCAGGTTCAAGTGATTCTCCTGCCTCAACAAGCACGCACCACCATGTCTGACTGATTTTTTGTATTTTTAGTAGAGACGGGGTTTTGACATGTTGGCCAGGCTGGCCTCGAACTCCTAACCTCAGGTAATCCACCCACTTCGGTCTCCCAAAGTGCTGGGATTACAGGCGTTAGCCACTGGGCCCGGCTGGTTCTCCCCAGTCTCACCTATATCCCTGGTTTCTTCCTTGAGATTAATAGAGAAAATATGAAACTTTAATTTTCTCTCACTCTTGGCAAAATAATAATAATAAGATTTATAATCCTATTAAAAGGCACATTCTCCACTCAGTAATCTATGTCATATGAGTGCTTCCCCTGGGTTCTTCATTGTCTACCGCTCTAATTGTCTCTGATCTGGTCTTCCTTTCTCCAGGGCATTGTTCACATCACTGCCAGTCAGAGTAATCATTTTCCAATACAAAATTGGTCAAGCCATTCCCCAGCTCAGAATCCTTCAATGGCTCTCACTTTCTTTTCTTTTTTTTTTTTAGTCTCGCTCTTGTCGCCCAGGCTGGAGTGCAATGGTGCAATCCTCCGCCTCCCCAGTTCAAGCAATTCTCCTGCCTCAGCCTCCTGAGTAGCTGAGATTACAGACACCTGCCACCATGCCCAGCTAATTCTTGTATTTTTAGTAGAGGTGGGGTTTTCACCATGTTGGCCAGGCTGGTCTCAAATTAAAGTGCTGGGATTACAGCCATGAGCCACTGCACCTGGCCGGGTCTCACTTTCTTATAGGATTAAGTTCAAGATCCTAGTCCTGACATTCAAGGCCTCTGGGTTGAATTTAAATTTCCTGATTTATCAGTCTACTTTATACCTCTTTGATTTTGCTTGTGCTGTTTTCCTTACCAGAAACGCCCTTTCTGGTCATATATACCTGACAAACCATGCCCATCTTTTGGGTAGCTGGATGTCAGCTCCTCTGGGAATCTCTCCTGATTCTCTGCCCCTTGGTAGAACTGCCCCTTGGTAGAATATCCTCTTTTGTGCCACTGGCTCCCCTTCCCCAACATACTTTAATGACATCACTTATCCCAAGGTCATATAATTTTCTATTTCCTTATCTGTCTCCCTCGCTAGAATAAAAAGCTCCTCAATAGCTTATGAATTTCCTACTAAATTGTGAATCTCAGCACCTAGAACTGTGCCTGGTTTATAGTAAATGCTTAGTAAACATCTGTGGAATAAATCATGTAGAATTTATTTGCATTTTAACTTTTTTGTTGTTTCTTTGTTTGTTTGTTTAAATTTAATTAATATACTTATTTTTGAGACAAAGTCTCACTCTGTCACCCAAGCTAGAGTGCAGGGGCACAATCATAGCTCACTACGGCCTTGACCTCACGGGCTCAGATAATTCTCCCACCTCAGCCTCCTGAGTAGCTAGAACTACAGGCACCCACGACCACATGCGGCTAATTTTTATATTTTTGGTAGAGATGGGGTTTTGCCATATTGCCCAGGCTGTTCTGGAATGCTTGAGATCAAGCAATTCGCCCTCCTCGGCCTCCCAAAGTACTGGGATTACAGGCATGAGCCACCATGTCCAGCCTAGCATTTTAACTTTCAAAGGGCTTTCTCTGTACTGTTCCATTTGATCTTTTTTGATCATATGAGGAAGTAAGGGTAGGTATTAATTACTGTGACCGCTTTATGGATGAAGAAAGGGAAACAGCAGACAGCTGGTAAGTGGCAAAGCAAGAATTTGAGCCCAGTTTTTCTCAGAAGCGAAAACCATGACCCTGTATACTGTCATCTGCCCAGATCCTCTCAGATCTCGTACCAGTTCCTCCTGACCCTCCTTTGGCTTCTGTTTGTTTTTGCTCCCAGTAACCAGCTCCTGAGACACTTCAAAAGAGGAAGATCCTCAAGTTACTAGAATGGTTTTTGTTCCTTCCCTATTCCCTGGTCTCTAGCAAATGACTGATTAGATGCGGGAGTCTGAAAGACTGGCATTCTTGCCTCTGGGTAGAATTTATACTCTTGAGCTCTCTCAGGGATTAATAGGGATTAAACTACTCTCTCGAGGACTTTGCTTGAAATCTCACCTTTGCTTGGCTTTTTGCTTTTTCCCTTCCCAGCTCAACTTCTCCTGTGCCCTACTGACTTCTCCTTGGAGTATTTCCTTAAGACCCTGTCCCCACCCCACCCCCGCCAAAAAGAAAGAAAGAAAGAAAAGGTTGGGCATGATGGCTCATGCCTGTAATCCCAGCACTTTGAGAGGCCAAGGTGAGGATCGCTTGAGCCCAGAAGTTCAAGACCAGCCTGGGCAACACAGTGAGATTTCATCTCTACAGAAATTAAGAAAATTAGCTGGGCGTGGTGGCACATGCCTACAGTCCCAGCTACTCGGGAAGCTGAGGCAGGAGGATCAATTGACCTGGGAGTCAAGGCTGGCTGCAGAGTCGTGATTGTGCTACTGCACTCCAGCCTGGGTGACAGAGTGAGACTCTGTCTCTAAACAAACAATCAAACAAACAAACAAACAAACAAACATCTGTTACTGAGAAATCCTATCTCAGGGTCTGCTTCCAAGGTTCCCCAGGCCTCCAACTAAGCATGTCCTTAGTTCCTACTATATGTCAGAACTTGTCAGGTGCTTTTTACAAAACCTAGTTTATTTACACAAAGTCTCTAAGAGTAAAGTACATATATTTAATTGTCTTTTGAGGGTAAGACTGTGTCAAAAAAAAAAAAAACCCTTCATTAAAATAGTCTCTTTTTTTCTCCTACTATGAAATTATCTTTCATTAACTATAAATCATTCTAATGACCATGTGATCTTTGGCAAGTTTCCTCACCTCTAGACCCCAATATTCTTACCTTTAAAGTGAGGAAATAAGATAATGAGAATGCTTATCATAATAGGATAGGTTAATGGAAAACAGAATAGCGCCAAACATGTGTTAACTTAATAAATGTTAGCCATTGTTGTTATTTTAGTACTTCTACTGCTACTTGTAAACAGGTTATGTTCCAAAGACTGTGAGTCCTTTTGTTCATATGTGCGTTGTAGTGCTCAACCAGAGACTCAGGATAGTCAAAACACTAAGTTACTTGCATAAGTCCCGTATGTAACATACCAAGAAGGGGCTGGATGCTCAGATATCAAATTGTTATTTCCAAGTGGGTAGATCAGAAATATAATTGAATTGTCTTCACAAGCCACAAGAGTAAATTTCTATTCCCTCTTGTGGTGACTCTGAGAATTACCATCACCGCTTTCATCAGAGACCTAATAGTACCAAATTTGCAAGGAGACCACTGAGAAACTACACTCAATTCAGAGGCTCCCAAGTTGGAGTTCCAAATCCCTACATGTCAGAGAAGGTGCTAATGAATATTTTCAAAATTTCAAAAAATAGAGCAAAAATCATTCAATTACTTATGAAAAAGAAGAAAAATATTTTCACACATATTAACTCTTTTAATCCTAACAGCCCTGTGAGGTAGGTACCATATAATCATTCCCATTTTACAGATGGAGAAGTTGATTCCCAGAGACTTTGAAAAATTTGCCTGAGGAAATGAATAAGGTTTGAACACAGGCAGTCTGGCTTTAGGGCGTGTATACTTAACTACCCAGCTGTATGTTTGCGGTAATATAAGCTCCATTTCCCCAGTGCTTTCTGTGTGCCAGGCTCCACGCTAAGCTAACACCATACATCCTCACAACTAAGCTGCACTTTGGAGATGAAAAAGCTCAGACTCAAAGGGGCATGAGGGTCCAGGGGCGATGGCTCATGCCTGTAATCCCAGCACTTTGGGAGGCCAAGACAAGCAGATCACTTTGAGGTCAGGAGTTCAAGACCAGCCTGCCCAACGTGGTGAAATCCCGTGTCTACTAAAAATATAAAAATTAGCTGGATGTAGTGGCAGCTGCCTGTAATCCCAGCTACTCAGGAGGTAGAGGCAGTAGAATCACTTGAGCCTGGGAGGCAGAGGTTGTAGTAAGCCAAGATAGCGCTACTGCAGTCCAATATGACAGAGCAAGACTCAGTCTCAACAAAAAAACAAAACAAAACCCAAAACAGGCCAGGCGCAGTGGCTCACGCCTGTAATTCCCAACACTTCGGGAGACTGAGGTGGGCGGATCACCTGAGGTTGGGAGTTCAAGACCAGCCTGACCAACATGGAGAAATCCCATCTCTACTAAAAATACAAAAATTAGCCGGGTGTGGTGGCGCATGCCTGTAATGCCAGCTACTCGGGAGGCTGAGACAGGAGAATCATTTGAACCCGGGAGGTGGAGGTTGCAGTGAGCCGAGATCGTGCCATTGTACTCCAGCCTGGGCAACAAGAGCGAAACTCCGTCTCAAAACAAAACCAAAAACAAAAAAACACAAACTCCCCCCCTGCAAAAAAAAAAAAAAAAAAAAAAAACAAAGGAGCATGAGGAAGCTTTTGGGGATGACAGATACACTCATACTCATACAACTTTGTTGTAAAGATAGTTTTCACAGATGTATGCAAATGTCAAAACTCATCAAATTGTACCCTTTGCAGTTTATTGTATGTCAATTCAGTAAAGCTGCTTAAAGAAACAACATGGATATATCACATAATTTGCCGTTAGATTGACAAAAACTAGAAATCTGAGTAATGCTAAGTGTCAGCCAAAATGAGGTATATAGGGACCCTGATGGGAGTATAGATTAGTGCAGCCATTCTGGAGAGCAATCAGCCAGTATATAGTCAAATTAATTATGACAGTAGTTTCTGTGCCAATTATTCTGCTCCTAGGTTGATATTTAAAAAGAAGATAGCTGGTCCAACTGCAGTGGTGTTTGCAACTAATTGATCACAATCAGTTGCAGATTTATTTGTTCCTTCTTTACTCCCACTGCTCCACTTAGCTAGCCTTGTTAAAAAAAAAAAAAAGAAGAGCTGGGCGTGGTGGTTCATGCCTGTAATCCCAGCACTTGGGGAAGCCAAGGCGGGTGGATCACTTGAGGTCAGAAGTTTGAGACAAGCCTGGCCAACACAGGGAAACCCCCTCTCTACTAAAAATACAAAAAATTAGCCAGGCATAGTGGCGCATGCTTGGAATTCCAGCTACTGTGGTGGTTGAGGCAGGAGAATCGCTTGAACCTGGGGGGCGGAGATTACAGTGAACTGAGATTGTGCCATTGCACTCCAGCCTGGGCAATGAGTGAAATTTCATCTCAAAAAAAAAGAAAGAAAAGAAAAGAAAAAGAAGAAGAATCTCATCATAATGAAACTGCACAAAATCAAGGGGAAGAGAGAAAATTTTTTTAAAAAATAAAAGAGCCAGGTGCAGTGGCGACCCTGTTGTCCCAGCTACATGGAAGGCTGAGGCAGGAGGAGGGCTTGAGTCCAAGAGTTCTGGGCCATAGTGTGCTATGTCCATCAGGTGTCTGTTTGCACTAAGTTCTGCAATATGGTGACCTCCTGGGAGCTGGGGGACCACCAGGTTGCCCAAGGAGAGGTGAACTAGCCCAAGTTGGAAACTGAGCAGGTCAAAACTCCTGTGCTGATCAGTAGTGGAATTGTGCCTGTGAATGGCCACTGCACGCCAGCCTGGATAACCCAGTGAGACCCTGTCTCTTTAAAAAAAAGAAAAGCAGTGGGCACGGGCATGATGGCTCATGCCTGTAATCCCAGCACTTTGGGAGGCCAAGATGAGAGAATCGCTTGAGCCTAGGAGTTAAAGACCAGCCTGAGCACTATAGGGGGAGACCCCATCTCTATCCCCCCAAAAAAAAGATGCAAGAGAGGAAGACTTAAGCTACCCAGTTTCAAGACTTAGTTATAAGCACTGTAAAACATGGTAATCAAAGCTGTGCTACTAGAAAGATCTATAGATCAATATAACAGAATAGAGAGTTCAGGAACAGACTCACACATGTAAGTTGGTTTTCAACAAATGTGTTAAGAAAGGATAGTCTTTTCTAAAAATGATGCAGAAGCAATTAGGTATCCATAAGGAAAAAATTTCAATGCTTTTATCATACTCATACAGTATATGATACCATAAAAATTAAATTGAAATGGATCATAGACCTAGTCATAAAAGCTAAAACTTTTGCAAGAAAATAAGAGAAAAATCTTTGAGACCTTTTGGTAGAAAAAGCTTTCTTAGAACAAAAAAGAAAATTGAATTAACCTTAAAACAAAAACTTGGGCCAGGCGTGGTGGCTCACATCTGTAATCCCAGCACTTTGGGAGGCCAAGGCGGGTGGATCACAAGGTCAGGAGTTCGAGACCAGCCTGGCCAACATGGTGAAACCCCGTCTCTACTAAAAACACAAAAATGAGCCATGCATGGTGGTGCATGCCTGTAATCCTAGCTACTCGGGAGGCTAAGGCAGAAAAATCGCTTGAACCCAGGAGGTGGAGGTTGCAGTGAGCCAAGATGGAGCCACTGTACTCCAGCCTGGGCAACAAAGCAAGACCCTGTTTCAAAAAAGAAGAAGGAAGAGGAGGAGGAGGAGGAGGAGGTGGAGGAGGAGGAGGAGGAGGAGGTGAAGGAGGAGGAGGAGGAGGAGGAGAAGGAGAAGAAGAAGGAGAAGAGAGGAAGAGGAAGAGGGAAGAGGGAGGAAGAGGAAGAAGAAGAAAAGAAGGAGAAGAAGAAGAGAAAGAAGAAAGTTTGGGTAATTTGCTCAAAGTCACACAGCCAGTGGGGTGGTGAAGCTGAGGTTTCAAACCTGGATTTGTCTGGATCTGGATCTGTCTGATTTCACAGCCCAATTTAGGATAGCCCAATTTAATTGTGAGAAGGGGATTCCTTTTTATCTGTAGTCTTTATATCTATATCTAATCTCATCTCTATAAACCACGTAAGAACAATAAATTATTTTTAATGCATCCTCTAATACCTAGTATATGCTTTTCACATAATTGGTGACCAATGTTTGCTTGAATAATACATGTGCAGTGCTTACAGGTATAGGAATTCCTTTCAGGCCTTTAAAACAATCTTTTGAGATGATATAATCATTAAAAACTTAAAGCTAAAAAACAAATGAAACTAAAGCTCAGAGCTGTTCAGTGACTGTAAGATGACAAGATCACACTGTAAAAACAAGGTATGAACACAGGTTTTCTAATGTGAAGTACAGTGCTGGTATCAGCTCTACCACTTTCTAAAAGGATGACCTTGGATAGTAGGTAATTTAACCTCATACTCATTAGTAAAATGAGTATATTCAAAGCCTTCACTCCGTAAGTAAATAGAGGCAATAATACTTATAAAGCATTTATTACAGTGCTTGGCACCTGATAAGCACTCAATAAATGTAAACTATTGATTAAGGGATTAAAGATTTTTTTATTTAAGTTGATTCCATTTGATTTATCGGATATTCCATTTTATTCATGTATAAAAGGAAATAATAATATCTACTTAGCTAGGCTGTTTTGATGATTAAATGAGCCAAAGCATTTAAAGCTTCTAGTAAACTGCTTAGCATAAGGTAAACGGGAGGAAGGAACAGAGAGTGCCTTTTGACAAATAGCAAACCAAAGTCATAAATTTTCCTCCAAAAAATTACATGCCAGGTGAGTGCTCAAGAAACGTTTGTTGAATGACAAATGAGCAGATGCCATCATTGCAATATGTGGTATAATAAATAAACATTTTATTTTTCTTTTTTTGAGACAGGGTCTCACTCTGTAGTCCAAGCTGGAGTGCAGTGGCATGATCTCGGCTCACTGCAACCTGCGCCTCCCAGGTTCAAGCAATTCTCCTGCCTCAGCCACTAGAGTGGCTGGGATTACAGGCACACACCACCATGCCCAGCTATTTTTTGTATTTTTAGTAGAGACGGAGTTTCGCCATGTTGGCCAGGCTGGTCTTAAGCTCTTGGCTAGGTGTGATCTGCCCGCCTCAGCCTTCCAAAGTATTGGGATTACAGGCGTGAGCCGCTGTGTCCGGCCCTACTAAGTAAATTTCATTGTTCTTTCCTTGTTTTTTTTTGAAACAGGATCTCTCTCTGCTGCCCAGGCTGGAGTGTGGTGGTGGGATTTTGGCTCACTGCAGCCTCAACCTCCCAGGCTCAAGCAATCCTCCCACCTCAGCTTTCCAATTAACTGGGACTACAGGCAGATGCCACCATGCCCAGTTAACTTTGTAAGTGTTTATAGAGATGGGGTTTTGCCATGTTGCCCAGGCTGGTCTCAAACTCCTGGGCTAAAGCACTCCACCCACCTTAGCCTCCCAAAGTGCTGGGATTACAGGTGTAAGCCACCATGCCCAGCTAATTTTAGCTTTCTAAAACATGTTGCGGGCTACGTGCAGTGGCTCATGCCTGTAATCCCAGCACTTTGGGAGGCTGAGGCGGGCAGATCACATGAGGTCAGGAGTTTGAGACCAGCCTGACCAACGTGAAGAAACCCTATCTCTACCAAAAATACAAAATTAGCCAGGCGTGGTGGCGCATGCCTGTAATCCCAGTTACTCAGGAGGCTGAGGCAGGAGAATCGCTTGAACTCAGAAGGCGGAGGTTGCAGTGAGTTGAGACCATGCCACTGCACTGCAGCCTAGGGGATAAGGCAAGACTCTGTCTCCAAAAAAAAAAAATAAATAAATAAAACATGTTGCACATCAGATGTGGTGGCTCACGCCTGTAATCCCGGTGCTTTGTGAGGCTGAGGTAGGAGGACTGATTGGCTCCAGGAGATTGAGGCAGAGGTAAACCATTATTGTGCCACTGCACTCCAACCTTGGTGACAGAGTGAGACCCCGTTTCAAAAAAATAATAATAATAAAAAATTTTAAAAAAGAAGAAAAGAAGAAATAACCTGAGTAGCTTTCTATCTCAGGAATGAAATGATGGTTTAACATTTTAAATCTATGTAATTCACCTCATTAACCAACTAAAAAACAAAGCAAAACTTATGATCACCTCAATACATAAAGAAAAAAGCATTTGAGAAAATTCATGTAAAAATTCTCAGCAAAGTAGGAAGAGAAGGAAACTTCTTTAGCCTGATAAAGAGTATTTAGAATAATACAGATAACATCATACTTAATGATGAAAGATTGAATGCGTTCCTCCTAATATAAAGAAGGTAAGGATGTTTTGTTTACTATTGTACTAACAATTCTAGCCAGTGCAATAAGGCAAGAAAAAAGAAATAAAAGGCATATAGATTTGAAAGGAGCCAGGCACGGTGGCTCACGCCTGTAATCCCAGCACTTTGGGAGGCCGAGGCGGGCGGATCACGAGGTCAGGAGATCGAGACCATCCTGGCTAACACGGTGAAACCCCGTCTCTACTAAAAAATACAAAAAACTAGCCAGGCGAGGTGGTGAGCGCCTGTAGTCCCAGCTACTTGGGAGGCTGAGGCAGGAGAATGGCGTGAACCCGGGAGGCGGAGCTTGCAGTGAGCTGAGATCCGGCCACTGCACTCCAGCCTGGGTGACAGAGCGAGACTCCATCTCAAAAAAAAATAAAATAAAATAAAATAAATAAATAAATAAATAATGAATAAAAAAATGCAATTAAAAAAAAAGATTTGAAAGGAATAGGTAAAACTATATTTATTTGCAAAGAACAAGATTATCTTGGCCGGGCACAGTGGCTCATGCCTGTAATCCCAGCACTTTGGGAGGCTGAGGCGGATGGATCATCTGAGGTCAGGAGTTCAAGACCAGCCCAACCAATATAGTGAAACCCCATCTGTACTAAAATTACAAAATTAGTGGGCATGGTGGCATGTGCCTGTAGTCCCAGCTACTCTGGAAGCTGAGGCAGGAGAATCACTTGAACCCAGGAGGCAGTGGTTGCAGTGAGCTGAGATTACGCCACTGCACTCCAGCCTGGGCGACAGTGAGACCCCATCTCAAAAAAGAAAAAAAAAAAAGATTATCTCTGTAGAAAATGCTAAGGAACCTAAAAATAGCTATTAAAACTAAGTAAGCTGGGTGCAGTGGCTCACACCTGTAATTCCAGCACTTTGGGAGGCCGAGGGGTGCAGATCATGAGGTCAGGAGTTCGAGATCACCCTGGCCAACAGGGTGAAACCCCGTCTCTACTAAAAATACAAAAATTAGCCAGGTGTGGTGGTGTGTGCCTGTAATCTCAGCTACTCAGGAGGCTGAGACAGGAGAATCGCTTGAACCTGGGAGGCAGAGGTTGCAGTGAGCCGAGATTCTCAAGCACTGCACTCCAGACTGGGTGACAGAGCAAGACTCTGTCTCAAAAAAAAAAAAACGAAGTTGGCCAGACATGGTGGCTCATGCCTGTAATCCCAGCACTTTGGGAGGCCAAGGCAGGTGGATCACTGGAGGTCAGGAGTTCAAGACCAGCCTGGCCAACATGGTGAAAATCCTGTCTCTACTGAAAATAAAAAAATTAGCCAGGTGTGGTGGCACACGCCTGTAATCCCAGCTACTCAGGGGGCTGAGGCAGGAGAATCACTTGAACCCAGGAGGCAGAGGTTGTAGTGAGCTTAGATGGTGCCACTGCACTCCAACCTGGGAGACTCCATCTCAAAAAAAAAAAAAAAAAATCAATTATAATACTATACACTGGCAACACAAAATTGGAAACTAAAATTTAAAAAAAATTGCCATTGACAATATTATATTTAAAATATCAAATACTTCAGGACAAATTTAATAAAAGATATATAAATCCTGTACACTAAAGTCTATAAAACATTGCTGAGAAAAATTAAATCTAAATAGATATTTCATGAATTGGAAGAGTCAGTATTGTTAAGATGTAGATTCTCCTCAAGTTAAGCAATAGATCTCATGCAATCCTATTAGAAAACTTTGCAGATCTTTAAAATTTCCAGGCTAGGCCGGGCGTGGTGGCTCACACCTGTAATCACAGCACTTTGGGAGGCCTAGGCGGGCAGATCACAAGGTCAGGAGATCGAGACTATCCTGGCTAACATGGTGAAACCCCATCTCTACTAAAAATACAAAAACTTAGCTGGGCATGGTGGTGGGCGCCTGTAGTCCCAGCTACTCCGGAGACTGAGGCAGGAGAATGGTATAAATGAATCCGGGAGGCGGAGCTTGCAGTGAGCCTAGATCACACCACTGCACTCCAGCCTGGGCGACAGAGTGAGACTCCATCTCAAAAAAATTAAAAAAAAAAAAAAAAAAATTTCCAGGCTAACCATCACCTGGGTCTTAAATTACAGAGACAGTAAAGTAGTAAGGATTAGGAGCAGGAAGTTCCAGGTGAGGCTGACCTAGATTTAATCCCATCTCTGTCTCTTACTACCTGTGTCCTTGAGTAAGTTATTTAACCTCTCTTCTTGTAGGTTTCTAACCTTTTTTTTTTTTTTTTTTTTCGAGACTCAGTCGTCTAGGCTGGAGTGCAGTGGCATGATCACAGTTCACTGCAGCTTCGACCTCCCAGGCCTAAGCAGTCCTCTCGGCTCAGCTTCCCAAGTAACTAGGACCACAGGCATATGATACTATGCTCAGCTAACTAAAACAAATTTTTTGGTAGTGACAAAGTCTCACTATGTTGCCCAGGCTGTTCTCAAACTACTGGGCTCAAGTGATCCTCCTGCCTTGGCCTCCCAAATTGCTGGGATTATAGGCATGAGCCACCATGTGTGGCCAACAACACAACTTTTTATTTTTATTTATTTATTATATTATTATTATTATTATTATTATTATTTGAGACGGAGTCTTGCTCTGTCACCCAGGCTGGAGTACAGTGGTGTGATCTAGGCTCACTGCAACCTTCACCTCCCAGGTTCAAGCGATTCTTCTGCCTCAGCCTTTCAAGTAGCTGGGATTGCAGGCAACTGCCACTGCGCCTGGCTAATTTTTGTATTTTCAGTAGAGATGGGATTTCACCATGTTGGCCAGGCTGGTCTCAAACTCCTGACCTCAGGTAGTCCACTCGCCTCGGCCTCCCAAAGTGCTGGGATTACAGGCATGAGCCACCATGCACAGCCAACACAATTTTTTTGTTTTGTTTTGTTTTTTTGAGATGGAATTTTGCTCTTTTTGCCCTGGCTGGAGTGCAATGGTGCGATCTTGGCTCACTACAACTGCCACCTCCCAGGTTCAAGTGATTCTCCTGCGTCAGCCTCTCAAGTAGCTGGGATTACAGGTGTGCAACACCACACCCAGCTAATTTTGTATTTTTTTTTTTTTTAATAGAGACTGGGTTTCACCATGTTGGCCAGGCTGGTCTCGAACTCCTGACTGCAGGTGATCTGCCCGCCTTGGCCTCCCAAAGTGCTGGGATTACAGGCATGAGCCACTGGGCCCGGCCCCAGCACAATTTTTTAAATGGCTCAAAAATTTTGAATAGATGAAGAAGTATACAGGAATATTCAATAAGCACACCAAAAGATGCTTAATGTCATTAGTCATTAGAGATATGCAAATTAAATCCTCAAAGATAAATCACTTCATACCCACTTGAATGACTAAAGTTAAAAAAATTAATAATATCACAGGGTGTGGCCGGGCGGGCGATCACGAGGTCAGGAGTTTGAGACCAGCCTGGCTAATATGGTGAAACCCCGTCTCTACTCAAAACACAAAAATTAGCCGGGCATGGTGGTGCATGCCTGTAATCCCAGCTATTTGGGAGGCTGAGGCAGAAGAATCGCTTGAACCTGGGAGGTGGCGGTTGCAGTGAGCCAAGATGGTGCCACTGCACTCCAGCCTGGGTGACAGAGCAAGACTCTGTCTCAAGAAAAAAAAAAAAAAAAAAAAAAAAACCACCGGCATGTTGGCTCACACTTGTAATCCCAGCACTCTGGGAGGCTGAGGCAGGTGGATCACCTGAGGTCAGCAGTTCAAGACCAGCCTGGCCAACATGGTGAAACCCCATCTTTACTGAAAATACAAAACAATTAGCAGGGTGTGGTGGTGCACACCTGTAATCCCAGCTACTCAGGAGGCTGGGGCAGGATAATTGCTTGACCCTGAGAGGCGGAGGTTGCAGTGAGCCAAGATCGCGCCAGTACACTCCAGCCTGAGCAACAAGATCAAAAGCTCTGTCTCAAAAAAAAAAAAAAAAAAAAAAAATTAATAATACCAAAGACTGGCAAGGGGTTTGAAGCAACAGGAACTGTCATACATTCCTGGTGGGAGTGTAAAATGGCACAACTGCTTTGGAAAACAATTTAGTAATTTTTTTTTTTCTTTTCGAAAGGGTCTCACTCTGTCAGCCAGGCTGGAGTGCAGTGGCGTGATCGTGGCTCACTGCAGTCTCAACCTCCTGGGCTCAAGCAATCCTCCCACCTCAGCCCCCTGAGTAGTGGGGACTACAGGTTCGTCACCATGCCCAGCTAATTTTTTTTTTTTTTTTGGTAGAGATGGGGTTTTACCATGTTGCCAAGGCTGGTCTCAACTCCTGAACTCAAGCAATCCGTCCACCTTGGCCTCCCAAAGTGCTGGGATTATAGGCGTGAGCCACCATACCCAGCCTAGTAACTTTTTTTTTTTTTTTTTTTGAGACGGAGTCTCGCTCTGTAGCCCAGGCTGGAGTGCAGTGGCCGGATCTCAGCTCACTGCAAGCTCCGCCTCCCAGGCTTACGCCATTCTCCAGCCTCAGCCTCCCAAGTAGCTGGGACTACAGGCGCCCGCCACCTTGCCCGGCTAGGTTTTTTTTTTTTGTATTTTTTAGTAGAGACGGGGTTTCACCGTATTATCCAGGATGGTCTCAATCTCTTGACCTCGTGATCCGCCCGTCTCGGCCTCCCAAAGTGCTGGGATTACAGGCTTGAGCCACCGAGCCCGGCCAGTAACTTTTTATATAATTAAACATTCACCTATCCTGTGACACGGCAATACCGCTTCTATTTGCCCGAGAGAAATATAAACATGTGTCCACACAAAGACTCGTGCATAAATGTTTATATTAGCCCAAAACTGGGGGATAAAAAGAATGTCCATCAACAGATGAATGAATTAAACTGTGGCATTTTCATTCAATAGAATACCACTTCAGCAACAACAGAGAATGAGCTAGTGACATACAACAAGATTGATGAATCTTCACAGATGTTATGTTGAATGGAAAAAGTCAGACACAAAAAGTATACACTGGACGATTCAATTTTTATTGAGTTCTAGAACAGGCAAAACTAACTTATGGTGACAAAAATCAGAACAGTGATTGCCTCTGGCACCGAAGGAACTGAGAGGGGACACAAGGAATTCTCTGCATAATGAAAACTTTCTATACCTTGAGAGTGGTGTGGGTTTCATACATGTATGAGTTTGCCCAAACTCATTCAATTGTACTTTTAAAATCTATGCATTTTATTATTTTTATTATTTTTTATTTTTAAATTTACTTATTTACTATTATCATTTTTTGAGACAGAGTTTTGCTTTTGTTGCCCAGGCTGGAGTGCAATGGCACAATCCTGGCTTACCACAACCTCCACCTCTGGGTTCAAGCGATTCTCCTGCCTCAGCCTCCTAAGTAGCTGGGATTACAGGCATGCACCACCACGCCCGGTTAATTTTGTATTTTCAGTAGAGACGGGGTTTCTTCATGTTGGTCAGGCTGACCCTCAGGTGATCCGCCCACCTCGGCCTCCCAAAGTGCTGGGATTACAGGCGTAAGCCACCGCGCCCAGCCAATCTATGCATTTTATTGTATATAAATTAAACCTCAGTATTGTTGCTATAAATACACACGTGGAGTTCCCTCATGGTCTGTCAGTCTGCAGTTAGCAAGATAACCCCTTCTCCCTGAATCGTGGGTGATTAACAACCCCAGTTAATTTACAGGCAGCTCATCAGCACCCCCAGGAGGTGAGCTGGTAGTTCAGACTCATCTCCCTGGCAGAGGCCCTCATTGTGACCCCAACCAGTGACCATTCCCAGGCCTTACAGAATGCTGATCTTGTTGGTCTCAGCCAACCAGAAGGATCTTGACCCCTGGGAAGGCCCCTCTATCAAGACACAAAGTGGCCAACTTTGCAGTCAGAGACTTGGGGGTCCAATTCCAGCATCAGGCTTCCTTTAGCACTGTGTGACCTTGGCTAAATCATTTAACCTCTCTGAAGTTCAATGCTCCAGAAAGTCAAGAAGCCAATTGCTCTCATTTTAGTATCTTCTATGTCTGGAACATAAGTTTTTAATTTTTGTGTTTTTTAAATTTTATATATATATATGGGTGTGTGTGTGTGTATGCCTAGTTTCTCTCTATCACCCAGGCTGGAATGCAGTGGTGCAATCATGGCTCACTGCAGCCTCAACTTCCCTGGCTCCAAGGATCCTCCCACCTCAGCTTTTCTCAGCTTTCCAAATAGCTGGGACCACAGTCACACCCCACCATGCCTGACTAATTTTTTTGTATTTTTGGTATAAAGGGGGTTTCACCATGTTGCCGAGGCTGGTCTCAAACTCCTGGGCTCAAGCAATACACCTGCCTCGGCCTCCCAAAGTGTTGGGGTTATAGGTCTGAGCTACTGCCCAGCCTGGAATGTTAAGCCTACTGAAAGAACTATTGCACAGTGCTGCGGCAGGACTGCTGTTCTACATGCTTGAAAAGTAAAAGTGTTAGTTAGCTGCTCCCCTGGATAAAATGTTTCTTAACATTTAGGAGATCTTGAATTCCTTTGAGAATCTGATTAACCCTGTACCCTCTCCTCCCAGGAAGATATACAGGTCGTTTTACATATATCCCCGTGCCTGGGATGCCATGGACCCTGAATTAAGATCCCTTGGTTCTGGAGCATCTCATTAGGCCTGAAGGTTCTATCAAGCATTCTGGCAACTCAGCCATCATTTTTTCTGGATCTGATCCCTGCCAGAGCCTTTATTCTCATTATTTCCTTGTATCTCCTCCATAACTCTCTGATGATGGTCTGCAGCTGAGGGAAATAAGACTTAGGCCAAGTGACTTGCCCAAGATCACATAGTTAGTGATGTCTGCTGTTGAGATTTGACCTCATTTGTGTCTTCTGATCCCAACCCCCACTCACAGAAGTCCACAAAGGACCCAGTAGCTGAAATGCTTCCTAATGACTACAGGAATGACTTTGCCCAAGTCCAGGTCTGGTAAGAAGATTCTGCAACAGATGGGTGACCCCAGGCCCACCCTAAGTGCAGGCCTCACGCCCAGCTCTGACATGTGTCATCACCCCTCGGTTTCTCAACTCAGCCCACAGCGGGCGGGGGTGGTGGGGAGCAGACGAAGGGAAGAGAAACAGAGGAAATTATAAAAAGAAGTCTCAGACTGAGTCATAAACATGAGTTATAACTCAGAGAGAGATTCTGGAAAGAGAGAAAAGGTCATCATGAAAGGGCTCCCTCTTTTCATGGGGCAAGGATGCTTAAATGAGCTGACCTGTCCGGGCTCTGGATATGATTCCTTCTACTTAAAACGGTGGGAAGGCAGGGCGCGTTGGCTCAGACCTGTAATCGCAGCACTTTGGGAGGCCGAGGCAGGAGGATTACTTGAGCCCAGGAGTTCAAGACCAGTCCAGGCAACACGGCGAGAACCCATCTCTACAAAAAAATAGAATAATAAAATAAAACAAAAATTAGCCAGGCATGTTGGTCTGTGCCTGTGGTCTAAGCTACTGAGGAGGCTGAAGTGGGAGGATTGCTTGAACCTGGGAGGTTGAGGTTACAGTGAGCCATGATCATACCACTGCACTCCAGCCCGGGTGACAAGGCAGAATAAGACCCTGCCTCTAAAAAATAAATAAAGGAATAATATGAGTAAATCAAGGTAGAGAGATTAAATGGCTTGCCCAAGGTCCACAAGAAAGTGGTCAAAGTTGAATTGTAAGCCAGGACTGTTTGTCCCTCAAAAAAGTTAAATAACAAAACCAGGACAGCCTAACCCCAGGTCTGTACTTAACCACACTACTCCAGCCTGCTTCCCACGTCCTCGTGTTGTTTGCTTATAACTGAGCAGCTCTGTACACACTTCACACGCTCTCCCCTTTATTTTATTATTTTATTTTTAAATTTTGAAACTTCAGAGTCTCACTCTGTCACCCAGGCTGGAGTGCAGTGGCGCGACCTTGGCTCACTGCTGTCTCTGCCTCTCAGGTTCAAGCGATTCTTGTCTCAGCCTCACGAATAGCTCGGATTACAGGCACTTGCCACCTCGCCTGGCTAATTTGTCTGTGTGTGTGTGTGTTTAGTATAGATGGGGTTTCACCATGTTAGCCAGGCTGGTCTCGAACTCCTGGTCTCCAATGATCCGCCAGCTTCAGCCTCCCAAAGTGCTGGGATTACAAGCATGAGCCACCGTGCCCAGCCAACACCCTCTCCTTTAATGCTCACTATCGCTCTGTTTGACAGTTGAAAAGTCAGAATAGTGAAGCAACTTGCCCAAGGTCACACAGCAGGTCAGCATTAGGGCTGGGGTATGACCTCAGATCTGTCTAGCTCTGCCTGTTCCCATTACCCACTGCTGCCTTCACAGGTCAGTGGGGCAGGAGCTGAGGTGGGAGGGAAAAGGTGGGGGCCACTGCAAAGGCCCTGGAGGATGATGGCCCACGAGGGCCTCCTGCTCACTTCTCTGGGTCTTTCCCTCTCCTTGGCTTAGCCTTAGTACCACTCCTTTGCCTGCCACCTGCAGCTACCTCCACTGGGGGTGGGGTGCTCATGTAGATCTCTCTCCTGCTTCTGTTGAATCATTTCTCCCTTGGGTCCCCAGGAGTTAGTGGGAACCCCCCACAAGAAGTGGAAGCTACTCAGAAGTCGTCAGTTCAAAGTGGAGGAACTTTCCAAATGTGTGGGGGACTGCCTTGTGATGTGGTGGATTCTCCAGCGCTGGTGGTATTCGAACAGAAAGTGGAAACCCTCTGTGGGAGATTCCTATAGTGGGTGGGGGTTGAGTCTAGGCCTTTAGAGCCCTTCTGACTGTGAGATTTTATGAGTCACTGTGGGAAGAGATTTAGCCTGTGCACCAGGGTTGAATAGTAGGACACACACGAGCTTGGAGCCAGATACGCCTCAGTTCAAAACCTGGCTGAGCCACTTCCTTGCTTGGGGATTGTGGGCAAGTGTCCTCCCTTAGCCTCAGTTTCCTTGTCATAAAATGGAAATTGTAGGCCGGGCGCAGTGGCTCACGCCTGTAATCCCAGCACTTTGGGAGGCCGAGGCAGGTGGATCACGAGATCAGGAGTCCAAGACCAGCCTGGCCAACATAGTGAAACCTCGTCTCTACTAAAAATACAAAAATTAGCTGGGTATGGTGGTACGCACCTATAGTCCCAGCTACTTGGGAGACTGAGGCAGGAGAATCATTTGAACCTGGGAGGCAGAGGTTGCAGTGACTTGAGACTGTCCCATTGTACTCCAGCCTGAGTGACCAAGTGAGACTCCATCTCAAAAAATAAATAACTAAATAAATAAATAATGGAAATTGTAATGCCTCCCTCATTAGATTGCTTTGCGTATTAGGGATGATGTGTATACTTTGCCTGGTTAAAGAAGGAACTCAAGACCTTGTGCCTCCCATGGCCAATGAACAAATGACCAATCACTGATGGGCGTGTTCTTTGTGGCCTTTCATAACAGGGTGAGTGAGTGAATTAAATCCATGTGTTAACCAAGGTGCTAACTGGTTTAATTACTTAACATATGTAAGAAACCAGCCTTTTCTTTATGGGGGCCTGAAGTAATCATGGAAAACATGATACATAAGTGGGTAAAATGCAAAAAATGCTCAGGGATTTTGATGTCTGCACCAACAACTGAGAATCTGAGTCCCCTACCCAAAGGGGACATGTGAGATCATCTAAACAGTCCCCTAAGGGAAGAGGAATCTCCTGTAAGACCTCAACACGTCATTAGTGCTCTGCGTGTGCAACACAGGTGGTGGGAACTCTCTACCTTCTGAGAATGTCTGTAGGAAACTCCCCAAATTCCCCATCTTGTTTTCTACACCTTGCCAGCTGGGAAATAGAACTTTCCAACTGTGTCCTCTAATTGACACCAGAACCCAATGTTATGGGAACTTTATGATCACCTGGCTGGCTGAGGGGAAGGGTCATCACCAGACAGATCTGTGGAACGTGTAACTAGGTCTTGGGCATTTTCAGAAGCAGAGAGGCTGGACAGCACACCAGTGAAGTGTGAGTTTCAGAAACACAGATTTCGATTTGAGTCCTGCTCTGCCTCTTAGCTGGGTACTCGAGCAAGTCATTTAATTTCCGATCCTCAATTTTCTTGTGTGTGAAATTATCACATCTCCCTCATAATGAGGATCAAATGAAATAAAGCAAGGAAAGCACTTGGTGCCCAGCACTCCATCATGAGCATTTGATTGATAGATGGGAGCCACTATTTTATGGGAGGGGACATTCTGAAGGGTGAGTGCTCAGGGGTTGTTATCTGGGCATTAAAGGGAAGGGTGGCCAGCCTGGGCAACATAGCGAGACCCTGTTTCTAAAAAAGAAAATAAATTAGCTGGCTATGGTGGCGCACACCTGTAGTCCCAGCTTGTTAGGCTGAGGTGGGAGGATCACTGGAACCCGTGAAGTAGAGGTTGCAGCAAGCTTGGGTGACAGAACGAGATTCTCAAAAAAAAGGAAGAGCGACTGTGGAACTTGGGGACATGAGGATTGATCATTTGTTTTCCCGAGCTGGGTTATTGCTATTAGTGTTGTTTTTTTTTTTCTTATTTAAAATATTTATTTCTAGGGAGCATAGATTCAAGTTGCCCTGAATATACACTCCCATTAGTTGGTTTAAAAACATTTTTACTTTTCTTTTCTTTTCTTTTTTTTTTTTTTGAGACAGAGTCTCACTCTGTCACCCAGGCTGGAGTGCAGTGGCCAGATCTCAGCTCACTGCAAGCTCCGCCTCCCGGGTTTATGCCATTCTCCTGCCTCAGCCTCCAGAGTAGCTGAGACTACAGGCGCCCGCCACGTCGCCCGGCTAGTTTTTTTGTATTTTTTAGTAGAGACGGGGTTTCACCGTGTTAGCCAGGATGGTCTCGATCTCCTGACCTCGTGATCCGCCCGTCTCGGCCTCCCAAAGTGCTGGGATTACAGGCTTGAGCCACCGGGCTCGGCCTTTTTTTCTTTAAATAGAAACAGGGTCTTGGGTCTCACTACATTGCCCAGAATGGTCACGAACTCCTGGCCTCAAATGATACTCCTGCTTTGGCCTCCCAAAATGCTGCAACTATAAGCGTGATCCACCATGCCCAGCCTATTAGTGGGTTTTGTCGAGGCAGTCAGCACTCAGAGAGGAAAGTTCCTACTGGAGGTGCTGGTGGCTGGGAACTGCGTTTCTGGAGTCCACTGAGTTCTTGGGGGACTGTCCCGACCTGTGAAAACTATCATAAGCCTAATTGCAAAGCTTTTTACCTTCCTAAACACATTCATATTCACACACTCATTTGATCTTCGGGTAAGGCTGTGAGGTAGGCAGGAATTATCCCCATTTAGCAAGTGCAGAAACGGAAGCCCACAGAGGTGAAGTATTAGGGTTTTGGGGTTTGGCTGCTGAGAAACCTAGGGACTCCCACGCCACCCACCCATCCACCACCATTTCCTGGTTCTTGAATCTTCCCTCAGGTGCCTGGGGCAAGACACTAACTGCTCAATGCCTCAGAGCACCAGCTTCCCTTCCACCCCAGATGCCTTTCCAGGTTCCAGCTCTGTGCTTCCCCCAGCACCATCAAGTCCGCTCTCGTTCACTCACCCATTCAACAAACACTAGCTGAGGACCAAAAAACTGTGCGCCAGGTGCACAGGATATGGAATGAACAAAGCACAGCCCACACCCTCAGGTTCACAGACTAGTGGGGAGAAAACACATCATCAGCTGTTTCCAAAAGTGTGGTATACACAGAAATGGGGCACGGAGGGGGATCTGGGGACCCCAAAGGAAGGTCACCACAGTTTGGGGTGTCCTAGTTGGCTCCCTGGAGGTGTCATTTGAATTTTCCTAAAGGATGAGAAATTAGTGGGGCACATGTGGCAGCAGAATCCAGTGGAGGCAGAAGCATGGCAGGTTCGGGTCTTGTGAGCAGTTTGGGGACAAGTTACAGAGCTGACACTGGGGTCTTGGTGGGGCCAGATCACACAGGACACTGAATTCAAGCAAGGATGCCTCAGCTCTATCTTGTAAACAGTGAGGAGTCACTTCAGGGCAGATGCTGGGTCAGATTTGTGATTGTAAGTGGAGGATGTTGGGGACACAAAAGTCTGGATTTAGTGGGCTACGGAAAGAACAAAAATATGAGAAGGGCAGGGAGGATGGAGAGGAGGGGATGGATCCTCCAAATATTTAGGAAACAGAATTGATGGTGCCAGGATGCAGAAGTGAGGGGAAGGAGGCAGGGTGGTGATGCTCAGGATTCCAGCTGGGTGATGGGGTCCAGGGGAGACAACCCTGGGTGATGGGTGGGACAGGAAATGTTGGTTCCAAGATAAGGAAACCAAGTCTCCAATAAGTGAAACACATAGGACGTGGGTTGGGGCTAAGTACCACGTAAGTGTCACTGGTTGCACAGGAGGCCCCAACAGCACCCTCTTTGCTCCTGTGGGGAGGCTGCCAGGCTTCGAATCTGTACACTTAAGCCAGCTCCAAAACTTAGCTGCTGTTATCAGAATCTCCTTCCATCATAACAGGACTTACTCACCTCTAAGGCCCTGGCTTTCTAAAATCTGTAAAGTGGGAAGGCTAGAAGTCATGGAAACCAAGGCCTGGTTCATAAGGCTTGGAATCTTGCCAGTCTGGGGGTGGGGGGGTCCTCTGGTTGCCATCCCTGAGTCTCCCTTGCTGGTGCTCCAGGGCTCAGCACAGGCATCCCCTGACCCCCTCATCTTTGCCCAGTCCCTAGAACAGCACTTCTCAAGCTTTAATATGCATAGAAATCACATGTAGACTTTGTTATAACATAGATTTCTATTAACCAGGTCTGGGGACGGGCCTGAGATTCAGCGCTTCTACTCAGCTCCCAGATGATGCTGATGCTGCTGGTCCATGGACCACACTCCCCGTCTCTTGGCTTTGCAAACTTTCTCCAAGCTAATGACTCCCAAATTTATCTTTCCAGTCCAGATCTCTCCCTAGAACTTCAACTTCTAATTTTCCATTTGGATTTTTTTTTTTTTTTTTTTTTTTGGAGACAAAGTTTTACTCTCGTTGCCCAGGTTGGAGTGCAAAGGTGCGATCTCAGCTCACCGCAACCTCGGCCTCCTGGGTTCAAGTGATTCTCCTGCCTCAGCCTCCCAAGTAGGCATGCGCCACCACGCTTGGCTAATTTTGTATTTTTTTTTTATTTAGTAGAGACGGGGTTTCTCCACGTTGGTCAGGCTGGTCTCGAACTCTTGACCTCAGGTTATCCACCTGCCTCAGCCTCCCAAAGTGCTGGGATTACAGGCACGAGCCACCATGCCCTGCCATTTGGATATTTAAAAGTTACTTTCCACAGAGCTCTAAAAATTTTCCTCAAATCTACTCCTCTCCAATGCTTCCCCCAAAACTCTTTCCCCTAAAATCTAGAAAATATCCTTGAATCTCCTGTTTCTCTTATCCTCTGCATGCAAACTGCCAGCAAGTGCTATCTACTTTACCTCCAGAGCATATCCTGACCCCATCCACTCCCTCCCTATCTCCACTCCACCACCCTAGTCCAAGCCACCTCATCCCTTGCCTGGGCTACTGCAGTAGCCACCAACCTGGTCACCCTGCTTCCCTCCTGCCTCCCCAGCTCACTGCAAATTATCTACAGAGCAGCTGGAATAATCTTTTATTTTTTTGAGACAGTCTCGCTCTGTTGCCTGGGCTGGAGTGCAGTGGTGTGATCGCGGTTCACTGCAACCTCTGCCTCCCAGGTTCAAGCAATTCTCATGCCACAGCCTTGCGAGTTGCTGGGACTACAGGCGTGCACCACCACCCCCAGCTAATTTTTGTATTTTTAGTAGGGAGAGTTTCGCTATGCTAGCCAGGCTGGTCTTGAGCTCCTGACCTCAAGTGATCTGCCTGCCTCGGCCTCCCAAAGTGGTGGGATAACAGGTGTGAACCACCGCATCTGGCCCAGAGGGATCTTTTAAAAATGTGAATCAAATCATGATCAAATCATGTCACTTTCCTGCCTAAATTATTTTAGGAGCTTGCACCTCACTCAGAATTAAACACACGCTTAATCCTGGCCTACAATGCCTAGCACAACTAGTTTCTGCCTCCTCTCCCACATCATCTTGGGCGAACGCCTGGCTCTGGGGGTCACAGCTACATCAGCCTCCTCTCATCCCTGAGCACACCAAGCCTGTTTCCCCCTCATGGACTTTGTCCTGCCTGCCCTCTGCCTCCCAGTCTTGGCTGACCCCTTCTCACCATTCAGATCTCAGCTCCTGGGTTACCTCCCCAGAATGGCCTTCCCTGACCACCCAATTTCTCACCCAAGTTTAATTCCGCACATGTCTTCTCAGTAGCTGACCTTGGCTTGTTAAGTGTCCATCTCCCCTACTGGGAGGTAAGACCCCTGGACACAATGACCTTGTTCTGTACCTGGTTCATCAGCATCCAGTACAGGGCCAGAATGGGTGCTCAGAAAATACTGCATGAGAAAATGTCATTCCCCAACTTGAGCCTGTTTCCTCATCTATAAAACAGGGATACACTTTGGGAGGCTGAGATGGGCGGATCACGAGGTCAGGAGATCGAGACCATCTTGGCTAACACGGTGAAACCCCGTCTCTACTAAAAAAAACAAAAAACTAGCCGGGCGCGGTGGCGGGCGCCTGTAGTCCCAGCTACTCAGGAGGCTGAGGCAGGAGAATGGCGTAAACCCAGGAGGCGGAGCTTGCAGTGAGCTGAGATCCGGCCACTGCACTCCAGCCTGGGCGATAGCAAGACTCCATCTCGGGAAAAAAAAAAAAAAAAACAGGGATAATACAGAGCATCTACCTCACAGGGTTAAGATTAAATGAGATATTCATGTGAGGCCCAGGCATAGTACCTGGCACTTGGTCACCAGTGGCTAGTAATACTGTTATCAATACCATAATGGAATCCCCTGGCAGGGACTCGTGGGCCAGACCAGCAGGATTCCCACACACTCCCCAGATGACCTGGTTCCAAGCAGCTGGGCTAATTGGCCCTGGCCCATTTTCTGTCACTGCCAATGTCTTCAACATCCAATAGCAGAGAGAGGGTAAATTCAGGGATGAACAGTGGAGGAGAGCATGCTTCAACTCAACAGTTTATTAGAAAGGCCATGGACAGATGAACCCTGAGTAACCAGCAGAGGAAGAAATGAAAAAAGCCCCTGTCCCTCATGGCCCACCCACTGGCCTCCCATGAACTCTGTCCTGTTGCCAACCCCAAAAGAAGTCAGCCAAAAAGTGCTTTCCACATCCTCTCTCTGGGGCTGCCCAGCCTGACCACAGGGGATCCACTGGTGGGGCCAAGGTGGATGCTGGTGCCTGAAGCTGGAAGCCAGCAGGGCATGAGTCCCCTCCTGTAGCAGGAAGTGGTTCTAGAACTCCCAGCAGAACAGAACGGAAAAGGAGCTGACTGGGGATAGAATGAGTTCTAATAACCAGCCAGAGGCTCTGAGAGAGGTGACACTGGACTGTCTCGGAGGTGTGTGCAGATGGCTACAGATGGCCAATCGTGGGGGTCCCCAGGGTGGGATCCCAAAGCTGCTCTAAAGAGTCTCAGAGAGCCTCAGTGTGACTCAGTTCCCCTCCTTGGGCCGCAATGGCTGTTTCTGCTCCCAGAAAGGCAAATGGATCTTGTAAAAATCCATGGTGGTTGATGCCATTTTTTCCATAAAAAAAGAGTTTGTACAGTGAATCGATTTCCACCAGCAGAGCCTGAGCCGAGAAGAGTCCATCCTGGGGAAGGAGAAGGCACTTCTCACACCCTCACTAGGGGTGTTCTGGGCTGGCGGCTTCCCTGGCCCCTCGGGTTCCAGCTCCCTCTGGCCCTGTGGCTCCGGCCTGCTCCCTCTGGGAAGCATGCTGCCTCCGTCAAGCTAGCACTGCCCTGCGGCCTGAATGCCCTGTTGCCTCACAGGGTGGTGGATGGCAACTTCCTCACTCGCCGCTGGGCCAGGATGGATGACTCGATGGGCTTCAGCTGGGGGGTGGGCTTGGAGCTGTTGAGTGCCGAGTATGTGGCAGCCATGGCTCCCTGAAAGAGAAGAGGGGAGGTCAGTTCATAATGGTGGGAGATGTAGTGGGGAGGGGATGCATGCCCCAAGGGTAGGCCAGCCCCGCTCAGTGTTCCACAGCCCACTGTTTTTTGTTTTGTTTTATTTTTGTTTTTAGACAGGCAAGGTTGGAGTGCAGTGGCACGATCTTGGCTCATCGCAACTTCCGCCTCCTGAGTTCAAGCGATTCTCCTGCCTCAGCCTCCCAAGTAGCTGGGATTACAGGTACCCGCTACCACGCCCAGCTAGTTTTTGTATTTTTAGTAGAGACAGCGTTTCACCATGTTGGCCAGGCTGGTCTTGAACTTCTGACTTCAGGTGATCCACCTGCCTCAGCCTCCCAAAGTGCTGGGATGTTACAGGCACCTGCCACTGCACCAGGCTGATTTTTGTATTTTTAGTAGAGATGGGGTTTCACCATCTTGGCCAGGCTGGTCTTGAACTCCTGACTTTAGCCGGGCGCGGTGGCTCAAGCCTGTAATCCCAGCACTTTGGGAGGCCGAGACGGGTGGATCACGAGGTCAGGAGATCAAGACCATCCTGGCTAACCCGGTGAAACCCCGTCTCTACTAAAAAATACAAAAATCTAGCTGGGCGAGGTGGCGGGCGCCTGTAGTCCCAGCTACTCGGGAGGCTGAGGCAGGAGAATGGCGTAAACCCGGGAGGCGGAGCTTGCAGTGAGCTGAGATCCGGCCCCTGCACTCCAGCCTGGGCGACAGAGCGAGACTCCGCCTCAAAAAAAAAAAAAAAGGCCGGGCGCGGTGGCTCAAGCCTGTAATCCTAGCACTTTGGGAGGCCGAGACGGGCGGATCACGAGGTCAGGAGATCGAGACCATCCTGGCTAACACGGTGAAACCCCGTCTCTACTAAAAAATACAAAAAACTAGCCGGGCGCGGTGGCGGGCGCCTGTAGTCCCAGCTACTCGGGAGGCTGAGGCAGGAGAATGGCGTAAACCCGGGAGGCAGAGCTTGCAGTGAGCTGAGATCGGCCACTGCACTCCAGCCTGGGCGACAGAGCGAGACTCCGTCTCAAAAAAAAAAAAAACAAAAAAAAAAAAAAACCAAAAAAAAACCAAAAAAAAAAAGAACTCCTGACTTCAAGTGATCCACCCGCCTTGGCCTCCCAAAATGCTGGGATTACAGGCGTGAGCCACCACGCCCAGCCCCATAGCCCACTGTTTTGTTTTTTGTTTGTTTGTTTGTTTTTTGAGATGGAGTCACTTTGTCACCCAGACTGGAGCGCAGTGGCACAATCTTGGCTCACTACAACCTCCGCCCCCTGGGTTCAAGCGATTCTCCTGCCTCAGCCTCCTGAATGGCTGGGATTACAGGAGCCTGCTACCACGCCTGGCTAATTTTTGTATTTTTAGTAGAGATGGCATTTCACCATCTTGGTCAGGCTGGTCTTGAACTCCTGACCTCGTGATCCACCCTCCTCGGTCTCCCAAAGTGCTGGGATTACAGGCGTGAGCCACTGCGCCCAGCCTAGCCCACTGTTAATCCAGCCTCAGTGGTCTTTTATGGTCATGGGTCCAACCCCCTTAAGACTGGAAGGTTCAGAGGTCAGCAGCTGTGTCTTCCAGAGGACTGGGGGCTGTGAATGCACCGTGACACTGTAGCGTGTTAAGCTCCCTGACAGCAGGGCTGTGTCTTCTTCTCCTACGTTCCACCTCATGGTACTCAGTACGGACATGGAATTGCCTGGCTCTGTCACAAGTCCCTGACCATGCCACCTTGGGTTGACCCCCCAGATGCCCAGCAGCCCAAGGGTGGCCATACCTTCACAAGCTGTAGGTCCTGGTGGGACAGCTGGCTTTGGGGAAGCTTGTCTTTCTGGGTGACCCATGGATGCTGCAGAACCTGCTTAGCTGTGAGGCGCTGGTGGGGATCCACATGTAGCATCTTGGACACCAGGTCCTGGGGACACAGTGGGCAAGGGGGTGGCGGGAGGGCTGCAGGGGAGCAGGCCCCTAATGGGACACAGAAGGGCAACCATCTTCTGCTAGCTCCCGCCTGAACCCTTGTAGCAGCCCCTAGGATCCATTCTCCACTCTGCTCCAGGGCTCCCCGCACATAGCCAAGGTTCCTGTCTCTGGGCCTTCGCTGCTCTAGGCCCTTTGTCCTGGAACACCCTTCCATTTCTCCTTTGCCTTCAAAAAGCCATGTGGGAAGGTGGGAAAAGCCTCAGGTTTGGGCTCAGATAGATCAGGTTCAAAACCTGCCTTTTGCACTCATCAAGTGAGTGCCTTGGGCAAGTTTCTTAAACTCTCTGAGCCTCAGTTTCCCTGCTGAGAAATAGGAATAACCACTCCCTGCCTCACAGGTTGATGTGAGGTGGCTGTACATGGAGGGTTCAACTCTGTCTGGCATACAGGTTCCCAATAACCAAACACTGTTGCTAATACTGAAAGCTCACATGCTACTTCCTCCAAGGAGGCTCTGCGTGGCATGGCCAATTGCTCTGCTCTGTGTCTCCACGGTCCACACCCTTGGCCGAGAGGGTCCGCCTATCTGTGCCTCCAGGCATCTCTGCTCCTTGTGTGCAAACTAGGTAGTATCCCTCACTACACTAGGCTTTCACAAGGCCCGGACCGATGATGCAGCCCTGGGTGCCCCACAGGGCCCAGAATGAGGAGGGCCAAGGAATGATCACCAAGTTACCCCAACAAGGTGCGGGGATGGTGGTGGTCTGCCTGGGAATCTTCCACTTGGAGAAATACAGCAACAGGGATTTGTGGAACATCCACTTGGAGAAATGAGGCTGTTCATGAACTGCTGAAAAGCCCTGGGATGGGACCCTGCCTCCCTACTCCAAATAAGCCCACGCCGGCCGCACAGACTCACCTTGGCTGTCTCTGAAACTGTGTTCCAGTTTCCCCCACTGAGGGTAAACTTCCCACTGCCGATCCGGGTTAGGATTTCCTCTGGTGTGTCACTGGGACCATTGGCAAATGGAGTGTACCTGCAGAAAAGCCCGCACGGACTGGGTACAGATTCTGGCCTCCATCCTGGAGCTGGGGGAGACTGTCTCCCCCTCAGATGGGGTACTCCCAGGGTAGAGCTCCCAGAGGGAGGAGCATGTCTCTATTTCCAGACCATCCTGAGTCAGAGCTGGCTGAGCCATTCCTATCAGACAAGCACCGCGCAGCCCAAACGCTAGGGCTACAGGAGTGGGGAAGGGTCCAGGCCAGGGGCACTCACCCCGCCAGCATGGTGTAGAGCAGAATGCCCAGGCTCCAGATGTCACAGCCTTCATCATAGCCCTGGCGCTTCAGCACCTGGCAACAGGGCAGGGGAGGTGGTCAGTCTGGGGGGCAGTAGAAAGTCACCACAGATGTTTCCTGCTACTCCCCTCAAGGGCAGGACAAGGGTCCCAGGCACAGGCTAGATCTCCCCTTGCCAGCTGGGCCAAGGTCACAGAGGCTGGAGTCCTGGCCAATGTGGGGCCTCTAGGAGGGGGCACAAGGCCTCCAGTTCCCCGCACTCTTACAGCTGAGGAGGCTGTGCCACTCACCTCCGGTGCCACTCACCTCCGGCGCCACGAAGTTGGCTGTGTAGCAAGGTGTCATGAGGAGCCCGTTCTCAGCCCGCAGCTGTTTGGCAAAACCAAAGTCACAGATGCGCAGGCACTCGGGATTCCCGGACTCGTCCACATACAGGATGTTGCTGGGCTTCAGGTCCCTGTGCACAACCTAGGGGCAGGGGCTGGGGTCAGTTCTCAGTGTGGGGAGGCGGCCAGTGGCCCAGGTCAGCTGCCAGGGATGAGAAAGTTACCCAAACAGGACGAGTGCACAGACCTGGCATCCAAGAGAAGGGGAAGGGGCTGAAATGAGGGTCTTATTGCTGCTGCTACTGACTCTGTGTAGGTGTCCACAGGTAGCTCTAAGTTAACCTGTCTAAAACTGAACTCCCAGTTCTCCCCTAAAACCTACTCATCACATTATCTTACCTTGTGGCAACTCCATCCTTCCTACTACTTAGGTCAAAATCTTAAAAGTCTTTTCTTTTTTTTTGAGACAGTCTCCCTCTATCGCGCAGGCTGGAGTGCAGTGGCACGATCCCAGCTCACTGCAGCCTCTGCCTCCCAAGCTCAAGCAATTCTCCTGCCTCAGCCTCTCAAGTAGCTGGGATTACAGGCACCCACTGCCATACCTGGCTGATTTTTGTATTTTTAGTAGAGATGGGGTTTCACCATGTTAGCCAGGCTGGTCTCAAACTCCTGACCTCAAGTGATCTGCCCGCCTCAGCCTCCCAAAGTGCTAGGATTACAGGTGTGAGCCACCATGCCGGGCCCCATTTTCCTTATCTTTAGAATCTAAGAATACACTGCTTTACTTTTATCTGTAGCATTTCCCTACTTAACATAATATTTAATTTGCTTTCTGAGTCTGCCCACTGGAATGTAAGCTCCATGAGTGTTTTGCTCACTGCTGTATCCCAGCACTCAAACTAGCTCCTAGTACATGTCAGGTATTCAATAAATATCTACTGAATGAATGGATGAATGACACTGCTGAGGCCATAAGCAAACGGCTATCTTCTGGGGCCATTTGCTCATCTGTAACTTGAGGGGGCTGAACCACCCCACAGTTCATTCTTCTCCTCCTCCCACTCTGTAAGGCTTTGTTTTGTTTTGTTTTGTTATGTTGTGAGACAGGGTCTGTGTTGCCCAGGCTGGAGTCCAGCAGCATGATTCATGGCTCACTGCAGCCTCAACCTCTGAGCTCAAGTGATCCTCCCACCTCAACCTCCTGAGTAGTGGGGACTAGAGGCGCGTACCACCACACTCAGCTAATTTTTAAAACACTTTTTGCAGAGACAGGGTCTCGCTATGTTGCCCAAGCTGTTCTTGAACACCTGGGCTCAAGTGATCCTCCTGCCTGGGCCTCTTAAAGTGCTGGGATTACAGGTGTAAGTAACTGTGCCTGGCCTGTACAGTTCCATTCATAGTCAATCCTCTATCAATTACCAATACCTCTCAGATCTCTAACCCTAGTCCAGAACTTTCCTGAGTCTTGGCTCATAAATCCAGCTGCCTACCACATGGCAACCACTGGATGTTCCACAGAGCCTCAAACTCAAACACATCCCACACTAAACTCCTTATGTTCTCATCTTCCTGCTCCTCCTCCCCTAAGCTAATGCCCAGGAACCTCCCTGGGCATTGTCAAAAAACCATCAAAGACTCCCTACCTGCAACATAAAGTCCAAAGTCCCTACCCTGACATGGGAGGCACAGCCATCATCTGTACCAGCCTCACTGTCCACCGCATCCCTCAGGTCCCCTGAGTTCAGGCCACCAGGGGCTCCTTCGGTAACGATCATAACCCTACGTCTGTGGAATGCCCGTTCACCTTCAGCACCCCCAGTGCAGGGCCTAGCACAGAGCAAATGCTAAGTGAATTTTGTGCAATGAATGAACAAATCACACCTCTGAAACACAGAGACAGACACCTTGAAGGTTAGATTAGTAGAGTTTTGCAGGCTACTTGGTTTTATTCAGATAGTCCTTTCATAGTCTCAGTTGATCCCCAAGCCCTCCAGCAGTGCCTGTGGAGCCCATGGAGAAGGTAGATATGGCCAGTACAGTCCACCTCCATAGGGAGAAGAGTGCCAGGTAGATGAGGGGGAAAGGGCCACACTGTTAGGGTGGCCCCAGCAACGCACTGTATCCAAGCCTCAGAGAAAGTCCTATGGGCTCTCTCCTTCAAACACGATCATATGGCCCACAGCACAAGGCCAGGCCCCAGGAATGTGGACTCTTCCTAGAGGTCAGGGATGCTCAGCTTGGCTGAGGACACCAACTACCCTGCGCAAGTAAGCTCCCAGTTTACAAAGCACGTTACCAGTCATGATCTCACTGGAGCCACCCACTGCACCTCGGTAGGTGGACAGGAATTACTAGCTCCATTTCACAGAGGAGAAAACCAAGGCTCTGAGAGGACAATTTTCTTTTTCTTTTTGAAATGGAGTCTCGCCAGCGGCATAATCTTGACTCACTGCAACCTCCATCTCCTGGGTTCAAGCAATTCTCATGTCTCAGCTTCCCAGGTAGCTGGAATTACAGGTGTGTACCACCATGCCTGGCTAATTTTTGTATTATAGAGACAGGGTTTTACCCCGTTGGTTAGGCTGGTTTTAAACTCTGGCCTCAAGTGATCTTCCCACTGTGGCCTCCTAAAGTGCTGGGATTACAGGTGTGAGCTACTACATCCGGCCTGAGAGGACAACTGACTTGCATGTAAGTTAGAGGCAGAGGCAAGACCAGAACCCAGTTCTGACCTTAATTCCATAGTCTTTCCAGTTTAGTGTGGCACACATGACACTACTGGGACACAGGGATATGGAAGTTGACCTTTTTTTTAATTAATTTTTTTGAGATGGAGTTTCGCTTTTGTTGCCCAGGCTGGAGTGCAATGGCGTGATCTCGGCTCAGTGTAACCTCTGCCTCCCAGGCTCAAGCAATTCTCCTGCCTCAGCCTCCCGAGGAGCTGGGATTACAGGCATCTGCTACCATGCCCAGCTAATTCTTTGTATTTTTAGTAGAGACGGGGTTTCATCATGTTGGCCAGGCTGGTCTCGAACTCCTGACCTCAGGCAATCCACCTACCTCAGCCTCCCAAAGTGCTGGGATTACAGGTTTGAGCCACCATGCCCGGCTCAAGTTGTTGATCTTTGTTCCTACCCTAATACAACATAGAGAAACTACAAATTCCTATAGGAAACTGTCTCACCACTGCCTGTGGTAGAATAGTAGGGATGGTGAGTAGGGGAGGGGAAGTACAGCTTTAAAAAGCCCCACAGGTGATTCTGATACCTGACCCTCAGGAGTGTATGTGGCAGGAGGAAAAGTATAGTCTCACATCTCACTGCACAGAAAATCACAACGGGTTGGGCAAGTAGTGAGTGAAGCCAGGCAGAGCGGGAACCTCCAAGCAGTTTGCAGAGGGCAGTGGCTACCTGGCTCCAGCCGAGTCGCTACACAGCAACTCGGACCCAGTGTTTTCAGAAGCAGCCAAATTACCAAAGCCTTACTAAACCACACCTCAAATCAAAAAACACTCCTTATCTTGCAGGCCAAACAAAATATATGTGTAGGCTGAACGCAGGCACTGGAGCAATAGGCCGTGACCTCCAGGAGAGTTGGGATTCCAGTCACAGGAAGGAGTCGGGCAGGCCAGGGTGTGAATCCTAGCTTTACCATCCACTCATAGCTGTGTGGTTTTGGGCACGACATTTAACATCTTTAGCCCTCAGTTTCCTCACCTGTACGGGGCTGATAATAGTATTCAACCCCAGGCTCATAGGGAAGGACAGGAATATTTAGCAAGGGGCTTGGGAAATGACAGACATCAGAGTAACCCCAGAACTGCCTTGGACTGAACCCCTCTATCATGCTGGATGTTAAGACAGAGTGACTGCTTGTGAAGAAGCACTAGAGACCAGGCCGGGTACGGTGGCTCACGCCTGTAATCCCAGCACTTTGGGAGGCCGAGGCAGCAGATCACGAAGTTGGGAGTTTGAGACCAGCCTGACAACATGGAGAAACCCTGTCTCTACTAAAAAATACAAAAGTTAGCCGGGTGTGGTGGCACGCGCCTGTAGTCCCCAGCTAGTCAGGAGGCTGAGGCAGGACAATCACCTGAACCTGGGAGGTGGAGGTTGCAGTGAGCCGAGACCGTGCCATTGCATTCCAACCTGGGCAACAGAGCGAGACTCATCTCAAAAACAAACAAACAAAACCTAGAGACCAGATGCTGTCCAAAGCAGCACAGGCTCTGGGCTGGGTGCAGTGGCTCACACCTGTAATCTCAGCAGTTTGGGAGGCTGAGGTGGGAGAATCGCTTGAGTCCAGGAGTTTGAGGCCAGCCTGGGCAATACGGTGAGACCCCATCTCTACAAAAAAAAAAATTAAAAATTAGCCAGGTGTGGTGGCACACCTGTAGTCCCAAATATGCAGGCTGCAGGTTGCTGAGGAGGGAGGATCACTTGAGCCTGGGAGGTCAAGGCTGCAGTGAGCCATGATCACGCCACTGTACTCCAGCTGGGGTGACAGAGTGAGACCCTGTCTCAAAACAAAAAAACAAAAAAAACAAAAAAAACAAGAGTTAATACGTAAAGTGCACAGAACCCTGCCTGACCTGTGGAAAGTGGCACGTGGCATTAGCTACCACTAGCAGCAGTGGCAGCAACATCTTCAGGAGCAGCGTGAGAGGATGTGCATTTAGGCACCTGTGACCAGCCAAACAAGAGGCGAAGTTGTTCTAAGTGAATCATCTGGTTAAAGGGAGAAACCCTCTCTATTATAGAGTCCACAACCTTATAGAAACAACCTAGAGGGAGACTGGCAACTTACGAAGACTCCATGTATTAAATTATGAACTCCTGCCACGTAAGATGCAAAGGAAAGACAACCAATTTTTAAAAATGGACAAAAGACTTGAAGAGGCATTTCATAAAAGAGGCTGTCCGAATGGCAATAAACATTTGAAGAAGTCCTCAACTTCATTAATCATCAGAAAAATGCAAATTAAAACTACAATGAGCTGGGTACAGTGGTTCATGCCTATAATCCCAGCATTTCAGGAGTCCTAGGCAGGTGGATCACGAGGTCAGGAGATCAAAACCATCCTGGCTAACATGGTGAAACCCCCTCTCTACTAAAAATACAAAAAATTAGCCGGGCGTGGTAACGGGCGCCTGTAGTTCCACCTATTCGGGAGGCTGAGGCAGGAGAATGGCATGCCGTGAACCCGGGAGGCGGAGCTTTTAGTGAGCTGAGATCATGCCACTGCACTCCAGCCTGGGTGACAGAGAGAGACTCTGTCTCAAAACAAAACAAACAAACAAACAAACCAAATTAGCTGGTTGTGGTGGCAGGCACCTATAATCCCAGCTATTTGGGAGACTGAGACAGGAGAATTGCTTGAACCTGGGAGGCAGAGGTTGCAGGGAGGCAGAGGTTGCAGTGAGCCAAGACCATGCCATTGCACTCCAGCCTGGGCAAGAAGAGCAAAAATAAATAAAAAAATAAAAATAAAAAATAAAATAAATTTTAAAACGGGCAAAATGAACCTATTAGAATTTAGCTTAGGATGGTTATCCTCAGGTGCGGGCCTCTAAGGGAACTGGAAATGCTTTGTTTATTGATCTGGGTACTGGTTACACAGGTGTATTCACTTTTTGAAAATTTATTGACTTGTCCATTATGATTTGTGCACTTCTCAGTGTTTACGCAATGCTTCGATACAAAGATAATACTCAAACAAACAGGGGTCCCGGTGGACCCTGCTCCCTGGTCATCCCCTTCCCATCCCTCAGCTCCTGTGGGGTTCCCAGCTTACAGACCACAGCTACTGCTGTCGGTCGACAAAGCAACCCAGAGCATCCCCTCCAAATATGTCAACAAGAAGAGCTTCCCATTCCTCATCACCTGCCCCGGTATTAGCAAAGAGCCAGAAACTTTGGAGACACACACACTCCCAGCTTCGGGAAGGAGACAACTTCCTCCGACAACATCCTCACCAAGTGGTTATCTATACTTGGAGCTTTGCACATCCCTGGCAGAAGGGGCTCACTGTCTCTGGAGGCAGCTCCCCTCTTCAGAAAGTTCTTCCTTACTTTGAACTTCAGGTGACCCACGGGTACACTGGCTTGCCTGTCTTCTAAACCTTCTTAAGTTTAACGAGTACTCACTTAAGAACAAAACAGAAAAAGGAAACACGCTCTCTGACTTGACATGTTTAAATATTAGTCTATTGCACTGGCATTTCAAAAACCAAAGCCACTTCAAACATGACCATTAAAAGCACAGGGGGTAACCAAATTGGAGCTTTGGTTAAGAGGTGAAATTCTTTTTTATGGAATTTCCCCTAAAACATTAGACATAATCAGGCATCGCCACTTTCACAACCCTAATGAAATACTCAACTCAGGCAAGATTCTGAAAGGATGAAACCATTCGATGAGGATCTTTACAATAAGGAGATGGGACGGTTACCACCTGCCATGGTTAAAGGCGGGCAGCATGACACTGTGCTCGTGGATGTGATGCACTGAAGTGTACCTCCATAGATTGGATGACCTTGGCCTTCTTTTATTTTTATTTTTATTTTTATTTGAGACAGGGTTTTGCTCTGTCATCCAGACTGGAGTGCAGTGGTGTGATTTCAGCTCACTGCAACCTCTGCCTCCCAGGTGCAAGCGATTCTCGTGCCTCAGTCACCAGAGTAGCTGGGATTACAGGCATGTGCCACCATGCCCGGCTAATTTCCACATTTTTGGTAGAGATGAGGTTTCACCATATTGGCCAGAGTGGTCTTAAACTCCTGGCCTCAAGTGATCTGCCCACCTTGGCCTCCCAAAGCGCTGGGATTACAGGCAGGAGCCACCATGCTCGGCCCAACCTTACCATCTGGACCTCATTCCCATCCCCCCAAAAAAGCCGAAGCTAATAATGATGTTAGAGCAACTTGCAGTTTACAGGAAATATAAACAATGGAGAAATAATGTAAATGATCCAGAAGGCAGCCGACAGGCAAATTCAGAACATGAGACATTCCACAGAACTCATATTCAACATGTCGGTGGCATAAAAAAGGGAGGTCTAACTGTGGAGGCGACATGGGTGTACACATTTTACAAAATTAATCAAAATGTACCCTTGAAATCTACTGTATGCAAATTTTCCTCCAGTTTAAAAAAAAGAAAAGAGGCTGGGTAAGATGGCTTACGCCTATAATCCCAGCACTTTGAGAGGCCAAGCTGGGCAAATCACTTGAGCTCAGGAGTTCAAGACCAGCCTGGGCAACAAGGCAAAACCCCATCTCTACAAAAAATACAAAATTAGCCAGGTGTGGTGGTGCATGCCTGTGGTCCCCGCTATTTGGGAGGCTGAAGTGGGAGGATCGCCTAAGCCCAAGGAGGTCAAGGCTGCAGTGAACTGTGATTGTCATTGCATTCCAGCCTAGGCAACAGAGTGAGACCCTGTCTCAAAAAAAAAGGGGAGAGATTTACCAACTGAATGAAATGTGTGGAACTTACAGGTATTCTAATTTCAATAAACCAGTCAAAAAAGACATTTTTGAAAGGACAATAGGGAGCCAGGCGTGGTGGCTCACACCTGTAATCCCAGCACTTTGGGAGGCCGAGGTGGGCGGACCACCTGAGGTCAGGAGTTTGAGACCAGCCTGGCCAACATGGTGAAACCCCGTTTCTACTAAAAATACAAAAAATTAGCCAGGCATTCTGACGGGCATCTGTAATCCTAACTACTCGGGAGGCTGAGGCAGGAGAGTCACTTGAACCTGGGAGGCAGATATTGCAGTGAACCAAGATCATGCCATTGCATTTCAGCCTGGGTGACAAGAGCGAGACTTCGTCTCCAACAATTAAAAAAAACAAAACAAAACAAAAAACAAAACAGGACAATAGGGGAAATGTGTCTATGGACTGGGTACTATGTGAAAACAAGTTAATAACCTCATACACCAAGACCTGGACTCAGCCAGGTGGATTCAGAGCCTGCATTCTTTTTTTTTTTTTTTTCTCGAGAGATCGCTCTGTCGCCCAGGCTGGAGTGCAGTGGCGCGATCTTGGCTCACTGCAAGCTCCGCCTCCCGGGTTCACGCCATTCTCCTGCCTCAGTCTCCTGAGTAGCTGGGACCACAGGCGCTCGCCACCACGCATAGCTAATTTTTTTGTATTTTTAGTAGAGACAGGGTTTCACCATGTTAGTCAGGATGGTCTTGATCTCCTGACCTCGTGATCCGCCCGCCTCGGCCTCCCAAAGTGCTGGGATTACAGGCGTGAGCCACCGCGCCTGGCCCAGGGCCTACATTCTTAACCCCCATGTTGTCTGATCAGATGTACCCTAAAACATCACCTCATGCAGAGAGAAAGTAATGCTACTTTTTTGGACTTTAATCCACTGTAATGAACTTTCCTACCTCACCATCATCTAGTGCTCACCTGCCTTGTGCAGTAATAAAGGCCAAACTCTGCCATTTGGACCTACACCTCTTCTGTAGTTCCCTGCTACGTTTCCAGCAGAATTTCCTCCTGCATCCATTTCCTCTGCCTTAGCAACTGAACCCATAGTCGAATTCACCTCCCTGAAGCCTTGTACCTCCCCCATGGTGACCCTGCTGCTTCCTAACTCAAAACCCACTCCCCACCTAAATTCTTCAGTCTGAAATTCTTCCATTCTTCCCTGGCTATGTAATCTTGAGCAAATGAACTTTCATCTCTGAGCTCTGGTCTTCTTACCTGTGAAGTGGGACCAGTAACAGTATCTATCTCAGAGTTGTTGTGAAAACCAATTAAGATAATGTAAGGAAACTTTATCTTATTTATGTATTTATTTATTTATTAGATGGAGTTTCGCTCTATTGCCCAGGCTGGAGTGCGATGGTGTGATCTTGGCTCACTGCAACCTCCACCTCCCAGGTTCAAGTCATTCTCCTGCCTCAGCCTCCCAAGTAGCTGAGATTACAGGCGCCCGCCACCAAACCCGGCTAATTTTTTTGTATTTTAGTAGAGACTGGGTTTCACCATGTTGGCCAGGCTGGTGTCAAACTCCTGACCTCCAAGTGATCCACCTGCGTTGGCCTCCCAAGGTGCTGGGATTACAGGCATAAGCCACTGCGCCTGGCCTGGAAACTTCATCTTATGCTAAACCTTACCATGGTGACTGGCACACAGTAGATACTGAATAACTTTCCATACCTTCCCTTTCACAACTGACCACATCTCTCCCTCCCTCCCTCCTTTGCACGCATCCCCCAACCCAGCCTAGTCTTCCCTCAATTTGGCTAGCTGGAGGTTGCCATTCCTGGGCCAGCATGTGGTTCATGTGCTCTGCTGATGGTATGACCCTTGGCATCCCCCTACCGCCTCCCTGAATCCAGACTCACCCCCTGTGAGTGCAGATACTCCACAGTTTTGCCGATGGTGTGCAGGACGAAGCTGGCCTCCCGCTCTGAGAAGAACTTCTGCCGCAGGATCTTGTCCAGCAGCTCCCCACCCCGCATCAGCTCTGTCACCAGGTACACGTGTTTGCCATCATCGTACACCTGCCGAAGACCTCACCATCAGGCTCTTCTCCCCCGCGTCAGGCCTGGGCCCCCTGGTCAGCAGCGCCCCAGAGCAGGGAAGAATGACATGAGCCTTAGGCAGGTATTCTGCTTGCTCTTCAGTGGCCCCACCTTCCCCAAAAGAAGGATGCTGACACTGGTCCCCTGATAGGTAAGAACGTCCTCAGAAAATGCCTGAGTCTGAAGGAGGGCCCTTGGGGTATGGGCAGACTGGAGGGACCAAGGGACCTCTTTCCCCTCTACATGACCACTGGAAAGAGGATGAGAAGTCAAAGGAATGGCAACCCTGAGATAAATCCTAGAGAGTCGAGTTCCTGGTCCCCACCCCAGTCTTAAGGACCCCCACTCACATCTTTCAGAGTAATGATGTTGGGGTGCTGGCCGTACCGCAGAAGAATCTCAATCTCTTCTGAAGGATCCCGCTTGCTCTTATCAATGACCTGAAGAAAGTGGGTGCATGTGGCAGTGTCAGGGTGACAGGCTCCAGGGTCCTTCCGTGCCATGGAGCAGGCCTGGAGGTCTCGGCCACACAACCTTTCATACATCTGCAGAGCTCAGGCACCACCCCTCCCCACCAGACAGGGACCTGCCCCCGGCCCGGCAGCCTTGGCTGAGACGTGGTCAGGAGGCCCACCTTGACAGCATACTCCATGTTGGTGGCCTTGTGGACACAGCGCTTGCACACAGAGTAGGAGCCCACACCAATCGTCTCCTTTACCACGTAGCCGTCGCTAAAAACCAGGTTCTTCCCATGGAGTTGCTGTAGGAGACCAAAAATTGTGGCTGACCCCTGGCTCCAGAGTGCTAAGGGTCATCTCCCAGCACTCAAGGTCTTGGCTCAGTAGAGACAGCACCGGGGAAGGGCCAGGAGACCTGGGGTAGAGTGTTGGCCATGTGACTGCAGGTGAGAGCCTGCCCCTCTCTGGGCCTCAGTTTTCTACTCTATGTGTTGGGCATACTCGCTGGCTCCCAGCCTGCCTGGACTGCAGCCTGTGGTCAGAGGGCAGTGTAGGGAGTGGGCAAGAGGGTCACAACACACATGGAGAGGACCTTAGTTCTGAAAAGCCTGGGCAGGCCTGGGAGGGACGCAGGAGCCCTGAGCTGAGTTCCAGCTGTGCCACTAAGTATGGCTTTGAGTGACTTGCCTCCCCTTTCTGGGGTGTCACAGCTCAACTCAGGAGGTGTCTCAAGGTTCTGGGACATTAGCCATAGCAATGCTGAATGGTGCTTAGTGTGTGCTGCGTGCCAGGCAGTATTCTAAGCACTTTCATCAGGTGACTGCATGCCCCGTGGCCAGCCCTGGCTTGCGCCTGCGGTCCTTGCATCCAGTCTGATTTAATATTTGTCCTGGATAAAGATGTCCCAGTTTGGAAAATAAATTACATAGTCACCTTAACTTTATTATTTATTTATTTATTTTTTGAGATAGAGTCTTGTGCTGTCCAGGCTGGAGTGCAGTGGTGCGTTCTCGGCTCACTGCAACCTCTGCCTCCCGGGTTCAAGCAATTCTCGTGTCTCAGCCTCCCAAGTAGCTGGGACTATAGGCACATGCCAACACGCCCGTCAGATTTTTGTAGTTTTAGAGATGGGGTTTCACCATGTTGGCCAGACGGGTCTGTTTAAATTCCTGCCTCAAGCAATCCACCCTCCTCGACCTCCCAAAGTGCTGGGATTACAGGCATGAGCCACTGTGCCCAGCCCACTTTAACTTTACATGTATTAACTCTAATAATCCTCATAATAGCTCTATGGAGGAAGATTCTATCATTTCCCCATTTACAGATAAGGAAACTGAGGCACCAGGAAGGGAAGTATCTTATCTAAAGTCCATTATCTGGTCGGGTGCTCATGTCTGTAATCTCAGCACTTTGGGAGGCTGAGGGGGGTGGATCACTTGAGGTCAGGAGTTTGACACCTAGCCAACATGGTAAAATCCCGTCTCTACTAGAAATACAACAACAACAAAATTAGCTGGGTGTGGTGGTGTACATCTGTAGTCCTAGTTATTCGGGAGGCTGAGGCAGGAGAACTGCTTGAACCTGGGAGGTGGAGGCTACAGTGAGCTGAAATTGTGCCACTGCACTCCAGCCTGGGCAAAAGAGCAAGACTACGTCTCAAAAACAAACAAAAAAACCCCCAACGTCCATTATCTTGTGAATCTGGAACCCAGGCAATGAGCTCCACAATCTACATTCTTGCCTCTCAACCTGAAACTTTCATGAGGCAGTGGAAGTGTACAAATGGGGAACAAGTGTGAAGAGATACAAGTTCTTCGCTACCCTTATGCCAGAGACACGACAGTCACTCTGCACCACCACCCTGGGCACCCCCTGGCATGTACCCAGACCCTGCTCTGTGCTGGGAAATGTATAGCCATATCATCATCCAATTATCAGGGCCACAGTGTGAGGTGGGCCTTACTGTCCCTGTTTTATGTTGGAGGCCCTACGGGTCCCACAGTGGCACAAGGGTATGAACCCGGTTCTGTCCAACTCAGAGCCTGTATTCACAGCCATTCTTTAGAAAAGGATGATGGAGCAGCAGCCCCCTACCCCCCTTACCTGTACCACCGAGTGCAGGGGTGCCTGCGAGGCGCGAGGCTTGCCGTCGTCCTCCATCAGGCCGGTGGCCACGAAGCTGAAGCCCCGGAACAGCTGATGGGCCCCAGCGCTAGGGGGGATGCCTGGGGAATCTGTAGGGGCGGGAGGGGAATGTGAGGGTATCTGAGGAGGTCCCTTCGACCCTGAGGCAGCCCAGCAAAGGGGGAGCACAGGGCCTCAGACCTGCCTCAGGGGCTGGCCATGGCGGGAGCCTACAGAGAGCCTGTCCATCCCAGGCCTTAGCCCGACTGCTCATATGTGTTTAGACCAGTCCAGTCCTGATGCATGAGGAACATTAAAGACTCTCACATCCACTTCCATCCCAGGCCAAGACAGTTCATCCTTCCTGGATGCTCCCTCCCCAGCTTCTCCGTCTTACATCAGCCCCTGCAGGTCCATCTCTGCACAGTAGCCAAAGGGAAGGTTCCAACCACAAATCTGCCACCCTGCCCGCACCTTTCAAAGGTGCCCCTCTGCCTTCAGGAGTAAGCCCAGCTTCTGAGTCTGGCAATGGAGGGCCTTGTGATCCTCCTCTTCTCTCTCTCCACACCACAGCTGAGCCACGTTGGACTTCCCAGATCCTTAAAGGGGTCTCTGAGCCCTTGCACACTCTGTTCCCTTTAACTAGATAATCCACTGCTTGCCTATCCTTCAAGACTCAGCTCACTCGCTCCCTCCTCTGAGAAGCCTTGCCTCATGCTGCTTCTCTGGCCCCTGACTCCTACAAAGCTGCACCTGTCACACTGCCCAGCGGACTGCTTGGAGAACTGCTGTCCCTGTCATCAGAGGTGTGCAAGTACAGTGAGAAAAGCACCCCATCGTGGATCACTTGAGGTTAGGAGTTCCAGACCAGCCTGACCAACATGGTGAAACCCCGTCTCTACTAAAAATACAAAAATTGGCCAGGCGCGGTGGCTCAAGCCTGTAATCCCAGCACTTTGGGAGACCGAGAAGGGCGGATCACGAGGTCAGGAGATCGAGACCATCCTGGCTAACACGGTGAAACCCCGTCTCTACTAAAAAAAACAAAAAACTAGCCGGGCGAGGTGGCGGGCGCCTGTAGTCCCAGCTACTCGGGAGGCTGAGGCAGGAGAATGGCATAAACCCAGGAGGCGGAGCTTGCAGTGAGCTGAGATCCGGCCACTGCACTTCAGCCTGGGTGGCAGGGTGAGACTTCGTCTCAAAAAACAAACAAACAAACAAAAATACAAAAATTAGCCAGGCGTGCTGGCACATGCCTGTAATCCCAGCTACTCGGGAGGCTGAGGCAGGGGAATCGCTTGAACCCAGGAGGCAGAGGTTGCAGTGAGCCAATATGGCGCCACTGCACTCCAGCCTGGGCAACAGAGCGAGACTCCATCTCGAAAAGAAACAAAAGAAAAGGAAAAAGAAAAAAGAAAAGAGAAAAGAAAAGAAAAGAAAAGAAAAGAAAAGTACTCCCTCTCCTAAAACATGCCCTTATAGGAGGCCTCCCAGAACATTCCACCCCACACCCACTGTCAATATCTGGCCAAAAAGTTAGGATTCACCCAGCTCCTTCCCAGAAGCTCCTTCACTGGCTCTTTGCAGCAACCCCAGGAAATGAGTGGGTTTGTGGCTGTGCCTTGTTCCAGGTAAGTACACGGAGGCCCGGCAGTCAGGGCAGCCAAAGCTGATTCCCATGCCTGTCCCTGATCTATGGGCACTGTCACCTCTGCTCAGCCACCACACAGTGTGGCTGGGTCAGATTCCTTCTCCCTGACGTGATGGTAAGCTTGATGTGTTTGGTCTTCCCAGTGGGCTGGAAGGTGCCCCTGGCAGAGTCCTGCCTTTTCTACTGTGGCCTTCACCACCCACACACCCCCACTCCTACTCTCTCACCAGACACAAAGAGACCCACAGAACCCCAGAGTGAGAGAGTCAGGCAGAGTGAGACAGGGCGAAAGTCAGAGTCCCACGGAGCCAGAAACTCACCCGCCTGCCCATCCACACACCTCGACCTGTCAGTGTCCCTGACTATCTCTGCCCCGCAAGCTGCCACCGACTCCCGGCTTCTCTCCTGTACCAGCCCAAGACAGACAAAACAGATAAGAGACGCACCCTTGGGTGTGCGGGACGTGAACTCAGTGTCAAAGTAGAAGGTGTCATCAGGCTGAGCCACTGCTGGCTTGAAGGGTGGCTTGATCTCACGACGGTATAGCTTCTGCACAGTGGGATGGGCACCCTGGTCACCACAGCACCCTCAACAGCCCACCAGGAGCCCCATGCAGGAGGAGGTGCTGGGCTTGGAACATAGGCCATGTTGCCCAGCAGACAACAGCATAATTGCTTGCCCTCAGGAGGCCAGCCCTTGTCTTCAAGGGCAGGCTGTGACCCTCTGCTCCTGCGTCTGGGGCCCTTGCTAGCAGAGGCTCCCCTCCCACCACCCTTCCTGTGGCCAAGATGGCCGGAGCCCTGGCGTGGGTGGACACACTCACATTCCAGTCAATGGTGGAGTAGAAGACATGCCGCTTGATTTCCTCTGCCCCATCAGGGCCGGAGCCTGAAAGAGCCCAAATGAAGGGTCTGAGCCTGGGTGGCACAACCCCCAGACACCACCCTGCCTGCCAAGCAGCCTCACAGGGCTCTGGGACCAGCTGCTGGAGCAGAGGGGAAAATGGGCTCACTTTGCCTCAAATCTACCCAGCCATCACCCTAAGGCCTGTCACCTACTCAGCATTTTCCACTTTCTGGAGCCTCTGATGAAGAAGTTCCAATGTACTAGTGGGAGGAGGAAGGCCCAGAGACTTTAGGCAACTTCTCCAAGGCCACACAGTCAGAACAGAAGCTGAGCTTGCTCTGAGACCTACAGAGAGCCCCACCTCATTCCAACGCAAGCCTCATCTCTGTTCCTCTTATCCTATTGACATTTTCAACCATAGAACAGGTTGTCACTCCATTCGACCCCAGGGGCCTGGACTGGACCTTACGCAGCTGGTCATGGACCAGATGAACCCAGGAGCCAGGAAAGCCAGCACACACTGGACACCTACTACACGCCGGCATGTTCATGCAACCTCATTTCATCAACAGAGCCCTGAAGCAAGCTTGGGATCATCATCTCCCATTGAGACGAGGAACCTGGGTGTAGAGAGGTGAAGTCACCTGCCCGGGGTTACTTAGTTCATAAGTGGCCTCATTCGTTTAACAAATATTTATACAGGGACTGTTTCGTGCCAGGCAGTGGGGACCTGACACAGAGCCGGGATTGGGACCTGTGCCTTCTGACTCCTGAGCTCATGCTCTTTCTCTTGTGCCAGCAGCCTTGGCGGAGAAGCTGTGTAGGGGCCTCTGTCCTTGTCCCCAGAGGGAGTAGGGATGACTCAGTTCCTGCCTTCCCCCTACACACAGGTCAGCTCCCCCCTCCACAACACCACACATGGAGCCAGAAGGCAGGGTGGCCCGCGGCATTGTCTGCCCACACAAAGCACAACGGCCCCTTTCAGCCCAGATGTGGCCCTGTGGCCTAGGCTGCAGCTGTACCCGGCTCCCCATCACCACATCCCCTCCCCTGAGCTGGGGCTGCTTACCGAGCCGGTTGGCGGGATTCCGCTTGAACAGGGCCCGCAAGAGGCTCTGGGCTTCGGTGCTCAGAAACTGGGGCATGCCTAGCTTCGCCCTGAAACAGCCCCCGGGACTCATCAAGGCCAAGCCCCACCCCAGAGGCCCCATCTCCCCCGGCCCCTGTCCAGGTTTAGTTCCCAGCTCGGTCTAGACAAGCCATCCACTGATTCACTTCCCAAAGACTTCAGGGTTCCCAATTACAGGCCCCTATGGATGAAAAAGGAAGGTATAATGTTTAACCCAGAGGAGAGTCTCATTAGAAAGGGAATCTGAGGCAGGGACAGGGTAATAATATTCTGACCCCTAAACTTGGGCTGGGGCTTGGAGGAGTCCATTGTTATCAGGGCAGAGCTGGGGCTTACTTCAGAATCAATGTCATGGTTTCCTTCCGGTCCTTCCCCTGGAAGGGCAGGGAGCCCGTCAGCATCTCAAACTGCAGAGGACAAGGGTCTATTCAGGCTCTGATCCCTGTCTCCCACACACCTCCCGCCTCCTCCCATCCAGGCCCCTCTGCCCTAGTCCCAGGATTCTTGCTGATACATCCAAGTCTTCCTGGAGCAAGAATTACGTCCGTCCCTCTTGCCTCTGCCAACCCAGACCACCAGGCGCAGCAGTGGGGGCGCGAGGCTGGGGAGAAGGCCAGCACTGGGTTAGGTGCGTCCCAGGTGGGGTCAAGCCTGGGATCCTTCCAAGGAAGAAAACCACAGCTGAATATAGAGTGAGGCCAGCTTGGCTGTGAGAGGAGACGGGGAGAGCCCTAGAGATGATCAACCCCCTCACTGTACAGATGGGGAGACTGAGGCCAGAGGCTTGGGCTGGATCCTTTACCCCTGTCTGGGCACTCACCATCAACACCCCATAGGACCACCAATCCGCACTGTGGGAGTGGCCCTGGCGGTTGACGACCTCAGGGGCCATGTACTCCACTGTCCCGCAGAAGGAGTAGGCCTTCTTCTCATGGTCAATGGCCTCCTTGCTCAGGCCAAAGTCTACAGCAAGGAGGGCAGGAGGACACACCTCAGGAACCCTGCCTTCCTTGCTGCCACCCTTTGCACACCCAACCCCCGTGCCCAGAGGCCAGAAGCCATCACCCCCGTGACACTCAGGAGGAAGCTAAGGCCCAGAGAGGTCAGGTGACCTGCCCAATGTTACACAATGAGGGGCTGAGATTCTAATTGAGGGTGTTCCAAGTCTGAGGCCTGAGTTTCTGAACACTTCTAAGTAACAGGCACAGCTTCTCAGGAAGAATGAGCCCCCAGCACTCAGCAAGACCTATTAGGACCTTGCCCTGCCCTCCCCTGGGGCCCAAGGGGGCAGTCGGCCTCCACTCACCAGTGAGTTTGATGTGGCCCTCCTCATCCAGAAGGATGCTGTAATAGAGGAATAGGGGTCAGGGCTCCTTAGCTGTGGCTGTGGGGGTGGTGGTGTCACCACAGGGCTGTGGGAGTTGGGCTCAGCCCAGAGGAGGTGCTCCACCCAGTTATCTCTGATGACAGAGTGGGCGTTGCAGGGTGGTAGCAGTGCCATGCAGGGGTGTTGCCTATCTTTTTTGCTAATCCTTGAAGCAACTGTGTGAGGCAGGTACTATTAGGGCCCCATTTTGCTAATGGGGAAACTAAGGCTCAGGGCAGTTAAGTAGCTCTACAGTCATCAAGCTAGTAGGTCTAGCCAGTAGGTGGAGACAGGATTTGAATACAAGGCTACCTAACGCTAAACCCAGATCTTATTCCAACTCACCACCTGCCCCTGGCTCCTTAGTTATCATCTGAGGGTAGTTAGATATTAGGGAAAATTCTACAGGGCTGTATCAAGGAAAGACCTCTAAAGGTAGCATCTCCAATGTCACACTAGATTAGAAAAAAAAGATGGGCAACATTACCTGCATGGAAGGTACCTGGCCCTTGGGAACGGCAGCATTAGTGACTGGGCAGCTGGCACTACCACCCACCCCACTCACCCATTCCTCAGATTGCCCAAGACAGGAGGACATTCCTGGAGAAAGCCATGCCCACCCACATCAGGATGGCCCTGTCCTAGAAGAGGCCTCCCCTGGGGAGGCAGGGGTGGGGCTGGAGGCTTCACTCACTTCTCAGGCTTGAGGTCTCTGTAAATGATACCCAGGCTGTGCAGGTGATCCAGGCCCAGAGCCAGCTCGGCCAGGTAAAACTTCACATCCTCCTCCGTGAACATCACCTGCAAAACACAGGAGGGGTCTTCAGCAGGGCCCTCCTCTTCCTTAAGAGCTGGGGCACTGGGCAGTCAGCAGCTTCCTGGTCCCGAAGGGCCACCTGGGAGGACCCTTGGAGACCCCAGGCCATATAGCTTTCTTGTCATACAAAGGATTTGAAGTATGAAATGACTAATACGCAAACCACTCATTGTGGCATCGTTCGGAAATAGAAGGGGTTGGAAACAGGCCTAGGGTCCAAGAGTAGAAGGCTGGAATCAGTTGTATCCCCTGCATAATGGAGTGCTTTGCAGCCATAAACTAGAACATGGAGTTTCTCCATGTTCTGAGATGGAGTGAGCTCCAAGATGTACTATCTTGAAAAAAGCAAGGTACAGAACAGTGTATACAGAATAGTACTTTTTACATAAGGAAGTGGGGGTAGGAATGAACATATATCGGATTTGTTTGCAAAAGAAACATGGGAAAGTTAAACAAGAAAGCAATAATAACGTTTATGGGTGGGGATACAGGGGGCTGGGGCGGGAGTAAGACTTCTTCGTGAATATTTTTCTTTTGAATCTTGTAAATGTATTTCCTATTCAAACATTAAAATAACAATATAAGCCAAGCACGGTGGCTCATGCCTATAATCCCAGCCAGCACTTTGGGAGGCTGAGGCAGGCGGATCACCTGAGGTCAGGAGTTCGAGACCAGCCTGGCCAACATGGAGAAACCCCATCTCCACTAAAAATACAAAAATTAACCAGGCATGGTGGCATGCACCTGTCATCCCAGCTACTCGGGAGGCTGAGGCAGAAGAACTGCTTGAATCCGGGAGGTGGAGGTTGCAGTGAGCTGAGACCCTGCCATTGCACTCCAGCTTGGGTGACAAGAGCAAAACTCCATCTCAAAAAAAAAAAAAAAATTACAATTAAAAAAAAACAAAAAAGGCTAGATTCTCTTTAAAGTCTGAATTGTATGAATGACCCCATTTTCTAGCTCAAATCTTTTTTTTCTATTTTTTGAGACGGAGTCTCGCTCTGTTGCCAGGCTGGAGTGCAGTGGTGCGATCTTGGTTCACTGTAACCTCTGCCTCCCGGGTTCAAGCGATTCTTGTGACTCTGCTTCCTGAGTAGCTGGGATTACAGGCACACTCCACCATACCCAGCTAATTTTTGTATTTTTAGTAGAGACGGGGTTTCACCATGTTGGCCAGGATGGTCTCGATCTCCTGACCTCCTGATCCGCTCGCCTCGGCCTCCCAAAGTGCTGGGATTACAGGTGTGAGCCACTGCGCCCAGCCTCAAATCCTTTTATATTGGTTCAAAATCCTGTTGGATGACATATGGGAGATGACTGCTGAAGTCTCTGGCTCTCTGGGTGACTTTGGGCTTCTCCCCTATCTTCACACCTCTGCTCAGAGCAGCCCTGGAAGAATGCAGGTGCGGAGGTGAGAGGAACCCTTAGCTCCCCAGAGATTCCTTGGGAGAAACTCTCAGAGACCTTGCCAGCGTATGGCCTCCGTCCGGGGGGTGAATGGTATTTCCTGGGCCAGGGGCTGCTAGGCAGGCCTGGGTGGTTCCAGATTCAAGCCATCTGAACACATTCTGTACAGGACTCTGGGATGGGAGACCTTGTTGTCCCCCAGCTCCATCCCGGGGCCCTCTGGCAGTAGATGTCAGCTCACCTCTTTCGAGAGCCGTGTGAAGAGGTCCCCACCACGCAGGAAGTCCAGAATAAGATACAGCTTGCCCTCGGTCTGGAAGGCTGGGGAGAGGGAGAAAGGCAATGGTAGAGTCACCCGGGCCTTACGACCTGCCCCTTCAGCCCTGGCTCCCTTGGCCTACCAGGCAGGTGGTGGGAGAGTGTACAGACCACAGGCAAGGGTGAAAGATGGGTAGGGTAGGAGCTCAGATAGGGCCTGCAGCTTTACCATAGTGCAGCTTCACCACGAATGGGTGGTTTACATCAGCCAGGATGTCTCTCTCCATCTTGGTCCGGACACGGTCACGTACTGGCCAGATGAGAAAGGAAGTCACCAGTAGTCTAGACACTCAACACAGTCACTCCCAAGCCCCCGCTAAGGGATCTCTTTTCCACTTGTTCCTCCAGGCCTGAGCTCCCAAGGCCCCCTCACCCAGGGCTTTGGGGACACTCAATCCTCAGGTTTCTTCCTTCCCAGTCTGTTTCTGGCTCCTTGGCTGGCTCCTTGCTCCCACCCCTCACAGCAGTGCCCACAGCTGGGGCCTTGGCACCCTGCCCTTCTCTCTGGTCCCTTCTCCCACCACGCCCCATCAAGGCCTGTTAACCAGCCAGTCTGAGCAACCTGCTCCCCAGGTGCTCTGTTTTGTCACACCCTCAGACTTTGCCTCTGCACCTCCCCCTGGCACGCCTTCACCAGCCCTGCTTTCCATCTGGCATAAAAATTCCCAAATTCCAGTAGGGGCTGGTAAGAACGGCTACCTGGGGAGCTAGAGAGGCAGATTCCCTGGGCCTAAAATCCCGATCCATGGGTCTAGGCGGGCACCCTTCATATATGTTTTCTTTTTTTTTTAAAGAATAAAAGTTGTCGGGCAGTTCTGATTCTCAGCAGGTTCTTTGACTCAGCTTAGGCCTCACCTCCTCCAGGAAGCACTCCTTAATTTGCCAAGCTGAGTTAGGGCCTTCTGGATTCCTACAGCGCTTCTCCTTAAGAGCACTCTTCTCTTTTTCAGGTTGCCTTCTAAATTTATTGAAGTCCACCAAGTATGTTTTATTGATTTTTCTTTTTTTTATTTTTGAGACAGAGTCTTGCTCTCGCTCTGTCACCCAGGCTGGAGTGCAGTGGCTGGATCTCAGCTCGCTGCAAGCTCTGCCTCCCGGGTTTACGCCATTCTCCTGCCTCAGCCTCCCGAGTAGCTGGGACTACAGGTGCCCGCCACCTCACCCGGCTAGTTTTTTGTATTTTTTTTTTTTAGTAGAGACGGGGTTTCACCACGTTAGCCAGGATGGTCTCGATCTCCTGACCTCGTGATCCGCCCGTCTCGGCCTCCCAAAGTGCTGGGATTATAGGCTTGAGCCACCATGCCCGGCCTATTGATTTTTCTAGTGTGATTAGAACAGGCTTTTGGGCCGGGGGTGGCTCATGCCTGTAATCCCAGCACTTTGGGAGGCCGAGGCAATGGATCACTTGAGGTCAGGAGTTCAAGACTAGTCTGACCAACATGGTGAAACCCTGTCTGCATTAAAATACAAATTTTTCACGCCTGTAATCCCAGCACTTTGGGAGGCCGAGGCGGGCGGATCACAAGGTCAGGAGATCGAGACCATCCTGGCTAACACGGTGAAACTCCGTCTCTACTAAAAATACAAAAAAAATCAGCCGGGCGTGGTGGCGGCGCCTGTAGTCCCAGCTACTCGGGAGGCTGAGGCAGGAGAATGGCTTGAACCTGGGAGGTGGAGGTTGCAGTGAGCCGAGATCGCGCCACTGCACTCCAGCCTGGGCAACAGAGTGAGATTCTGTCTCAAAAAACAAACAAACAAACAAACAAATTTTAGGGCCAGGTGTGGTGGCTCATGCCTGTAATCCCAGCACTTTGGGAGGCCAAGGCAGGCAGATCATGAGGTCAGGAGGTCGAGACCATCCTGGCCAACGTGGTGAAACCCTGTCTCTAGTAAAAAATACAAAAAAGTAGCCAGCCTGGTGGCATGTGCCGAGACTCTGTCTTGGGAAAGAAAAAAAAAAAACAGGCTTTTGGACTTGGCTGCTTAGGTTCATTTTGGGCACTGTGTTTCAACTTAAGTTTATTACGATATTGATTATCCCTTGACTGAGACCTCTCATGTGGCCTTTGTTTTTTTGTTTGTTTTTTATGAGACAGGGTCTCACTCTGTCACTCAAGCTGGAGTGCAGTGGTGTGATCTTGGCTCACTGCAACCTCTGCCTCCCAGATTCAAGTAATTCTCGTGCCTCAGCCTCCCGAGTAGCTGGGATTACAGGCACACCACACCCGGCTCATTTTTTTTTTGTATTTTTAGTAGAGACAGGGTTTCACCATGTTGGCCAGGCTGGTCTTGAACTCCTGACCTCAAATGATCCACCCACCTTGGCCTCCCAAACTGCTGGGATTGCAGGCGTGAGCCACCACACCCGGCCTTGACTTCTATTAAAAGGAGAGGTGGAAGGCTAAGGAATGCTTACTAAGACCAGACAAAATGTCTGAGCAATACACATAGTGCAAAACTAAAGGCTTTTTTGGTCCATGTACTGGATCGGCAGTTTCCTCTCCAGCCTCATAGTCCCAAAGCCTTCACTAGTCCATCCATCTAGTATGCATTCTATTCAATCGTCACTGCCATTCTAGAATTGATGCCCACAGTTGCTTATCTTAGATCTGGCCAATGTGCTTCTCCTGCACGTCTTTCCAGAGTCTTGTTCGGGACACAATCCTCGGCCCTTGCTACAAGTAGAAGCTGCAGCTGCCTTCCAACACGCCTTCTGTGTCAGCACACAGGGCTACAGAGCTGGTTCCCTTCAGAGCACTTTTCACATCAGTGGGCCCCTTCCTCTATTTTAATTTTTGTATTTTCCTCACTAGACACGACAGGGACCACACCAGAGTTAACTATTTTGGTCACCTTACATTTTCTTTTTCCTTTGTTTTTTTTTTTGTTTTTTTTTTTTTTTTTGAGATGGAGTTTCGCTCTCATCGCCTAGGCTGGAGTATGGTGCCGCGATCTTTACTCGCTGCAACCTCCACCTCCTGGGTTCAAGCGATTCTTGTGCCTCAACCTCCTGAGTAGCTGGGACTACAGGTGCAAACCAGCAAACCCAGCTAATTTTTGTATTTTAGTAGAGATGGGGTTTTCCCATGTTGGCCAGACTGGTCTCGAACTCCTGACCTCAAGTGATCCACTCGCCTCAGCCTTCCAAAGTGCTAGGATTACAGGTATGAGCCATGGCGCCCAGCCTACCTTACATTTTCAAACCACTTCTGCACTTTAGGTCAGGCAAACAGTTTCTCCTTCCCAGGGTCTCTTCCTCGACCATTTTTGGTCTGGAGAAATCCACTCGTCCTTCAAGGCGTACCGCTCCTTAGGTGTCCCCTTGGTCTCTGGTCCTACCCTCTGCAAGGCTGCACCACCACTCCCAGCTCCCCAGCCCGTCGGATATCCACGCACACCAGTCTCAGCACCGGCTGCACCGCACTGTCGGGTATGCTTAGCCTCTCCCGCCCAGCCTGCAAGCCCTTCACAGCAGGAACCCAGGCTTTTCATCTTTCTCTTCCCTCTGAAGCTGCCACCATACCTCCTGGGGAATGACTCCCACCCCCACCAGGCTGGCCTTAGGAGACCAAAGCCACCCATAACATCCTTAAGGCTGACGCCTCCTACTGCCCCCACGACCTCCCCAGCTAGGACTTGGCTCTGACTGGGATTACAGGGGCGCACCACCACACCCAGCTCATTTCTTTGTATTTTTAGTAGAGACAGGGTATCAACATGTTGGCCAGGTCTTGAACTCCTGACCTCAAATGATCCACCCACCTTGGCCTCCCACAGTGCTGGGATTACAGGTGTGAGCCGCCGCGCCCGGCCGTGACTTTTATTTAAAGGGAGACTTGGTCAAGGAAGGGCACCTGGCTGCGACTCCGCCAGGTCAGTGGTCACACGGGCTCCCAGGCCACGGGGTCAGTGTTCAACCCAAAGACCACTACCAACCATCCTCATATGCTTTGTAAGTCCCCAGAACTCTAACCTTGGCCCAAGGTTCCCTTCTGAACCTCTCTGCCATCCAGCTCTGTGGCCCTGCCTGGACTCACCCTCTCTCGCCTGGCCCAGCTGCCTCCCTGGGCTCCCTGCCTCTTCACTCACGCCCTTCTCTCAGGCCCCTGAGTTAGGGGCCACAGAGGTCTCCCTCAGACTCTGCTAGCATCAACAGTCAGAACGCCCCTGCTTGACCAGCTAGGTAGCTGAGGGCCCCGCCTCCTGACAAATATATTACATTTACCCTATTACCACCTTCCAGACCTTCACAGCCAGTCATTGGCACTTGGCTTAGGGGGAGGGGGACTGGGTGGGGAGAGATGGCTGAGAAATAGGCCTGTTTCTCTACCTTTGAACTAGGTGTTTCTGAAGACAGAGCCGTCTCCCTTGCCAGACCCAAGGCCCCTGAAGTCTGGGCTGCCTCCCTCAGCCCAGCCTGGGTTCTGCACAGGGAGGTGTCCCTACTCACCTTTCAGCGTCGCCTTCTTCAGCACCTTCATAGCATACAGGTGCCCACTGTCAGGCCGGGTGACTTTCCGTACCAGGAAGACCTGAGAAGGCAGACAGGGAAGCAGGGCAGAAGATGGGAGAGGTCTGCGCCCAGGCTGACCTCCATCTTCTCTGAGCCCCAAGCTGGTCTTTTTGTTCTCCCTGGGTACCAAGGTGACCTCTGATCCTTTGGGCCCCTAGGTGACCCTTGACCCCCACCTCTAACATGACGAGGGTTGCCTTCACAGCCACGGGCTCATGACTCACTTTGCCAAACGATCCCTGGCCCAGAACCTTGAGGAGCTCGAAATGGGATGGATCAGCCTTCTCAGAGCCAGCCTTGACGTGGTGCGTGATGGAGATCTCCTTGAGGACGCCCTCATCCTGATGGAGGGACAGAGCTGGTAGGCATGGTGGGCCCCATCCGGGCAGCAGGAGTTCCCCTGCCCAAGGCCACTCCCACCAGACCTCAGCAGATGAGACCTAAAGGCCCAGCAGACGACTTCCCTGAAGGGCCAGGCTCCAAGGTCATCGATTGCAAAAGGGCCTCAAAGGCTGGGGAGGTCAAACAGAAGAGGCACCACTCCTATTGCTCCCGATGCTCTGGCCTGATTAGGCCCAAAGGGATGCCCAGGCATGGCCAGGCTGAGTCAACTTCAGGCTCTGGTTGAGACCCAGAGACCTGCCCCAGGTCTGCCTGTGGGGCTTCCCTCCCCCTGCTGCTTTAGGGTTGCCACAATAGGAAGTAGGTTTGTTCTCATATGGGGAGGTAGAGCTGGGCCTTCGTTCCTGGTCAGGATGGGATGAGGGGATCCCTCTGGTCAGTAGGACAGGGCTGACGTGCACAAAGACCCAAGAGTCACCCAAACTCCCCCATCAACTTGGTAAGTGCTGGCCTGGGGCAGGTCAGAATTAAGGCCAGAGACTGCATGGCTCATCTTCCCAAACTTCCTTCATACAAACCTACTACAAGCCCCTTGCCATGTCCTAGCCATTCCAGGACTCTACCCTCCCTCTAATCTGCTGCCATTGCCTTGAAGCCCTGAAGTACCTCCTCACTTACCCAGGAAGCAAGTCTGGGCAGGGTCCAGTCACCCCGCAGGGCCAGGCCTGGGCCAGGACAGCCCAAAGCCAGATTACGCTAAGCTGGCTTCCCAGGCACCTGCTGCGAGGGACACAGCCAGGCCAGGACCAGACATCTGGGTACACTCACCGAGTCCCGCTGGGGGCCAGAGCCAGGGCCAGGGACAGGCAGAGAGGTCTGGCTGATCCTGGGCCGCTGCTTCCTGGGCAGCCAGGGGAGCAGGGCCCAGAGCCGCAGACGGGGCGGCTTGGGATCCTGCTCCATCCGCCCAGCAGGGCCACGGCACCATGGCAGGAGCAGGCAGAGTCCGGGGCTGCCGCGGTGGTGGCCGGGACCAAGGCGGATGTGCAGGGTGAGGGCGGGGGCTGGGCCTGGCCCAGGGTAGCCAATCACTCAGGGCCTGTGGTTTCCCAGCACCAGGCCTACACCCTCACCACGTTCCCTTCCTCTCTCCCCCCCACTCCTCAGTGCCTGAGGGCTGCCCTCTGGCCATTCCCCCATCCTCCCTGTGGGTCTGCAAAGGGAAAGCCCTCTGCCAGTGCAGCTGCTGAGCAGACAGGTACCCAACAGCAGAGAGGTACCCAACAGCAAACAGGTAACCAACAGGCAAAGACAGATGCCTCATATGTGGAGGCAGACGAAGAGAGATACTCAACAGGCAGAAGCAGGCACCCAACAGGTGAAAACAGATAAGAATGGCATCCATCATGTCTGTAATCCTAGCACTCTGGGAGGCCGAGGCAGGCGGATCATGAGGTTAGGAGATCGAGACCATCGTGGCTAACACAATGAAACCCCGTCTCTACTAAAAATACAAAAAATTAGCTGGGTGTGGTGGCGGGCGCCTGTAGTCCCAGCTACTCGGGAGGCTGAGGCAGGAGAATGGTGTGAACCCGGGAGGTGGAGCTTGCAGTGAGCCAAGATCACGCCACTGCACTCCACCCTGGGCAACAGAGCGAGACTCTGTCTTAAAAAAAAAGAAAAAAGAAGAATGGCATCCAACAGGCAGGAGCAGGAGAGAACACATACCCAACAGGCAGGGATGGATAAGGACACGCACCCAACAGGCAGAGGCAGGAGGAATTCATATCCAATAGAAAACAGATGGAGATGTGTACCCAATAAGGGGAAGCAGGAGGGGACTCATATCTAACAGACAGAGGTGGACAGAGACTCATCCCCAATGTGTGTAGGCAGATAGGGATACAAACCCAACAGGCAGAGACAGATGGGGCACAAGCCCAACAGGCAGAGACAGAAGGGGACATGTACCCAATAGGTAAAGACAGATGAGGACATGAACCCAACAGGCAAAGGCAGAAGGAACACATCTCCAATAGGCAGGGACAGAAGAGAATTCCAACCCAACAGGCAATGACAGAAGGGGACATAAACCCAACAGGCAGGCTGGGCGCAGTGGCTCACGCCTGTAATCCCAGCACTTTGGGAGGCCGAGGCAGGTGGATCACGAGGTCAGGAGATTGAGACCATCCTGGCCTACATGGTGAAAACCTGTCTCTACTAAAAATACAAAAATTAGCTAGGCGTGGTGGCAGGCGCCTGTAGTCTCAGCTACTTGGGAGGATGAGGCTGGAGAATGGCGTGAACCCGGGAGGCAGAGGTTGCAGTGAGCCAAGATCGCGTCAGTGCACTCCAGCCTGGGCAACAGAGCGAGACTGCCTCAGGAAAAAAAAAAAACCTCAACAGGCAATGACAGAGGGGGACATGTATCCAACAGGCAGAGACAGATGGTGACACTAACCCAACAGGCAATGACAGAAGGGGACATAAACCCAACAGGCAGAGACAGAAGGGGACAAGTATCCAATAGGCAGAGACAGAAGGGGACATGTATCCAATAGGCAGAGACAGATGAAGACATAAACCCAACAGGCAGAGACAGAAGGGGACATGAACAACAGGCACCTAACATGTGACATGTGCCCAACAGGTGAAGTCAGGCACTTATTAAGTGGAGAGAGAGATTGGAACCCAACCACAGACACAGGAAGGCAGCAAAGAGAGACAGCAGGAGAGTCAGCGAGCCCCAAGCAGACTGACAGTACCTAGGGCAGATAGGTCTGACACCTGGCAGATACACAGGCAGGCAGCAGGGCAGGGATCCCCAGGAAGGGGTTAAGGGCGGAACTGTGGGTTCTTGCTGCTGTACCTGGGGTGGGGAAAGAGATGAGGGGATACAATCTGCAAACTCTCACCATTCAGGAGAGGACTCTGGTATTTCTTACAGACCCACCTCTGAGGTTTTCCATTTCCCTAGGATTTTCCTCCTATGCCAGGACCTGAGGAGGGCCCAGATAGTGGCTGAGAGGACTATCTCCTGAGTGCAATCTGATGTCTTTGACTCTGATCATATCCTAAAAACTGGTATCCTCATTCCAGGAACAGGGAACTGAGGCTCAGAAGACAGTGACTCACCGAGGCTCAAAGCAAACAGTGGCAGAGCTAGCTTGGACCCAGGTGCCTCCCTGCTTACTGCCTGGCCTGGGGTCAGCAGGCATCAAATACCAGGAAAGGGTGGGCAGGTAAATCAGCCAGAGCCACGTCCTGCCCACCCATCTGCCCAAACCCCCTTCTCCTTCAGTACTAGAGTCCACCTGGGACCTCCCACTATAGGTCCTGGCCCTCGGAGACACAATCTTGTCTTCAGGGGAAGATACCTAACCCTCCCTGACAGATGGAGGAGTGGCTGGAACAGCCCCACAAAAACACCAGAAAGCCGCAGTCAAATCAGACCCGAGTGTAACCTCCTGGCGGACAGGCAGAAAGCCTGGCTCAAAGAGGGACTGAGGGGGGGCCAAGGACACACAGCAATACCTGCACACCCCACCCTGAGATCTGAGCCTCTACCTCATCTGTCTGCCTCTGACTGAGAGCACTCCCTGGGGACAGAAGCAGGAAATCACCCAGAAACCCCAGGGGACAGAGCCACCCCCAAACCCATTCCTTGCCCAGTCATGGTGACAGACACTGCTGGAGGCAGGCGACTCTTCTGCTCACCTTTCTGGGACAGGGAACCAAGTCTCTCTCAACTCTGGGGAAATCTGCCGGGGTCTGCATGGTGGGGCTCAGGCCGGTGGCCAGAGGGCCCCGTTACTCTTCTTACTTCTGCTTTTTTTTAGCCTTCCTGGCCCAGAAGGCAGGGTCTCTGGCCCCCCTCCTTCTCACTTCCCCCTCTGCAGGGAGGAGGGGCAGAAGATGGGTCAGGCTCCTCTGCAGAGGAGGGGACACTGCAGACCCCAAGCCCATGACCCCAGGGAAGGCCCAGGGGCACACTTCTCCCTATGTCCTCTGACTCTAAAGAGGACAGACAAGAGCAGAGACAGAAGTCACAAGGCGATAAGGCGGTGACACAGTGGGCATATCAGCACCCGCAAACATCCACGTGGGGGGGACCTGAAAGAATGTGGGGCAAAAGTCAGCAAAGGCCGCTGTCTGACTGTCCAGCCCAGAGCTTAGATACTGTGTCCCACCCCCCATAGCACCCTTCCCATGGCTAGGCCCACCCACAATGGCAGCCCGGAAAGCAGGCACCAGTGGCCCTGGTCCTGCCCTGCTCAGCTGCCCCGAAGACGGCTGCCAGTCCCAAGCCCCAGGATGGGTAAGGTGGGCAGAAAGCCCAACCAAGGACCTCACAGAGGTCTGAGAGGAGGAGCAGGCAGCTATGGGGCAGGGGTTGGCCAGGCCCAGCCCCTTTCTACGTGGTCTCACTTCATCACTCACACCAGTACAGCACAGGAACACACACACACACACACACACACACACACACACTCAGGCCAGTGATCGGAAATGCTGTCCACAGACAACCCCTATGCAGAAACACATGCCCCCACGCACACACAGACTTCCCTGCCCTGTCCTTGCAGAGCCTGCGGGTGGATGGCTGCTGGGAGATTGTGCAAGATGCCTCCCTCAGCCAAGCCTCTCATTGCTCTCCACCTTCCTCAGACCAGTTTGGAGGCTGGGGCAGCTCTCGGAGCCCCAAAGCTCACCCTCCCTACCAACCCCTGGTCCCTCAGATGCAAAGAAAGAAGGTAGAGACGTAGCTACTTTGTGGGAGGACAGTCTCCAGACACAGACTGAGATAAACCAAGGGGCCCAGTCCACACTAGCCTCTGTGGCCAGCAGGGTACCAGAAGGGGCAACAGGAAGGAAACAGTCTCAGAACTGCCTTTGCTGAAGGCTGTGTGGGCCCTGAGGCCTCTGGTGGCGGGCGGGGTGAGGACAGCCACCAGCCCACATCCCTTGGTCCCTGCCCCATCCCCCCGCATAGGGACTTCCTCTTTATTTACTTCCTCCTACAGGGCAGCTGGAAGAGAAGCCCAGAGCCCCCGGGCCTGATCCCTGGTCTCCAGGGTCCCCACCCTACCAGCTGTAGCCAAGCCCACCCTGCCAATCCTGGCCCTAACGGACACCAACAGCCCCTTCCCCAGCTGGCAGCATTTGCAGGGCCCTCCCAGGCACTACCCCCTCCCTCAGGTGGGACAGATGTCCTCAGACACATCTCCCAGCATGCCACCAGGCAGGTGAGGAGGGGTCCACAGCTCCCTGGCAGCCTTGAAGGGGAGCTGGCCTCCAACACTAGGTCAGGCCTGCCATGGAGAGATGATGATAAGTGTGCCTCCTACTGATGGAGCAGTTACACATGCAGCCTTTTTTTTTTTTTTTTTTTTTTTTTGAGAGGGAGTCTCACTCTGCTGCCCAGGTTGGAGTGCCGTGGTGAGATCTCAGCTCACTGCAACCTCCGTCTCCTGGGCTCAAAGTGATTCTCATGCCTCAGCCTCCCGAGTAGCTGGGACTACAGGCACACTCCACAATGCCTGGCTAATTTTTTGTATTTTAGTAGAGACAGGGTTTCATGTTGCCCAGGGTGGTCTCGAACTCCTAAGCTCAGGCGATCTGCCTGCCTTGGCCTCCCAAAGTGTTGGGATTACAGGCGTGAGCCACTGTGTCCAGCATTTTTTTTTTTTTTGAGACAGAGTCTCACTCTGTTGCCCAGGCTGGAGTGCAGTGGCATAATCATGGTTCACTGCAGCCTCTCAGGCTCCCACCTTAGCCTCTGGAGTAAGCCGGGAGGACAAGTGCGCACCACCACATCTGGTTAATTTTTTAAAAATATTTTGTAGAGGGCCAGGCGCAGTGGCTTATGCCTGTAATCCCAGCACTTTGGGGGACTGAGGCAGGCGGATCAACTGAGGTCGGGAGTTCGAGACCAGCCCGACCAACATGGAGAAACCCCGTCTCTACTAAAAATACAAAATTAGCCAGGTATGGTGGCACATGCCTGTAATCCCAGTTACTGGGGAGGCTGAGGCAGGAGAATCGCTTGAACCTGGAAGGCAGAGGTTGCAGTGAGCCAAGATCGTGCCATTGCACTCCAGCCTGGGCAACAAAAGCAAAACTCCGTCTCAAAAAAATAAATAAATTTTTTTTGTAGAGGATGGGTCTCCCTATATTGCCCAGGCTTGTGTTGAACTCCTGGCTGGGCATAGTGGCATGCGCGTGTAGTCCCAGATACTCTGGTAGCTAAGGTAGGAGGATCACTTGAGCCTAGGAGGTCAAGGCTACAGTGAGCTGTAGTTGCACTACTGCACTCCAGCCTGGGCAACACAGGGAGGCCCTGCCTCAAAACAAAAACAAAACCAAAAAACCACAACTATCCTGAGACAGCCATAATCAAGGTGCTGTGGGTGCCCGAAGGTGGTGACTATCTGCCAATGGGTGAAGTCAAGAAAGATCTTCCAGAGGGGCAGCCCAGCTGGGTCCTGAGGATGAACAAGTGTTGGCCAGGCAGAAAGGAGGAAAAAAAAGACACTCCAGGTAGAGAAAGACCTGTGTGAGCAAGGGGCTTAAGGCCAGGAGGGCAGGCAGGGTGGCATGTCAGGAAGAGCTGGCCACTCACTAGCTGAGTGCTCCCGGCAAATCTGTTTCCCTGTATGAACCTTGGTTTCCTCCTCTGTAAAATGAAGGTTGGAGAAATATGCTCCACTCTCAGATTGTTTCTGGAAGCAAAAGGGGCCACAGAGACAAGGGGATGTTGGAAACAAAACTTCTCCCAGGTTTACTTAGTCTTACTGCTGTGGGATCTCCCCTGGGCAGGCTGAAGGGACAGAGCCCAGACACAGGGCCCCAGGTACTAGGAGAGTGGCTGGCCTTCTCTGGCCAGGCCCAGGGAAGTTCCTCCCAACACCTGAGGCTGCCCAAGCCTCCCTGAAGTCCACAGTCACATCCTGCCTAAGCTCTGGCCAGGGGAGCAGGAGGGATCCGGGAGGGATCAGGGTTTCATAAACAGGAAGAGAGGAGGGGAGGGGAGACACTCAGCTCTCAAAATAGACCTGCAGGCGCTTCAAAGGGGTCCAGCTCCGGAGATAGCTGGGGGAGGGGGCCTGGGATGCCCAGTCCACTCCCAGGAAGGGAGGGAGGACAAATGGAGCTCTGGTGTGCCTGAGGGTACCAGATGCATCTAGGTGCTGAGGGGATCCACAGAGTTCTCACCCCGATGGCTATCCACAGTATTGTTGCTAAAACCCAAATCCCGAATCCCGCTTTCTCCCTGAAATGAATAAAATAAACAAGCATTAAACAGCAACATTGTGCCACAAGCCCTGTTAGATACTTTAATTTATATGCACCACATTCTCTTTTCCAGGTGGCCCTGAGAAATAGGCTTTATTCTCCTTTTATTTTTCAGGAGAGAACCCGAGCCTCAGCAGGGCAAGTGACTTGCCCAAGGTTACAAGGCAAATAAACAATAGGTGCAGGATTCTGAACTCAGAATCCCTGACTCCCTTCCCTGCCTCTTTGCCACCTGGAAGACCCAATTCTTTCTCTAGCTGCCCAAATCCTGCCTTTCGAGCCCCAACCAAATGCCAGTTCCGCAGGGAACATGGCCTGTGCCCTACAGCCCACCCCAACTCTTCTTCCTCGGCCATGCACAGCAATGACCATGTCTCTGGTCCACACTCAGCCCTGAACTCAGATGCCATCAGCTAGGTTCCCGGGGACATGCTCATCTCATCATGCTATGGAGAGAAATGTGGGCACCTGGAAGGTGGTGGTATACGTCTCTGTCCAACATGGGGCCTGGCACAGAGCGGAGGTTCTATGTGCCCAGAGCTGCGCTCTCGCCCCATCATAGCGCCTAAACCACACGGCTTTCCTGTCTCCACCTTCTGCCCAAAGATTGGGAGCTCCCAGAGGGTGGGGGATGTTGACTTCATTTTAGGCCCTCCTGTGTACAATAGGGTGTACCGAATGTCTGATTAGGATAAAGTGTCCCATTGCCAGCTCATTTCACCGCACAAAGTGATGAGGTCCAGACCACAGTTTGAGCGCCCCCTGGTGTATGAAGCCCAGAAGTGGGCATTAGGGACACTGGTGGCTGGGGCAACAGATGGATGAGCAGGTGCCCAGGACTGGTCCCACTTGGGATCACAGAAAGTCAATGCTCCTCCTCTTCAGCACTCAGGGTTCTCTGGACTATGAGGAATGACCTTGAAGCCAAACAAGACTTGTCTTCATTGCCCACCAGCTGTGATGTTGAACCTCAATTTTCTCATCTGTAAAATGGGGATAGTAACAGTCTACCTCCAAGGGTGTGTAGTGAGAACTAAATGCAAAGCGCCTGGTATGATGCTAGGCATAGGTTAAACTCTTTCTCTTCCTTAAGTGGCATTCGAGACTCCCTGTCCCAACCATCTCCAGCCCTGTCTCTCTTCCCACTCCACGATCTTCTGCTCTAGAGCAAGAGTCATAGGCTTGGGAGCAAAAGATTACCTGCCTGGGCAAGCTCCTACCGTCTCCCAGTCAGCCCCTCCAGTTCTTGAGGTGAGAAGCTGTACTCAGCACAGGTCCCTAAATGCTGCAAGCTCCTCTGCAACCCCCAGAACCTCAGCCCTGAGATCTGAACACCCTGTTTCTTCACTGGGAACCTACAGCTTCTTCATTTTGTTACTAGGCAACGAGAGGTAGCTACTTTGTGGGAGGAGATTCTGCAGACATGGGCTGAGATAAACCAAGGGGCCCAGTCCACACTATGTACTGGCCTCTGCTGGTCCAAGGTTGCCACAGCAACCCACAGACAAGAGGGTGGGAGCCTGCTTCCCTCACCTGCCCTACCCTACCCAGCTCAGTCACCTCATCTTAGGAAGCTGAGTCAAGGTAAACATCAGGACTAATTCTGAATCCATCTCAAAGGTCAAGCCTATGGCAGGTCTGGTGCTCAAGACAACCTAGGTCTGGAAGGTGGACCCACTGGCAGGAAGCTGAGCTGAGCAATATACAAGGACATTTTCGGTGCTGGCACCAAAGCTGCCATGTGCCAGGCAGTTACTACCTCATCGTCCTTCACATTGCTCCTGTGAGATAGGCACTATTTCCCCAACTTACAGCTCAGGAAACTGAGACTCAGAAGGGAGAAGAGCTTCTGGTTAAATGGTGGGGATGGAGCCAGGACTGGAACCCAGATTTGCTCTAACACCAGAGTCCATGCTCTGTCCCTGCCTAGGCAGCTTCCAAAGACCCTCCACAGCCAGCATCTCCTGTGACCTCACGGCCACCCTGTGAAGGGGATGTGGTCTTTTCCAATATAGAGATGAGAAAGCCAAGGCCCAGAGTGTACAAGGAACCTCCCCAAGGTCACACAGTGTCACCTAGTCCCTGGTGCTTTTGGCAACACACAAAACCTGCAACAGGGGGTAGGGAGCTACAGGAAGGGGCCCAGGAGAAGCAGAGATAGCAGGGGTGAGGGAATGAGCCCCAGACTGGAAGTGGAAGCCCTAAGAAATGCCATGAGTGCCACATGCCAGGCAATGGGCCTGGTTAGCCTTGAGAAGCCACCAGCACCCCCTTTTCCAGCTCATGTGCCCAGATGCTCACTTCTAGGCTTTTGACAAGCACAGCTCTACCAAAAGGAGCAGCACAGCTGGCCTGAGCCCCTCCCATCACTCCTTAGAGCCAGCATGAATTCCATGAGTAAATAAACCACAGGCACATCCTGGCCTGGGTAACAGGTAACCAGAGCCCTGACCTGGATTCTGCTCCTGACCCTTTCTGGGCCACAGTTGCCTCACCTACAAAATAGGAAGGTTGGAACAAGTGATTTCTATGCCCAAGGTTGCCACAAAAGGATTCAGTGGGCCCTGAGAAGGACAGCTGAGCTGGGCAAAGGGGCTAGAGGCTGGGGCCCTCAACCTCCTCCAAGGCCATGCAAACAGGACCCTCCACAGCCCCTCGCCCAGGGTGCTGGCCCTGGTCCTCACCTTGGATGGCTGAAGTCCAGCTTCTTCCCCTGAGGTCTGTCCATTCTGGAAAAGAGAAAGGAGATTGGAGGAGCACTGTCAGAACTTACACGCTTGGGAGAAAGACTCCGTGGGGCACCCCCACCCTTAGCTGCTCCCAATAGCCATGGAGGCCATGGTGGTGGGGCAGGAGTCCTGGGTGGGTCCCTCCACCTCCACTTTCATGGTGAAGGCACAGAGACCAGGGATTGTGGCAATGGCCCCTCATGACTCAGGCAGAACATTCCCAGGGGCCAGCATTCTCACCCTCATGCTGTCTGCCTGGCAAACACTTCATCTCTGAAGACTGAGTTCAAATGTCACCTCCTCCCAGGGAGAAAGGAAGGGTCATGTGTGGCTTCCAGCTCTACCAGATACAAACCTTGTACAAACTAGTCAACTGTGAGAGGACTCAGTTTCCCCATCTGTAACATGGGGTGGGGTAGTTACACTGACTTCCCAGAGGTGCTGCAAGGGTGGAAGGAGACAAAGTCTGGGAAAGTGTGCAACCCAGAGATGGTGGCTACTATCCTTGCCCTGCCCCATTCTAGGACTCCTCCCCTGACCTTGCCAGGCAGAATGACTGCTGCCTCCACTTCAGCCTTCATTGTAGCACTTGTCACACTGCAGAGACTATTTACACACAGGCCTGCCCTTCCTAATAGACGGGGAGTCCCGGGAGGGCAGAGATGAGGGCTTGGTGCTAACAGCTGCTCTCTTCCAAGCCTCTGCCACATGGCAGGCAGTGGGCTCAGTGCCTCGCACCTGTGGCATCATTTTTTTTTTTTTTTTTTTTTTAAGACACAGTTTTGCTCTGTTGTTCAGGTTGGAGTGCAATGGTGCAATCTCAGTTCACTGCAACCTCTGCCTCCAGGTTCAAGTGATCATCCTGCCTCAGCCTCCCAAGTAGCTGGGATTACAGGCATGTGCCACCATGCCTGGCTTTAAAAATACAATTTTTGTATTTTTTTTTAGTAGAGATGGCGTTTCACCATGTTGTCCAGGCTGGTCTCAAACTCCTGACCTCAGGTGATCCGCCCGCCTCAGCCTCCCAAAGTGCTGGGATTACAGGCATGAGCCACTGCGCCTGGGTCCTGTGGCACCATTTAATCCTCACGACAGCTCTGGGAAGGAGGCCCTGGCCCCATTTGGCAGAGAAGGAAACTGAGGCTCTGAGGGTACCTAGTGATGATGCCTATGGTCACACAACTCGTGAGTGGGGATTAAAAATCTGGTCCCAAATCCAGGAGGTGCTCAAAAAAGGTCAGCTGAATGACAGCCCAGAGCCCAGAGCCCCTCTCTGGTCAGTCTTGCCTTTTCCAGCCCCCAGACTTCACTCTCAGGTGGTTATTAAATACGCTGGGGTGTGTCAAACCCAGCCCATCTGTTTCCTGTGTGATGTGAGGTGAGTAACCTACCCTATCTAGGTATTTGGAAGCTTGAAGAAATCGCCCCACCCCTCCTGGAACAGGGAGAGTGTGGTGAGGCAGACAGGAGGTTCCCAACGGCTAGGAAGGCCTGCTCTAGAACAGGTCTGGATCCGGACTTTGGAGCCAGGAGCTGGTTCCATGGGGCAGCTGTAGCCCTGCTTGGCAGTAGCAGGCACAGCTGTGCTCTACCCATTACATAATCTCCCTGCCCCTGGAACAGCTCCCCATTGCCACTCCCAGGACATCCTGCCCCCTGAGCCCCTTTAATGCCCCTAATCTCTCCCCAGGGGCCAAATGTTCCAGAGGCCCCTCCACACACACATCCATACACACACTGTCATCTCTCAGCAGCCTGAGGAGAAGGGATGGGTTGGCCAGGGCCCAGGGGCTGGGCTGGGGTAGGGATGCTTTTGTAGACTGAGCCCCACTTCACCCGGCATTCTAGATTCTTGACATAATTCCTGCAGATGATCAGAACAGCCTACCCACCAGCTCCCTGCCCCATGACCTTCCCCACTCCAAACCCTCATTATTCCTAAAATTAAGTGTAACTACTGCACTCAACTCACTCAGCCAAGATGTGCTGAGAATCTGCTATGTACCAGGCCCCAAACCCCTCCATGGCCTCCACGGACTATAGATTCAAGTCCCAGCTTCTTAGCATAGAATTCGACGCCATCATCTTCAACTGCCCAGCACAATAACTAGGAATGTAGGTTTTGCAACCTGACCTTATGGCTTCAAATTCTGGCTTCTACCACCTGCATGACCCCTAGAAGGTTAGTTCATTTACAGGGGCTTCAGTTTCCTCATCTGTGAAATGAGGATCAAAGTAACATACCTCATTGGTGGCTACAAGAAGTAAATGAAATAATGCCTATAAATATATATACCTGGCATGTAACTGGCCTACAAACAATGGTCATTCTTATCATTGGGCCCTATTTTGAGCTAAACTGAACAACTGGAGACCCTGAAAACAGTCTATTTTATATCCCCAGCATTTGTATGGTGGCTCCCTCTACCAAGAAAGCCTTTCCTGCCTTGTCACTTTGGCAAACTCCTGGTCTTTTATCAGGACTGAATTCAAATGTCACCCCTGTCCACACAGCCTCATGTTCTTTCCTCCCTCCTCTCTACCCCCATAGCACCAAGCACGCTGCAGGTTAACTCAGGAAGGGGCCATGGCTTGTCCATCATCAACTCCTTGGCACCCAGCCAGAGTCCAGCATGTGGTTTATCCAATGAAAGTTCAACCCAGCACAGAGAGCAAGGAGGCCAGAGCAGGTCCTATTACTCCTATTTTTCAGATAAGGCTCAGAGAGTTAAGGGACTCACCCGAGGTCCCTCAGCAGGCAGGTGGGAGACACGTGACCATAACCCAAAGTCATGTGTCTGCAAGTCTACTGAGGGAGGGGACGAAGGGGTAGGTGTACCCAGAGGTATGGGCTTCTTGAGCAGTGGCCTGGATGATTTAGGGACCCCCCCCAAGGCAGTCTGGCTGCCTCCACTCCCTATATCTCTGGCTTGGGTGCCATTCTTACGAAACGCCATTCCCTCCATCTCTGGCTTGGGTGTCATTCTTACGAAACGCCAAATTTGCAAGAGTAGGGAAACAGGCAGCCCTGGAGAACAGACTGGTAGGGGGGTCAGGGGAGTTGCGAGGTGCCAGCTTCCCACTCAGAGCCCGGGTCCTGGGTCATCTGCCCCTCTGGCCTGACTGCTGCATAGGATCCTTGAAAGAACACAGCTATGCAGCCACAAAGATACAGCCACTAATCCTAGCTCTGCCAGCCACTTATTCCGTCCTTGGGTCTGTCATATCACTTTTTATTTTTATTTCATTTTTAGAGACTGTTTTGCTCTTTTGCCCAGGCTGGAGTGCAGTGATGCAATCTCAGCTCACTGCAACCTCTGCCCCCTCGGATTCAAGCAATTCTCCTGCCTCAGCCTCCCAAGTAGCTGGGATTATAGGTCGCACCACCACGCACGGCTAATTTTTGTATTTTCAGTAGAGGCGGGGTTTTGCCATGTTGGCCCAGCTGGTCTCAAACTCCTGACCTCAGGTGATCCACCCGCCTCAGACTCCCAAAGTGCTAGGATTACAGGTGTGAGCCACCACGCGTGGCCTTATATCACTTTTTAAAGTCTCAGTTTCGGCTGTGCACACTGGGTCAAGCTTGTAATCCCAGCACTTTGCGAGGCCGAGGCGGGCGGATCACGAGATCAGGAGATGGAGACCATCCTGGACAACATGGTGAAACCCCAACTCTACTAAAAATACAAAAATTAGCTGGGTGTGGTGACGTGGGCCTGTAGTCCCAGGTACTCAGGAGGCTGAGGCAGGACAATCCCTTGAACATGAGAGGTGGAGGTTGGAGTGAACCGAGATCGCACCACTGCACTCCAGCCTGGCAACGGAGCCAGACTCTATCTCAAAAAAAAATAAAATAAATAAAGTCTCAGTTTCCTTATCTGTATCATGAGGGCAGGTGTGCCTTGCTGACATCTGCACTCTGTTGTTTGAAATAGTACTTATCACCTAAGTGCTAAATAAATGACTGAATGGGGACAATGGTGCTGACCTTGCCAAGTACTGAATGAAGGACCTTGTCTTAGGAGTCCTTTGGCCTCTTAGAGGTTGCAGACCCACCCTCCTCCCTCTTCCTCAGAGAGCACTGCTCATGAGGGCAGATGCCCAGAGCCCCAGACCACTGCCCCCAGTTCCAGGATGTCAGAAATGGGTTCCAACCGGCATCCTTCCTTCCCACCCAAGCAGCTCTGTCTTGGAAAGAGGGGCCCAGGGCAGCGTCTGGAGAAGCTGGGCAGCAGATGGAGAAGGACAGCACGTGCCCCACAGGCAGGAAGCAGCCCCAGGAGCTGGGTTCTGAGCCCAGCATTGGCAGCCCTGCTCACTGCTGGAGGCTGGGGGCCAGGTGCCAGGGCTGGCTGGCACTGCCAGCCCTCGGCAAAGACTGGACAAGGGCCCTGCAGGATAAGGAGAGTCTGCCAACATCCGGAGCCTCTCTTGGAGCACCTTCCACCTGGGCTAGTGTGGCTCCAGCCCTTCCCCATCCCTGAGCCTCTCTCCCACTTGGTGAAAGAGAGAGAGATCTTGGTTGCAATCCTGGCTCCGATATTAACGCATAAGCCTGAGTTCAGTTGTCCCATCTGAAAATGGGGGTGATAATCCCTACCTTGAGAAGCTGTTGTGAGAATTAAAGTGGGGTGACATTCGTAAGGCAGAATGGGTGGCACATAGTAAAGCTCTGTACGTGGCAGAACTGGGCCTGGGGACAAGGCTACTACTGCTTTCAACAGGGCTAAGCGAAGCTCAGGCAGAATCCTCACCCACACTTCCCATAGATTACTCCACCTGGGCTGCACCCTGGGCCAGGCCCTGCCTCCCAGCGGCCCATTTTCAGCAGCACTATGGGAAGGCAGAGCAGTCCAGATCCTAGGTCCCTGTGAAAAGCCCCCCACCAGCCCCTCACCTGCCTCCTTCCTGGCTAGGAGCTGCCAGCAGCGGTGGTGCCTGTACCTGCAGGTTAGGCGGCTGTATCGCTTACAAGTCACCTGGGCTAAGAACAGCGAGGCCCTGTTCTCCACTGAGAACAGCCCAACCTGCACCGTGGCTGCCCTGTGGCTCCTGTTACCCAAACAATAACACCCAGTCGCCTGGCACCTCCAGGAGTGGGGGAGGGGGGACCAGACAACAGTACCCAACACTCTGCACCCTCTCAGGCCCAGGAAGTGGAGGCTAGAACCTAGCACTTGCCACTGGAGAAGCAGAGGCCCAGACAGGCTGAGGACTGACTGAGGATCACACAGCGTTTCTGGAGCGAAACTCCTGAGGAAATCGCGTCCCCCTGTCCCATGAATCCCAGGAAGTCCGCTGGTCTTCGCCTCTCACAGACCTCAGGTGTTACAGAACTCAAAACTGAGACAGTTTCCCAGTTAAATCTGGCCCCTTGGGAAGCTGGCCCCTGCCTCAGGATTCCCTAAAGAGGAGCAGGAAGTGGTGCCCCAGACCGAGGATTGAGCTCCTGGGTGTCCACCCTCCCTATCAGCATAGTCTCTCCCCAGCCTTTCCCAGCCCTACCTTCCCCTCTGGAGGCCTGGTCCCAGGGCGTGCCTGGGCAAAGGAATTCACCTCTGAGCACCACCCCCAGGACCTTGTGCCCCAGTCCTAGTAGGGGGTGGCAGTACAGGGGCTGCAGAGGGCAGTGTTCCTCACCTCAGAGGGTGAGTCAGCGAGAGAACCTCTGAGCAGCCTAGCAGTGCCTGTAAAATCCCCATGGCAGGAATCCCAGAGCAATTTACTCCAAATTGCGCCTTCAGGTTGGTTACCTAATCCTGCCGCGCCCACCCTCCAATAGCCAGTGTCGGCCATCCCTTTAAAGGGGCAGCACACCCTGGGGGCTGGGGACCCTGGGTGCTCATCCTGATCTTAGCCTGTGGTCCTGAGAGGCAGGACATTTGGTGGCTGCCCTAGGTAAGAGAGGGCAGAGGAGGGGACTGAGGCAGGGTCTCCAGGCCCAAACTGGAAGAAAGTCATCTCAGATCCTGGGCTCAAATGAGGCCTCCATTCCCTCCCTGCATACCCGCAACAACCACCTGGTAAGGACAGTATCACCTGCTTCCTTCCCAGCAAGAGGTTAAGGAGGAAGTTTTCCACCAGCTCGTTCGGGAGCTTGACCTTGACCCTGGGGTCAAAAGGCACAGGAAGAGGTGGCCTTCTGCACGCTTAGGGACTGGAGCTACAGAGTCCTCAAGGGAGGACAGGAGCTGCTTCTGGGAGAGAAGGAGCTGAGTTGTCTGGGGAGTCTGGGCTGGCAGAAGCCAAACTCCCCAAGGGCCCAGCCCTTCCTACCGGAAGGGGCATAAGAAGGGAGGCAGGCACCAAGGTCCCCCCACGCCCTGCCAGGAATCATCTTCACAAGGTCTAAGGGCTCTTCCCCACTCTCTTCTCCACAGCCCAGGGTAGGGAACACAGGTGTCCTCTGGCCCTAGCCTCAGGGCAAAGAAAATGAGGAGTTCTAGTCCCAGAAGGGTGGTGCCATCCCACACTCCACAACCGCCAGGGGTCAAGAGGGGAAATCCTTCTAGGCTCAGCGGCGATGAAGCCAGACGCAGGGCTCTTGGCGGAAGGCCCTGGGAGAAGTGGGGGGTCCCATAACCCCTGTCTCTGATAGAATCCCAGACATCTGGCACTGAAGATCTCCCCGTTTGCACTAATGGAGGAAGCTCCGACAGCTCTGGACAGATGCCGGGACGGGTCCTAGGTGTGGGGTGAAGGCGGCCAGATCTCAGCGCCCCATAGGATCCCCTCTCCTGGCTATGGCGGGGAGGTAGTCGGCGCTTGGCGGAACTGTCCCTCGCACACGAACACCCGGGGCATAGGGGGGTGGAGCCGGACAGTGGGCAAGAGATCGGAGGGCACTCGCGCCCTCGCGGGCGCCTGCCGGGCTACAGCGGCGCTTCGGGCCGCCCCGCCCCTGTGAGGATCCGGGCTCGCCGGCCGCGGGCGCCCGTCCCCCGCCCAGCTCACTCACCTCCGGGTCCAGCGGCACTAGCTCCATGAGCGGCCAGGGCTCCTTGAGCTGGGCGAGCGGCATCGCGCCGCCGCTGGGCCACCCGCGCTCCTCCGGCGGCCCCGGCTGCGCCGCCTCCCGGGTCCCGGGGTCCCTGGCTCTGCGACCCGAACCGCCGCGCCCCCCCGAGCCCCTCGCGCTCCGGCTGGGCCGTCCGCCGCCGCCGCCGCGGCACTAGCACTTCGGCTCCCTCCGTCACCCGGCGCCGCCGCGCCCATTGGCTACCTGCGCGGGGGCGGAGCCGGAGAAGCCCCGCCCCAGCCCCCGCGGCGCGGCATTCCCAGCGCGGACCCCCGCCCTCGCCGCTCCCCGATGGCCGGCCCGGTCCCCGCCGCAAGCCCCCGGCCCGCGCTTGGCTCAGCCCGAGAGGCCCTGCTGGCTTCTTCCCTCCCAGCGGTGTTCCCCTGGACACACCACACCAGGGCCACCGTTCTCCCCCGCTCAGCTCATTTGGAATCCCAGCCCAGATGTTCCTTCTCCTTCCAACGGGAGGGAAGCACCCTGTCCCCACCCCCCGCACACACATTCACACTGGGTTCCTGGGCCTGATCTGGGTTGAGGCTTGGAAGGAGCCTAGGACCTGCTCCCCTTAGGCCCTCAACTCACCAGGCCCTAGAGATCCCCTGTCATCTACTAATTTCTACCCCGCACTGAAGCTAACACTGTGATCTCCGGGCGATCTCAGTGCCCCAGGCCCAGATAGGCATCAGCAGTTGTTACCACAATCAGGACCCACAGCGCCACCATAGAGTGATTGATTGATCGACTGATTTTACATAATGTATATAAATATTACATCCATAAATATATATATACATATATACGTATGTATGTGTGTATATAGTGAGAGAGAGAGAGAGACATGAAGTTTCGCTGTTACCTAGGCTGGCCTCTGACTCCTGGGCTCAAGCGATCCTCCTGCCTCGGCCTCCCAAAGTGCTAGGATTACAGGAGTGAGCTACTGCACCCCGCCAAGAGTGATTTCTTAATATGCGTTTTTGCAATCTGTGCTCTGCCCTTTGAAGGGAGTCCTTTCAGGCCAGGTCTCCCTGGAGTCACCTGCAGCCCCAGCTCTGGGCTGGTTTAGGTTTGCGACTCTCTGAGGAGGGACCAGGCTCCCAGGATGAACTGTGGCTTGGTGGGACTCGGAGTGAAAGGCCAGGAAGCTGGTTCCCCCAGAGAGATTCAGCCTCCACCTGAAGAGCCTTAGGGGTCCGGGTGTGGTGAGATGTATTCACGTGTGAGGAGTGAGCTTGCTGGAGGGACAAGCTTGCTGGTTTAGCAGGCAGGAAGACTGGTCAGTTATCTGCAAAGCTGTTGTAAGGCAGGGGGATGGGAAGGAATGTTTATCAAAAGCTTCCTGCGAGCCATGTGATTTCCTTGAGTGATTACCACCGCCTAGTTTACAAATCATGAAACAGGCTCAGAAAGATGAAGTGACTTACCCAAGGTCACACAAGAAGTTGAGAACAGACTAAGGCTTAAAAAAATCAGTGTCACGCCTGTAATCCGAGCACTTTGGGAGGCCGAGACGGGCGGATCACGAGGTCAGGAGATCGAAACCATCCTGGCTAACATGGTGAAACCCCGTCTCTACTAAAAATACAAAAAATTAGTTAGGCATGGTGGCGGGCACCTATAGTCCCAGCTACTCGGGAGGCTTAGGCAGGAGAATGGCGTGAACCCAGGAGGCGGAGCTTGCAGTGAACGGAGATAGTGCCACTGCACTCCAGCCTGGGCGACAGAGTGAGACTCCATCTCAAAAAAAAAAAAAAAAAAAAAATCAAAGTGGATGAGGATTTCTCCAGAATCCACATGCTCCCCCTTTTCCATGGCTTTCCCAGGGTAGGACCTCCGCTGTTGAACTGAATTTTGAGTGGAAAGGACTTTGGAACCCAACAAATCTGGGTTTGACTTCCAGCTCTGCTACCTTCTTAACATTGGGAAACTCATTTTACGGCTCTAAACCTCAATTTCTCCATCTGTAAAACGGGAATTATAATCTCAATCTTTCAGGTATATAGGACAAGATTCATTTTAATTCAATAAATTATTTACATCTATATATTTTTTATTTGTTTTTTAGAGACAGGGTCTCGCTCTGTTGCCCAGGCTACAGTGCAGTGGTAAGATCATAGCTCACTGCAGCCTTGAACTTCTGGGCTCAAGTGATCCTCCTAGCTCCCACAAGTAGCTGGCATTTCAGGTGTATGCCACCATGCCCAGCTAATTTGTTTTTATTTTCTTTTGAGATAGAGTCTCGCTCTGTCACCCAAGCTGGAGTGCAGTGGCTCAATCGCAGCTCACTGCAACCTCCACCTCCCAGGTTCAAGCAATTCTCCTGCCTCAGCCTGCTGAGTAGCTGGGACTACAGGTGCGTGCCACCATGCTCGGCTAACATTTTGTATTTTCAGTAGAGACGGGGTTTCACTGTATTAGCTGGGATGGTCTCAATCTCCTGACCTCATGGTCCTCCCGCCTTGGCCTCCCAAAGTGCTGGGATTACAAGCGTGAGCCACTGCACCAGGCCTCCAGCTAATTTTCTATATGTTTTGTTTTTGTAGAGATGGAATCTCACTATCTTGCCCAGGCTGGTCTTAAACTCCTGGCCTCAAGTGATCCTCCAGCCTCCCAAAATGCTGGAATTACAGCCACCACACCTGCTTTATTTATGGCTATATATTACACACTAGGCCCTCTTTCTGAGCATGTATTGTAAGCCAAGCCTTCTTTTTATTATTATTATTTTGAGATGGAGTCTCACTCTGTCGCCCAGGCTGGAGTGCAGTGCAGTGGCCTGATCTTGGCTCACTGTAACCTCTACCTCCCGGGTTCAAACAATTCTCCTGCCTCAGCCTCCCAAGTAGCAGGGACTATAGGCATGTGCCACCACACCTGGAAAATTTTTGTATAGGCATGTGCCACCACACCTGGCTAATTTTATTTATATATTTTTTAGTAGAGACAAGGTTTCACCATGTTTGCCAGTATGGTCTCGATCTCCTGACCTCGTGATCTGCTCGCCTCGGCCTCCCAAAGTGCTGGGATTACAGGCATGAGCCACTGCGCCCGACCTATTATTATTATTTTTAAAGATGGAGTCTCACTGTGTTGCCCAGGCTGGAGTGCAGTGGCTATTCATAGAGGCAACCATAGCACACTACAGCCTTGAACTCCTGACCTCAAGCAATCCTTTTGCCTCAGCACACCAGGGGGCATGGCTCAGGCTTTCTACTAGAGGCTGAGAATATAGCAATGAATAAATCAAAGTCGTTAGTTGGGTGCCTGTAATCCTAGCTACTCAGGAGGCTGAGGTAGAATGATCCATTGAGCTCAGGAATTCGAGACTCTAGTGAGCTATGATCACACTATTTCATTCCAGCCTGGGCAACAGAGTGAGACCCCATTGCTGAAAAATAAATAATAAAATACATAATAAATAAAGTATTTGCCGGTATGGAGTTTACATTCATTGTGGTGTAACTAAATAGTGACAGCTAACACTAACATAGCACATACTATGGACCAGGCACTGTTCTACACATTTTTTACCTGCATAAACTAAGGTAATCCTTGTAATCTTATGGGTTATGTGCTATTATTCTCTCCAGTGTACAGATGAGGAAACTGAGGGCAGAGAAAGTAAGCATCCCATTACTTGGGTCCCTCCAAGGCCACAGGACTGCGGCCAGGCACGGTGGCTCACGCCTGTAATCCCAGCCCTTTGGGAGGCCAAGGCGGGTGGATCACCTGAGGTCAGGAGTTCGAGACCAGCCTGGCCAAATGGTGAAATCCCGTCTCTACTAAAAATACAAAAAAAAAAAAAAAAAGCTCCACGTGGTGGCAGGTGCCTGTAATCCTAGCAACTGAGGAGGCTGATGCAGGAGAATCGCTTGAACCTGGGAGGTGGAGGTTTTAGTGAGCTGAGATTGTGCCATTGCACTCCAGCCTTGGTGACAAGAGGGAAACTCCATCTAAAAAAAAAAAAAAAAAAAAAGTCACAGGACTGAAAAATGGCAGAGCAGAGAGACAACCTGACAGTCTGGCTCCAGAGTGTGTTATTTATTTATTAGACAGAGTTTCACTCTTCTTGCCCAGGCTAGAGTGCAATGGTATGATCTCAGCCCACTGCAGCCTTTATGTCCCGGGTTCAAGACATTCTCCTGCCTCAGCCTCTCGAGTAGCTGGGATTACAGGTGCCTGCCACCACGTCCAGCTAATTTTTTTGTATTTTCAATAGAGATGGGGTTTCACCATGGTGACCAGGCTGGTCTTGAGCTTCTGACCTCAGGTGATCTGCCCCCATTGACCTCCCAAAATGCTGGGATTACAGGCATGAGCCACCACGCCCAGCCCAGAGTGTGTTCTTTTGTTCACATGGTCTCCACCTCCCTGATGAGAAAAGGTGACAAAACAGACGGCAGCCTGGACCAGAGATGGAAGCCATTATTCACATCAGTGTGGGGATCATCCAGTTCAGTTACCTGGAAGCAGTTTGTGATGCCCCAGCTCTTGCTGCTCCCAGTTTGAGCTGTTATACTTCAACATATTTTGACTAAAAGTTTATGTGTTGTTTGTCTGAAATTCAAATTTAACTGGGCATCATGTATTTTGATTTGCTAGATCCAGTAATTGTACTCAGGAGTTGAAACAGATCGCACACAGATGCCAGATACCTGACTTGCAGTCAGCCGCATTTAAGTTAGGAAGAGAGACACTGAGACCCACAGAATGAGGGTGAGGGGCTAGGACAGAGAGGTGGGGTGGATGGCAGGAATAGAGGAAGTGAGGGAAAGCAGGAGTGGTTCCACCTTCAGCTTTCCCCCATCCTGGGCCCCTGACCCTCTTTCTTCTCCCTCTCAAAGTAATCTCCCTGTCAAGTGCATCCTCTCACTTAAGGACTGATTGATTGGTTGTGCTTTCAACCTTTTATGAATAAGCTTCACTTCCTGTGTCCCCTCTCCCACGAGTGGGTCATGCTGGTAAGAAGGGAGCCCAAAGGACATCTGGGCTCTACCTGGAGAGCTTCTCCAGGTCATCTTGCCCATCTCTGGGGTAGGCATAGCAGTCACTCATCAGAGAGCTGTGCAGAACAAACCGTAATCCACAAGTGCTGATGCTGCTGCAGTTTCAGCGCACACTTCGTTCCACCTCTCTCGCGCCTCCAGCCACACTGGCTTTCCTTCAGTTCTGCCACAGGGCTTTTGTACATGCCACTCCTTGTACTTGAAACAGTATTCTGTGTTCTTCAAGCCAGCTCAGCTCTACATCACTTCCTCCAGGACATTTTCCCTCACCTCCATAGTACTCATGCCCATAGCAATCAATACTTTACAGTGCTTCTCAAAGTTGTACTTTCTTGCATGTGTTTATGTGACTATTTGATTAACATCTGGCTTTTTTTTTCTTTTTTTTTTGAGACAGAGTTTCGCCCTTGTCCCCCAGGCTGGAGTGCAATGGCATGATCTCGGCTCACTGCCTCCTGGGTTCAAGCGATTCTCCTGCCTCAGCCTCCCGAGTAGCTGGGACTACAGGCATGTGCCACCACGCCTGGCTAAATTTTTGTATTTTTAGTAGAGACAGGGTTTCACCGTGTTAGCCGGGATGGTCTTGATCTCCTGACCTTGTGATCTGCCCGCCTTGGCCTCCCAAAGTGCTGGGATTATGGGCCTTAGTTAGCCTCCACACCTGGCCGAGGTTTTTCTATAATGTTCAAGAGCAGAGGTTCTGGAAGGGACCTGCCCTGGGGAGAGGGTCTGTCATCATTATTCTTTCTTGGCCTCTCAGTAAAGGGGGTTCCTGGCTAATGTGTCTTTAACAGGTGGAACAGGGTGAGGAGAATAATCATAATGATAGTTACCTTTAATGAGCTGTTACAAAGTGCCAGAACAGAGCTGAGACTTTAAATAATAATAATCACAAGTGGGGTGCAGTGGCTCATGCCGGTAATTCCAGCACTTTGGGAGGCTGAGCCAAGAGGATTGCCTGAGACCAGGAGTTTGAGGCCAGCCTAGGCAACATAGCAAGATCCCATCTCTACTAAAAATAAAAATATTAGCCAGGCATGGTGGCATGCACTCGTAGTCCTAGCTACTTGGAGGCTGAGGCCAGAGGATATCTTGAGCCCAGGAGTTTGAGGTTGCAATGAGCTATGATTGAGCCACTGCACTGCAGCCTGGGCAAAAGAGCAAGATCCTGCCTCAAAAAACTTAAAAAAAAAAAAAAATAGTAACAAACTATGAGTGTTTATTGAGAGAGCACTATGTAGCCTGCCTGGAGCTGAGTGTTTTACAAGCAAGAGATCATCAAATCACCCCAACGATACAATGCCATGAGACAAAAATTATTGTCATCGGCTGGGCGGGGTGGCTCACGCCTGTAATCCCAGCACTTTGGGAGGCCGAGGTAGGTGGACCACAAGGTCAGGAGATCGAGACCATCCTGGCTAACACGGTGAAACCCTGTCTCTACTAAAAATACAAAAAATTAGCCAGGCGTGGTGGTGGGTGCCTGTAGTCCCAGCTACTCGGGAGGCTGAGGCAGGAGAATGGCATGAACCCAGGAGGTGGAGCTTGCAATGAGCCGAGATTGCACCACTGCACTCCAGCCTGGGCGACAGAGGGAGATTCAGTTTAAAAAAAAAAAAATTATTGTCTCCATTTGTCCCCATTTTCCAGATGAGAAAACTGAAGCTTAGAGAGGAACAGGATTGCCCATGGTCAGACAGCCAGTAAGTATTGCAGCTGGGCTGGGAACTCACTTCTCTCAGACCTGAAAGCCAGTGCTCTTGATCACTTCACTATGCTAAGTTCAGAAAGGGGTCCAGGAGAGCTCAGTGTTCACACAGTGGGTGGCAGTGATGGAGCCAGGGGGCAGAGTCTCTTGTCTGTCTCATCCCTCATCTGAGGGATGGGAATGGTGTCATCCTTCTGCTTGAAACCCTCCTGTGCCTCCCCCATCACACTTCAAACAAAATCCGAAGTCTTGGCCAAGTCTGAGAAGGCCCGCAGGCCCCAGCCCACTCCCTCGGTCACCCTCTGCTACCACTCTGTCCCTAGTTTGCTGCCCTCCTGCCACCAGGTATCTTTGCGGATCACTGGACATGCCCGGTATGCTCCCATCAGGCTCTGCTCCTGCTGTGCCCTCCACCTGGAACGTTCTTTCTCTAGTTCTCAGGGTTCACTCTCTTACTTCATTCACACCTCTGCTCAAATGTCACCTCCTGGAGAGGACTTTGCTTTTCTTATCTAAAATAGTTCCTCTTGGCCAGGCACGGTGGCTCACGCATGTAATCCCAGCACTTTGGGAGGCTGAGGTGGGCGGATCACTGGAGGTCAGAAGTTTGAGACCAGTCTGGCCAACATGGTGAAACCCCGTCTCTACTAAAAATACAAAAATCAGCCGGTCGTGGTGGCGTGCACGCCTGTTATCCCAGCTTCCTGGGAGGCTGAGGCAGGAGAATCACTTGAACCCAGGAGGCAGAGTTTGCAGTGAGCCGAGATCGCGCCATTGCACTGCAGCCTGAGTGACAGAGCGAGACTGTCTGAAAAAAAAAAAAAAGCTCTCCATCAGCGATGTAACCTATGTTATCTTTTTATTTTTCATGGCAAACCTCTTTACTAGCAGTCCTGTTATATATTTACCTGTTTGTTTCTCCCACTAGAACAAAGCTCCATGAGGCAGCACTTGTCTGTTTACTACTGTTTCTCTGGATACATATGATATACTGTAGGCCCTCAAAATGTACTTGTGAAGGGAGCCACACCAACCCTGGCTCTAATCCCGGTCTGGCTACCTCCTAGCTGTGTGACTTTGAGTATTTCAGTTAACCCCTCTGAGCCTCAGTTTGTGCCTTGGAAAACTAGAGGTGGTTATGAGTATTAAGTGAGATCAGGCAATAAAATACCTGTGTAGCACCTGGCACACAATAGGTGCTCCATAGAAATGGTAGGTGACAGCCAGGCGTGGTGGCTCATGCCTATAATCCCAGCACTTTGGGAGGCCGAGGCGGGTGGATCACGAGGTCAGGAGATCGAGACCATCCTGGCTAATACGGTGAAACCCCATCTCTACTAAAAATACAAAAAATTAGCCAAGTGTGGTGGCAGGCGCCTGTAGTCCCAGCTATTTGGGAGGCTGAGGCAGGAGAATGGCGTGAACCCGGGAGGCGGAGCTTGCGGTGAGCCAAGATATCACCACTGCACTCCAACCTGGGCAACAGAGTGAGACTCTGTCTCAAAAAAAAAAAAAAAAAAAAAGAAAAGAAAAAGAAAAAGAAAAAAAGAAATGGTAGGTGACAATCATAGACTTCCTTCTTTTCTCCAAATTCTTCCCCCCTGCAAAGAAGCGGGAGAGCCAGAGACTGGGGCCTGGGGTTCACTGAGTGGGTTCTGCACTTGTGTGCAGTGAAGGCATGAGGCCTCAGCCTAGAGGAACTCCCCTGACTGTGATCAGGGACTGGTAGACAATGAAGCCAAAGAGGGAGTGGTTTCAAGCCTGGCCAACATGATGAAACCCATCTCTACTAAAAATACAAAAATTAGCCAGGCGTGGTGGCACACGCCTGTAGTTCCAGCCACTCGGGAGGCTGAGCAGGAGAATCATTTGAACCCATGAGGCGGAGGTTGCAGTGAGCCGAGATTGTGCCATTGCACTCCAGCCTGGGCCACAGAGTGAGACTGCGTTGCCAAAAAAAAAAAAAAGAGGGAGTGGTAGTCCTCCCACTACCCCCTCCCAAGTAGGTGGGATTACAGGCACACACCACAACGCCTGCCTAATTTTTGTATTTTTTGGTAGAGACAGGGGTCTCGCCATGTTTCCCAGGCTGATCTCGAACTCCTGGACTCAAGTGATCTGCCTGCCTGGGCCTCCCAGAGTGCTGGGATTACGGGCATCAGCCATCTTGCCCGGCCTAAGTTTTAAAACAACATATCACCGAATGGGCAAGACGGGTGTTGCTGAAAATGTCAGACTCAAATTTGGATAGCAGCAAGAAGAATTTCTTTGAGGGGGAAGTAGATGATGAGGAAAGTGTGATTTTGACATTGGTGCCAGTTAAAGATGATCCAAATATGGAACAAACGGAACCAAGTGTTTCTTCAACTTCTGGTGTCAAACTGGAGAAGCCTATGAAATACAATCAAGGTCATCTACTTCAAACAAATGAACAATTTACAGCTCCACAAAAAGCTAGATGCAAAATACCAGCTCTTCCCTTGCCAACCATTTTGCCACCCATTAATAAGGTGTGTTGGGACTCTTTGCGAGACTGGTGTCAACAACTCAGTTTGAGTACCAATGGCAAGAAAATCGAAGTTTATCTGAGGGTCCGTAGACATGCTTACCCTGAACAACAGCAAGATATACCTGAAGTGTCACAAGGGACCAGATTACAGCAATGTTCGAGGAAATGCAAGGCAGTGACCAAGACAGCAAGGCTTCAGAAAACTTATGAGATGAATGAGAGAGCAGAAGAGACTAATACAGTTGAAGTGATAACTTCAGCGAGGGAGCCATGTTGGCATCACGGGCAAGAATTGCTGCAAGGGCTGTTCAGCCTAAGGCTGTGAATTCAGGTTCCATTCCTGTTTCTTTTGAGGCCTTTTTGATGCAAGCCTCTGGAGTCAGGTGGTGTGTGGTCCATGGCAGACTTCTCTCGGCAGACACAAAGGGTTGGGTGCACCTGCAGTTTCATGCAGGTCAGGCCTGGGTGCCTACCACTCACAGGAGGATGATTTCTCTCTTCTTGTCACCTGTCTGCATTTTCCCACCCCTGGGCATAGAAGATAATATGTTTTGCCCCGACTGTGCTAAGAGGAATAAGAAGATGAAGAAAAGATGAATGACAATACAGAAGTAGCAGCAACCTGTTTGAAGGCAATGTACTAGAGAAGGAGGGGTGTACTTTCAGACTATGTAACCTATTATGAAGGAATGGAAGAGACAATTTGAATGAATCCTTGTGATCTACAAAACAAGCATCATAGTGATTAGGACTCCACAGTGAAGATGGTTGACTAGTGACACAGCCCCATCTAAAAAGCCCCTTTCTATAAGTCTGAAAACCCTTTAAAATAAAGTCACTGCAATTGGCAAAAAAAAAAAAAAAAAAAAAGGGAGCGGTCAGAGAGGAAGAGGAGGAACAGAAGCATGCAGGTGGGATGGTCCAGGACTGCAGAGGGTGAAGGAGAGCAAGGCGGAGAATTAGGCAGTGAGCTCCTCCACAGAGCAGTACCATTGTCCTGGAACCCGGCCGGGGGTGAGGCTGAATTTGGTTGCTGGCATCAGAGAGGACAGGAGGTGACAGCAGAGGTGATATAGTAGCAGGAAGAGTTGGGGAGGGAATTGAAGTTAAAAGGGGCAGAAAAGGGAGCAGCTGATCACCAACAAATAGTTACTGAGCACCAGCTACATGCCAGGCACTGTTCTAGGCACTGGGAATACAGCAGAGGAGAAGACGGTCTCTGCCCTCTAGGATAGAGGCACACAAACTGTGGCCCACACGATAAATCTGGCCTACTGTGTTTGTATGCTCGCAAGTTAAGAATGGTTTTTAGATTTTTAAATCATTTTAAAAGTCAAAAGAAGAATATTTCATGACATGTGAAAGTTATATGAAATTCATACTGTAGTATCCATAAATAAAGTTTTATTGGAACACAGCCACGCTCCGTTTACGTATCGTCTATGGCTGCTTTCTCACTACAACAGCAGAGTTGAGTACTTGCAACAGAGACCATATGGCCTGAAAAGCCTAAAATATTTACTAGCTGGCTCTTTCGGAAAAAAGTTTGTTCAGGGGGTGAGGTAGGTTAGGGGAGGGACAGCATTAAGAGAAATACCTAATGTAGATGACGGGTTGATGGGTGCAGGAAACCACCATGGCATGTGTATACCTGTGTAACAGACCTACATGTTCTGCACATGTATCACAGAATGTAAAGTATAAAAAAAAAAAAAAAAAAAGAGGTACCAGAGGCCGGGTGTAGTGGCTCATGCCTGTAATCCCAGCACTTTGGGAGGCTGAGGCAGGTGGATCACCTGGGCAAAAAGAGGTAAACTCTGTCTAAAAATAAATAAATAGAAATTAAAAAAAAAAAAAAAAGAGGCACCAGAGAGCTGCCTTGCCTTTCTGCCGTGTGAGGACACATAGAAAGTGCTCTGGATGAGGAACTGGTCATCACTAGACACCAAATCTTCTGGGGCCTTGATCCTGGACTTCCTAGCCTCCAGAACTGGGAGAAATTATTTTTCTGTCTTTGATAAATTACCCACTGTAAAGTATTTTGTTGCAGCAGCCTAGATGGACTAAGACAGTGCCCTAATAAGAAGAGGCACCAGATAGCTTACTCCCTGTCTCTCAAGCTCACAAAGAAGAGGTCATGTGGTCATGTGAGCACACAGCAAGATGGTGGCTGATGACAAGTCAAGGGAAGAGTCCTCAGAATGAAATCTACCTTGGTAGCACCTTGATCTTGGATTTCCCAACCTCTATAACTGTGAGAAATAAATTTCTGCTGTTTGAGCTCCCCCCAAAAAAAGACTCCCGCTCTAGAAAGTTACATTGTCTAGCTAGACATGGTGGTTGATGCCTGTAATTCCAGCAATTTGGGAGATTGAGGCAGGCTTGCTTGAGCCCAGGAGTTTGAGGCCAGCCTGGGCAACACAGTGAAACCCCGTCTCTACAAAAATGTCTGGTGCCATGTGCCTGTAGTCCCGGCTAATCAGAAGGCTGAGGCAGGAGGATAGTTTGAACCTGAGATGTTAAGGCTGCACTGAGCAATGATTATGGCACTGCACTCTAGCCTGGGAGACAGAATGAGGCCCTGTCACAAAAAAAAAAAAAAAAAAAAGTTACATTTTCTTTGGGGAAGACAGTTAAACAAATAGGTAAGCTCTTTTCCGGGTGCTTCCCAGGACAAGAGCCAGTGGGCTTCAGTGTTTCTTTGTACCCTACTCCTTGGCCACCTTCCACTGGAAGAGAACTTCTCTATCCAGTCAGGCTCTGATCCAGCAGCAGAGCAGGCCAGGTCATGGTGATCAGTCCTCTGCCTCCTGGCCAAGAGGATCTAGCCTTTTCCTGGAAGGAAAAAATCTAACTCAGTGATTGCAGTCTAGCACCCACCAGATCCCCTTCCCCTCTCCCAGATCCTGGATCCAGTGACCTCAGAAGAACATAATCAACTTTGTTGTCAAGGCCTGCCATCCGTGTACACCTGCCACCTGGGTGGTGCCTCCCTCTTTCTAAACACTCTTCTCCCCCACTGCTTCATGGAGCCCTCACAGGGGTAAGGCATGGGCAGGGACTGTTATTTCCATTTCCAGATGAGAAAACAGACTTAAAGAGATGAACTGACTTACCCAGGGTCATTGGCTGGAAATAGCTTGTGGAGCCAAAATTAGAAAGAGTGGATTTAGAGGCAGTCTTTGTCTCTTTTTATAAAAGAAAGAATTAATAAAAGAAAGTTGGCCAGGTGCAGTGGTTCATGCCTAGAATCCCAGCACTTTGAAAGACTGAAGCGGATGGATCATTTGAGGTCAGGAGTTTGAGACCAGCCTGGCCAACATGGCGAGACCCCGTCTCTACTAAAACTACAAAAATTAGCCGGGCATCAAGGTGCACGCCTATAATCCCAGCTACTTGGGAGACTGAGGCAGGAGAATCACTTGAAACCGGGAAATAAAAATTCATGCCACTGCACTCCAGCCTGGGTGACAGAGCAAGACTCCAGCTCAAAAAAAAAAAAAAAGGACTGGGCGCAGTGGCTCATGCCTGTAATCCCAGCACTTTGGGAGGCTGAGGTGGGTGGATCACAAAGTCAGGAGTTCGAGACCATGCCTGGCCAACATGGTAAAACCCTGTCTCTACTAAAACTACAAAAATTAGCTGGGCATCAAGATGCACGCCTATAATCCCAGCTACTTGGGAGACTGAGGCAGGAGAATCACTTGAAACCGGGAAATAAAAATTCACGCCACTGCACTCCAGCCTGGGTGACAGAGCAAGACTCCAGCTCAAAAAAAAAAAAAAAAGGACTGGGCGCAGTGGCTCATGCCTGTAATCCCAGCACTTTGGGAGGCTGAGGTGGGTGGATCACAAAGTCAGGAGTTCGAGACCATGCCTGGCCAACATGGTGAAACCCTGTCTCTACTAAAGATTAGCAGGGAGTGGTGGTGCACGCCTGCAATCCCAGCTACTCGGAAGGCTGGGGCAGGAAAGTGGCTTGAACCCAGGAGGCAGAGGTTGCAATGAGCTGAGATCGTGCCATTGCACTCCAGTCTGGGTGACAGGGCGAGACTCCATCTCAAAAAAAAAAAAAGTAGTGGAATGTTGTCAGCTTTGGAGGGGGCCTTTGTCTTAGCCAAAGATGGGAAACTGGTAGCCTGAGGCAGAGGTGAATCAGGTAAGGGTGGTGGTGAGTCTGCCATGTGGAAGAAATAAGGCACGCTTTGTCTGTAGAGAATTTTAAAACATTAGTGAGGCCAGGTGCCATGGCTCACGCCTGTACTCCCAACACTTTGGGAGGCTGAGACAGGCGGATTGCTTGAGCCCAGGAGTTCAAGACCAACCTGGGCAACATGGCGAAACCCCATCTCTACAAAAAAAGTTAAAAAAAAAAAAAAAAAAAAGATAAAATAGAAACATCAATGAAACCGGGTAGGTCTGCTTTTTACTATCACCATGGCTTGGCAATTCTAAATAATGTTGGTGGTGAAATCATCCTTCCTAAAGAGATCCCTCTGTTGGTCAAAGTACTAATTGTTGTGATTGCTGTGAGGTTTTTGTTTTTTGTTCTTTTTTTTTTTTAAGAAACAGAGTTTCCCTCTGTCAGCCAGGCTGAAGGGCAGTGGCACAATCACAGCTCGCTGCTGCCTCGAATTCCTGGGCTCAAGGGGTCCTCCCACCTTGGCCTCCCAAAGCAGAGGGACTACTGTAAGTTTTAGGAATATATGTAAGCTGCAGATTCATATGTTTTTATTACCTAACGTTTAATAAGTAATATATTCTACATGGAAGCTAATTTGGATAACTCTGAGTTATACGCTTGGCCCCCAGCACACAGGGAGTCAGCTACAAAACACCTTTAGTGTGAGAGTCCCCAGTGGGTTGAAATCATGGGAGCTCACTTTGGGAGTAGTTCATGTCTCCACATCCTTGCATTTAAACAACAAATTTGAAATCAACAGTGATAGCACAGTAACTGTAAAAACAAGGGAAGAGCTGGGTGCAGTGACTCACGCCTGTAATCCCAGCACTTTGGGAGGCCAAGGTGGGTGGATCACAAGGCCAAGAGATCGAGACCATCCTGACTAACACAGTGAAACCCTATCTTTACTGAAAATACAAAAAATTAGCCAGGCGTGGTGGCGGGTGCCTATAGTCCCAGCTACTCGGGAGGCTGAGGCAGGAGAATGGCATGAATGTGGGAGGTGGAGCTTGCAGTGAGCCAAGATGGTGCCAGTGCACCCCAGCCTGGGCTACAGAGCAAGACGCCGTCTCAAACAAAAAAAAAAAAAAAAAAAAAGCAAGGGAAAAAAATTTGAATTGCTTCAATTCTGTCATTTTTTGTGCAAATTATTCTCTGCACCCAGCCAAGTCCACACTTTTGTAGGTATTTCTTCTTGTGTGTACGTATGTTCCCTTTTGTAAAAAAAAAAAAAAAAAAAAAAAAAAAGAAAATCCATAAATATAATTAAAAACTATTAGTCCATTACTTTTTTCCCTTTTGTGCTTAAAAAATTTTTTAAATCTATTTATTTATTTATTTATTTTGAGACCAAGTTATGACACTGGCTAATTTTTGTATTTTTGGTAGAGATGGGGTTTCACCATGTTGCCCAGGCTGGTCTCAAACTCCTGGGCTCAAGTGATTCACCCACCTCAATCTCCCAAAGTTCTGGGATTACAGGTGTGAGCCACTGTGCCCGCCCTCCCCAACATTTGTTTTTTTTTTTTTTTTTTCGAGATAGGGTCTCGCCCTGTCACCCAGGCTGGAGTGCAGTGGTGTGATTATAGCTTACTGCAGCCTTGACTTCCCTGGCTCTGGTAATCCTCCCGCTTCAGCCTCTCGGGTAGCTGGGACCACCATGCCTAGCTAATTTTTTTTTCTTTTTTTTTTTTTTTTTTTTTTTTTGAGACGGAGTCTCGCTCTGTCGCGGCCCAGGCTGGAGCGCAGTGGCCGGATCTCAGCTCACTGCAAGCTCCGCCTCCCAGGTTCACGCCATTCTCCGGCCTCAGCCTCCCGAGTAGCTGGGACTACAGGCGCCCACCACCTCGCCCGGCTAGTTTTTTGCATTTTTTAGTAGAGACGGGGTTTCACCGTGTTAGCCAGGATGGTCTCGATCTCCTGACCTCGTGATCCACCCGTCTCGGCCTCCCAAAGTGCTGGGATTACAGGCTTGAGCCACCGTGCCCGGCGCTAATTTTTTTTTTTCTTTTTTTTGAGATGGAGTTTTACTCTTGTTGCCCAGGCTGGAGTGCAGTGGCACAATCTCAGCTCACTGTAACCTCCACCTCCCAGGTTCAAGCGATTCTCCTGCCTCAGCCTCCCAAGTAGCTGGGATTACAGGCATGCACCACCATGCCCAGTTAATTTTTGTATTTTTAGAAGAGATGGGGTTTCACCATGTTGGCCAGGCTGGTCTCGAACTCCTGACCTCAGGTGATTCACCCGCTTTGGCCTGTCAAAGTGCTAGGATTGCAGGCGTGAGCCACTGTGCCCAGCCAATCTTTGCAATTTTTGTAGAGACAGGGTTTTGCCATGTTGCTCAGGCTGGTCTTGAACTCCTGGGCTCAAGTCATCCACCTGCCTCAGCCTCCCAATCTGCTAGGATTACAGGTATGAGTCACCATGCATAGCCCCCTACTTTTCCATTTTGGATTGTAATTTTTATTTCATTTTCTTTTCTTTTTTTTTTTTTTTTTTGATATGGAGTCTTGCTCTGTCACCCGGGCTGGAGTGCAGTGGCCTGATCTCAGCTCACTGCAAACTCCGCCTCCCGGGTTTACACCATTCTCCTGCCTCAGTCTCCAGAGTAGCTGGGACTACAGGCGCCCACCACCGCGCCCGGCTAGTTTTTTGTATTTTTAGTAGAGACGGGGTTTCACTGTGTTAGCCAGGATTGTCTCGATCTCCTGACCTCGTGATCCGCCCATCTCGGCCTCCCAAAGTGCTGGGATTACAGGCTTGAGCCACTGCGCCCGGCTTTTTATTTCATTTTCAAGACATTTTTATTAGTTTGAGTATATATATGTAGTTAAATAAAATAAATTTTTTGGCCAGGCATGGTGGCCCACACCTGTAATCCCAGCACTTTGGGAGGCTGAGGCAGGTGGATCACGAGGTCAGGAGATCGAGACCATCCTGGCTAACATGGTGAAACCCCATCTCTATTAAAAATACAAAAAAATTAGCTGGGCATGGTGGCGGGCACCTGTAGTCCCAGCTACTTGGGAGGCTGAGGTAGGAGAATGGCATGAACCTGGGAGGCAGAGCTTTCTGTAAGCCAAGATCGCGCCACTGCACTCCATCCCAGGCAACAGAGCGAGACTCCATCTCAAAAAAAATAAAAATAAAAAATAAAATTTTCACTATGTTTACTTTCTGGCCATGATTATTTGTTTTATTTCATAATTGTTACTGATAAAAATTCTGACATATGGAGGTTAAAATATGATTCTCTCTGTGTGTCAAATACACTATGTGTACCATTGACCTGAAGACAGAATAGGACCCACAGTGGCTTACATCATTATGTTATCCATCATAATCATCATTTTATTTATTTATCTATTTTGGACACAGGTCTTGCCCTGTCACCCACGCTGAAGTGTGGTGGAGCTCACTGTAGCCTCAAACTCCTGGGCTCAAGTGATTCTTTCATCTCAGCCTACCAAGGAGCTAGTACTACAGGCGTTCACCACCACACCTGACTACTTTTTTTTTTTTTTTTTTTTTTTTTGAGATGGAGTCTTGCGCTGTCACCCAGGCTGGAGTGCAATGGTGTGATCTCTGCTTACTGCAACCTCTGCCTCCCAGGTTCAAGCAATTCTCCTGCCTCAGTCTCCTGAGTAGCTGGGACTACAGGTGTGTGCCACCACACCCAGCTAATTTTTTGTATTTTTAGTAGAGACAGGGTTTTGCCATGTTGGCCGGGCTGGTCTCGAGTTGCTAGACCTCGTGATCCACCCACCTTGGCCTCCCAAAGTGCTAGGATTACACTTGTAAGCCACCGTGCCTGGCCTTAATTTTTATTTTTGTAGAGACAGGGTCTTGCTATGTTGCCCAGGCTGGTTTCAAACTCCTGGGCTCAAGTGATCCTCCTGCCTTGGCTTCCCGAAGTACTGGGATTACAGGAGTGATTCACTGCACCTGGCCTCATCATTATTATTTTACTGAGCACTTGCATGGTGCCAGACACTGTTCTAAGGTTTGATATGTAGCATCTCATTTAAAAATTTCAATACAGACAGGATCCCACAGGACTGAGATTAGGGTGAGACCAGTAAACCCCAGTCATGCAAGTGCCCACGCAAGTGTCAAATTCAGTCATTATTTAAAATGTTGATGTTTTGTTCATCATGGAGTTTTTTGCAATATTTTTGAGTTTTAAAAATCACATTAAGGCTGGGCATAGGGGCTCATGCCTGTAATCTCAGCACTTTGGGAGGCTGAGGTGGGTAGATCACTTGAGGCCAGGAGTTCAAGACCAGCCTGGCCAACATGTTGAAATCTTGTGTCTACTAAAATTACAAAAATTATCCGGGCATGGTGGCATGTGCCTGTAACCCCAGCTACTCGGGAGGCTGAGGCAGGAGAATCATTTGAACCCAGGGGGTGGAGGTTGCAGTGAGCTGAGACTACACCACTGCCCTCCAGGCTAGGCAACAGAGAGAGACTCCATCTCAAAAAAAAGAAAAACAAAATTATATTAAAATATTATGCCTTGATTATTGGCTGGGCATGGTAGCTAATGTCTGTAATCCCAGCACTTTGAGAGGCTGAGGGGGAGCATCACTTGATCTCAGGATTTTGAGACCAGCCTGAGTAACATAGTGAGACCCTGTCTCTTTTTTATTTGATTTTATGTATTTATGTATTTATGTATTTATTTATTTATTTATTTTGAGATGAAGTCTCACTCTGTCTCCTGAGCTAGAGTGCAGTGGAGCGATTTTGGTTCACTGTAACCTCCACTTTCCAGGCTCAAGTGACTCTCCTATCTTAGCCTCCCGAGTAGCTGAGATTACAGGCGTGCACCACCACACCCAGCTAATTTTTATAATTTTAGTAGAGATGGGGTTTCACCGTGTTGGCCAGGCTGGTCTTGAACTCCTGACCTCAGGTGATCCACACACTTTGGCCTTCCAAAGTGCTGGGATTATAGGCATACGCCACCGTGCCTGGCCTTTATTTTATTTTTTTGAGACACGGTCTTACTCTGTCTCCCATGCTAGAATGCAGTGGCACACTCGTGGCTCACTGGAGCCTCGACTTCCCCGGCTCAAGCAATCCGCCCACCTCAGCCTCCCTAGTAGCTGGGACTACAGGCATGCACCACCATGTCTGGCTAATTTTTGTATTTTTTATAGAGACGGAGTTTGGCATGTTGCCCAGGCTGTGCTCAAACTCCTGGGCTCAAGTTGTCTGCCCTCCTCAGCCTCCTAAAGTGCTCAGGTAAGCGTGAGCCACCATGCCTAGCCTCTTTCTTAAAAAAATGAAAAACAGAAAAAAAAAAACCCAGTTATTGTCTTGATTATTGATATTTTTGATGTCTCCTTAAATTTTGTGCTTTAAGAGGAGTACCTCATTAACCTCCCCCTAGTCCTGACCTTGCTCATTTAACCCTTGCAACAATCCTGTAAAGTAAGTGCTATAATTACCCAATGTTACAGATAAGAAAAGTGAGGCACAGGCCAGGAACGGTGGCTTACACCTGTAATCCTAGCACTTTGGGAGGCCGAGGTGGGCGGATCACAAGGTCAGTAGATCAAGACCATCCTGGCTAACACGGTGAAACCCCGTCTCTACTAAGTCTCTACTAAAAATTTTTTTTAAATTTGCCAGGCGTGGTGGTGGGCATCTGTAGTCGCAGCTACTTGGGAGGCTGAGGTAGAATTGCTTTAACCCGGGAGGTGGAGGTTGCAGTGAGCCGAGATCAGGCCACTGCACTCCAGCCTGGGCGATAGAGCGAGACTCTGTCTCAAAAAAAGAAAAGTGAGCCACAGAGAGGCTAGGTGATTTGGTCAAGGACATACACTTTGTTTTTTGTTTTGCTTTGAGCCAGGGTTTCATCATATTGGTCAGGCTGGTCTCAAACTCCTGAACTCAGGTAATCCACCTGCCTCGGCCTCCCAAAATGCTGGGATTACAGGTGGGAGCCACAGCGCCCAGCATTAAAATGTTTGCCTTGCCCCGCCCCTCCTCTCTCCCCCTCTCCCCTCCCCTCCCCAGTCCTCTTTCTTTTCTTTCTTTTTTTTTGAGACGGAGTTTCGCTGTTGTTGCCCAGGCTGGAGTGCAATGGCATGATCTCAGCTCACCACAACCTCCACCTCCCAGGTTCAAGCAATTCTCCTGCCTCAGCCTCCCGAGTAGCTGGGATTACAGGCACGTGCCAACACGCCTGGCTATTTTTGTATTTTTAGTGGAGATGGGGTTTCTCCATGTTGGCCAGGCTGGTCTTGAACTCCTGACCTCAGGTGATCTGCCTGCCTCCGCCTCCCAAAGTGTTTGGATTATAGGCGTGAGCCACCGCACCCGGCCTAAAATGTATTTCTTATTTATTTATTTATGTATTTATTTGAGACGGAGTCTGGCTCTGTTGGCCAGGCTGGAGTGCAGTGGCGCGATCTCGGCTCACTGCAAGCTCCACCTCCTGGGTTCATGCCATTCTCCTGACTCAGCCTCCCAAGTAGCTGGGACTACAGGTGCCTGCCACCATACTCGGCTAATTTTTTTGTATTTTTAGTAAAGACGGGGTTTCACCGTGTTAGCCAGGATGGTCTCGATCTCCTGACCTCGTGATCCGCCCGCCTCGGCCTCCCAAAGTGCTGGGATTACAAGCGTAAGCCACCACGCCCAGCCAAATGTATTTCTTAAAATAATAAGACTTGAAAGTTAAAATTACTCCCTGATGCATGGGCTGCAGAATGGATGTTGTGTTAGCAGGCATGAAAATCATATTAATCTTGTACATCTCCATCAGAGCTCTTGGGTGGTGATCAGGTGCATTGTCAATGAGCAGTAATATTTTAAAAGAAATCTTTTTCCTAAGAAGTAGGTCTCAACAGTGGGCCTAAACTATTCCATAAACCATGCTGTAAACAGATGTGTTGTCATCCAGGCTGTGTTGCCAGATTTATGGAGGGCAGCAAGAGTAGATTCAGCATAAGTTTTAAAGTCCTTGAGATTTTCCCCAGAATGAGTACTGGCTTCAAATTCAAGTTACCAGCTGCATTAGCCCATAACAAGAGAGTCAGCCTGTCCTTTGAAGCACTGAAGCCACGCATTGACTTCTCTCTAGCTATGAAAGTTCTAGATGGCATCTTCTTCCTATAGAAGGCTCGTGTGTGTGTGCATGTGTGTGTGTGTCAGAGTTTTGTTCTTGTTACAAAGGCTGGAGCACAATGGTGCAATCTCGGCTCCTTCCGAGGCTCAGCTCCAAACTCTGCCTCCTGGGTTCAAGTGATTCTCCTGCCTCACCCTCCTGAGTAGCTGGGATTACAGGTGCCTGCCACCACACCCAGCTGGGATTACAGGTATGAACCACCGTGCTCGGACTGGAGTCTGCTTCATCTACACTGAAAATATGTTGGGTGGGCATGGTGGCTCACTCTTGTAATCCCAGCACTTTTAGAGGCTGAGGCGAGTGGATCACTTGAGGTCAGGAGTTTGAGACCAGCCTGGCCAACATGGTGAAACCTCGTCTCTATTAAATATACAAAAATTAGGCTGGGCACGGTGGCTCACACCTGTAATCCCAACACTTTGGGAGGCCGAGGGGGGTGGATCACCTGAGGTCAGGAGTTCAAAACCAGCCTGGTGAACATGGTGAAACCCCGTCTCTACTAAAAATACAAAACTAGCCTGGTGTGGTGGCACACGCCTGTAATCCCAGCTACTCATGAGGCTGAGGCAGGAGAATTGCTTGAACCCGGGAGGCAGAGGTTGCAGTGAGCCAAGATCAAGCCATTGCACTCCAGCCTGGGTAACAAAAGCAAAACTCCATCTCAAAAAAAAAAAAAAAAAAGTTAGCCAGGCGTGGTGGTGGGCACCTGTATTCCCAGCAACGTGGGAGGCTGAGGCAGGAGAATCATTTGAACTCAGGAGGCGGAGGTTGCAGTGCAAGATTGTGCCACTGCACTCTAGCATGGGTGACAGAAGGAGACTCTGTCTCCAAAAAAAAAAAAAAAAAAACCAAAAAAAACAAAAGATTCTCTGGATTATTTGCTAAAGCTTCTCCATTAGCACTTGCTGCCTCACCTTGCACTTTTTTTTTTTTTTTTTTTTTTTAAGACGAGTTTTCACTCTGCTGCCAGGCTGGAGTGCAATGGCACGATCTCTGCTCACTGCAACCTCCGCATCGAGGATTCAAGCAATTCTCCTGCCTCAGCCTCCCAAGTAGCTGGGATTACAAGCATGCACCACCACACTTGGCTAATTTTTTTTTTGTATTTTAGTAGACACAGGGTTTCACCATGTCGATCAGTCTGGTCTCAAACTCCCAACCTCAAGTGATCTGCCTGCCTCTGCCTCCCAAAGTTCTGGGATTACAGGTGTGAGCCACTGCACTCAGCCCTGGCTCACTTTTTATTTTTGTAGAGATAGGGTCTCACTATGTTGCCCAAGCTGACCTCTAACTCCTGGACTCAAGTGATCCACCTGCCTTGGCCGCCCAAAGAACTGGGATTACAGGCGTGAGCCACAGTGCCCAGCCTGTTCCACATTCTTATCGTTCATGTGTTCACTGGAGTAGCACTTTTAATTTCCTGTAAGAACTTTTATTTTGCATTCACAACTTGGCTAACTTACACAAGAGGCCTAGCTTTTGGCCTTCCTCACTAAGTTTAATTTATTCTAGCTTTTGATTAAAAATGAGAGACATTCGAGTCTTCCTTTCACTTGAACACTTAGAGGCCACTGTAGGATTTTTTTATTTTTATTATTATTATTTTTCCTGGGGCACTGTAGGGTTTTTATTGGCCTAACTTCAATATCATTTTATCTCAGGGAATAGAGAGGCCAGAGGGGAGGGAAAGAGATGAGGGAAGGACACTGGTGGGTGGAACAGTCAGAAAACACACACCACTTATTAAGTTTGCCATCTTTTTTTTTTTTTTTGAGACAGAGTCTCACTCTGTCACTCAGGCTGTAGTACAGTGGTGCAATCTTGGCTCACTGCAATCTCTGCCTCCTGGGTTCAAGCAATTCTTCTGCCTCAGCCTCCCAAGTAGCTGGGACTATAGGCGTGAGCCACCACGCCCAGCTAATTTTTGTATTTTTAGTAGAGATAGGGTGTGTCACCATATTGGCCAGGCTGGTCTCGGACTCCTACACCTCGTGATCCACCCGCCTGGGCCACCCAAAGTGCTGGGATTACAGGTGTGAGCCACCGTGCCCGGCCTAAGTTTGCCATCTTATACGGACATAGTTTGTGGCACCCCAAAACAATCACAATAGTAACATCAAAGCTCACTGGTCACAGATCACCATCACAGATACCATAATAATGAAACAATCTGAAATATTGTGAGAATTACCAAAATATGACACAGGCACGAAATGAACACATGCTGTAGGAAAAATGGTGCCTGTAGTTGCTCGACATGGGGTTGCCACAAACCTCCAATTTGTTAACAAAATATCGGGGCCAGGCGCGGTGGCTCATGCCTGTAATCCCAGCACTTTGGGAGGCCGAGACGGGTGGATCACGAGGTCAGGAGATCGAGATCATCCTGGCTAACATGGTGAAACCTCGTCTCTACTAAAAATATAAAAAAAAAATTAGCCGGGCGTGGTGGCAGGCGCCTGTAGTCCCAGCTAATCGGGAGGCTGAGGCAGGAGAATGGTGTGAACCCGGGAGGCGGAGCTTGCAGTAAGCTGAAATCAAGCCACTGCACTCCAGCCTGGGCGACAGAGTGAGACTCTGTCTCAAAAAAAAATATATCGATTGGGCTTGGTGGTTTGGACCTGGAATCCTAGCACTTTGGGAAGCCAAGATGGAAGCACTGCTTGAGCACAGGAGTTCAAGACCAGCCTGGGCAACATAGGGAGACCTTATGTCTACACAAAAAATAAAAAATACGCCGGGTGCAGTGGCTCATGCCTGTAATCCTAACACTTTGGGAGGCTGAAGCAGGTGAATCACCTGAGGTCAGGAGTTCGAGACGAGCCTGATAAAACGGAGAAACCCCGTCTCTCCTAAAAATACAAAACTAGCCGGGCGTGGTGGCACATGCCTGTAATCCCAGCTACTCCAGAGGCTGAGGCAGGAGAATCACTTGAACCTGGGAGGTGACGGTGCGGTGAGGCGAGGCTGTGCCATTGCACTCCAGCCTGGGCAATAAGAGCAAACCTCCATCTCAAAAAATAATAATAAATAAATAAATTAAATTAAATAAAAAATAAAATCAGCTAGACCTGGTGCCTCGCACCTGTGATCCTAGCTACCGAGGAGGCTGAGGTGAGAGGATCACTTGAGCCCGGGCAGTTGGGGCTACAGTGAGCAGCGATCGTGCCACTGCACTCTAGCCTGGGTGACAGAGCAAGACCCTACCTAAAAAAAAAAAAAATTGATGAAGCACAAGTAAAGTGCAATAAAATGAGGTATGTCTGCACTCGTTTTGTTTGCTGTGCACAGGTTGTTAAATATCTCAAATTACTTGCCATCATTCCAATTTAAAATTAAATTAACAACAAAATAAATAAGATTTTAAAAATACAACTTTCCAGCTTCTTTAAAAACATGGTGGCCGGACGCGGTGGCTCATGCCTGTAATCTGGGATTACAGGCACTTTGGGAGGCTGAGGTGGGCGGATCACGAGGTCAGGAGATCGAGACCATCCTGGCTAACACGGTGAAACCCCGTCTCTACTAAAAATACAAAAAATGAGCCGGGCGTGGTGGCAGGCGCCTGTAGTCCCAGTTACTCAGGAGGCTCAGGCAGGAGAATGGCCTAACCCGGAAGGAGGAGCTTGCAGTGAGCTGAGATCATGCCACTGCACTCCAGCCTGGGCGACAGAGCGAGACTCAGTCTCAAAAAAAAAAACAAAAAAAAAACATGGCCACCCGGGCCCACATTCCTGCTATTCCTGCTTTGTAACCACCAGCAGGAATAGAGTAGCCACCTCTTTTGCATGAGGTTAGTTTGTCAAACTGCTATAGTCCCCATTGTCTGAACTCCTTACTCATTTAACTTCCTTATGTTACCCAGCTGCTCCTATGGGCATTTGAATTTGGACCTCTAATTTCACCGTTTCACAAATGGAGGGATCCATGCCCCAGAAAAGGGGAGGTTTCCCAATTCACACAGCAGCTTTGTGAGAAGCTGAGTTCCAAACCTCACCTCATACAGCCCTCATAGACTGTGCCTGGCCGACTTTTTTTTTTTTTTTTTTTTTTTTTTTTTTTTTGAGATGGAGTCTGTCGCCCAGGCTTGGGAGCCTCAGCCTCCCAAGTAACTGGGATTACAGGCACATGCCACCATACCCAGCTAATTTTTGTAGTTTTAGTAGAGATGGGGTTTCACCATGTTGGCCAGGCTGGTCTCAAACTCTTGGCCTCAAGTGATCTGCCCACTTCAGCCTCTTAAAGTGCTGGGATTATAGGCGTGAGCCACCACGCCCAGCCCCTCATAGACTATTATGAGTGAACTTGAATGTGAAAGGAGGTCCCCAACTCAGAACCGAGCTAACTGCTATTTTCTGAGCACCTCCCAATAGCTAGCACTGTGGTGGGCACATACACGTTCACATCCCATGTGGTCTTCCAACAACCTCGACAGATCAGCATGGACAACCTCTTATCTCTCAGGTGAGTAACTCTGGTTCAGGGAGTTATGTGACTTTCCCAGGATCTCACAGCAAGTTTGTGGCAGGTCTAAGCTCAAATCACTAGCTCTTAACATAAGACTAGAGGAATCCACCACCTGCTCCCTTCCCGGGACACCCCCTCTCACTCCTGCTTAGATTTTCTAGGGATGAAGCTGGAGTCATCCCAAGAAATTCCTGGCTAAATTTCCCCTCTTCCAGGAGGATGCTGAGGTAGGGCAGCATGAAAGCGGAGCGAGGACTGTAAAAAATATTTCCTATATGCTAGGCATGTGCTAGACTTTTTTCACAAGACTTATATCATCTTCTTTGTTCTATCTGCATTTTCTAAATTTTCCACAATTAATGCTTTCTACATCCTGCACAAGGAATTGTTAGATCTAGGCCTGGATATGATTCTATGGAAGGTACGGAGATGCTGGGGTCAGTAACTCCATTTTGCAGTTAAGCAAACAGGCTCACAAGGATTGCTCAAGGTCAGACAGCTAGTAAGTATGACTCCAAGGTCTGTACTCTCTCAAGTCCACTGCTAAACCTGCCTTTTTGTTTTTAACACACTGTTCCACAAAGGAGTTCAGGCAAGTCATAAAAATACATAAGAGAAATTAGGCATTTATTTTGTCTGTCTTGTATAAATTTTATTTCAAAAGAATCAAATAATGAATGAGAAAAAGTTCTTTACACTGAGCTAATGAATGCAAAAAGAATGAGAGAATTAGAAAATTATTTTGCAATAGCTAATACAATTGAATCATTAGTGGATACTAAAACCAATAGGTGAAAGGTTGATGGGAAATTTTATACTGAAGAGGGCAAACCCACTGATCAATCAGTAAAAATGTCAGCTAGACATATGTGTCTCCAGATGTGATGTAATAATAAGTACACAGCACTGTTACCAATAAGGTATTCTTGAAACGCTGAGGGGGCCAGGTGCAGTGGCTCACACCTGTAATACCAGTACTTTGGGAGGCCGAGGTGGGAGGATCACTCAAGCTCAGGAGTTCAAGACCAGCCTGGGCCACATAGTGAGACCTCATTTCTACAAAAATATTAAAAAGTAGCTAGGTATGGCCAGGCGTGGTGGCTCACGCCTGTAATCCCAGCACTTTGGGAGGCCGAGGCAGGTGGATCACGAAGTCAGGCCTTCGAGACCAGCCTGGCCAATATGGTGAAACCCCATCTCTACTAAAAATACAAAAATTGGCCGGGCGCGGTGGCTCAAGCCTGTAATCCCAGCACTTTGGGAGGCCAAGACGGGTGGATCACGAGGTCAGGAGATCGAGACCATCCTGGCTAATACGGTGAAACCCCATCTCTACTAAAAAATACAAAAAACTAGCCGGGCGAGGTGGCGAGCGCCTGTAGTCCCAGCTACTCGGGAGGCTGAGGCAGGAGAATGGCGTGAACCCGGGAGGCGGAGCTTGCAGTGAGACGAGATCCGGCCACTGCACTCCATCCTGGGCGACAGAGCGAGACTCCGTCTCAAAAAAAAAACCAAAAAACAAAAAACAAAAATTAGCCAGGCATGGTGGCAGGCGCCTGTAGTCCCAGCTACTCGGGAGGCTAAGGCAGAGGAATCACTTCAGCCTGGGAGGCGGAGGTTGCAAATGAGCCAAGATCACGCCACTGCACTGCAGCCTGGGCGACAGAGTGAGACCCCATCTCAAAAAAAAAGTAGCCACGTGTGATGGCCTGCCTGTAGTCCCAGCTACTTGGGAGGCTGAGGCAGGAGGTCAAGGCTGTAGTGAGCCATGATTGTGCCACTGCACTCCAGCCTGGACAACAGAGCGAGACCCTGTCACAAATAAAAAAAAAAAGAAAGAAAAAGAAACATTCAGGCATTATTGACTCTAATTAAGCCTCTGGATCTAATTTTCAGTTTACTGGAAATACAAAGGGCAGAAAAACAAGGTAAAATACACTACCGAGTCTGGGTGCGGTGGCTCACGCCTGTAATCCCAGTACTTTGGAAGGCCAAGGCAGGTAGATCACCTGAGGTCAGGAGTTTGAGACTAGCCTGGCCAACATGATGAAACCACATCTCTACTAAAATTACTCAGGCGTAGTGGCAGGTGGCTGTAATCCCAGTTACTCAGCAGGCTGAGGCAGGAGAATTGCTTGAACCTGGAGGTGGACGTTGCGGTGAGCCAAGATCATGCCATTGTACTCCAGCTTGGGCGACAGAGCAAGACTCCGTCTCAAAAAAGAAAAAAATACACTACTGGAAAGCAATCAGCCAAATCTGGGATGTAGGAACTTTTACAGGACAAATATTTTGGTTTCTTCTACAACTCAATAGCATTAGAAAATGGAAAGAAAAGTGGAACTGATCAAAAGTTACTTAAGAGACACATCAACCAAGTGAAGTGTGTGGATCTTGTTGAATTCTGATTGGAACAAACCAATTGTTAAAGAAACTCGAGGCCGGGCACGGTGACTCACCTGGAATCCCAGCACTTTGGGAGGCCTAGGCGGGCAGATCACGAGGTCAGGAGTTCGAGACCAGCCTGGCCAACACAGTGAAACCCCATCTCTACTAAAAATGCAAAAACTTAGCCTGGTGTGGTGGCAGGTACCTGTAAATCCCAGCTACTAGGGAGGCTGAGGCAGGAGAACTGCTCAAACCCAGGAGGCGGAGGTTGCAGTGAGTCGAGATTGTACCACTGCACTCCAGCCTGGGTGACAGAGTGAGACTCTGTCTCAAAAAAAAGAAATTTGAACATGGACTAGGTATTAAATAATGTTAGGGAATTTGCATAAATTTTGTCAATTAGGTGTGACAGTAGCATTAGAGTTATGTTTGAAAAAAAATTTTTTTGGGCTGGGCACGGTGGCTCACGCTTGTAATCCCAGCACTTTGGGAGGCCAAGGCGAGTGGATCACGAGGTCAGGGGTTCGAGACCAGCCTGACCACCATGGTGAAACCCTGTTTCTACTAAAAGTACAAAAATTATCTGGGCGTGGTGGCGCACACCTGTAATCCCAGCTACTCAGGAGGCTGAGGCAGGAGAATGGCGTGAACCCGGTAGGCGGAGGTTGCAGTGAGCAGAGATCGCGCCCCTGCACTCCAGCCTGGGCGACAGAGCGAGACTGTCTCAAAAAAAAAAAAAAAAATTTTTTTTTCTGCCTCACAGGTTCACGCCATTCTCCTGCCTCAGCCTCCCATGAAAAAATCTTATTTGAGATTGATAATGAAATAATTCAGGTGAATTGATATCATGTCTGGAATTTGCTTTATAATACTTCAGAGAGAGGAAAAAGTGGGGGGGTGGATGAAACAAGATTGGTAAAATGTTGATAATTATTGAAGGTGTGTGGTAGGTACATAATAATTTATTATTATTATTTTTTGAGATGAAGTCTCACTCTGTCGCCCAAGCTGGAGTGCAGTGGCGAGATCTCGGCTCACTGCAACCTCCAGCTCCTGGGTTCAAGCGATTCTACTGCTTCAGCCTCCCAAGTAGCTGGGACTACAGGCACATGCAACCATGCCTGGCTAATTCTTGTATTTTTAGTAGAGACAGGGTTTCACTATTTTGGCCAGGCTGGTCTTGAACTCCTGACTTCATGATCTGCCCACCTTGGCCTCCCAAAGTCCTGGGATTACAGGCGTTAGCCACCGTGCCTGGCCATGATAATTTATTATATTCTCTCTACTTTTATGTATGCTTGAAAATTTCCAAAATAAAAAGTTTTTATTTTTTTATTTTTTGAGAGACAGTATCTTGCTGTGTTTCCTAGGCTATAATTGGACTCCTGGCATGCACCACTGCACTGAACTTATTCTTTACTTTTAGCCTTAAAAAATATTTTTATTATACCAAGCCAGGTGGGTATCTATAGTCTCAGCTACTTGGGAGATTGAGTTGGGAGTACTGCTTGAGCCCAGGAGTCCGAGTCTAGCCTGGGCAACGTAGCAAGACCGCCTCTGTTTAAAAAAAAAAAAAAAAAAAAAGTAAATAAGAGAATTGGGGCTGGGCATGGTGGCTCACGCCTGTAATCCCAACATTTTGGGAGGCCAAGGCTGATGGATCACTTGAGGTCAGGAGTTTGAGACCAGCCTGGCCAACATGGTGAAACACTGTTTCTACTAAAAATATAAAATTAAGCTAGGCATGGCAGCATGCACCTGTAATCCCAGCGACTCGGAAGGCTGAGGCCGGAGATTTGCTTGAACCTGGGAGGTGGAGGTTGCAGTGAGCCCAGATTGCACCACTGCATTCCAGCCTGGGTGACAGTGCAAGAGAAAGAAAGAAAAGAAGGGGAGGGGAGGGAAGGGAAGGGAAAGGAAGGGAAGGAGGGAGGGAAGGAAGGAAGCAGAGAGAGAGACAATGAGAGAGAGAGAGAGAAAGAAGGGGGGGAGGGAGGGAGGAAGGAAGGAAGGAAGGAAGGAAGGAAGGAAATTAGAACAAAAAATAATAAAGATACAGAAAAGTTCTGAGCTTCTTACCATCCAAAACAAAGAGGGAAACAAGAATTATGTTAACCAAGAGGTTTATAAAACCAACAAACCAGCAGTTTCTTGTAATCATAAGGATTCTGGGGCCTGGTGTGGTGGTTCACGCCTGTAATCTCAGCACTTTGGGAAGGCTGAGGCGGGCACATCACCTGAGGTCAGGAGTTGGAGACCAGCCTGGCCAACATGGTGAAACCCTGTCTCTACTACAAATACAAAAATTAGCTGGGCGTGGTGGCGGGCGCCTGTAGTCCCAGCTACTCAGGAGGTTGAGGCAGGAGAATCGCTTGAACCCAGGAGGCAGAGGTTGGGGCGAGCCAAGATCGTGCCTGGGCACTCCAGCCTGGGCAACAAGAGTGAAACTCCGTCTCAAAAAAAAAAAAAAAAAAAAAAAAAGTATTCTGGTGGTAGCAAAATTCCCACTCATTATGGCCTTCTGGTTCACCAGTAGAAAGGCCACTCACCTATTCTTATTTGACTATAATGAGGGACTGGAAAAGAGCTGGTGGCAACAGAAGGAGCAGAATGAGGTGGAGAAAGGTGGCCCCTACAGGATGGGGAGGAGGAAAGGCAGGGCATTCGGGGTAGAGGGCACAGAATGAGCTATTCTACCAGAATAGCCAGGGAGGCTATTCTATTCTCATAAAAGGAAAAATATACAAAATGTATAAAACCAGTCCCTTTCTCCCTACTTGCGCGCGCGCACACACACACCTAATCCAACTCCAAAAAGCACCGAAAAAAAGCAAAAGCCCTTACCAAAGTTCTCTGGAGGACATTGCAAAGGGTTTACACAGTACATCTCACAGCAAGATGTCCATTCATTCATTCATTTCTGAGAGACAGGGTCTCTGTCACCCAGGATAGAGCGGCTGCTCACTGCAGCCTCGACCTCCTGGCCTCAAGTGATCCTCCCACCCCAGCCTCCGGAGTAGCTGGGACTACAGGCGGATGAATTTTGTTTATATTTTGTAGACACAGGGTCTCTCAATGTTGCCCAGACTGGACTCAAACTCCTGGCCTCAAGCAATCCCTCTGCCTCAGGCTCCCAAAGTGTTGATATTACAGACATAAGCCACACACAGAGCCCGGCCGAGATGTCCTTTCTTTACTTTTCTTTTTTTTTTTCCTTGTTTTGAGACAGAGTCTTACTTCTGTGGCCCAGGCTGGAGTGCAGTGGCACGATCTCAATCTTGGTGGCTCACCGTAACCTCTGCCTCCCACGTTCAAGCGAGTCTCCTGCCTCAGCCTCCCCAGCAGTTAGGATTACAGGCGCGCGTCTCCATGCCTGGCTAACTTGTTGTATTTTTGGCAGAGATGGGGGTCTTGCTATGTTACCCAGGCTGGTCTCGAACTCCTGGCCTCACGCAATCCGCCCACCTCGGCCTCCAAAGTGCTAGGATTACAGTCGTGCCTGGCCACTTTTACAGAAAAAAACTTTTCTGAGGGAAAAACAGGTAGGAAGAATTTCCGGGTATTTCCAGGCCGAATGGAAAAACAGACATGACCAAAAAAAAGGGCCCCCAGCACTCTGCACCTTGGTCCTATCCCTGTGCAGTTTGAGCCCTTCAGCCCTCAAAGTGCCCTTCTGGTCACCACCTGGTCCTCTTTTGCAAAGACTGCACGAGAAAGGAGCCAGCGGGGAGCTCTTTCTCCATGTGGCTTGAGGTCCCAAGGTTTCCCCAATGCCCAATCCTGTTGAAACTGAATATGAAGGAGGGGCTCTGAGGGACCCCCATCGCTTTGCCGGGTTTTCAGAGTGGGGCCCACCCTGCAGTTGTGGAGAGAGGGAGTCACGGAGTCCCCAAACCCTTGAAGGACAGACCTGGACCGTTCCTGGAATGTGGGAAATGAGTGCGACGGCGTATTGGGGCTGCATAAACCCGTCTCTAGAAAAAATGATCGCCTACAGATCTGGCCCCCACATTGAGTCCCAGGATTTCCGGGCTGGTTCCAAGAACCTGGTCCGGAAAATGGGCGGGGTTCCTGTCTCCTCCCCTCTCCCCTCGGGCCGGTTGTGCACAGTACTTGGGACACAAATCAGGACCCAACGCCAAGGCCGCCCATCCAGCGCCCAGACCCAGCTGGCCTTGTGCTCCCTCAAGCCACTCGCGGATGCTGGGGACGCCCCTCCGCGTGCCGCGGCCCCCACCCCCATTTCCGCGTAGTCCTGGCTCCCGTCACCCCGCGCGCGCCCCGCGGGAACCCGAGCCCGCAGACCCCGCCATTCCAGGGCCCGCCCCCGGTGACGCCCCGCCCCGGCACGTGCGTGCGCGTGCTCTGCCCGCTTCTCTGGGCCTGCAAGGCGACCCCTAAGCGCAATACCCGGGATCCGCGGTCGGAGAGCTGCGGTGAGGGTGGCAGCGCTCAGGGAAGGAAGCGGAGGCAGAGGCCTCTTTTTTCCCCCGAGGTGGGAGGGCCCCGAGTCGGAGAAGCAAGGGTCGCACCGCTGGAGCCCACTCCCGCCTCCTTCCCCACGGGCCGGCACACTTGGGAGCTGGACAGGACGCTCTTCCTGGGCTCGGAGCAGGGGCGGGCCCGGGTTGAGCCGAGCCTGAGCAGGGGAAAGCTGTAGCTGGGGGCTGGCCTGACGCCCTCCAGGTGCGCAGCGCGTGACCTGCAGCAGGGCTGGAAGGCCGCTCGAGAGTTCTTCGAGGGTGGCGGGCGAGTCACGTGAGCAGGGGTTGGGGTCCGCCGCATAATGGGGGATGCGGGAGCCCGCTGGAGGAGTGGAGGGGTGCCCTCGGGAACGGCGGTTAAGCCCCAGCGACGCTCTCGGCCTGGATGTCGGGCCTGGTCCTGGTCGAGGTCGGGGAGCTGGGCCAAGGAGCCCCATCCCGCGGGCGCCGCCTCCCAGGTGGGGCGCAGAGCTCGGCTCTGCGCCGCCACCGTGTGGCCGAAGGGAGGCAGCGCTGCTTGGTGCCAAGAGGGTCCTTGGGGCTGACGGCGGGGACCCGCACGGTGCACCGAGGAGCCTCTGGGCGAACGGCTTTCGAGACCCTGTCCCCTTACGAGCTAGGGTCCAGGAGTGGGGTTGAGGTTGCCATGGCGACGGGTGGGCGGGCTGGTATCTTCCTCTGGCTGCTGTGGGGCCGGGGCGTGGACACCCAGCATCTGTGTCCACCCTGCTCACTGAATCACCAGGTGTGGACGAGGATTATCCTTCCCAAAAGCAACCAGGCCTCCCAACAACCAACCAGCTTTTTTTGTTTAGGGTTTCACTCTGTTGACCAGGCTGGTCTCAAACTCCTGGCCTCAAGCGATCCTCCCATCTTGGCCTCCCAAGGTGCTGGGGTTACAGGCGTCAGCGCCCTCGCCCAGCCCCAGCTTTCTTTTTTTTTTTTTTTTTGCTGGAGTTCAGCAGTATGATCTTGGCTCACTGCAACCTCTCTCTCCAAAGTTCAAGCAGTTCTCCTGCCTCAGCCTCCCAAGTAGCTGGGACTTACAGGCACAAGCCACCACGCCTGGCTAAGTTTTGTATTTTTAGTAGAGATGGAGTTTTGCCAAGGCGAGGCTGAGGCAGGTAGATCACGAGGTCAGGAGTTCAAGACCAGCCTGGCCAACATGGTGAAACCCCATCTCTACTAAAAATACAACAATTAGATAGGTGGTGCATGCCTGTAGTCCCAGTTACTCGGGAGGCTGAGGCAGGAGAATTGCTTGAACCCGGGAGGCAGAGGTTGCAGTGAGTCCAGATCATGCCACTGCACTCCAGTCTGGGCGACAGATCAATACTGTCTCAAAAAAAAAAAAAAAATTCTAGGGCCCCCAGGTGTAGTCATGTCCCATTCTGGAAAACACTACCATAGGGAATTACGGGAAGTACCCTGGGGAGGTAGGATGAAGCCACTGTTGGTTGAGCAAGCTTGTCTGTGTATCAAGTAAGGAGGCTTCCTGCTTTTCATAATTCTTTCTGAGCCCCAGGTCTATCAGCATATCTGATCTTAATCTTCCCTGCTGTCAACACTTCGGTGACTCCCAGTTCTCTTCCAGACAAAGAGCAAATGTCTTAACATGGCCTGCAAGGCCCTTTAGGATCTTAGGATAGGTCCACCATGGCTCCACTGGGCTGGTGAATGAGAGAATGAGACAGGAGAACCAAGAAACAGGGAGGGCTTCCTGGAGGAAGTGACATTTGAGCAGAAATCTCACCAATTTATGTTCGAGAACCAGGTGATGCTGGTAAATCGCTTTCTAGGGAGAAGGAACAGCATGTAAACAGTTCCTGAGATAGGAGGAAACCTTGTGCGTATGACCACCTGAAAGGCGTGAAGAAGAAACTGGAGGAGTCTGCAGAGGCCAGACTCTTGAGTACCTGGCGCATCACAGACTGTGATCTTTTTTTTTGTTTTCTGAGACAGTCTCGCTCTGTCACCCAGGCTGGAGTGCAGTTGTGCCATCCATGGCTCACTGTAGCGTCGACCTCCTAGGCTCAAGCAATCCTTCCACCTCAGCCTCCCTAGCAGCTGGGACTACAGGTGTGCGCCACTATGCCTGGCTGATTTTTGTATTTTTTTGTAGAGCCAGGGTTTCCCTGTGTTGCCCAGGCTTAGACTGTGATCTTAATACTGTGCTATCAGAAGCCATTCAGAGTTCCAAGCTGGGGGATGACTTTTATTCAATGAGGTGAACAACAAATACTTCTTGAGCACCTACTACATGTAGAATGCTGGGGATTTTATAGTAACCAGACTCTTGCAGCCTCTGTCACTGGGAAGCTTATACTCTTTTCCTAATCAAAGTTATATATGCACAAAGTTTAAACAGATAAGTTTTTATAAAAACAGAAAGGCTGGGCATGATTATCACACCTGTAATCCCAGCACTTTGGGAGGCCAAGGTGGGAGGATTGCTTGAGCCCAGGAGTTCAAGACCAGCCTGGGCAACAGAGTGAGACCTCCATCTCTACGAAGAAAACAAAAAAGACATCGCTCATTCCACTGAACCAGAGGGAACCATTTTCAACTTCTTTAACTGACTATATTTTATATTTATCTCCATATCTCGAAATAAATGTGCTTGTTTTGCTCCTTCTTGATGTTTCAGTTATAGGCACTATCTCTTGTTTTTCTACCATGGAAAAAAGTTTTATTTTGGGGGGTTTTTTGAGACAGGGTCCCACTCTGTCAGCCAGGCTGGAGTGCGGTGGTGCCATCCGTGGCTCACTGCAGCCTCGACCTCCCTGGTTCAAGCGATCCTCAGCTCAGTCTCTTGAGTAACTGGGACAATAGGCGTGCACCACCATGCCAGGCTAATACTTTTTCTGATTTTTGTAGAGATGGGGTCTCACTTTTGTTGCCCAGGCTGAAGGAAGATAGCTTTAACACGTCCCATCACCAGCCATACACATAATTCCCATCTCTCTAAACTGCCATCATAATTTTGTTTTGTTCAATTCTCATTGTTTACATTATTCTATGGCACTATGATTCCTTTCCTCTGCAACTTTCTGTTTTCCCTGCAGCTCTCAATTGTCCTGTTTTGCCACTTGTTTAGTATATTCCACTCCCCACCAGGTATCTAAATCTCTTCTCAAGATGTTCAGACAAATCAGGTGTCTCAGGTTGGTCTGTCTGGAAGTTACAGAGGAGAGGTTTGTTAGGGGTTGACACCTATGAAAGGAAGTGGGAGGAAGCAGGATTGGGCAGAAGTCAAACTACAGTGCAGGCCTGGCAAAGCCTAGGCCAACCTGGCAAGGATCTCTGGAGCGAGTTTTGATCATCAGAGTGTGCCAAGCCTGGCTGGAATAGCCAGGCCTTTATACCACTGCCTGGCTCAGTCACCTGATGGGGCTGCCCTGGGGAAGGATGTGGAAGGATGTGATCTTGAGCGAGGGAGCTATCTGCATCTGAGGCCAGCCCTGGAGCTGACATCTGGGCAGCAGGCCCTTCCTTGAAGGGTGGGGGGGTGCTGGGAGGCTCATCTCCGTGACTACCACATCAATCTTCTATCACTTTCATGTTCTTGAAGTTTTCTTGGAGTCCTGTGTTCTGCTCCAGTCTGGAGTGTTTGCCCTTTATACCTGGTGAGCAGGTGTCACTCTGGGCAGGGAAAGATCCAGATTGTTTAAGGTCTAAAACTTATGCAGGCATGGTGTGGTGGCTCAGAACTTTGAGAAGCCAAAGTAAGAGAATCTAGGCCAGGAGTTCAAGACCAGCCTGGGCAACATAACAAGCCCCACTTTCTACCATCAGTCATTCAATCCAAAATTACCTGGGTGTGGTGGAAGTTGAGGCAGGAGGATTGCTTGAGCCCAGGAGGTCAAGGCTGCCCTGAGGCATGTTTGCGCCACTGTACTCCAGCCTGAGCGAAAGAGTGAGGCCTTGACTCAAAAAAAAAAAAAAAAAAAAAAGGCTTATATATTTTATTTATTTATTTATTTTGAGACAGTCTGGCTCTGTCATCCAGGCTGGAGTGCAGTGGCGCCATCTCGGCTCACTGCAACCTCCACCTTCGGGGTTCAAACGATTCTTGTGCCTTAGCCTCCAGAGTAGCTGGGATTACAGGTATGTGCCACCATGCCTGGCTAATTCTTTTGTATTTTTAGTAGAGACAGGGTTTCACCATGTTGGCCAGGCTGGTCTCTAACTCCAGGCCTCAGGTGATCCACCTGCTTCAGCCTCCTAAAGTGCTGAGATTACAGGCGTGAGCCACTGCCGGCCTTTTTTTTTGTGTTTGTTTTTGGTTTTTTTTGAGACGGAGTCTCGGTCTGTCACCCAGGCTGGAGTGCAGTGGCGCGATCTCTGCTCACTGCAACCTCTGCCTCCAGGGTTCAAGCAATTCTCCTGCCTCAGCCTCCCGAGTCTCAGTGGTGCCATCTCTGCTCACTACAGCCTCAAACTCCTGAGCTCAAGCAATCCTCCCACCTCAGCCTCCTGAGTAGTAGCTGGGACCGCAGGTGCACGTCACCATGCCCAGTTAGTTTTTTGCATTTTTAGTAAAGATGGGGTTTCACCATGTTGGCCAGGCTGGCTTCAAACTCCTGAGCTGAAGCATCCTCCCGCCTCGGCCTCCCAAAGGGCGGGGATTACAAGTGTGAGCCACTGTGCCTGGTCCTTAAAAAAAAAAATAGGTATAATTTATTTATTTTGATAAAATAAATCAGTATATTCCTGGTTCTTCAGGTCCCTTGGCAGCTCAGGACCTCTCTTCTGAGGTCTCAGGCTGTAGGACCCTCTACAGCCCCAACACTCATGCACTCACAGGGGCCTGTGGAAGTGCAGGAACCTGACACTGAGGCTTCTGGGGCTTCACAGTGAGTCCACCTCTGACCCTGGGATCTCCTTCACCATCATCCCAGGGTTCCCCTCACCTCTATTCTTATTGGACGTCTTTTCCTCTTTCTTTATTTTGCTCCATTGTTGGTGGAGTACCTACTCTAGTAGTTTCTTGGAAAGATGGTTTGGGAGGTGACAGTTTTGAGACCTCGAATATCTGCAGACTTCTTCATTCTATCCTCACGCTTAATAATTTGGCTGGGTACAGAATATATGAAAAAAACCTTAGAATGGTGCCTGGCACGTAGGAAGTACAATGAAAAGTTCTGGCTGGAGAGTATTTTCCTTTAGTGTTATTATAGATAAACCAAAGGCATTCTGCCTCCTGGTGCTTAGCACAGAATTTCTTTTTTACTTTCAAAGCTGGAGGATGTTCTCTTTGTCCCCTGAGTACACCCTGGTCATGATGGTGACCTTGCTATGGATCTATATTCATCTATCACACTGAGCACTTGCAGATACCTTTCTTTTTTCTTTTTTTTTTTTTGAGATGGAGTCTTGCTTTGTCGCCCAGGCTGGAGTGCAGTGGCACAATCTCGGCTCACTGCAAGCTCCGCTTCCCGGGTTCACGCCATTCTCCTGCCTCAGCCTCCGAGTAGCTAAGACTACGGGCGCACACCACCACACCCGGCTAATTTTTTGCATTTTTAATAGAGACGGGGTTTCACAGTGTTAGCCAGGATGGTCTCGATCTCCTGACCTCATGATCCACCCGCCTCGGCCTCCCAAAGTGCTGGGATTACAGGCGTGAGCCACCGCGCCTGGCAGCAGATACCTTTCAACATGGAAATGCATGTCCTTCAGTTCTGGAAATTTTCTTCAATTTTTAAAAATTATTATTATTATTTCTTTTTTTTTTTTGAGACAGAGTTTCACTCTTGTTTCCCAGGCTGGAGTGCAGTGGCGCAATCTCGGCTCACTACAAGCTCCACCTTCCAGGTTCAAGTGATTCTCCTGCCTCAGCCTCCCGAGTAGCTGGAATTACAGGCATGCGGCACCACACCCAGCTAATTTTGTATTTTTAGTAGAGATGGGGTTTCATCATGTTGGTCAGGCTGGTCTCGAACTCCCTACCTCAGGTGATCCGCCCGCCTCGGCCTCCCGAAGTGCTGGGATTACAGACGTGGGCCACTGCACCCGGCTTGTTATTTATTTTTATTGAGACAGAGTCTTGCTCTGTCGCCCAGGCCAGAGTGCAGTGGTGCCATCTCTGCTCGCTGAAACCTGGACCTCCTGGGCTCAATTGATCTGCTCTCCTCAGCCTTCTGAGTAGCTGAGATAAAGGTGCATGCCGTAGTGCTGGGCTAATTTTTGTATTTTTTCTTTTTGTGAGACAGAGTCTCACTCTGTCACCCAGGCTGGAGTGCAGTGGCATGATCTCGGCTTACTGCAACCTCTACCTCCTGAGTTCAAATGATTCTCCTGCCTGAGCCTCCAGAGTTGCTGGGACTACAGACAGGCGCCCGCCACCACACCTGGCTAATTTTTTGTATTTTTAGTAGAGATGGGGTTTTACTGTGTTAGCCAGGATGGTCTCGATTTCCTGACCTTGTGATCTGCCTGCCTCAGCTTTCCAAAGTGCTGGGATTACAGGCGTGAGCCACTATGCCCAGCAATTTTTGTATTTTTTGTAGAGACAAGATTTCACCATGTTGCTCAGGCTGGTTTCGAACTCCTGAGCTCAAGTGATCCGTCTGCCTGCCTTGGCCTCCCAAAGTGCTGGGATTACAGTCATGAGCCACTGAGCCTGGCCTTTCAGTTTTTAATTGATTCCTCCCCTCTGTTTTCTTTCTTTCTCAGGCTGGAGTGCCATGGCTCTGTCTCCTTGTTACAGCCTCTGCCTCCAGGAGGATCAAGCCATCCTCCCACCTCAGCCTCTTGAGTAGCTGGGACTACAGGCTGGAGCCATCAGCTAATTTTTGTATTTTTTCTAGAGATGAGGTTTCACCATGTTGCCCAAGCTCCTCTTGGACTCCTGGGTTCAAACAATCTGACAGCCTCAGCCTCCTAAAGTGCTGGGATTACAGGTGTGAGCCACTACGCCCGGCCCTGGTCCCTTCTCTTTTCTATGCTTTCTCTTTTTGTAATTTCTTTAATTAAAATGTTGGGTGTCCTGGACCAGGCCCCTAATTATCTTTTTCTTTCCCCTTTTTCATCCCTTTTTCTCTTTGTTCTACTATCTGGAAGATTTCTCCAAATTTATCTTCCAACCCTTTCATTGAATTTTTAAATCCCAAGGACCTTTTGTTGGTGGTGATGTTTCACTGTTTCTTTTGTTTGTTTGTTTGGTTGGTTTTGAGACGGAGTCTTGCTCTGTCGCCCAGGCTGGAGTGCAGTGGGGCGATCGTGGCTCACTGCAACCTTCGCATCCCCGGTTCAAGTGATTCTTCTGTCTCAGCCTCCCGAGTAGCTGGGATTACAAGTGTGCACCACCATGCCTGGCTAATTTTTGTATTTTTAGTAGAGATGGGGTTTCACCGTCTTGGCCAGGCTGGTCTCAAACTCCTGACCTTGTGATCTGCCTGCCTCGGCCTCCCAAAGTACTGGGATTACAGACGTGAGCCACCGTGCCCGGCCTTGACTGTTTCTTTTAAAATAACATCCTCTTCGGCTGGGCGTGGTGTATTTTTGTATTAAAAAAATACAAAAATTAGCCGGGCATTGTGGTGTGCACCTGTAATCCCAGCTACTTGGGAGGCTGGGACAGGAGAATTGCTTGAACCCACGAGGCGGATGTTGCAGTGAGCCAAGATCGCGCCACTATACTCCAGCCTGAGTGACAGAGCAAGATTCTGTCTCCCAAAAGAGTAAATAAATAAAATAACACCCTCTTCTTGCATCACAGATGTAATATCTTCTCTTCTCTCTCTGAAGATGTTAAAGGTAGGTCTTTCTTCTTGGCTTGGTCAGATTTCCTTTAGACAAAACTTTTCCTGCTCTCTTGCCTAGGGAGCAAAGCCATGGCGGCCAGCTTTCTGGGAGCCAGTTTGGGAAACGAGGTTGGCATGGGATCTCAGCATTCACAGTGTGTGTGTGCACTTCATCTCCTGATTTGGGGAGAATATCCCCACCCTCAACCATGCCTGTGATCTCTCATTCCAGTGATCCTGTTTTCTCCTCTCAGAGAATAAACCTCCAGTGTTCGGCCAGGATTAGGGAAGCCACCCAGGGACCTAATAATTTTCATCCTTAAACAGCAGGGTCCAACTCCTCTTTATTTGATTCCTCCTCACCCCCATAAACAGGTGCCTCAGTCTTTGGGGGAGTCTGTGATCTGGACTGGGTGGGTTCTCCTCTTTCCCCACATCCAGTTTAGGGTACAGTTTTCATGGGTTTGCTGTGTAGTGACCACCTGACCATCTACTTCCCAGCTTCCAAATGCTGTGCACTTGTCTCCTCCCTCATTCTCCCCATCTTGGTGGGTTTATGCCTTAAACAGAATCTCTTTACTGTAATTTCAGTGAGGTTATGGGAGGGAGTGAAATTGGATGTGTATGTTCAATCTACCATAATTTGCAGAGCCTCTATTGTCGCCTAAACTAATACACAGATTAATAATTACAGATTGTGAGCGCTACAAAGGAAACAAACAGGGGACAAGATGAAAACAGGCAGGATGACTCAGACTTGAAAAATGCAGATTTGTGTCTTTAAATATGTGTCTTACTGCACTCCCGTCTGGGCGACAGAGCCAGACCCTGTCTCAAAAAAAAAAAGATATGTGTCTTGCTGCTGTGCAGAGAAGAGATTGTTCAGGAACAAGCAGGGAGTGTGGGAGACAGCGAGGAAGCCACTGAGATCAAGGTGAGGGATGGGGTCGATTGGAAAGGTCATGGCTATAAAGCTAGAAGGAGCCATTTAGGATTCAGAGAGACTGTGACCTCCAGGAGGACAGGCACCATGTCCATTTTATTCACTGATGTTTACATACCCAGAGCCTAACATGGTCCCTGGTCACCACAGACATTGTAGAAAATGCTTGTGGAATGGAGATGGTAGGTGAGGAAGAGAGAGGAGTCCAGGATGACCTTCAGGTCCTCTGAGGGCTATGAGTGTGTAGCCAAAGGGAGCCACAGGTAGTGTGGAAGCAGGGGAATGACCAGGTGAGAGCCTTACCTGTGTCATCAGGCCCCTCCACTTTCTGGCCTGTCTCCCACCACACCCCCCACTCTGGCCTCCTCACTCAAGCACTTCCCTTTGCCTAACATTCCCTTTCCCTAGCCCCACTCGTTCAACCTGGCCACTCCACAAGACCGTCGTCCGTCCTGGCCTCAGGAGGCCTCAGTCAAATTCTCACACCTGTTCTTTTTCTGCAGAGCTCTTTTTTTTTTTGAGACGGAGTTTCGTTCTTGTTGCCCAGGCTAGAGTGCAATGTCGCGATCTCAGCTCATGGCAACCTCAGCCTCCCGGGTTCAAGTGATTCTCCTGCCTCAGCCTCCCCAGTAGCTGGGATTACAGGCATGTGCCACCACGCCCAGATTATTTTGTATTTTTAGTAGAGATGGGGTTTCTCCATGTTGGTCAGACTGGTCTTGAACTCCTGACCTACGGTGATCTACCCGCCTCAGCCTCCCAAAGTGCTGGAATTACAGGCGTGAGCCATCGTGCCCAGTCTTCTGCAGAACTCTTACCTCAGTCTGCAGTTGTGCAGCCACTGGTGGGGTTCTGTGTTGAATGTCAGACTCCCCCATAGAACATAGGCTTCATGCGCGAAGGAACCTGCCTGTTTTGCTTGTCATTGTGTCCACAGCACCTAGGACTGGACCTGGCACACAGAAGAGGGCTCAATAAATAGTTGTTGAATGAACTAAAGTGTCATCTTGCAAAACTGGTAGGACAGGGAAGAGGCTGAGGGGAGACCACAGAGGAGGCATGGTCACACCCAGGAGGGAGAGGCACAGTCTGGGCACGAGAGGAGCAGAAGCTCCGAGAGAGGGTCATTGTGGGGATTAAATGAGCACGTGGAGACCACTGTATGAGTGCTATTCCTTCCCTTCCTGAAGCCTCTCTGCTCAGTCCGGGTCCACTGTTTCTCTGGTCAGTGGTGGGCACAAGGGAGTAGAGGTGCTTCTTTGGTCTGGCCTGGGACTGAAGACAAGAAGAAATATAATTTCTTATGATCTTCTTTCAATAGATGAGGAAGCCAGGCCTCAGAGAGGAGAGGTCACTTGCCCAAGGTCACACAGTCAGGGACAGAGCCAGGATTAGAACCCGAGCCTACTCAGACCCTGAGCCTAGGGTCTTCCCTCTGTGCCTCCCAGCATGCTGTCGACCCCTCTGTGGGAGGTTGGGAACATTTCCTTCACCAGGAGATCCACAATGCTCTTCTTCCAGATCTAAGATACGCACACAACTCCCTCAGAAACCCAAGAGTGAAGCTGGGCCTGGCAGCTCATGCCTGTAATCCCAGAACTTTGGGAGGCTGAGGTGGGCAGATCATTTGAGGTCAGGAGTTTGAGACTAGCCTGGCCAACATGGTGAAACCCCATCTCTACTAAAAATACAACAATTAGCTGGGCATGATGGCGCATGCCCCTAATCCCAGCTACTGGAGAGGCTGAGGCAGGAGAATCGCTTGAACCAGGGAGGTGGAGGTTGCAGTGGGCCAAGATCATGACACGGCACCCCAGCCTGGGCGACAGAAAGAGATTCTGTCTCAAAACAAACAGATGGGCGTGGTGGTTCATGCCTGTAATCTCAACACTGGGAAGCCGAGGCGAGTGGATCACCTGAGGTCAGGAGTTTGAGACCAGCCTGGCTAATGTGGCAAAACCTTATCTCTACTAAAAGTATAAAAATTAACCGAGCATGGCGGCGGGCACTTGTAATCCCAGCTACTTGGGAAGCTGAGGCAAGAGAATTGTTTGAACCTGGGAGGCAGAGGTTGCAGTAAGCTGAGATCACGCCACTGCACTCCAGCCTGGGCAACAGAACGAGACTCTGTCTCAAAACAAACAAACAAACAAAAAACCCAGAAATCCAGGAATGAGGGTCACCCCCTTTCCTCCCATCTCCTGTGCTGGGTCAGAGCCCGCCTGCAACTGTGGCTTAGGAGCTAATTATAGACCCCAACCTCCACCCCAATCTCCAGTGGACTTGGGATGGCCAGAGAGGGGGAGTTGGGGCACAAAGGCAGGCCCGGGGTGGTAAGGGTCCTGGAACCAGGTGGTTTCAGGTTTGCATTCAGCTCTCCACTACCTTACTAATTTACCTTGGCTAAGTCACTTCACCTCCCTGAGCCCCATGTTATTCAGTTGTAAAATGGTTGGGGAAAACCCCTCTTCTTAGAGCTCTTCTGAGGTTGTTGACTTGAGATTGGTGCCCCATAGACACCCAGTCCATATTTATTGAGTGACTGGCTGGTTGATCAAATGCATGTTAGAGGTTTGTTAGCACAGGGCTTGGCTCTCGGGGGTTCCTGCTGTGCTTCTCCTTGGTGCCTGGCCCTACTGTGTGCTGCCCCTTTAATGCAGTCACCTCTCCAAGCCTCAGTCCTATCCCACAAGGTCCTTCAGCCTGTTGGGCCACCCTGACCAGGCCCTGCTGCTATGACAAACCAGCCCTCCCCTTTCCCCTATTTATGGTCTCTTCAATGCTTTCCAGCCAAGCCCCACCCCCAGCTTATGTCCCTCATTGTCCCACCTGTGGCCTTGCTTATGACCTCCGACTTGAAGCTTGTCTCTTTTCAACCTCTTGTGTTTGCCCTCAACCACAGATGACTTGGTCTCGTAACATTATTTGGTTCCTGTATACCATCCAACAGTCAAGGCCTGGTTTGACAAATTATAACACTGCATATTATGGGTATCCACGGCACACAGTAGTTAATAACTTAATTGATGAACTCAAAATGCCCGAATTCAAGTCCCAGCTCGACCACTCATTGGCTCTGTGACTTTGGGAAAATTATTTACCTTTTCTGCATTTCAGTTTGCTCGTTTATAAAAGGGAATAACAAACAGCCTGGGCAACATATCGTGACCCAGTCTCTACAAGAAATAATAAAACTAGCCAGGCATAGTGGTGCATGCCTGTGGTCCTAGCTACTTGGGAGGCTGAGATTGAGGATCACTTGAGTCTAGGAGTTGGAGGCTGCAGTGAGCTATGATCCAGCCTGGGTGACAGAGCAAGGCTCTGTCTCTTTAAACTTTTTTTTTTTAAATTAAAGAAAGTCTTTTTTAAAAATTTTTTATTTTTATTTTTTTATTTTGAGGCAGAGTCTCACTCTGTCTCCCAGGCTGGAGTGCAGTGGCGCGATCTCGGCTCACTGCAAGCTCCACCTCCTGGGGTCATGCCATTCTCCTGCACAGACTCCGAGTAGCTGGGACTACAGGCGCCCGCCACCAGGCCCGGCTAATTTTTTTTTGTATTTTAGTAGAGACGGGATTTCACCGTGTTAGCCAGGATGGTCTCGATCTCCTGACCTTGTGATCCTCCTGTCTTAGCCTCCCAAAGTGCTGGGATTACAGGCGTGAGCCACCGCGCCCAGCCTTTTTAAAATTTTTAATTTTTTTTTTTTTTTTGAGATGGGGTCTCATCATCTTGTCATCTTAGCCAGGCTGGTCTTGAATTCCTGGGCTCAAGTGATCCTCCTGCCTCAGTCCTCCCAAAGTGCTGGGATTACAGGTGTGAACCACCATGCCCAGCCCAGACTCTGTCTCAAGAAAATAATTAAAACATAAACATAAAATAAAATGGGGTTGGGCATGGTGACTCACACCTGTAATCCTAGCACTTTGTGAGACTGAAGTTGGAGGATTGCTTGAGCCCAGGAGTTTGAGACCAGCCTGAGCAACATAGGAAGACCCCACCTCTACACACAAAAAAACTTAAAAATTAGCTGGATGCGATGGTGCTCATCTGTAGTCAGGAGGCAGAGGTCGGGGGATTGCTGGAGCCCAGGAGGTCAACTTGCAGTGAGCTGTGATCCCACCATTGCACTCCAGCCTGGGTGACAGAGTAAGGCCCTGTCTCAAAAAAAATTAATTAAATTACATTAAATGAGATAACAATAGTTTTTACCTGGTAAGGTTGTTGCTAAAAAATTAAATGACTTGGCCGGGCGCGGTGGCTCAAGCCTGTAATCCCAGCACTTTGGGAGGCCGAGATGGGTGGATCACGAGGTCAGGAGATCGAGACCATCCTGGCTAACACGGTGAAACCCCATCTCTACTAAAAATACAAAAAAATTAGCTGGGCGTGGTGGCAGGCGCCTGTAGTCCCAGCTACTCGGGAGGCTGAGGCAGGAGAAAGGCGTGAACCCAGGAGGCGGAGCTTGCAGTGAGCCGAGATAGTGCCACTGCACTCCAGCCTGGGCGACAGAGCAAGACTCCGCCTCAAAAAAAAAAAAAAAAAAAAATTAAATGACTTAGAATGGAAGCTCTATAAGGGCAAGGATTTTGTTCACTGCTGCATCCCCCATGCCTAGCCTAGTGACTGGCACAGATAAGCTATTCAATAAATGTTACAAGTGTGTGGAGTAGCAATGCACATAAAGCAGCGCTGTCAAACAGAAATATAACGCAAGCACACATGTAGTCTTCAGATTTCTAGTAGCCATGTGAAACTAAAAAGAAATGGGAAATTGGCCAGGCGCGGTGGCTCACACCTGTAATCCCAACACTTTGGGAGGCCGAGGTGGGTGGATCACAAGGTCAGGAGATCGAGACCATCCTGGCTAACATGGTGAAACCCTGTCTGTACTAAAAATACAAAAAATTAGCTGGGTGTGGTGGCGGGTGCCTGTAGTCCCAGCTACTCAGGAGGCTGAGGCAGGAGAATGGCGTGAACCCGGGAGGCGGAGCTCGCAGTGAGCCGAGATCACGCCACTGCACTCCAGCCTGGGCAACAAAGCGAGACTCCGTCTTAAAAACAAGAAAAACAAATGGGAAATTAATTTTTATAATATTCATCTTAATAATCTAAAATATTATCATTGTAAAATGAAATCAATATAAAGCCTGGGCACAGTGGCTTATGCCTGTAATCCCAGCACTTTGGGAGGCTGAGGCAGGTGGATCACGAGGTCAGGAGTTCGAGACAGGCCTGACCAACATGGTGAAACCCCGTCTCTACTAAAAATACAAAAATTAGCCAGGCATGGTGGCACACGCCTGTAATCCCAGCTGCTCAGGAGGCTGAGGCTCAAGAATTGCTTGAACCCAGGAAGCAGAGGCTGCAGTGAGCCACGATTGCACCACTGCACTCCAGCATGGGAGAGAGACAGAGTGAGACTTTGTCTGAAAAAAAAAAAGAAAAGGCCAGGCACGGTAGCTCACACCTGTAATCCCAGGACTTTGGGAGGCTGAGGCAGGGGGATCACCTGAGGGGGATCACCTGAGGTCGGAAGTTCGAGACCAGCCTGACCAACATGGAGAAACCCTGTCTCTACTAAAATGCAAAAGTAGCCAGGCGTGGTAAGGCATGCCTGTAATCCCAGCTACTTGGGAGGCTGGGGCAGGAGGATCGCTTGAACCTGGGAGGCGGAGGTTGCGGTGAGCCGAGGTCACACCATTGCACTCCAGCCTGGGCAACAAAAGCGAAACTCCCTCTCAAAAAAATAAAAAATAAAAAAAGATTCATTCTTACTGTAATCTTAGCAACCTCAGTGTATAATTTTTTTTTTTTTTTTAGACAGAGTCTCGCTCTGTCACCCAGGCTAGAGTGTAATGGAGCAATCTCGGCTCACTGCAAGCTCCACCTCCCGGATTCAAGCCATTCTCCTGCCTCAGCCTCCCGAGTAGCTGAGATTACAAGCACGCGCCTCCACGCCCGGCTAATTTTTATATTCTTTTTAGTAGCTACAGGGTTTCACCATGTTGGCCAGGCTGGTCTTGATCTCCTGATCTCGTGACCCGCCCTCCTTGGCCTCCCAAAGTGCTGGAATTACAGGCTTGAGCCATCGTTCCGGGCCTGATTTTTTTTTTTTTTCCCTGAAGTAGAGAACTTTCACCTTTTCACTTAAAGAAAGAAAGCACTTTGTGGCTTCTCTTCGGCATATCCACATTATGAGTATCACTCCTCCTGTGCTTTGAGGGCTTTTTTTTTTTTTTTTGAGACAGAGTCTCGCTCTGTCACCCAGGCTAGAGTGCAGTGGCGCGATCTCGGCTCACTGCAATCTCCGTCTCCCGGGTTCACGCCATTCTCCTGCCTCAGCCTTCCAAGTAGCTGGGAGTACAGGCGCCCGCCACCACGCTCGACTAATGTTTTGTATTTTTAGTAGAGACGGGGTTTCACCGTGTTAACCAGGATGGTCTCTAGACCTTTTGATCCGCCCGCCTCGGCCTCCCAAAGTGCTGGGATTACAGGCGTGAGCCACTGCACCTGGCCTGAGGCCATTATTAAAATAAGGGCTACTTGAACACAAGCACTGCAGTACCCGACCAGTGATCTGATAACCCAGAGGGCTCTGAAGTGACCAACGGGCAGGGAGCACAGACAGTATGGACATGCTGGACAAAGGAATGATTCATGTCTTAGGCAAGAGGGAGAGAGATGGCGCAAGATTTCATCATGCTACTCAGAATGGCACATAATTTAAAATTATTATTTCTGGAAATTTCCAATTAAAATTTTCAGACCTTGGGCAACTGAAACCACGAAAAGTCAAACAGAGGATTAAGGGGGGACTACTGTACCTGACAAAAAGAAAGACATTTTACTTCACTGCGTATCTGGAGGGTGGGAGCTCTCAAATTGGCTTGACAGCTCAGTGCTGTCCCAGGCTTTCCTCTGCTCTGGTATTGGAATATTTGGTATTGGTATCTGGTATTCCTCGTCAGTGTATTGGCATTTGACCTTAGGGTCATAAGGTGGTTGTTGCAGCTCCAAGCTTCAGATCTGCATAAATATCTCAAGGAGGAAGCAAGGAGGGAAGGAGCAATAAATCCTTCTCTTCTAGAAACTCTTTTTTCCCTCAAGAAAATCTTTCTCAAACTTCGGCGAGCACAACAATCACCTAAACAGTTTCTTTTGTTTGTTTTTGTTTTTGTTTTGAGATAGGGTCTCACTTTGTTGCCCAGGCTGGAGTGCAGTGGTGTGATCATGGTTTACTGCAGCCTCCACCTCCTGGGCTCATTCAGTCCACTCACCTAAGTCTCCCAAGTACCTGGGATTACAGGTGCATGCCACCACGGCCAGCTAATTATTAAAAATTTTGAGGCCGGGCGCAGTGGCTCAAGCCTGTAATCCCAGCACTTTGGGAGGCCGAGACGGGCGGATCACGAGGTCAGGAGATCGAGACCATCCTGGCTAACACGGTGAAACCCCATCTCTACTAAAAAATACAAAAAACTAGCCGGGCGAGGTGGCGGGCGCCTGTAGTCCCAGCTACTTGGGAGGCTGTGGCCGGAGAATGGCGTGAACCCGGGAGGCAGAGCTTGCAGTGAGCCGAGATCCGGCCACTGCACTCCAGCCTGGGCAACAGAGCAAGACTCCGTCTCAAAAAAAAAAAAAAAAAAAAATTTGGGCTGGGCACGGTGGCTCACGCTTGTAAACCCAGCACTTTGGGAAGCCGAGATGGGTGGATCACAAGGTCAGGAGATCGAGACCATCCAGGCTAACATGGTGAAACCCCGTCTCTACTAAAAATACAAAAAATTAGCTGGGTGTGGTGGCGGGTGCCTGTAGTCCCAGCTACTCGGGAGGCTGAGGCAGGAGAATGGTGTGAACCCGGGAGGCAGAGCTTGCAGTGAGCTGGGATTACAGGCGTGAGCCACCACGCCCAGACTTTTCTTTTCTTTTCTTTTTTAAGACAGAGTTTTGCTTTTGTCATCCAGGCTGGAGTGCAGTGACGTGATCTCAGCTCACTGCAACCTCCCCATCCTGGGAAATTCTGCTGCCTCAGCCTCCCGAGTAGCTGGGATTACATGTGCCCACCACCACGCCCAGCTAATTTTTTGTATTTTTAGTGCAGACGGGGTTTCATCATGTTGGCCAGACTGGCTTCAAATTTCTTACTGACTTCAGGTGATCTGCCCACCGTGGCCTCCCAAAGTGCTGGGATTACAAGTATGAGCCACCATGCCCAGCCTCATTTATTTATTTTTTATGTTTTGAGACAGAGTTACTCTGTCTCCCAGGCTGGAGTGCAGTGGCATATTCTCTGCTCACTGCAACCTCCGCCTCCTGGATTCAAGCAATTCTCCTGCCTCAGCCTCCCTAGTAGCTAGGACCACAGGCACCTGCCACCACACCCGGCTAATTTTTATATTTTTAGTAGAGACGGGGTTTCTCCATAGTGGCCGGGCTGGTCTTGAACTCCTGACTTTGTCCTTCTGATCTGCCTGCCTCGGCCTCCCAAAGTGCTGGGATTACAGGTGTGAGCAGGAGCCACCATGCCGGTCTTTTTTTTTTTTTTTTTTTGAGACAGAGTGAGAGACAGACTTTTTGAGACAATTTTTGAGACAGACACTGTGCCCGGCTAATTTTTTTGGAATTTTAATAGAGACGGGGATTCGCCATGTTGGCCAGGCTGGTCTCAAACTCCTGACCTCAGGTGATCTGCCTGCCTCGGCCTCCCAAAATGCTGGAATTACAGGCGTGAGCCACGTTTTCTTTTCTTTCATTTTATTTTGAGATGGTCTTGCTCTCTCACCCAGGCTAGAGTGCAATGGCACGATCTCAGTTCACTGCAACCTCCGGCTCCCGGGTTCAAGCGATTCTCCTGCCTCAGCCTCCTGAGTAGCTGGGATTACATGCACCCGACATCATGCCCAGCTAATTTTTGTATTTTTATAGAGAGGGGTTTCACCATGTTGGCCACCAGGCTGGTCTCAAACTCCTGACCTCGGGTGATCTGCCCACCTCAGTCTCCCAAAGTGCTGGGATTACAGGTGTGAGCCACCGTGCCCGGCCTGTATATCTTTTGTTAAAGAAGGGTCTATTCACATCCTTTGCCAGCTTCTAATTAGGGAGTGTGTGTTTGGGTTTAACATGCTCCTCAGGAAAGTATTTTTTCTGGGTTGTTTTTATTGTTGAAGTATAAGAGTTCTTTTTCTTTTCTTTTCTTTTCTTTTCTTTTTTTTTTTTTTTTTTTTTTTGAGATGGAGTCTTGCTCTGTCACCCAGGCTGGAGTGCAGTGGCACGATCTCGGCTCACTGCAACCTCTGCCTCCTGGGTTTAAGCAGTTCTCCCTGCCTCAGCCTCCAGAGTAGCTGGGACTACAGATGACCGCCACTGTGCCCGGCTAATTTTTTTGGAATTTTAATAGAGACGGGGATTCGCCATGTTGGCCAGGCTGGTCTCAAACTCCTGACCTCAGGTGATCTGCCTGCCTCGGCCTCCCAAAATGCTGGAATTACAGGCGTGAGCCACGTTTTCTTTTCTTTCATTTTATTTTGAGATGGTCTTGCTATGTCCCCCAAGCTAGAGTGCAATGGCGCAATCTCGGCTCACTGCAACCTCTGCCTCCCAGGCTCAAGAGATTCTTGTGCCTCAGCGTCCCAAGTAGCTGGGATTACAGGCATGAACCACCTCGCCTGGCTAATTGTTTGTATTTTTAGTAGAGACAGGGTTTTGCAATGTTGGCCAGGCTGATCTCGAACTCCTGACCTCAGATGATCCAACTACCTCAGCCTCCCAAAGTACTGGGATTACAGGCGTGAGCCCCTGTGCCTGGCCTCAGAGTTCTTTCTATATATGTATATGTGTGTGTGTGTGTGTGTGTATATATATAGAGAGAGAGAGAGATTTTTATGTTTGAGACAGGGTCTTACCGTGTCTCCCAGGCTGGAGTGCAGTTGTGCAAACACAGCTCACTGCAGTGTTGATCTGGGCTCAAACAGTCCCCCCTTGTAGCCAGGACTACAGGCACACAGCACCATGTCCAGCTAGTTTTTTGTTTTGGCGGGAGTTTTTGAGGCAGAATCTCAACTCTGTCACCCAGGCTGGAGTGCAGTGGTACAATCTTGGTTCACTGCAAACTCCGCCTTCTGGGTTCAAGCGATTCTTATGCCTCAGTCTCCTGAGCAGTTGGGATTACAGGCATGTGCCACCATGCCCAGATAATCTTTTTTTTAGATTGAGTCTTGCTCTGTCACCAGGCTGGAGTGTGGTGGTGGGATCTTGGCTCACTGCAACCTCTGCCTCCCGGGTTCAAGCGATTCTCCTGCCTCAGCCTCCCGAGTAGCTGGGACTACAGGCGCCCGCCACCGCGCCCGGCTAATTTTTTTTTTTTTTTTGTATTTTTAGTAGAGACGGGGTTTCACTGTGGTCTCAATCTCCTGACCTCGTGATCCGCCCGCCTCGGCCTCCCAAAGTGCTGGGATTACAGGTGTGAGCCACTGCGCCTGGCCTAAAAACTTTTCTAGACCTCTTTCTGGGCTAGAACTTCTAGTTTCCGAGACACCATTCCTCCAGCCCCTTTGCAATCCCCTCCTCTTCAGTTTTTCCTCATGTCATCTAGTGACTCACATTTGCATCCCTTCTAATCTCTCTTTAGGTCAGTATTTCTGTCAAACTCCTGTGTAGTCCCATCCAGATGTACCACAGGCACCCCAAACTCAACATGACCAAAATTCAACTCTCCTTGCTCTTCACAAACCCACCTCCTCTACTTCCCCTCAATCTTTTAGAAGTATTACAGGAAAGAGATCTTGATCCAGACCCCAAGAGAGGGTTCTTGGATGGCAAGCAAGAAAGAATTCAAGGCAAATCCACAGTGCAAAGCAAAAGCAAGTTTATTAAGAAAGTAAAGGAGGCTGGGTGCAGTGACTCACACCCGTAATCCCAACTCTTTGGGAGGTTGAGGCGGGTGGATCACCTGAGATCAGAAGTTTGAGACCATCCTGACCACTATGGTGAAACCCCATCTCTACTAAAAAATACCAAAAAAATTAGCTAGGCGTGGTGGCGGGTGCCTGTAGTCCCAGCTACTCGGGGGGCTGAAACAAGAGAATTGCTTGAACCCAGGTGGCAGAGGTTGCAGTGAGCCGAGATTGCTCCACTGCACTCCAGCCTGGGCAACAGAGCAAGACTCCATCTCAAAAAATAAAAAAACATTAAAAATAAAAGAAAGGGCCGGGCGCAGTGGCTCACGCCTGTAATCCCAGCACTTTGTGAGGCCAAGGTGGGTGGATCACAAGGTCAGGAGATGGAGACCATCCTAGCTAACATGGTGAAACCCTGTCTCTACTAAAAATACAAAAAAAATTAGCTGGGCGTGGTGGCAGGCACCTGTAGTCCCAGCTACTTGGGAGGCTGAGGCAGAAGAATGGCGTGAACCCGGGAGGCGGAGCTCGCAGTGAGCCAAGATCGCGCCACTGCACTCCAGCCTGGGCGACAGCCAGACTCTGTCTCGAAAATAAATAAAAAAATAAAATAAAATAAAATAAAATAAAATAAAATAAAATAAAATAAAATAAAAATAAAAATAAAATAAGGCTATTCCATAGACAGAGCAGCCCTAAGGTCTGCTGGTTGCCCATTTTTTTGGTTATTTTTTGATGATATGCTAAACAAGGGGTGGATTATTCATGCCTCCCCTTTTTAGACCTTATAGGGTAACTTCCTGACGTTGCCATGGCATTTGTAAACTGTTATGGCACTGGTTGTGAGGATGACCAGAGGTCACTCTCATTGCCATCTTGGTTTGAGTGGGATTTAGCCGGCTTCTTTACTGCAACCTGTTTTATCAGCAAGGTCTTTATGACCTGTATCTTGTGCTGTCCTGTTATCTCATCCTGTGACTTAGAATGCCTTAACCATCTGGGAATGAAGTCCAGCAGGACTCAGCCTCATTTTACCTAGTTCTTATTTAAGATGGGGTTGCTCTGGTTCACATGCCCATAACAAAAGCACCACCACCCATTCCACCCCTCAAGCTAGAAACCTGAAAGTTATCACAGATTCATCTCTCACTCCCCATCATCACATATTTCTAGTGAGTGTGTTCAGTCATGGTGACTTGACTTTGAAAAAACGTCTTATTTTTGTCCTGCAGAATTTCAAATGTGTGCAAAAGTAAGATAATACAATGAGCCTCATGCTCCCACCACACAACTTCAACACTTATTAACTTCTCGCGGTTCTTGTTTATACCATTGTCCACATTAATTTCTTAATATTATGAAATACCCAAATTTTAAAATTTCTAACTGTCCAAGTATCTTCTTTTGAAAATGCATTTGTTTGCCGGGTGCGGTGGCTCATGCCTGTAATCCCAGCACTTTGGGAGGCCGAGGCAGGTGGATCACAAGGACAAGTTCAGGAGTTCGAGACCAGCTTGGCTAACATCATGAAACCCCGTCTCTACTGAAAATACAAAAAAAATTAGCCGGGCATGGTGGCCTGTAGCCCCAGCTACTCAGGAGGCTGAGGCAGGAGAATGGCGTGAACCCGGGAGGCGGAGCTTGCAGTGAGTTGAGATCGTGCCACTGCACTCCAGCCTGGGTGACAGAGCGAGACTCTGTCTCAAATAAATAAATAAATAAATAAATAAATAAATAAATAAATAAAATAAGAATGCACTTGTTTGAATTAGAATCCAATCCAGGTCCTTGGCTGGGCACAGTAGCTCACAGCTATAATCCCAGCACTTCTGGAGGCCAAGGTGGGAGGATCATTTGAGGTCAGGAGTTTGAGACCAGCCTGGCCAATATGGTGAAACCATCTCTACTAAAACTACAAAAATGCTCTGGGCATGGTAGTGCCCGCCTGGAGTCCCAGCTACCTGGGAGACTGAGGCAGAGAATTGCTTGGACCCAGGAGGTGGAGGTTGCAGTCAGCCAGAACACGCCATTGCAATCCAGCCTGGGTGACAAAGAGAGACTCCGTCTCAAGAAAGAAAAAACAAACAAGAAAGTCCAATCTGGGTCCATACATTGCATTTGGTTGGCATATCTCCTACATCTCTTTGAGCCTGTAGATTCTGTCTCCATCCCTGTTTCTCCCACTCTGAGCTTTACTGATTATATCTCTATATGTAATTTCTAACCATTTTCTCTATTGTTTGTATATCCTGTTAATTAGGAATGTATCTGGAGGTGTGATTGGATTCAGATTTTGTGGCAAGAAAACCTCACAAAAAGTGTGTTGTCATGATGTCTGGTTGGCTTTCTTTTTGTATGTTACAGCCATTAAAAACACCTGCCTTCATTAATTCATCAAGGGTTGTAAAATGGTGATGTTCTAATTATTCCTTATTTGTATGGTACCTGAAATACTTATAAAGATAAATGTTCACTCATCTGTTGTTTGGTTACCCAGAGTTAAAGTTCACATTGGAAAAAGAAAATAAATATCCAGATATTCTCTTTCTGCCATTTCCAAAATAAGTGTTGGTTTACTAGTATCCTCCTTAGGTGACTAGTAAGTTGTTTAGTGTTTTTAGTATCATGATCACTAAATTGAATATATTTCATGTGTTTCAGTTCACTGCAATTATTAAACTGATGCTCAAATTGTCCTTATTTTTGGCCAGTGGGATCTGTGTAAGTTGGCTCCTGAGTCCTTTTGATACAACCTTAGTAGTATTTGACAACTTCCTTGCTATCTAACATGATAGAAGTTCCAGACTTATCTTGTATATTTCTTGCTCCAAACCTGGAATCAGCTATTTCTAGGAACAAACAAACCCTGGTTCCTTTTAGTGGTGATTGGCATTACAAGACCAAAATCTAACTTCTAGAATGCCTTGTTGCCACTGTGTTTGGGGGGACAGAGCATAAGGCACATGTTTTGTTTTTCTGTTTTGCTTTTTTGAGGCCGAGTTTCACTCTTGTTGCCCAGGCTTGAGTGCCCAGGCGCAATCTCAGCTCACTGCAACCTCCGCCTCCCAGGTTTAAGTGATTCTCCTGCCTCAGCCTCCTGAGTGGCTGGGATTATAGGTATGCGCCACCATGCCTGGCTAATTTTGTATTTTTAGAAGAGACAGGGTTTCTTCATGTTGGTCAGGCTGGTCTCAAACTCCTGACCTTGGATGATCTGCCTACCTCAGCTTCCCAAAGTGCTGGGATTACAGGCATGAGCTATCATGCCCCGCCAAAGCCCTTTTTTTTTTTGAGATGGAGTCTCACTCTGTCACCCAGGCTGGAGTGCAGTGGTGTGATCTCGGCTCACTGCCAGCTCTGCCTCCCATTTTCGAGCGATTCTCCTGCCTCAGCCTCCCGAGTAGCTGGGACTACAGGTGCCTGCCACCGTGCCTGGGTAATTTTTTGTATTTTTAGTAGAGATGGGGTTTCCCCATGGTCTCGATCTCCTGACCTCATGATCCGCCCGCCTCAGCCTCCCAAAGTGCTGGAATTACAGGCATGAGCCAACGTGCCTGGCCAAGGCACATGTTTTAAAATAAAATACATCTTTTGCTCTACAGATATTTCCAATTCAAATCAAGACTTAAGAATTTATCTCACATCTGTATACCTTTTTTCAACACTGAGAATCCATTTTCAGTGATACCCTGAATTATAAAATTAAGAGTATCATAATTACTCAGTTCTTTTATCCCATATTACACAAGAGTATTAGAATAACAAAAGGCAGGCTGGCACAGTGGCTCACGCCTGTAATCCTAGCACTTTGGGAAGCTGAGGTGGGCAGATCACCTGAGGCTGAGAGTTCAAGACCAGCCTGACCAACCTGGAGAAACCCCATCTCTACTAAAAATACAAAATTAGCTGGGTGTAGTGGCGCATGCCTGTAATTCCAGCTACTCAGGAGGCTGAGGCAGGAGAATTGCTTGAACCCGGGAGGCAGAGGTTGCAGTGAGCCAAGATTGCACCACTGCACTCCAGCCAGGGCAACAGAGCAAGACTCCGTCTCAAAAAAAAAAAAAAGTTTTGTTTACTTATTTTTTGAGACAAGGTCTCTCTCAGTCACCTAGTCTGAATTGCAGTGGCACAATCTTGGCTCACTTCAACCTCTGCCTCCCAGGTTCAAGCGATCCTCCCACCTCAGCCTCTCGAGTAGCTGGGACTACAGGCACACACCACCATGCCCAGCTAATTTTTTTTTTTTTTTTTTTTTTTTTTTTTTTTTTTTGTGATCGAGTTTCGCTCTATTGCCCAGGTTGGAGTGTAGTGGCGCCATCTCAGCTCACTGGAAGCTCCTCCTCCTGGGTTCATGCCATTCTCTTGCCTCAGTCTCCCAAGTAGCTGGGACTACAGGCGCACGCCACCACGCCCGGCTAATTTTTTATATTTTTAGTAGAGACGGGGTTTCACCATGTTAGCCAGGATGGTCTCGATCTCCTGACCTCGTGATCTGCCCGCCTTGGCCTCCTAAAGTGCTGGGATTACAGGCGTGAGCCACCGCGCCCAGCCATGCCCTGTTAATTTTTAAAACAATTTTTGGTAGAGATGGGTTTTCGCCATGTTGTCCAAGCTGGTGTTGAACTTCTGGGCTCATACGATCCACTGGCCTCGGCCTCCCAAAGTGGTTGGATTATAAGCATGAGCCTTCGTGTTCAGCCCACGTAAAATATAGTTCTTTTCTTTTTTTAAAAAAAATAGAGACAGGGCCGGGTGTGGTGGCTTGCAGGGCAGATCACATGAGGTCAGGAGCTCAAGACCAGCCTGGATAACATGGCAAAACCTCATCTCTACTGAAAATACAAAAATTCGCCAGGAGTGGTGCTGTGTGCCTGTAGTCCCAGCTACTCGGGAGTCTGAGGCAGGAGAATCACTTGAACCCAGGAGGCAGAGGTTGCAGTGAGCCGAGATCGTGCCACTGCACTCCAGCCTGGGTGACAGAGTGACACTCCGTCTCAAATAAATAAGTAAGTAGAGACGGGGTCTCACTATCTTGCCCAGCCTGGTCTCTCACTTCTGTGCTTAAACAATCAATTCTGCCTCAGCTTCCGAAGTGCTGGAATTATAAGTGTGAGCCACCACGCCTGGCCTATAGTTCTTCATATGCAGTCGTTTTCTTACTTTTTAAAATTATGTTTTTTTGTTATTTAGGAATGTTTATGTTTTTAGGAAAGTTTTTGTTATTTAGGGAAGTTTAATAATAGGATTATTAATATAAATATGTAATAATCTTAGTCTTTTCCAGCCTGAGACTTCTAATCCATTGACACATTTTTTTTTTTTTTTAAATAGAGACAGGGTCTCACTATGTTGGCCAAACTGGTCTCGAACTTCTGGCCTCGGTGACCCTCTTGCCTTTGTTGATCCTCTTGCCTATGTTGGCCAGGCTGGTCTTGAACTCCTGGCCTCAGTCATCCTCTTGCCTTGGCCTCCTGAAGTCCAAGGATTACAGGCGTGAGCCACCACACCCAGCCCATTAACCTAACTCTCACCTTTTCTCCACCAGTCACCTCCTGTCTTCACATACCTTCTTTGTCAGCTTAGATTCTATGGTCCAGCACGAAGGGAGTTAGACACTGAACGCCCTTCTCTATCACACTTAACCCAGTACTTAGCTGGCACCTGTACCCAAACAGCTGGACGTTGCATAAGAGTACTACACCATCGTGCTAACTAGACGCACCTCATAGTTACAACCGCAGATTTCAAATGGGCCCTCAACACTGCAAAACTCTCTAATTACACTTCCCTAATATAGGCACCTTTCCTGTCTTGGATAGACTATTTCACCTCTTCACCTCATTCCCATCTCCAACCTCCTGCTTTCTTCACCCTCATCAGCAATTTCCCTTCATACTTCATGGTGATAGAAGATGTGGTGAGAAGAGAGCTACCTTGTCTTCCCACCATCTCCTCTACTACCTACCTGCAGCACAGTGCACACGCCCTTTGGGTCCCTTCCTATGATGGGGAAAATCTCTAAAGCCAAACTTTCAACTTGTGGTCGGGACCTATCCCTCTGCTCCTCTAAGACTAAGCCCACACAGGTACCTCCTCACTTGCCTTATCCATTTCTTCTGTTGGATCATTCTTCCACCTCCCAAATAAAGTGTCAGCTTTTAAATTAAATATATTTTTAGGGGGCATACATGAAGTTGCATTATGTGGATACTTTGGTTAGTGTTGAAGTCTGGGCTTTTAGTGCAACCATCACCTGAAGCGTGTGCATGTATGCACTGTATCCATCAGGTAATTTCTCTCTTTTTTTCCCCCCCCCGAGATGGAGTTTCACTCCTGTTGCCCAGGCTAGAGTGCCCAGGCGTAATCTCGGCTCCCTGCAACCTCTGCCTCGAAGGTTCAAGCGATTCTCCTGCCTCAGCCTCCCGAGTAGCTGGGATTAGAGGCATGCACCACCACGCCCGGCTAATTTTTTAATTTTAGTAGAGATGGGATTTCTCCATGTTGGTCAGGCTGGTCTCAAACTGCTGACTTCAGGTGATCCGCCCACCTTGGCCTCCCAAAGTGCTGGGATTACAGGCGTGAACCACCACGTCCAGCCTCCATCAGGTAATTTCTCATCCCTCACCACCCTCCCACCTTTCCAAGTCTAGTATTGGCATTTTAATCCTTTCCTCAGTCACCTCTTTCCCAACGGCCAAGGTTAACACCAGGATGAGACACAACCTAGTCCACGCCACCATTCTCTTGGGGACTAGTGCATCAGCATACCTGTGAACTTAGCAACGCAGTTTTTGGGCCCTGCTTCAGACCCACAGAGTCAGAATCCTTGGAGATGCGGCCTAGGACCATGGCTTTAAAAACTGTTTAGGGCCAGGCACGGTGGCTCACGCCTGTAATCCTAGCACTTTGGAGGCTGAGGCAGGTGGATCACAAGGTCAGGAGTTTGAGCCCAACCAGTTCGAGACCAGCCTGGCCAACATGGTGAAACCCCATCTCTACTAAAAATACAAAAATTAGCTGGGCATGGTGGCACACATCTGTAATCTTGGCTACTTGGGAGGCTGAGGCAGGAGAATTGCTTGAACCCGGCGGCAGAGGTTGCAGTGAGCCGAGATCGCACTACTGTACTACTCCAGCCTGGGCAACAGAGACTCCGTCTCAGAAAAACAAAAAACAAACAAAAACTGTTTATGTGGCTGGGCATGGTGGCTCATGCCTATAATCCCAGCTCTTTGGGAGGCGGAGGCAGGAGGATCACTTGAGCTCAGGAGTTTTATACCAGCCTGGGCAACACAGTGGGACCTTGTCTCTATGAAATTTTTATTTTTATTTATTTTTTTGAGATGGAGTCTCCCACAATGGAATGTTATTTGGAAGTACAAGTTATCAAATACATACGACATGGAAGAACCTTGAAAACATGCTAAGTGAAAGAAGTCAGTCGAGAAAAACCACAGACTGATTCCATTTAGATGAAATATCCAGAAAAGGTCTAGAGACAGAAATTAGTGATTGTCTAGGGATGGGGGGAGGAAGAAATGGGGAGTTAACTGCTAATGGGCATGGAGCTTTTTTAGGGTGATGAAAACATTCAGAGGCTGGGCAGGGTGGCTCATGCCTATAATCCCAGCACTTTGGGAGGCGAAGGCAGGCAGATCACTTGAGGTCAGGAGTTCAAGACTTGTCTGGGCAACATGGTGAAACCCTGTCTCTACCAAAACCAGAAAAAATTAGCCAGCTGTGGTTTGTGCCTGTGGTCCTAGCTATTTGGGAGGCTGAGGTGAGAGCTTGAGCCTGGGAGACAGATGCTACAGTGAGCAATGCAATGAGCTGAGATCATACCACTGCAATCCAGCCTGGGTGACACAGTGAGACCACCCTATCTCATAAAGAAATATATATATATAAAATATATGTATATATGTGTGCGTGTATATATATGCGTGTGTGTATATACATGTATATATACACACACACACGTATATATTCCAGAATTAGTGGCAATAGTTATACACACACACACACACATACACATTCCAGAATTAGATAGTGGCAATAGTTATACACACACACATACACATATATATTCCAGAATTAGATAGTGGCAATAGTTATACACACACACATACACATATATATTCCAGAATTAGATAGTGGCAATAGTTATACACACACACATACACATATATATTCCAGAATTAGATAGTGGCAATAGTTATACACACACACATACACATATATATTCCAGAATTAGATAGTGGCAATAGTTGCACAATGTTGTGAATGTACTAACACCACTGTAGTATATGCTTTAAAATGGTGAATTTTGGCTGGGTGTGGTGGCCAGCACTTTGGGAGGCCAGGGTGGGAGGACTGCTTTGTGCCCAGGAGTTGAATACCAGCCTGGGCAACACATCAAGACTCCATCTCTTAAAATAATAATAAAGTGGTGACGTTTAATGGCATATGATTATTTCTCAATTTAAAGAAGGGGAAGAGTAATTCTCAGCAGTGTTAACTGCTGCAATCAATCAGGCCAGGCCTGAAGAGACCATGCAGCAGGCTATCCACACAACAGCCATTTTCCTCTATCATGATCCCTCCTCTATTGAATTCCAACAATCCTGACTGGTCTAAGCAGATTCTGTGGTTTCACTCCTCTTGCTACGATTGGTTTAGGAATGGAGAGGTAATCCAGATCTGCCCAATGAAACACAGGCTGCTATGGTACTTGAAGGAAATATTTCATTACTCTGTTTTTTTTTTTTTTAGACAGAGTCTTGCTCTGTCACCCAGGCTGGAGTGCAGTGGCCGGATCTCAGCTCACTGCAAGCTCCGCCTCCCGGGCTTACGCCATTCTCCTGCCTCGGCCTCCTGAGTAGCTGGGACTACAGGCACCCGCCACCTCGCCCGGCTAGTTTTTTGTATTTTTTAGTAGAGATGGGGTTTCACCTTGTTAGCCAGGATGGTCTTGATCTCCTGACCTCGTGATCCACCCATCTCGGTCTCCCAAAGTGCTGGGATTACAGGCTTGAGCCACTGCGCCCGGCCATATTTCATTATTCTTAAATACAGGGAAAAAAGCAGCAGTCCTCCAGCCTCTTGCCATTGGTATGGCAAGTTACAATGCCTGGAACAACTGCCTTGTAGGTGAGGTGGCTGGAGAACATGTTGAGGGCAGCAGAGCAGAAAGATGGGAAGCCCGCCTGGGTCCTCACAACTGCCCAACCTCGGGACTTGTATCAGATGAATCCTCTAGTTAGTGCCATTTATTTTACTTTTTTTTTTTTACTTAGAGCCCAAGCATCTAGTGACTTTTCCTGAGATCATAAGAATGGGCCTGGAGACAGTGCTGGCACTGAGCATGCTACTATGGCTGTCTTAGTGAATGGTCCTTACCACGTTTTGATGTCTGGTTTGGTTTTAGGCCCAGCTACTTTCATGGTACAGAGCCAGTCAAATCAGTATTTTCCAGGAAGGGAAAATAAAAAACTCCAAAAAGTTCAAACTCACCCTACTCATCGTAATTATTTGGCAACAAGAAGAGGGCCAGAAAATAAGTAAAAACAGACTATCAAGTTTAAACTCAGCCAGTTGCTTCACATCTGAGCCTCACTCTCAACTACAAAATGGGGCTACACCTGTATCTCACAGGACTGACTCAAAGATTAAAGCGCATGAGGCAGAGATGCTAGCATAGCTCAGGGCTCAGCAGACTTGCCACCAACAAAGAACCCCAGCTATAGCTTTCTCAAATTCTGCAACCTCTGCTCAAATAGCAGCCTACTACCCCTGACCACTCTAAGACGTCTCTAAGTTTCCTATGGAAGAGGGCACCACTTTTAGAAAGAAAATTACCCATCTACAACCTAGAATGACTTCAGCAATAATGAAAATGGCTAGTAATTGGCTACATGGGCAGATGGTATTTTATCCTGAATGTCAGAGATGACTTTTTTCTAGTTGAGGGTCTGAATCCTGACTCTGCTGCTCATGAGATGTACACATAACCTGCAACAAGTTTCTTCATCTGTGCCTGCTTCCTCATCCATGAGTGTGGTACTTACATTACACAAATGTCTCAACACTTGAGAGATAATACACAAAAAACCTCATGAGCTTAACTGATACTTTTTTGACCAAGGGAAGGGACAAGGCAATTGTAGTCTCCAACTTTCTTTATTCCTGTCCAATACAGCCAGGAGGTCTGTGAAAGCAAATTTAAGGTGCAAACATCAATTTGTTACAAGTTCCATATTCTAACAAGTAACTTTTTGCCATTTCACTTAGAGAAACGTGGGGTTCTCTGCATCTCCAAACTAAAGAATCAGGAAAGACCCCATTCTGTCTTTGCCTGCAGGTCTACTTAGAGCAAAGTGTCATCTACCTTACAAATAGACAATTGTGTACACATTCACAGGGGCACAGGCCCTCTCTGACATGAGTCTATTAATTTACTAATTTTATAGAGGTTGCAAATGCAGATGGAAGTAGAGAGGCTCCTGTCAGCTACCAAGGCAAAACCTCAGATCTACCAAGAATCTGCATTTAATACACTTCATGTACTCGGAGTCATGCAAAAAACAAACACTGCAGGGAATGCTGCATAACCAAGTACAGAAATCACTCCATACTCCCAGCCTTTCACCACTAGCTAAATCTACTCCTGGAATCCTTCCTAACTCTACCTAGCACTGTGTGTTTTGGAAACTGACTATTAATCAGTGAAAGATCATCATTAGACTGTACACAGAATACCTCAAAGCAGAATGCACCCTGTTCCAAGAGACTTGGATACACCAGGTTACCCCACTTGTGGGAAAAGATCAGAGGCAGCATTCCAAGCCAAACTGTATCCAGCTTTATTAAAGATACTTTCCATAAACAATCATGGTATTTCAGGCAGGACATGGGCAGACAATCGTTAACAGTATACAACAACTTTCAAACTCCCTTCTTCAATGGACTACCAAAAATCAGAAAGCCACTATAAAACCCAATGAAGTCTTCATCTGATGCTCTGAACAGGGAAAGTTTAGAGTGAGGGTTGACATTTCACATTTAGCATGTTGTTTAACAACTTTTCACAAGCCGACCCTGACTTTCAGGAAGTGAAATGAAAATGGCAGAATTTATCTGAAGATCCACAATCTAGAAATGGAACCAATGCTGTTTTGACAGGTGCCATCTCAGTGGCATCACTGGAAAGTCCAGATTGCCTGACACACTGGTAACCAATGACTATGGGTCAGGTCCCAACAGATGTCTGGGCTTAAGGGAGTTAAGTCTATGCTGAAAGATGGAAAGGGAGAAGAGGACATAAAAACAAATTTGTTTTTCCATACCACAAGGCTTTTGTGCCAAGGTGGCCATGTGTGTCAAAGTCAGGGAATCCCTCCTCCTGGGAACCAAGAGGAAGTCTCTCAAAACTAGAAGGGAAAGGTGTTTTCCCCACATCAATCCAGCTTTGGAGACATTCTATTAGTGACATATGCCCCTTCCCCCAAAAACAACAATGAAGTGTTCTGTGTGCTAACAACATAGCTTTAAAAAAAAAAAAAAAAAAAAGTAAAACAAAATTCTGCATTTTTATAAAACTTGATAAAAAATAGTATTTCAAACTGTACAGTCACCAGAAGTACACAGTTATCAAAAATGCACACAATTCACTTGGCATCTCCAGCACCTTCAGCTTTCTGTGCCTAGAAGAAAACAGACAAATTAATGAATGTGTAGATTTCAAAACTATCTTTGTTCGCATTCCACCTACAGCATCATTTTGCTCCCAGGCCAAAGTTCAGGTTTCAGGTTCTGAGACTCAGTATTTCTTCTGAGAATGACTTACTAGGTAACTGTGCTAAGTCACCTCTCCTCTGGGCCTTATTGTAAAACTGAGGTAGGAGGAACACCAGAATTAGAGACCTGAGGTTACTTCTAGCTTGAAAACTTTATGTAGTATAAAACACAATGCCCTTCAGCTGACAGTAGAGATTTCAAGAATCTAGGACTTAAATGTTAACAGGAAAGCCACAAGCAGATTCTGGACCAAATGGTACATTTGGAGAGATATAAAAAAAAGGCAATTAAGTTTTTGAGATCAGCAACTAACCGAATGAGCAAATCTAACAAAGGGTGAAACAGCAGTTATACCTGGTCTGTTTTGGCATCTCCATTTTCTGCAGGGTTATTCCCCTCCTTGCCAGCATCAGCTTTTCCCTTTTTCCCTTTGGGTACCTTCTCTCCCTTCTGAAAAAGGGGAAAAAATAGAACTATTTCTCCCCATTTCATATTCCCAAGGTATGGTCTGCAAAGTTCTGCACAAGGTAGGATTGTTTACTGAAGATAAAACACAAACCCTTGATCAGTTGACAAGAACAACTGATCAAAACTAGGCTAAATTATATGTAATTTCCTATAATCTTTACTACTTAAAATTTCCTAAGTAACAGAAAAATAAATCAGTTTAAACCCTGGAGTATTTAATATTTAAATACATATTTTCCTACAAACTAACGAAACAACTCTTGATCACGAAACCAACGGTATGAATGACAGGGATGAGGCAAACTATCCACAGTTTATAACCTCCATTAATGGAGGCACCATTATGCTAATTAAGTTAAGGCACTAAGGACAGTCCTCATTCTGTGAAAATGATCAGTTCCAATGTTAGCACTTACCTTTGCAGGGGCCTTTTTAGGCTTGGGCTCTGGCTTTGGAGGAGCAGGTTTCTTTTTTTTGGCAGGAAGAGAGGAAAAATTGAACATCAGTACAATGGACTGAAGAAAACCACCCACGACCGACCAACCAACCAACCAAAAGTACCAAAGGCAGAGAAGTTTCTCCTCCTCCTCTAAGTTTTTGTGGCTGGCTTTCTTCTAGAATGTTGGATCTCCAGAAGCCTACTCAAATGTCCCACTTTGGCTACAGGCATCAGAATTTCAGAACCAGCAAAACCCAAAGGGGCAAGAATCCCAAGTAGAGGCAATCATTCAAAACCAGGCACTAACCATAACTCATGGGAAGCAAAGGGAATTGTTTTTTGATGTTTTTTGGTTCAGGGACAAATACGAAAATTCAAAAGCATACACTTACAGCAGACAACCTCGCGGATCTTCTCTGTGGCTATTAAAGACAACGAAAAAGTCAGAAATAGGACAGGTAAGTCGCTTTGAAAAGTTTGGTATCAACTGGCTCTAGATTATAGGAGTGTAAATTCAGGACACAGGTTAATCACCGAGTCCAGTGGCCTCTGCTAGTCCAAGGCTTTGACCCTTGAAGAGAGAATGACTTACTTCGTCCTTCACCTTGGCTTTATCTCCTTTAGCATCCCCTTCAGCCTATAAGAAACAAGAACAAAAAACTGCAGCTTCTGACGTGGTTCTTAGTTCTTTCCTAAACTTTAGAGTGCTAACAAAGAAAATTAAAGCAGTCGTCCACACAACTTTTTTAGGGCATAAACAAATGAGTGAGCCCGACGTTCGTATAAGAACGAAGCGAGCGCAGGAGCCCCAGCTCGCCGACCCCGAGAAGCCAGGGCTGAGGCCGGAGCGCAGCCGGGGAGGGCAGCCGAGCCCGCACCACCGCGCCAGGCAGGAGCAACAGCTGCAGATGGCGCAAACAAACCCCCTCCGGAGGCGGAGCCCAGCGCCGTTGCCATGGCAGCCGTCGAGGGCGGGAGAGGGAGGCGCGCGCAGCCCGGGGAACTCGTGGGCGGCGGCAGCGCGCGTCTCGTGCGCGGGGAACGTGGGCGAGGGGGCGGGGCCATACCACACAAGCCCCGCCCCCTCACGGCGGCGGTTTTTTGGCGGCAGCGCGTTCCCCCGCCCGCCAACCCCGAGCGCCGCCTTCCCGCCCTTTCGGGTTTGAATTGCCCGCCCGCAGGGAGGGGAGGGAAGGGGCCCTGGCGATGGGGGAGGGGGCACGAGGCGGGGGCGGCAAGCCCGAGGAGAGCGGGATAAACAGCCGCCAACATGGCTCCTCCCGCCGCGGCCGCCGCTCCTCCAATATGGCCTCTGGCGCCCGCGGGCAGCCAAGCCACTCAGGGTTAGCCCCGAGACGCCCGAAACCGCCTCGAGCCCCCGCGCGGGGAGGCCGCGCTAGCTCCTGCCCGGCGCCGATTCTCGCGCCCTGCACCAGGGGGGAGGCGGCGGCGGTGGCGGCGGCAGTGGCGGCCCAGCGCCTGCGGCCCTCGCGCCACGTACCTTTCTCTTGGGCATGGTGGCGACGGCGGCGGGACGTAGGTGCTGGACGCGGGATGCAGCGCGCGCGGGCTTTGGTCGGTCCGGGGGTCGTTCTCGCCTCTTCTTCTTCACACTGCTCGGGCTCCGGGGGGTTTATAAAGTTTTTATAGCGCTGGGAGCCCCGGACCGGTTAGAACCGGATTTCACCTCCCGCCGCCGTTCATTGGCCCAGCTGGGGTCACGTGGGCGGGGTTTAAACTCACCTCCTCTGGAGGGAGTGAGGAGGGGGGTGTGGGGGGGGTAGTGCGCGCGAGACGGCGGCGCGCCGAGGGGGTGGGGGCGCAGTCGGGGAGGCGCGCGTCGAAGGCAGTAAATGAGGAGGGGTGCGCGAGTCGGCAGGCTCGGGGTTCCGGCTCCCGCCAAGAGCTGTCTTTTGCAAACTAGCAAGTTCCTTCCACCTTATGCAACCCAGCAACCCACTTCTCCAAGCCATGCGACACTCAGGGCACATCTCAGCGGCTTTCCTTCCTGCTCCCGCTGGGGGCCCCAGAAGAGGGGTTTGCGAGGCCTGGCTGCACTGCCCTGCTCCACTGGAGGCAGAAGGAAGCGCGCGGCTGGAGGCACAGGCTGCAGTTCCCAGGGCCCAGGCTGACGCCGAATGGGAAAAAGGCGGGGAAGCCAGCTTGGCGCAGCCGGACGTGCATCCTTCCGAGCTGCCACTTCGGGAAAGCCTTTCGTGCACCTCACCTGAAAGACGGTCCCACTCGAGGTGGGCTAGGGGTTTCAGGGGGAGACTTTCCATGCAGAGGTGCCTTTTGGGTGCCGTGGGGCAGGTAGGAGCTGTCCTTTCAGCACCCGTTGCGCAGCCGCCTCCCCAAATACTATCGAAGCCCCCACCCCCAACGCCTGTCGGGTGGCTCCCTTAAGGTCCCTATATTCCCAAATCTCCAGACCCTGTCACAGTATGGTGGAGAGCGGCCGCCGAGGTCTACCAGCACTCCCTTCCCCCTACAACTCTACCCCCCTCGGAGACATCTAGTCCAGCTGCCCCCACCCGACGCGGCCACCAAGCCTGGGCACTGCAGCCGCAGCTGGCGAAATCCCTCCTTCCACACTGTCAAGCTGGCTGCCTTTCACTTGCGCGAGGAAAAGGAGGGTGGAGGAAAGCGCCCGGGAATTAGGAAACAAGTAGAGGAACAGGTGGTGTGATGGCAAAAGGGCTCTTCCAGTGCCTCCTAGTCCAAAGCCAGGGTCTTGGAGCTAGCCAAGTGCACCTGAGGGAGGGTAGGCAATTGCAGCAGCAAAACAAGGTGTTCTTCCGTTGCAGTTAGCAAACAAGTTTTACATCTAAGAATCTTTAAAGATTCTATTTGAAACCCAGAACACAATACCATATATGTCCTCAAATGGGGGCTTCGCTTACAGGTGGAAGGACACTAAATTGGTCCCATCTGATTTCTTGAGGCAACGGTTGAACCTGGCTTGTACAAATCATACATGTCCAAAGCAACCAGGAGTTCAACTGTTTTGCAGCTCTTGCTGCTGGGCGACGACGACGACCTCTCTGCCTCTTCTTTCCACCCCTACACCGCCTCCTGGGGCGGCTTCTCCCTACTCCACCCTGTGTACCTTTCCCAGAATAGAGAACCTCAGGCCAAAGAGAGATGCCAGCCCCATTAATCACCTCTACTGTACCCCAATCATATTACGGAGTCAGACCCAGGAGACAGGATTCAACAGCCACACTCATAGGGCAGATTCCGTTTGCTGCCTCCAGCCCCTCATTCCCGCCTTAATTGTAGGGCTCTGCATTATAGCCGCATAATTCATGCCTTCCTAATTATGGCTGTCAACAGCCCCATTGTAAAGCTGGAAAATGTACAGCACCTGCTCTCCAGGAACCCTGTGCCAGGGATTGGTAGAGGGGAGTGCCAGGTGTGGATGGGGGCTTGCCAAAGGGTGCATTGATTGGCTTCTGAATCGCCTTGTCTGGCATTTATGCTTGATTCTGGGAGCAAAGACAATAGCCAAGAGGTCTCTTGCCGCCAGGTATTCGGGGACAGAAAGGAGAAGAGAGGGTTGGGGTATAGGAAAGTTAGGGGTTTCCTGTGTGCTCTTGCTACTGCTTGCAAGATCTCACCTCTCCCCTAGAGGGAGCTGCTAGGGAAACAGCTTGCAGAAAGTAAAATGGGAAGTCTGGCACAGTGGCTCATGCCTGTAATTCCAGCACTTTGGGAGGGTGAGGCCAGCGGATCACCTGAGGTCATGAGTTCGAGACCAGCCAGGATAGGGTGAGGCTCTGTCTCAAAAAAAAAGTAAAAGCAAAATGGACTTTACTAAAGAGAGTAGCATTTGGTTGGTGTTACTGGCTGGTACTTGCCGGTGTGGGGCACCTGAAATGGAGTTGCTCAGGCAGACAGCTCTTCAAAGGCACTAATCCTCTCAGCAGCTCTGCAGCAAGTCCTGGCAGAGGGAGGTAAGGAAAAGGACACAGCTTTGACCCTCACAAGCAGAGGGCCTAGAACAAGCTTTGCCATGCCAAGAATAAATCAGGAGCCAGATCAAAAAGCTGAGAGAAACCTCGAAGAGTGGAGTGGGAATCAGAGTTTGAGATGGTGAGGGCAGGGAGCAGAGTCAGTTGGGAGAAGTGTTTGGTTCTGCTCAGTCCTGTTGTCTTACAGGGGAGAAGACCTGTGCTGGATTCGATTCACCAGAGCCTACAGGCCCTTCTGTTATCCTATACTATGGAAGGGGCCAGTCTCACTTGGGAGTGGAGCCTGGCCCCATGCCCTGCAAGAGGAGGAGAAAAGCTTGTGTGGGCTGAGTCGACAATAGGTAATTGGATTGTAATCGCCCGCCTGGCTTCCGCACACCATTGGGGGTGCTGAGTCTTTCAGTGAGCAATCAGTACTGCGTGGTGGGAGGGGGGTAGAGATTCAATAGCAAATCCCAGGTGGAGAGCCAAGGGGGAGGAGCAGCAGATGGGCAAATTTTCTTTCTGTCTCTCCCGCCCCTTTTTTCCTTACCCAAATAACTGGCTGCCTATTAGTTATTTACTAGCAGATCCAAGGTAGAGCCAAATCTTTTGTGGAAGCTGGGTGGAAGGCTAAAATGGATGGGTAAAGAGCTAGGGTTCTGGGGAGAACTCTTCCCTGAAATTCTGTGTTGAAGGATGTGCTGGTGGAAAAAGAAAGTGCATCTAAGAGACAGGCAGCTGATGAGTTGGGGCCCTTTGTCTCCAAACCCTATTGGTGACCAGACCTGGGTTTAGTGTACTCATGGGAGACTTTCACCCTCAATCCTCCCCAGGAGCCTGTCCCAGGCATCCCAAAGGTGTCTATGGCCAGCAGACCTGGCCTGGGGGGGGGCGCTCCCCAGCCAAGCAAAGGGAACACAATTCATTATCAGGAAAGGAGATGCCTTTCACCAAGAAAAGGAAGGGGAGTGGGGCCCTGGAGGCAGAGGGCAGGGCAAAGTGGCAGGTGACCAGCCCCACTCAGGCTGATGCAGTGCCCAGACGGGCCAGCCAGTCAGCTCGCTTGAGTTCCAAGGCCTGCAGGAAGCCTTGGACTCGCTCTTCCCGTCTGGCCGAGAGTTTGTGCAAGCGTGTCCTTCGGAGCTGGGCGTCCCCACTGGCTTGGAGCCCCTCTCGCAGCAGCTGCTCTGTCACTGTAGCCTGGTCCCTCTCCAGCTGCTGCCTCTTCCGCTCCTCTGCATACATGTCTCGGGCCTTCTGCTAGAGAAAAGTGGGGATTGGGGTGGGGAGATCATTTTTAGGAGTGGGTGAAACTGGGATGGAGGAGGTAGGGGGTGGGACACAGGGTGGGCCAAGTGAAGTGGAACAGTGGAAAGTAGGTACCAGATTTGAAAAGGCTTGGGAGTAGGTATGCAGTGGGTGGTGCTCATGTTGTACAGGCAGGGCAGTGGTAGTTCTGGGTCCATCTTGGTTTGTTTTGTGTGGAAGCATCTGTACTTCTTGAAGTTTTTCTCATGCACTTGGAAGGGAACCAAGCAAATGTGGGTCTGACTTCTGATTTCCCCATCAACTGGCTTTGTGGCTTTGGGCAAATCCTGTCCTAACCTCATTTCTTCATCTGTAAAGTGGGGGTTGTGCCTACCTTGAAGAGTGGTTTTAAGGATTAGAGATAATATATGCAAAATCCTCTCTAGGATATTAGCAGGCTCTTAGACAGAAACAGCATTTTTACAAGTTGTTATTGCCTATTCTCTGCTGCAAGAAAGGTCCTATTCTTGTTGGGGACATGTCCATTGGGTCACTTTCTTTGATCTCCCCAGGTTTTCCTCTGAGGGCACCATCCTTCCAACTCCCTAGGCTATTTTTCAGAGCTCCACACTTGCCTCCTGTATGAAGACCAGCCTGATCCTTCCAGCAAATGACCCTCCTATGAACATTCTGAGAAGCAGGCTCAACTCTCTTAAGCCACTTACTGCGTTCTGCATAGTAGAATAAGTGTTAGTGTTCATAGTCTACTCTTTCTCTTAGAAAATAAGCCCTTGGAGGTTTGAGAGCCTCCAGGACTCTTGGAACCAGCTCTGACACCTGGTGATGATCATAATCCCTGGCAGTAGTTATCATTCCAAGTACTAGAGGGCAGAGACTGGGCTTCTTCCTCTCTAGCACTTGGAGTGCCCTGTACATGTGAAACACTCAACTGACTGACCACGTGATCCCAGGAGAGCAGTGAGGATGCTCCTGATACAGGAGAGTGGAAAATCCCTTTGGAGCAGAACCAAGGCTTTCCTGTGCCTCACTGATCTTCTCTGTTCCTGCCAGTCTAACTGACCTGCAAAGCCTTTGCACCAGAGCTCCTCCTGCCAAATATATTCCATGTGTGAGAAACTCTATTTTCCTATGGTATCCTATACCCTGATGACCCTTCCCACATTCTACCTTGTATTACGGTAAACTTGTATACATGTTTTTGTCCTAATCAGCCTGTAAGCACCTTGACTGCTCTGTCTTCACAAAGAATATCTTACATGTGCACAACCACTTCATCTGTTGCCTCACTTGACCCTCACAATGGAGCTGTGAGGGAGGTACTTTCTGCTGGAGACAGACATGGAGCAGGGAACTGATTTGCTGTCTCTCAGCAATAAAGGTTTACTGCATGGATAAGGATGACAAATGAGAATTCTAGACTATCCCCCCCGGCTCCTGAATAATTCCAGGCATTCAAGGGTACTTCTCTTCTGCTATTATAATGAATTACATGTGGAGCTATGAAGACTTCGGGCTTGAAGAGCTGCCGCTAGAGCTCTCCATCTTGCTGGAAGGGCTTCTTGCAGGCCTTGGTCAGGAGGCTCCCTGGGTGCTACATACAGGATTTTTTTGAGGATATGGAGATGCGCAGGACACAATCCCAGCAATGCAGGTGCTTACAGGCTGATTATACAGCCATGCATACAGAGTGCCATAATACAAAATAGGATGTGGTAAGGTTCATGCAAGTTCAGAGGAGAAAGCAAGTGTGGCTGATGAACATCATGGAGCAGTGACCTTCATGGACAGAATTTGAGCTGGCCCTTTAACCAATGAGGAGGATTCAAACAGAGGTGAGGTGTATGGGGGGCAGGGAGAATATTCCAGCAGTGGGAGTAATGAGCAAAGATGCATGGAACTGAAGAGCCTGTTCAGGCCAGAGTAAGTCCACCTGGAGCAGTGGGGTTTGAGAATTTCCTGTCTAAGGCCTCCCTTACCTCTCTAAGGCTATTTCTTATTCTGTAAAACTGGGATAAGTGTACCCACCTCACTGGGTTGTTTGAGGAAAAATGAGATAATGAATTTCCAGCCTACTGCTTGGCTATTAACTGTTAGCTGTTCTATCACCACCATTTTGTGCACTGTGTTAAGTAGTCTAAGTTCTGGCAGAACAGAAAGGATGGGGCGCACTCAGCAACAGAGGGAGGAAATACGGAGCTAGCTAAAGCCACTTCATGAGGCGCAAGCAAGGATGGGGGGCACTCAACAACAGAGGGAGGGAATACAGAGCTAGCTAAAGCCACTTCATGAGGCGCAAGCTTCTTCCAGATGGCGTCAGAGTGTGTGCCAGCAATGGGGGCTGTAGCTAATTCCTGTCTGAGAGGAATCAGCAGTTCATTGTTCAGATAGCAGAGTTGGGAGGGTGCCTACTCGTCATTTTACAGAAAATGACAGCAAGGCTGAGATGGCTGAAGTTCCCTTGGCTTCTCCACTAAGGTAACTTCTTGAGAGTACAGTGTGAAGTCTATCTTGTGCCTGTGTATAAGCTTTACTTTCTAGGGGTGGAAAAGCTGGTGACCTGTATCTGGATACCTGTCTATCCAGCTTCCACATGGTCTGGATCTACCCTTTCAATCTCAGAGATGTTTCCGGTTCTTCTCAAGTACTTACCCCTGGGAAATCCAAGCTAACAGAAGTCCTAGAGGTCAACTTTTCTCTCCCTGACCATTTGTCTACTCTCTTTGTATAATGACTAATCGGGGTAAGTGAGGGCATTAATTCTTTCCTTAGAGACTTTTTGTACAGACTTTATCCAATCTTGGTGCAAGGGCTCCAAGAAGCTCACTTTGAGAAATATGATTCTAACCTGTGAATCTAAATCCTCCTGGGCATTATCCCTCTGTGCTCTTATTCTCTCCTTGGTAGAATCAGAGAACAAGACGTAATAGTCCCTCCAGTACTTAAATCTAAAAGTCCTCCACCACTCTGTGGGCACCTGGAGAGCGGCTGGAGGTCCTTGGCTTCAAAACATTAGCCAGTGAAAAGTCCTTCCCCAAGCTGCAACCAGCTAGCCCAGGTTAGCAGCATGAGGAATGCATTTCTGAGGGCTGCCCTCAGGCAGAGTAGGACATCTCCTACCAGAAACATGATATTCTGAAGCACCCTCAGAGTCTCCTTGCCTGGGGAGTTGTACTGGGGACAGGATGCGCAGGGTGCTTTTTCAGAGATAGGAGTCTGAGGAAAGGCCCAGAGACACACATGTGGGGAACAATATTGGCCACTATTCTTGAAAAATGAACTCTGTTCCAGGCACTGCACTCAGCACTTGATATGTGTTAGCTTACTGAATCCCTATCACAAACCTCCAAGGTATGTATTACTGTAAACACCACTTCTCTCATTTTACAGGTGAGGAAAATGATGCACTGAGGGGTTAAGTAACTGTACAGTCACATAGCTATGTAGGCAGTGCCAATATTCAAAGTCATGAACGTCTGAGACATTAACTCAAGCTTTTAGGCCAAGGCAGGAGGCTCGCTTGAGCCCAAGTGCTGGGCAACATGGCGAGACCCCATTTCCACATACATGCATATATACATACATACATACATACATAACTCAAGCTTTTATCCTAAGACAGTGACAACCTGAAGAGCATAAGAACTATAATGTTCAGTCCAGCCTGTTTAAATTGTGACAAATGTACTACAGGAAGCTTCGTGGGAACATATGTCTTTTCCCTTTCTAATATCATCCTTGGAGATGAGGTGAACAAACACTTTTTACTCATCTCTATAAATGACCTCTCAAGGACCTACCATCCATGCAACTTGTGATTGAGGATCAGCTGCTCTGCACTCCACACACCCCCTCCCTGGCCTGATTCCCTATTTGTCCCTGCCTCCTTGCTGACAAGTCCTACTGCATCATAGTCAAGATCTCCCTTTGCCAGCCTTTAAGACTGGTTAGGTGGCCGGGCACGGTGGCTCACACCTGTAATCCCAGCACTTTGGGAGGCTGAGGCGGGCAGATCACCTGAGGTCAGGAGTTTGAGACCAGACTGGCCAACATGGCAAAACCCCGTCTCTACTAAAAATATAAAAATTGGCCGGGCGCGGTGGCTCAAGCCTGTAATCTCAGCACTTTGGGAGGCCGAGACGGGCGGATCACGAGGTCAGGAGATCGAGACCATCCTGGAGAACACGGTGAAACCTCGTCTCTACTAAAAAATACAAAAAAAACTAGCCGGGCGAGGTGGCGGGCGCCTGTAGTCCCAGCTACTCGGGAGACTGAGGCAGGAGAATGGCGTAAACCCGGGAGGCGGGAGATCCGGCCACTGCACTCCAGCCTGGGCGACAGAGCCAGACTCCATCTCAAAAAAAAAAAAAAATATATATATATATATATATATATAAATTAGCCGGGAGTGGTGGCATGTGCCTGTAATCCCAGCTACTGGGGAGGCGGAGGCAGGAGAATTGCTTGAACCTGGGAGGTGGAGGTTGCAGTGAGCTGAGATCATGCCACTGCACTCCAGCCCCATTTCAAAAAAGAAAAAGAAAAAAAAAGAAAGAAAGAAAGAAAAAAAAAAGACTGGCTAGGTGACCACCTGGAGACTGTCATGGTCCATTCAGATACCAAGGTCTGACTCCCAACAACTTGTAGCCAAGTCCCTGCTTCCCTTAGGATCCACCAGCTGCCTTCCTCCTATTAAGCTACTCCAGGTCCAGAGCCTAGCCCCTTGCCCTGGCTTTCTGCAGAGAATAGGGACACACTGGGCAGGGCCTAGAGACAGAGCAGCTCAGATTTTGACAATGGGAATTTGGGTGATAGGGCAAGAGCACAGACATACAGGTAGAAAACTGGAGGGCATGGAACAAGTAACTGGGAAGAGTCCAGTTTGGTCACACTACAGATTCTGTAAAAGGGAGACATGAGAAAAGCCTGGAAAGACCTTTCTGGTCTGAAAACAAACTGGTGAGGATGCCATTAGTCTGGATTCACCCCTTAGTATGTCTGCCAAGGTGATACAATCTCTAGAAACAGAGCTTTGAAGCCTCTGGGGTAGAGAAAGCCTAGCCAGGACCTCCAAGAGCTCCTGCTGGAGAAGGCTTCAAGATAATCAATATCTCTATTATAACTTTGGTTTCCTTGCTCTAAAAACAGAGGCAATAATCATAATATCTGCCTTAAAGCAGTTCATAGAATTTACTGAAAGGATGCCTGACATGTGGTAAGAGCTCAATAAAAGTTTGCAAATATAGGACAGGCGCAGTGGCTCATGCCTGTAATCCTAGTACTTTTGGAGGCCAAGGCGGGTGGATCACCTGAGGTCAGGATTTTGAGACCAGCCTGGCCAACATGGTGAAACCCTGTTTCTACTAAAAGTCTGAGCGTGGCAGCATGTGCCTGTAGTCCCAGCTACATGGGAGGCAGAGGTTGCAGTGAGCCAAGATTGTGCCACTGTGCTCCCAGCTACATGGGAGGCAGAGGTTGCAGTGAGCCAAGATTGTGTCACTGTGCTCCAGCGACAAAGCGAGATTCAGTCTCAAAAAAAAAAAAAAAAAAAAAAAAAGGTTTGCAAATACGATCCATAGGTAAAAATGGAACACTTAATAGTTGACCTCAAACACCTCCCACCCCATCCTAGGAAACAGCAGAACAATTGCTATGGCCACAACCTATGTGTCTTGGTTCCTAATAATATTATTATTTGTACTTATTTGTTTTAGCCTACAACAAACAAGAGTTTCAGGCTGGGTGCGGTGGTTCACGCCTGTAATCCCAGCACTTTGGGAGGTCGAGGCTGGCGGATCACCTGAGGTCGGGGGTTTGAGACCAGCCTGACCAACATGGAGAAACCCCATCTCTACTAAAAATATAAAACTAGTCAGGTGTGGTGGCGCATGCCTGTAATGCCAGCCACTCGGGAGGCTGAGGCAGGAGAATCGCTTGAACCCGGGAGGCGGAGGTTGCAGTGAGCCGAGATCGCGCCATTGCATTCCAGCCTGGGCAACAAGAGCGAAACTCCGTTTCTAAAATAAAGAAAGAAACAAGAGTTTCATAATTACATTATCAACATTGCCACTAACAATAAACCTCTTAAGTAATGTTTAAGTTTGTGTTGCAGTTTGTATTATCCTGAGAAGAAATTCCACTAAAGATGAATAGCAGAGAACTGTTCAGGTAAGCTGAATTAATTCCTTTCTCTGGGGAGTTATGTTATCACCTTGATATAATTAGTTTCACTTGTTTCTATTTCAACGTTTGTTTTTATCCCATCTTCACTCCTCCCCATCCTTACTGCCACCACCCTACCTCGAGGCACATCCTCTCTCACCTGGACTACTGCAGGAGTTCTGTCTCTTGGCTTTAACTCCAGCCCCTTGAAAATTCTGAATGGGCCGGGCGCGGTGGCTCAAGCCTGTAATCCCAGCACTTTGGGAGGCCGAGATGGGTGGATCACGAGGTCAGGAGATCGAGACCATCCTGGCTAACACGGTGAAACCCCGTCTCTACTAAAAAATACAAAAAAAAAAAAAAAAAAAAAAAAAAAAAAAAACTAGCCGGGCGTGGTGGCGGCGCCTGTAGTCCCAGCTACTCGGGAGGCTGAGACAGGAGAATGGCGTGAACCCGGGAGGCGGAGCTTGCAGTGAGCTGAGATCCGGCCACTGCACTCCAGCCTGGGCGACAGAGCGAGACTCCGTCTCAAAAAAAAAAAAAAAAAAAAAGAAAATTCTGAATGATCTTTACAAAATGCAACTCAGATCCTGTCACCCCGATTAAAGTCCTTCAGCTTTGTTACCATGACCTACAAGGCTCTATATTAGCCAAGGTCTGACTCTAGTCTCATTTCATGCCCTTCTCCCTTGGCACACTGACCTCCTTTTTGTTCTTCTAAGACCCGAACTTTAACCTCAGTCTCTTTGCATTCTTTTCATTACTTTCTAGCACATCTCTCTGTATTCTTCACTGCCTTATTACAATCGGAACTTATATATTTGTTTACTTGTTTATTTCTGTCTCCTCAAGAATACAAGTTCCACAAAGGTAGAGATCTTGTCCGTCTGGCTAACTATTGACTCTCCTGTGCCTAACACAGTGCCTGATTCATACTACTCAATAAATACTTATGGAATGAATGAAACTTGAGTTAACTCCTCTGACAACCATGTGCAAAGTATCTGAGAAATGTGAAATTACTATAAAAGACATCTGAGCAGCCCAAGTAGAGATAAAAACACAAAAACTCATGCACCAAGCTCCTCTGGGCTTCATGCAGAGCCAATTCACTCTCATTTTATATACATAATTCCAACAAGCTTGACTAACTCGTTTCCTTGTCTATAGCCGATTTAAAACAGTAAATACTAATGGAAGAGGAGAGATACTGTCAAAATTAACTGTTGACAGCAGTAGGAAATTAAAGAGGGAGGACACAGAAAAATATACATGAAATCTCAAACCCAGGTATTCTGGGACCATCTAACTTAGAGCAAAACAGCCCTACCCCTCAAGGATATTGTTGTACAGTGAAGTATTTAAAGATAATTATTATTATAATAATAATCAGAATATGACAGCCAGGCATGGTGGCTCATGTCTATAATCCTAGCACTTGGGGAGGCCGAAGCAGGAGGATCACTTGAGCTTAAGTGTTCAAGACAAGCCTGGGCAACATAGTGAGAACTTATCTCTACAAAAAAATACAAAAATTAGCCAGGCATGGTGGTGTGTGCCCATAGTCCTAGCTACTCAGGAGGCTGCAGTAAGCAAAAGTTGCACAACTGCACTCCAGCCTGGGCAACAGAGTGAGACCCTGTTTGTAAAAAAAAATAAAAAATAGAATGTGATTATCCTAATCATCATCATTATTAGCAAGTGCCTGGTATATAGATGTCAATGAATTATGCACAAGATACATTTTAGAAATTTTTCCATCAAAAAAGGAGAAAGTTTTAGTTTTTAGAGGGATCTTTGGTCATATGGAAAAATCTGATATTCATTCCCCACTGGCAGTAGATAATTGTGCTTTTGCTGTTTTTCTTTTCACTAATTCTAAACTTCTTTCAATTTCCTCATATTCTGAGACTAAGTAATTAAATATATGATCAAGTCTTTGTGATTTGATTGACTTATACCAGGAGTTATGGACTTGGGATTCAGGGGCAGATTTCAGCAGTTATGTGAACCCCTTTAAAGTATTCTATGTGTGGCCAGGCATGGCGGCTCCTGCCTGTAATCCCATCACTTTGGGAAGCCAAGGTGGGCGGAGCACCTGAGGTAAGGAGTTTGAGACCAGCCTGACTAACATGGAGAAACCCCATCTCTACTAAAAATACATCTCTACTAAAAATACAGGAGTGGTGGCACATGCCTGTAATCCCAGCTACTCGGGAGGCTGAGGCAGGAGAATCACTTGAACCTCGGAGGTGGAGGTTGCGTTGAGCCAAGATCGCACCACTGCACTCTAGCCTTGGCCACAAGAGTGAAACTCCATCTCAAAAAAAAAAAAAAAAAAGAAAAAGTATTCTATGTGTTTCCATGATAAGTTTACAATTCCATACAAAATTCCACATTTGAGTGATCTGCAATTTTTCTAAGGAGATGGTCTGTGGCTTTCATTAGACTCTCCAAAGGGACCCCAATCCTAAGGAGATTAAGAATCCCTGACTCACATCATTATTTCCTCCCGGCATTATCTCTCCAGACTCAAGAAGCAGCACCAGCTTTGATTTTAAAATTCAGGTTCCTTAGGATGGACGCGGTGGCTCACGCCTGTAATCCCAGCACTTTGGGAGGCCGAGGTGGGCGGATCACCTTGAAGTCAGCAGTTTGAGACCAGCCTGGCCAACATGGTGAAATGCTGTCTCTACTGAAAATACAAAAATTAGCCAGGCATGGTGGCACGCGCCTGTAATCCCAGCTAGTTGGGAGGCTGAAACAGAAGAATCATTTGAACCTGGGAGGGGGAGGCTGCAGTGAGCCCAGATCACGCCACTATACTCCAGCCTGGGCAACAAGAGCAAAACTCCATCTCAAAATAAATAAATAAGATAAAATAAAATTCAGATTCCTTGGGACAGTTACTTAAGTCTCTCTGTCCCTCTGGTTCCATACATGAAAAATGAGGACACCAAACTTGCTGGGTTGTTAGCTTAAATAAGAAAACTTACACCTAAGTGCCCTTGTAGATCCTCAATATGTTAGCTACCACTACCATTATTATAAAGAGACCTAAGCATATACAGGTGACTCTACCTGCTAATAAAACCTGTTTCAAGATTTGGTGATAAAAACTGAAAGTCAAACTTCAAGTCTTGACACAACATAGTTTTACACAATGGAAAGACAATGCTATTTAGTTCTTAATCCCTACTGCTACAATCTTTTATTAGGGTAATACTTTAAAGGAATAATGGCCAATTTCTCTGAGAAGCCTTTTCCTCCTGAGTCTTTAAAAGATAAAAGACCTGTAGCTTAAATCCTATTCCAACCTCTTGCTGATTATGTGTCCTTAACTAAATCATTTCTGTTTGCTTACTTACATAAGGGATAGGGCTAATAAGACTTCTCTCATTGGGTTCTTGGGAACATTAAATGAGACGCAGCATGTAAAATGTTCGCAGTGCCTGACAAGTAGTAGATACTAAGTAGGTGGTAGCTACTATCATCATTATCATCATCTTATTAGGAAGTGCCTGGTATATAGTAAGGTGGTTGTCAATCAGTGCGAACTAATCTTTTCTTCCATCCCATCCCATCTGGCCAGCCCTGAACTCTTTCTTACCTGAAGCACGCTATGGTTCATCTGGAACTGCAGGATGGCCTCGAAGAGGTTCCAAAATGTATACTCTGGCCACAGAACAGGTTGGAACACCAGGCAGGAGTGAGAGGTCTGGGAAAGGAAGGGAGGAGAGTATGATTTAGTAACATGTTGCTGGGCTGCACCCCTGGTCAGTCCTCCAAGGAAAAAGCAGGCTAAGCAGGATCCAGAAGCCCTGAGATGAGAATGGTACAGGCATCCTGAGCTGTAGCTGCAGCTGCTGCTGGCCCTGATTCACTCACTAGTAGGGGGAGGAGTCATTTGAGGCAGCCAGATCACCTGCCTGTGGCAAAGCAGAACTAAAACGAGACTAGATCAACATTTCCACCAGGATTTTTCTAAGAGCCAATTTTAGGACTATGAAATAACATCTGGATTACGTTATTGGCTCTTGGCCCTTAGAGGGCATCTGGAAGACATAGTGTCTGATAAAGGTCAGCAAGGAACAAATGGTAGCTGCCACTGTTATTTTTAAGTAGCAGAAGCAGGGCACAGTGGTTGAGAGCATAGGCTCTGGAGCTAGACTGCCTGGCTTTGAATTTTGGCTCCAACCATTTACCATTTATTCGAGCAGGGGTAATTTCACCTGGGCCTGAGATTCCTCAAATGTAAAACTGGATAATAGAAATACCTAATTTTTGGGTACTGTTTAGATTAAATGAGATAACATATGTATAGCAAAGAGCCAGGTATACTTTAATAATAATCACTGATGAAGAATCCCTTTTGGAACACTCTTGACAGCCACTGCCTGCTATCTCTAGTGGTGAGGAGTTCAGTACACCATGGGGGATTACTAGTTGTCAGATAGCCTGTTTGGCTTTTTATGCTAAACCAATGTCACCTTCCCTACAACTTCTACCAAGGTCCCAGGTATTTTTTCTGGAACAGGTTTGTTTCTTCTTCAAAGTGACATTCTTTCAAATATTTCAAGGCTAGGTTAGAGCTGCCTGTTATCAGTTCCCAAGGTTGTAATGACTTGTTCAGAGTTTGTCTTTGCTAGCAAACTGTAAGTTTCAAGACAGTAGGGATCATTTCTGACTGGGTCACTGCTATATTTCCAGCATATAGAAGGAACTCAACATTTTTTTCCAAGGGAATACATTTGTCACTTACTTCCCTTTTCCAGACCACTATCCTTTCCTCATTTTTTATAAGACATGAGATTCCTTGCTTTCCAGTTTGGCCTCTTCCAGTAAGTCCTCAAGTTTTTCAATGTAACTAATCTGTACACTGAGTAACTGACTCTGTAGTCTCTTAAAATTCAGCCCATCTGTAAACTTCCCAAACGTGATCTGAGCAGCACAGTGGGCCACAGAACCAATAGGTGCACACTGTACTTTTTTTTTTCAGAGTCTCACTCTGTTGCCCAGGCTGGAGTGCAGTGGCACGATCTCGCCTCACTGCAACCTCCACCTCCTGGATTCAAGTGATTCTCCCACCTCAGCCACCTAAGTAGCTGGGACTACAGGCACCTGCCACCAGGCCGGGCTAATTTTTGTATTTTTAGTAGAGACAGGGGTGTTCACCATGTTGGCTGGACTGGTGTCAAAACTCCTGACCTCAAGTGATCCGCCTGCCTCAGCCTCCCGAAGTGCTGGGATTACAGGCGTAAGCCACCACGTCCCGCGTTAACTCGTTTTTAAGATTGTGGTCCATTAAAATTTCTGGAGCTTTATCATGTGAGCTGCTTCCAAATGAAGTCTCTCCCTCCAACCTATCCTAGAACAAGGACTTCCCCTAGTTATGTGCTATCCAGGGACCAAGTTAACGGGATGGAAACTTGAGTGTTTGCATATTGTTTATATCCCTCATGGACCATGTTTGCATAGGTATGGCCCTTTATCCTGAAGAGGAGGGACTAGTAACTGCAAGGCAAGCTTCTAACCCAGAGGGGCTAGGGTCCCTGGCAGGTTACCAAGGCAAGAGCTTATGCTCAGGGATGCAAGACAGAAGTCCCATTCCTTGAATAGGGGCACAATGAAGTTTTCACTACAGTTGGATTTGCAAAGCCAGCAACAGATGAGGAATGGACATCAAATATTATCAGACACAGCCTAGAGATGCTTCTCCAGATTTTAGCTTTCCCCTGAAGTAGTCTGGCCCCAGCCTGTCTGGGAGTGGGGATGGACCACTCTAACCCATTCTGTGGATACAGTTGGTTTTCCCCATGACACAAACATAATAGTACTTGGAAATGACCAACCTGCCATAGCAAGAAGTCACTCAGCCGCACTTCTCCAGAAGTCCGTATCAAGATGTCAGGGTGAGGAGAGCGGTTGGTATAGAGGCACTTATCAAGCAGAGACTCAGAGATATCACTAAGGTGAGCAAGAGGAGACACAGAGAGGCACACATCCTGTAGTATTCTCTTTCTGTAGTATTCTCATGGTGAACTTCCATACATAGGCTTCCCAGTTTATACAATACCATCAAATACACCAGCCAATACTACGTGATACACAGAAGGCCCTCAACAAATGTTTGCTAAATTAATGAATGAATTTAAATCTTCACAACTACATAAGGTATTTCATTTTTTTTAAAGAAAATACAATGTAAAATTCTTTCTTTTCTCTCTCTTTTTTAATTTTCTGCCTTTTTCCACCTGTTCTGATACATAAGGTATTTCTTTTTTTTTTTTTGAGACAGAGTCTCACACTGTTCCCCAGACTGAAGTGCAGTCACACGATCTTGGCTCACTGCAAGCACCGCCTCCTGGGTTCACGCCATTCTCCTGCCTCAGCCTCCTGAGTAGCTGGGACTATAGGCACCCAGCTAGGTTTGTTTTTTTTTTTTTGTATTTTTAGTAGAGACAAGGTTTCACCGTGTTAGCCAGGATGGTCTCAATCTCCTGACCTAGTGATCTGCCTGCCTCGGCCTCGAAAAGTGCTGGGATTACAGGCGTGAGCCACCATGCTCAGCAGATACATAAGGTATTTCTATCCTCATTTTATAGATAAGGAAACTGAGGCTCAAAGATGAATAATTTGCTGAAAGTCATTTAGCCTCAGGCCCAAAACCAGATGCACCCACAAGAATATCTGTTGTCTTTTGCTTAAAACATCTTGTTTTTTAAAATACATATATCCTATGACCCAGTATTTGATGAAATACTATGCAACTGCATTCTAAAAATAAAGATAATCGAAATGCACTGATTTGGAAAGATGTCCAAAATCTAATGTTAAATGTAAAAAGCAAGTTTCAGAAAATATATAGTATAAAACACACATACACACACATTCACACATTCACACATGCATATAAGTACACATAAACAAAGAACAAAGTCTAAAAAGACACATCATACTATTAACAGTGGATTGGATAAGGAGGAAAAGACTCTCTTTTTACTTTATGCACTTCTGTTATTGTTTGAATTTGTGTAAATACCTTTTTTGGCCAGGCGTGGTGACTCATGCCTGTAATCCCGGTACTTTGGGAGGCTGAGGCAGGCAGATCACCTGTAATCAGGAGTTCAAGACCAGCCTGGCCAACAAGGTGAAACCCCATCTCTACCAAAAGTACAAAAATTAGCCAGGTGTGGTGGCGTATGCCTGTAGTCCCAGCTACTCGGGAGGCTGAAGCAGGAGAATCACTGGAACCCGGGAGGTGGAGGTTGCAGTAAGCCCAGATTATGCCACTGAACTCCAGTCTGAGTGACAGAGCAAGGCTCTGTCTCAAAACACAAAAACACAAAACATTTTTTTTTCCAGACAGGGTCTCCCTCTGTTGCCCAGACTGGAGTGCAGTGGTGTGATCTCAGCTCACTGCTACCTCCACCTTCCATGCTCAAGCAATCCTCCCACCTCAGCTTCCCAGGTAGCTGGGACCACAGGTGTGCAACACCATGCTCAGCTAATTTATTTTTAAAACCTTAGTTAAGTCATATGGACCCTGAAACATTGCAAAAATTCCACATTACTCAGGATTTTAAATAAACAGCATTATGATCAGTTCTCCTGTGTTTGATAAGAGCTACTTTCCCAAGCACACAGATGGTCAGAAAGGAGACAGAATTGAAGAAAACTGGTGACTGGAAGCATTTATCTGAAGTAAAACTATCCTGTCCACAGAAAGAGGGCATGGCTGGTGTCTGTTGGCTCCACGAATGCTGTTTACCTGTCCTACCAACTACCCAGAAGCAGAATTCAGAATGTCCAGGTAGTTAAGAGTTGCATCTTGGAAAGGGTCCAGAAGACAAAATTTCTTGGTGGGAACATGCTTCTGGATGCATGGTCAGGAAAGCAGAAAGATCTGGGCTGAGTGTTCAAAACCAGACTCTACACTTACTAGTTGTGTGTCTTTAGGCAAGTTATTCATCTCTTTTTTTTTTGGAGATAGAGTCTTGCTCTGTCACCCAGGCTGGAGTGCAGTGGCACAATCTCGGCTCACTGCAACCTCACCTCTTGGGTTCAAGCGATTCTCTTGCCTCAGCCTCCCAAGTGGCTGGGACTACAGGCAGCCACCACCATGCCCAGCTAATTTTTGTACTTTTAGTAAAGACAAGGTTTCACCATGTTGGCCAGGCTGGTCTTGAACTCCTGACCTCAAGTGATCTGCCTGCCTCGGCCTCCCAAAGTGCTGGGATTACAGGTGTGAGCCACTGCACCCGACCAAGTTACTCGTCTCTCTCAGTCCTCTTAAGGCAAACCACAGAGACAGCTTTATTTTCCTTATCATCATCACAGAAGAAACAGTATTCACTTATAATTGAACAATAAGAAGGGCTCTGGTTCAGATTTCTCTGGTAATCTGATAGTCTTGTCTTGGCAGCATGGTCTTAATTCTCCAAGTTATGTAAGACCCTGTACAATCCATATAATTTCTCATTCTCTTATCTTTAAAATGGGCCCATTTGCTCTTTCCCTAAGCGGCCTGAGGTAATCTGTGAAAATGGTTCGCTATTCACTTAACCCGGAGAAACCCATGATATCATGGAAATCAAGAGGTTCCAATCTTCGTGTTCACTTTAAGAACACTTGTGAAACTGCAGGCCATCAAGGGTATGCATATACGAAAAGTCACGAAGTATCTGAAAGATGTCACTTTACAAAAACAGTGCATACCAGTCCGACATTACAATGGTGGAGTTGGCAGGTGTGCCCAGGCCAAGCAGTGGGGCTGGACACAAGGTTTGTTGCACATGCTTAAAAATGCAGAGAGTAATGCTGAACTTAAGGGTTTAGATGTAGATTCTCTAGTCACTGAGCATATCCAAGTGAACAAAGCACCTAAGATGCGCCGCTGGACCTACAGAGCTCATGGTTGGATTAACCCATACATGAACTCTCCTTGCCACACTGAGATGATCCTTACTGAAAAGGAACAGATTATTCCTAAACCAGAAGAAGTTGCCCAGAAGAAAAAGATATCCCAGAAGAAACTGAAGAAACAAAACTTATGGCAGGGGAGTAAAGTCAGCATTAAAATAAATGTAATTAAAAGAAAAAAAAAAGGGCCCATTTGTCCTATCCACCTTATAGGTTATCATGAGGGTCAAATCAAATGAAATAATAGATTTGAGCACACTTTGGGAACTATAAAGTGCTATACAAATAATAATAATAAAAAATTATTTTCAGTCCCACCAACTTGCAGTGTGACTTCAGAGACTCAGTATCTCTGAGTTTACAATTTATCTGCAAAGAGTTTCTTCTACCTACTTTAGGCAGTGGGCAGAATTCTCATGGAAAAAGCTGAGATCGTGCCAGTGCATTCCAGCCTGGGTGATACAGCAGACTCTGTCTCCAAAAAAAAAAAAAAAAAAAGGGGGTAACTCTAAGGTGGATGGAAAGATGAAACTGACAAAATCAAAATGGAACATCTGTAGACTTTGGCCAACAAAAATCCATCACTAAATGGAATGGTGAGTTAAAGTTGTCTATGTGAAGACTTTTCAGAAATGATTTACATTAAATAACGGTAAAATATCCATTTTTATCTATGAGAATAGGTTTTTTTGTTTGTTTTGTTTTTTGAGACAGGATCTGGCTGTTAGCCAGGCTGGAGTGCAGTGATATGATCTTGGCTTACTGCAACCTCAGCCTCCTGGGCTCAAGTCATCCTTCCATCTCAGCCTCCCAAGTAGCTGTGACTATAGGTGCATACCACCACACCCAGCTAATTTTTGTACTTTTAGAGATAGGGGTTTCACCCTTTTGCCCAGGCTGGTCTCGAACTCATGAGCTCAAGCGATCCAACCCGCCTTAGCCACCCAAAGTACTGGATAACAGGTGTGAGCCACTGCACCTGATCAAAACAGTTTACATTTAAAAAATCTTGGCAAGAATAAGGTGAAATGAGCACTTTCAAACTCAGATCCTGAGGAAACAATAAAAAATGCAGACAAGTTCAGTCAAATATTTAATTGTGGCATTATTTGTAATAATGAAATATTAGAAACTGCCTATATACCCAACAAATAGAAGAATGGTTAAATAAATTAATGCAACATATATTTTACAGCCATTATAAATAATGATATGAAGAATTATTAAAAACATGGGTCATGGAAAAGTACTCATAACACTGAATGAAAAAAGCATAAGTCAAAGTGTAAACTATTCATTATGTGACTTCATGTGTTGTAAATACTTATGTCAAAAGTGAGTGTGTGTGTGTGTGTGTGTGTGTTTGAGACAGGGTTTCACTCTGTTGTTCAGGCTAGAGAGCAATGGCGCAACCACAGCTCATTGCAACCTCGACCTGCTGGGCTCAAGTAATCCTCCTCACTCGGCCTCCCAAGTAGCTACAGGCGTGTGCCAGCACACCCAGCTAACTGTTTTATTTTTGTAGAGACAGGGTCTTGCTGTGTTGCCAGGGCTGGTCTTAAACTCCAGGGCTCAAGCGATCTTCCTGCCTCAGGCTTCCAAAGTCCTGGGATTATAGGCATAAGCCACCATGCCCATCTAATTTTTTCTTTTTTACTGCCTTATTGTTCATTTCAACTTTCCTATGAGGAAGTCAATATACCACAGTGAATGAGAACACAGGCTCTGAAGCTAGGTTGAAATCTTGGCCCCAAGGTTTGCCAACTATGTGAACTTGCACAAGTTATCCATGTCTCAGTATTCTCATCTTTAAAATGGGCATAAAAACAGTATATATCTTATAGGGTCTAAGGATAAATGTATGTGGAATACTTAATGCTTGGAACAGAGTAAATGCTCAGTAAGTGTTAGCAATTACTATTAACACTATTGTTTTATAAGAAAGACAGAGGCCTACAGGGAGTCAAGTAGCCCATTCAAGGTAATGGTGGAATAGAATTTATTAACTATCCTTTGGTCTCAATCTAGTTCCTTCTTCTATAATTTCCAGACTTACAAAACAATCTATTAATTTAACTGCTGGCTGGGCACGGTGGCTCACGCCTGTAATCCCAGCACTTTGGGAGGCTGAGGCGGGCAGATCACGAGGTCAGGAGATCTAGACCATCTTGGCTAACACGGTGAAACCCCGTCTCTACTAAAAATACAAAAAAATTAGCCGGGCGCAGTGGCAGGCGCCTGTAGTCCCAGCTACTTAGGAGGCTGGGGTGGGAGAATTGCTTGAACCCAGGAGGCGGAGCTTGCAGTGAGCCGAGACTGCGCCACTGCACTCCAGCCTGGGAGATAGAGTGAGACTCTGTCTCAAAAAAAAAAAAAAAAAAAAAAAAAAAAATTTAACTGCTAAAAATATACATATATACCTGGGTCAGGTGCAGTGGTTCAAACCTGTAATCCCAGCACTTTGGGAGGCCAAGGTAGGAGGATCACTTGAGCCCAGGAGTTTGAGACCAGCCTGGAGAACATGGTAAGACCCTGTCTCTACAAAGAAGTCAAAAAATTAGCCAGATGTGGTAGGAGGCACCTGTGGTCCCAAATACTCAAGAAGCTGAGGTGGAGGGATCTCTTGAGCCCAGGAGGTCTAGGCTGCAGTGAGCCATGTTCATACCACTGCACTTCAGCCTCAGCAACAGAGTGAAACCCTGTCTCTCAAAAACAAAACAAAACAGGCCAGGTGCTATGGCTCACACCTGTAATCCCAGGACTTTTGGAGGCCAAGGTGGGCAGATCACTTGAGGTCAGGAGTTCGAGATCAGCCTGGTCAACATGGTGAAACCCCATCTCTACTAAATATAAAAAAAATAGCTGGGTGTGATCCCAGCACTTTGGGAGGCCAAGGAGGGCAGATCGCGAGGTCAGGAGATCAAGACCATCCTGTCTAACATGGTGAAACCCCATTTCTACTAAAAACACAAAAAAATTAGCCAGGCATGGTGGCGGACCCCTGTAGTCCCAGCTACTCAGGAGGCTGAGGCAGGAAAATGGCGTGAACCCAGGAGGCAGAGGTTGCAGTGAGCCGAGATGGCGCCACTGCACTCCAACCTGAGTGACAGAGCAAAACTCCGTCTCAAAAAAAAAAAAAAAAAATCCAAGTGTGGTGGTGTGTGCCTGTAATCCTAGCTACTCAGGAGGCTGAGGCACGAGAATCACTTGAACCTGTAAGGTGGAGGTTGCAGTGAGCCGAGAGCATGCCACTGCATTTCACCCTGGGCAACAGAGCAAGACTCCATCTCAAAGAAACAAAAACACAAAAATATATACATACACACACATACACACACACACACACCCTGGAAGAAATAAGAATGAGGAGTTGGATGGTGATGTGAGAAAGCAGGAAAATTCCAGCTATTCGAAGCATAGAACCTAATTGTAATTAATGCACTGACTTTGTTATAAATGTAGGTTTGTCTAAATTTGAATAATATAAAGTATACTGCCTCAGGCCCTGATTAGCCCAGTCTGAGCACACTAAGTTTCAGGAGTTGGTGGGTTGAGATATTGGCCTCCTGACCCTGGTGATACTGCCCAGCCCACACCCTGTCTGCATAACTAACCCCATAGAGGCAAGTTACTAAACCATGCAGGACAGAGAAGGATATGGAAAAACTTACTGGACAAGAAGCAGGAGATAAGGTCAGTGGTTACTGCAATGTGGTATGAGGGTAGAGCATGCTGGACTAGGAGTCAAGATCAGAGTCCTAGGCATAATGCATATTAGATCTGCTTGTCAAATGGCTTTCTTTCACTCTAGAGTCAACACTTGTCCCTAATATTTATTTCATACACACAAGAACATTTGAAACATATTCATTATAAAGCACAAAAATATAATGAACTATGAAACTACCTCCAAACTAAGAATTTTAAAATTATCAAAAACATGCTTCTATTTCTATACCCCTTTTCTGTCTCATCCTCTTGCCTGCTACCCGTCAACTCCACCAGTCTCTTAATTGTTTTACCAACAGCTAATTTTCACTCTACATCTTAATTGACCTCTCTACAGCATTTGACACCATTGTTTCCATGGATGCCCTACCCCTTCCCAACCTACACCAATATACTCCCTCTTTTCTTGGCTTATGTAATGCTGGCTGCCCTGGTTTTCTTCCTGCTTTTGTGTGTGTGTCTTTTGTTTTGTTTTGTTTTATTTTTTTGCTTATAAAGTTTATTCTCCTCTACCCAGCCAGTAAAGGGCAGAGTTCCTCAAAAACACCACCCTAGGCTCTCTCTTCTTCTCACTCACTCCTTTGCAGGCAGGGCAGAGTGGCTCACGCCTGTAATCTCAGCATTTTGGGAGGCCAGGGCAGGAAGACCACTTGAGGCCAGGAGTTCAAGACCATCCTGGGCAACAAAATCAGACCCTGTTTTTACAAAAAATAAATATAAAAAGTTAGCTGGGCACGGGGGTGCACGCCTGTAGTAGTAGGTACTTGAGAGGCTCCTTTGAGACCAGGAGTTCCAGGCTGCAGTGAGCTTTGATTGCCCCACTGCACTCCAGCCTAGGAGACAGGGTGAGACCATCTCTAAATAGATAAATAGACAGATAGACAGACTCTCCTTAGCTTTGTCATCCCCTCTTTGCTCAGGTTGCCTTACACACAGATGGCTTCCATACTGGTGACAGAGATAAACCCTGTCTGAACTGTTGACCTGACTATACCAACCCCTCTCTGAACTGTTGAACTGACATCTCTGTTCAACATGTACGGGATATCCAAAACCAAACTCCTGGATTTTCTTTCAGGGTTACCTAGCACGGTGAAGGGCACCACTATTCATTGTAATATAAGTCTAAAACCCTGGAGATACCCTTAACACTTCTTTCCCCAGAGTCAGTCAATTAAATCCTATTGATTTTAGCTACTTCATAACTTTTTTTTTTTTTTTTTTTTTGAAACGGAGTCTCGCTCTGTCGCCCAGGCTGGAGTGCTGTGGCCGGATCTCAGCTCACTGCAAGCTCCGCCTCCTGGGTTTATGCCATTCTCCTGCCTCAGCCTCCCGAGTAGCTGGGACTACAGGCGCCCGCCACCGCGCCCGGCTAGTTTTTTGTATTTTTTAGTAGAGACGGGGTTTCACCGCGTTAGCCAGGATGGTCTTGATCTCCTGACCTCGTGATTCGCCCGTCTCAGCCTCCCAAAGTGCTGGGATTACAGGCTTGAGCCACCGCGCCCAGCCTTTTTTTTTTTTTGAGACAGTCTCACTTTGTCATCCAGGCTGGAATGCAGTGGTGCGATCTTGGCTCTCTGCAACCTCCACCTCCTGGGTTCAAGCAATTCTCCTGCCTCAGCCTCCTGAGTAGCTGAGATTACAGGTGCATGCCACCACACTGTTTTTTGTATTTTTAGTAGAGACAGGGGTTCACCATGTTGACCAGGTTGGTCTTGAACTCCTGACCTCAGGTGATCCACCCACCTTGGCCTCCCGAAGTGCTGGGATTACCACCACACCCGGCCGCTACTTCATAACTCTTCACATAGTCTATTACGTCAGCACCACTACCAGCACCACTTTACCACCACCACCATAATCCAAGCTGCCTTCCAGGTATTCTCTACTTAAACTGTTCCAATAACTTTTTAGCAACCAAGGAACTCCTCACTCTCCTGCCTCTTACCCTGGTTATTGCTTATTCCTCCTCCTTAGATCACTTATCATTTTCTCAGGGAGCCTTCCCTACTGGGTCCATTCTTCTTATTATAAATTATTGTTTAGTTTGCAAGTCGGGTAAAAAAGCTAAAAAAAAAAAAAAAGGGTTAGGCGAGATGGCTCACGCCTGTAATCCCAGCATTATGGGAAGCCAAGGTCGGTGGATCATTTGAGGTCAGGAGTTTGAGACCAGCCTGGCCAAGATGGTGAAACCTCATCTCAACTAAAAAATACAAAAATTAGCTGGGCATGGGGGTGGCTGCCTGTAATCCCAGCTATTTGGGAGGCTGAAGTGGAGAATCACTTGAACCTGGGAGATGGAGGTTACAGTGAGCCAAGATCACGCCACTGCACTCTAGTCTGGGCAACAGAGAGAGGCACTGTCTCAAAACAAAAAAACAAAACCAAAACAAAACAAAACAAAAAAGGAAAATTCAGAAAGAAAAATTCTTGTTGTACCATGCACCACTGCCTTTATACCAGTTGTCACCATTATAATTTTATGCTAACTTGCATAATCTTCATTAATGTTTTTTTCCTTTACCAGAGCTCCATGAGGCAGGAAATATGTATTTTTATCCCCTATGTACAGCAATGTGCCTACCTATAGTGCACACTTAAAAAATATTTGAATTAAGAGGCCAGGCGCGGTGGCTCATGCCTGTAATCTCAGAACTTTGGGAGGCTGAGGCAGGTGGATCACTTGAAGTCAGGAGCTCAAGACTAGCCTGGCCAACATGGTGAAACCTCATCTCTACTAAACATACAAAAATTAACTTGGCGAGGTGGTGCATGCCTGTAATCCCAGCTATTCAGGAGGCTGAGGCACAAGAATCACTTGAATCTGGGAGGCGGGTGTTGCAATGTGCTTAGATCACCCCATTGCACTTCAGCCTGGGTAACAAAGCGAGTCTCAAAAAAAAAAAAAAAAAAATTGAATTAAAAAATTAGCCGAGTAGGGGCCGGGCACGGTGGCTCACGCCTGTCATCCCAGCACTTTGGGAGGCCAAGGCAGGCAGATCACGAGGTCAGGAGATCGAGACCATCCTGGCTAACACGGTGAAACCCCATCTCTACTAAAAATACAAAAAATTAGCCAGGCGTGGTGGTGGGCGCCTGTAGTCCCAGCTACTCGGGAGGCTGAGGCAGGAGAATGGCGTGAACCTGGGAGGTGGAGCTTGCAGTGAGCCAAGATCTGCACCCTAGCCTGGGCGACAGAGCAAGACTCTGTCTCAAAGAAAAAAAAAAAAAATTAGCTGACTGGCCAGGTATGGTGGTTCGTGCCTGTAATCCCAGTACTTTGGGAGGCTGAGGTGGGTGGATTACCTGAGGTCGGGAGTTCGAGACCAGCCTGGTCAACATAGTGAAACCCCGTCCCTACTAAAATACAAAAATTAGCCGGACATGGTGACATGCCACCGTAATCCCAGCTACTCGGAAGGCTGAAGCAGGAGAATCGCTTGAGCCCAGGATGCGAAGGTTGCAGTGAGCCGAGATTGCACCATTGTACTCCAGCCTGGGCAAGAGACTCTGTCTCCAAAAAAGAATTAGCTGAGCATGGTGGCACACACCTGTAGTCCCAGCTACTTGGAAGGTTGAAGTGGGAGGGTTGCTTGAGCCTGGGAGGCACAGACTACAGTGGGCTGAGATCACACCACTGCACTCCAACCTGGGTGATAGAGCGAGTCCCTGTCTCAAAATAAAAATAAAAATAGGCCAGGAGTGATGGCTCATACCTGGAATCCCAGCACTTTGGGAGGCTGAGGCAGACAGATCACTTGAGGTTGGGAGTTTGAGACCAGCCTGGCCAAAATGGTGAAACCCCATCTCTACTAAAAAGTACAAAAAATTAGCTGGGCGTGGTGGTGTGCGCCTATAATCCCAGCTACTTGGGAAGCTGAGGTGGAAGAATTGCTGGAACCCAGGAGGCCGAGGCTGCAGTGAGCCAAGATCATGCCATTGTACTCCAGCCTGGAGACAGAGCGAGACTCCGTCTCAAAAAAAATAAAAAATAAAAATAAAATATTTGTTGAATGAATGAACTATGTGACAGAGAAATGTCACCCAGCTGTTAGGAAGGAGAGGCATTCATAAAATAGCCTCAAAAACTGTCTCCTTTCCTTTTTATCTAATTCTATTCTCACCAAGTAAACTTTTTGATTTTTAATCTAGTTTCCTAGGTCAATCAAATTGGGAAGGGAACCAGAAAAAGTCCTGGTTCCCAAGATCCCACATAATAGAGGTAAAGGATAAGAATCCTAAAATCAAACAGCTTTAGATATGAGTCCCAGCTCTGGCACTTACTAGTATAGTAAAACTGGGCAATTCACTTCAATGCTGAACTCAGTTTTCTCATCTACAACATGGGTAACAGCCTTGAATCTGTCACACATAAGGTTAATGACTTAATGAAATACAGAACACAACATATTTCCTGGGTTATTTTTTGTTACTATTATTATATTATTGCCATTAGTTTACAAATATTGAAAGTTATATGAATAATAACGTGAGAGGGATCAAATATTTAAATGGTTTCAAAAGTCCCTCCAGCTCTAATAATTAGGATTCCACTATGTTGACAACAATAATTTTCTTTTTGAAAAATACCTGAATTCGCCGGGCGTGGTGGCTCACGCCTGTAAGCTCAACACTTTGGGAGGGGGCGGACGGATCATGAGGTCAGGAGTTCGAGACCAGCCTGACCAATATGGTGAAACCTGTCTCGACTAAAAATACAAAAATCAGCCGTGCATGGTGGCGCACGCCTGTAGCCCCAGCTACAGAGGCTGAGGCAGAAGAATTGCTTGAACCTGGGAGGTGAAGGTTGCAGTGACACAAGATCACATCACTGGACTCCAGCCTGGGCGACAAAATGAGACTTTGTCTCACCAAAAAAAAAAAAAAAAAAGAAAAGAAAAGAAAAACACCTGAATCTTGTGTGAAACTAGAACATGAGAGACCTAAAGAACTCTAGCCCCAACAAACTGCATTCATGAAAAGTCATTCTTGGAAAAACACTACCAAAGGGCCAGGAAGGTGTAATTTGTAAAGGAATAATAACATGGCTTTGTCATCTGCTTTGCTTTTTCTCTGGGGTTTCTTGGTGTGTGGTGAACTCTAGTTCTGAAGCAGGTTGTAATAAGCCAATCCTAATCTCTAAATTTGGGAGATCCCCTTAAATCTTTCCACATGGCCGGGCGCAGTGGCTCAAGCCTGTAATCCCAGCACTTTGGGAGGCCGAGACGGGCGGATCACGAGGTCAGGAGATCGAGACCATCCTGGCGAACATGGTGAAACCCCGTCTCTACTAAAAAATACAAAAAACTAGCCGGGCGAGGTGGCAGGTGCCTGTAGTCCCAGCTACTCGGGAGGCTGAGGCAGGAGAATGGCGTGAATCCGGGAGGCGGAGCTTGCAGTGAGCTGAGATCCGGCCACTGTACTCCAGCCTGGGCGACCGAGCAAGACTCCGTCTCAAAAAAAAAAAAAATCTTTCCACATGCTCCCCTAATTAGACCTCTGGCAAAGTACATGGCACAGAGGGGTTTTATGGTTTGGTACAGGCCTAGTTTTTTTGTTGTTGTTGTTTAAGAGATAGAGTTTTGCCATGTTGGCCAGGCTGGTCTTGAATTCCTGGCCTGCCTCAAACGGACTGCCCACCTAGGCCTCCTAATGTGCTGGGATTACAGGCATGAGCTGCCATGCTGACCCAGGCTTGTTTTCCTTAGTAATTACCATGCAAAACAACTCGGGATACCTGGGATCCAACAGGCCTTGCTCCACCCCCCACGCCATCTCTCTCACAGCATTGCTGATCTCATGACGGGATGTGTATGCAAAACAGACATTCAGGAAACACCTGAGGAGGGAAGAAGAGAATAATTTACCAAAGGGGGACAGGGACTGATGACTGAAGTCACTGATTACAGAGCAGCCCTTCCAGCCTTTCCCTAGAAAAACAAATACACACCAAATGTTAACCGTGGATACCTCTGAAAGGTGAAATTATGAATTTTTTGTGGTTTCCAAGTTTTCTTGGAACAAACATGTAACTAGTTTTATAATAAGACAAATACTAAATGGCTCCTTTTTTTTTGAGACAGAGTTTTGCTCTTGTTGTCCAGGCTGGAGTGCAGTGGCGTGATCTCGACTCACTGCAACCTCTGCCTCCTGGGTTCAAGTGATTCTTCTGCCTCAGCTGGGATTACAGGCGCACACCACCACGCCCAGCTAATTTTTGTATTTTTAGTAGAGACAGGGTTTCACCATGTTGGCCAGGCTGGTCTTGAACTCCTGACCTCAGGTGATCCACCCGCCTAGGATTACAGGCGTGAGACACTGTGCCCAGCCACTAAATAGCTCCTATTGCCCTCCTAACCCTCTCCTCTTCTACTGTACACCGGCTTTCAGAGGAAGATTCCACTGTGACATTGGCACAAACAAAGGAAAATAGGAAGGAGGTTTGGTGTAAAACAAGTCCACTGCCAAAATACATGTTATGTTTCAAACATCACGGAGTTTGGATTATTGAATTCTATTCCCCGTAGGTCTATATGACCCCCCAAGGTCATCCTATCCATAGGTTAAAGGAGTGGAACAGAAAAAGAATTTCTTGAAGGATCTGTCTTCAAAGACAGGGATAAGAACTGTTGTATTCTGATCCCATCCCGTCAAGTAAAAACATATATACATATACACACATACACATTTACTTGGTGGGGGGTAGGCACAGAAAGGAGGAAAGAGAAACTATGCGTATGTGTCAGTATACACACATATAACATGTTATTGCAGAATCATGTCTGGTGTGCCCTGCAGTCAGGAGAAAGTCTCTAAGCTGCTCAACCTACTCTCTCATTGCCCGTTGCACCAATCTAGACCAAGAAAAGCCCAGGACGTCTCCCTAAAGCCAGCAGGGAATCAAATATTGAAACAGCTCCCTACAGGGAAATTTGAGAACTTACTTGTTGTAGTTCTTTGTGGCCTGTACAGCTTGTGCAATCAGCTCCTGGAGATCCAAGGGTAACAAATGCAGATCGCCCAGGACCCGGATACACACCCCATGCTTCTGCAGTTTCTCCCTGATCAGGGAAAAGAGGCAGCATTGGGATAGGGCCCCTGCTGAGCTGGAGAGAGCAAGGTGCTCAGGTAATAACTGACAACCAGTTTTTTGAGGGCTTTCCTGTGTGTCAGACACTGTTCTACATGCTTGCATCCCCTCAACAACTCTGAAAGCTTACTTCAGTGCCGAGGCTCAGACAGGACAGTCAGATGGGGACTGCCCAAGGTCATACAGCCATCAAGTGCTCTGTTAGGATTGAAACGCTGTCTGTCTGACTTGAGAACCCAAATTATTTTTCTTGAGACGGACTCTTGCTCTGTCACCCAGGCTGGAGTGCAGTGGTGTGATCTCAGCTCACTGCCACCTCCGCCTCCCAGGTTCAAGCGATCTTCCCACTTCAGCCTCCCAAGTAGCTGGGATTACAGGCACCCGCCAACATGCCTGGCTAATTTTTGTATTTTTAGTAGAGACGGGGTTTCACCATGTTGGCCAGGCTGGTCTCGAACTCTTGACCTCAAGTGAGCTGCCTGCCTCGGTCTCCCAAAGAGCTGAGATTACAGGCATGAGCCACAGCGCTCAGTCCCAAACTCTTTTTTTTTGTTGTTTGTTTGTTTCCTTTTTTGGAGACAGGGTCTTACCCTCACCCAGACTGGAGTGCAGCGGTATACTCATGGTTCAATATAACTTCCAAATCCTGGGCTCAAGCGATCCTCCTGCCTCAGCTTCCCAAGTAGCTGGGACTAAAGGTGTACACCACCATGCCCGGCTAATTTTTGTATTTCTTGTAAAGATGAGGTCTCACTATGTTGCCCAAGGTGGTCTCAAACTCCTGGCCTCAAGTGATCCTCCTGCCTGAGCCTCCCACAGTGCTAGGATTACAGGTGTGAGCCACCATGTCCAGCAAGAACCCAAACTCTTTACTATACATTACACAACCTCATGTGTCCTTTTTGGGAAGTTGCATTTTATGTATCTGTGAAGTCCCATTTGAGAAGTGAGTAAACTCCTCAAGGGAAGGAGCTGTATTATTGGTTACTTTTGTTACATTCTAGTGAAATATGATGATAATGGTGACAGCTAACATTCTATGTTTACTAAATTCCAGATATTGGTCTATGTGCTTTACAGGTACCAACACATTCCATTCTTACACCAGCCTCTGAGTTATATACCATTATTATTCCCCTTTTACAGATGAGGAAACTGAGGCACAGGGACGTTAGGTAATTTGTTCGGACAGTTGATGAATGGAGAACCAGGATTTGTACATAGGAAGTCAGCCTCCAGAGCTTGTCTTCTTAATTATGACATTATATTGCTTCCATACAATAACTCCCAAACTCTGCATATGGTGAGAATGAATTCAACCAGTTTCTCTCATCTGGAAATGCTATGAAGAAACCAAATGCTTCACGTTTGGAAAATGGGAGCTTAATAGAAGGAAGTATACTAGAGGACCTTGATTCAGCTCTTCCTACTAGCTTGTGGTATAGTTCTGCCACTAGCTTGATGTGTGACCATGCGTGAGCCCTCGTCTTCTATTTTTTAAAATTTTAATTTACTTATTTTTATTTTAATGAATTAATTTTTTGAGACAGCATCTCACTCTGTTGCCCAGGATGGAAGATAGTGGTTCAATGACAGCTCATTGAAGCCTCAACCTCCCCAGACTCAAGTGAGTCTCCCTCTTCAGCCTCCCGTGTAGCTGGGATTACAGGCATGTGCCACCATCCTCAGTTAATTTTTTTGTATTTTTTTGTAGAGATGGGGTTTTGCCATGTTGCCTAGGCTGGACTCAAGCAAATTCCTGGATTCAAGCAATCCACCCTCCTTGGCCTCCCAAAGTGCTGGGATTACAGGTGCAAGCCACCCTGCTCAACCTCTTCTCTTTACTAGGGTTTCATTTCCCAACTGATGAAATAGAATCAGGCCAGTGGTTTTCCCACTTTCTTTCAGCCAAAGAACCCTTTCTTCAAATCAAATTCTACACAGAAGCCTAATACATAAAATAGGTAAATGCAACTCAGCACCCTCTACCCTACTCCCACTGGGTTCTTTCTACACCTCCTCAGACCTTGGGGTTCTGTGGCACATTAATGGTAAAGCACCTCTGAGGTTTCTTCTTGCTTTCGCCAGGACTTCATGATAAACGAAGTCCATTTTCTCTACTATTAACTGATCAGAGCAATGTCATTAGCATCTCTTCTGCCGTGCATTTTGATCTTGCAGGAATTGTAAGATGGCCTGTCTCTCAGAGCACAGTGTAGATGACAGCTCAGCTCTGGAGTCAGAAAGACCCAGGTGTGCACCTTGGCTCTGCCTGATAGCTGTGTGACCCAGGATATATGCCTTAACTTCTTTGGTTTCTACTTTCCTTCTCTCTAAAAATGGGCCAATAATATCTCTGTCATGGTATAATGTGATTACAGGATGAGTAAGAATATATTTTAGGCTCAAAGCCTGGCATATAGTAAGCACTTTAAAAAGGTAAGATTAGTGGGATGTGCCCCCCATGCCTCCATCCCCGGCTCCTTAGGTGTAAACTCTGAGCCACACAGGTTCTGCTGGGGACCAGGGAGCAATGTCTGTAGCCCAGAATCTCACCATCCTAATATAGACAGAAGGAAGCCTGGCTACCCTCCCTACCACCCATTGTTCTAGGCTTACCTTCGCTGGAGTTCTAGGCTCACTGTTCTCTCATCTTCCTGGTATAGGTAGGAGCTGGGCACACAACAGTTGTAACTAAGGCTTTTGGGCAATTCTGGCTGGTAAGGGCGCCATACTTTGAAGCAAGCAGTCTCCACTGAACTTCATCTTTGCCCCTCTCTGGCTTTATTCCCTAAGTTAAGCCTAAACTTACTGACAGCTAAGAATGGTACTGACGCTTCCCCATAATTGTCTCTTATGCATTATCCCATCCCTCCCAAAAGACTATGCAGGAGGAGTACAGTAACTTTTTCGGGTTCACTGTGCAGCAGAAAATGACTTCCTTAATGTTTTCTTTAACTCCACTTCCTTGGCCATAGTTTGTTGGCTCTGGGGTAGAAATCTGATAGAATTTAGGGATCCCAATTAAGGGATTTTATTGATTCTGGGTTGCTCTTTTGAAGCAGAGAAAACTGGTCTGCAGAGAGAGGTGGAAATAAATGAATACAGAGGTTCTACCTAGTGGGTTTAATTCCTGGTTTCAGTTTTGCTTGAGGTTGGCTGTACTTGTTCTTAAATCATGTGACACACCTCAATATCCTCAAATAAATGCCCCTTTTTTAATTTAAAAAAATGGAAGAGGCCGGGCGCGGTGGCTCACGCCTGTAATCCCAGCACTTTGGGAGGCCGAGATGGGCGGATCACGAGGTCAGGAGATCGAGACCATCCTGACTAACACGGTGAAACCCCGTCTCTACTAAAAATACAAAAATTAGCCGGGCGCGGTGGCGGGCGTCTATAGTCCCAGCCACACGGGAGGCTGAGGCAGGAGAATGGCGTGAACCCGGGAGGCGGAGCTTGCAGTGAGTGGAGATTGCGCCACCGCACTCCAGCCTGGGCGACAGAGCGAGACTCCGTCTCAAAAAAAAAAAAAAAAAAAAAAAAAAAAAAAAAAAAAAAAGGAAGAAATAAAGAATGAAAGACTATCTTGTATTTCTGATATTTGCCACCCAAGATGTCTAACCAACATTAAAAAGAGTTGGGAGTCCCTTAAGTAAGCCTCAGATAACAGAATTTCAAGGGTTAGGATAAGGCTGGGGGTGGTGGAAGAACATACTCTCCCCTCTGATAGCATCTTACTGTTCTTCCATCAAGCGGCTGAACTTCTGCCGGGCCAGATCCATAAGCCCGTCTACCTCACTCTTGGAGCGTTTGAAGTTCTCAATGCTGAATGCGTAGACCGTCACCTCTAGGATGCCCAGGTTCAAACACCACCGCAGAGTCTGAGAGGGGAGAAGGCAAGGAGCTAGGATACAAGGAAGAGTGGGAAGGGAAATAAGAGGTACTTTTTGGTCCTGACTCAGAGTTGGAGATGGGAGGCAGACTTTTCTCCTCCCAAAGCTGGGTGAAGCTAGGATAACATCAGTGTTTATGTCAGAATTAATGAATCAAACAAGGAGAAAACCACCATTGAAGAAACTGAAAAATGTGATCTTAGTGAATGCTGATGGCATTGTGCATTACAAGAAAGAACTCTGCACTGAGAGTGTAAAGACCTAGGTTCTAGTCCCTGACTCCATCATGCACTTATGTGACTAGAATCAAATCACTTAATCTCTCTAGGTTTAAGTCTCCTTACCTGTAATAGGAATCACAATCCATCACTTACAAGGTGGTTAACGAACAATATAAAAACACAAGGTGTTATTACTCACAGCGTAACTTCATTATTCTGGTAGGTTGAGAGGCTGATGAGTCAAAAGAAAAAAAGCAATAACTGGACAGCTGTGTAACATTTAATAGCCTGCAAAGGGTTTTCACATAATTTCATTCGATTCTTTGAACACCCACTTTAAAATGACACTGCTGTTTTCATGCCTACTTTACAGATGATAAAACAGGCTCAGAGTTGAAGAATATGTCAAAAATCCTCAACTCAATTGTCTGATTCCATTATATGGAGTTCTAGAACAGGAAAAACAAATTTATAGTTACAGAAATCAGAACAGTAGTTGCCTAGAGAAGAAAAGGAGGAGGTGGAACAGAAGTTGATTGAGAAAGGGCACCAGGGAACTTTTTGGAGAGATAGAAATTTCCTACATCTTTTTGGTTTTTTTTTTTTTGTTTTTTGCTGGCATCTTGCTCTGTCACCCAGGCTAGAGTGCAGTGCTACAATCTTGGCTCACTACAACCTCCACCTCCTACGTTCAAGTGATTCTCCTGCCTCAGCCTCCCGCGTAGGTGGCCTACAGGCATGTGCCACCACACCCGGCTAACTTTTTGTATTTTTAGTAGAGACAGGTTTCCCCATGCTGGCCAGGCTGGTCTCGAACTCCTGACCTCAGGTGATCTGCCTGCCTCGGACTCCCAAAGTGCTAGGATTACAGGCATGAGCCACTGCGCCCAGCAGGAAATGTCTTATATCTCGACAGGGGCATGGGTTAAATGAATGCATTGTCAAAACCTAAAATCTGTGCATTTCACCATATGAAATTATAATTCAAAAAGAAATGAAACTAGCTGGGTGCGGTGGGTCACACCTGTAACCCTAGCACTTTGGGAGGCCGAGGTGAGCAGATTACCTGAGGTTGGGAGTTCAAGACCAGCCTGGGCAACATGGTAAAACCCCATCTCTACTAAAAATACAAAAACTTAGCTGGGTGCAATGGCGCATGCCTGTAATCCCAGCCACTTGGGAGGTTGAGGCAGGAGAATTGCTTGAACCCGGGAGGCAGAGGCTGTGGTGAGCAGAGATCTTACCACTGTACTCCAGCCTGGACTACAGAGTGAGACTTTGACTCAAAAAAAACAGGCCAGGCATGGTGGCTCATGCCTATAATCCCAGCACTTTGGGAGGCCGAGGTGGGAGGATCACGAGGTCAGGAGTTCGAGACCAGCCTGACCAACATGGTGAAACCCCATCTCTACTAAAAATGCAAAAATTAGCTGGGCGTGGTGATGCGGGCCTGTAATCCCAGCTAGTCAGGAGGCTGAGGCAGGAGAATCCCTCGAACCTGAGAGGCAGAGGTTGCAGTGAGCCAAGATTGCGCCACTGCACTCCAACCTGGGCGACAGAGAGAGCGAGATTCTGTCTCAAAAAAAAGAATAAATGAAACTCACACTAGTCCTGGCTGGGCGCGGTGGCTCACACCTGTAATCCCAGCACTTAGGCCACGGGGGGCAGATCACGAGGTCAGGAGTTCATGACCAGCCTGGCTAACATGGTGAAACTCCGTCTCTATTAAAAACACAAAAATTAGCCGAGAGTGGTGGCACGCACCTGTAATCCCAGCTACTCAGCAGGCTGAGTTAGGAGAATCGCTTGAACCTGGGAGGCGGAGGTTGTAGTGAGCTGAGATCATGCCACTGCACCCCAGCCTGGGTGAAGAGCAAGACTCCGTCTCAAAAAAAAAAAAAAAAAAAAGAAAAAAACTTAGTCCTTTGGGGCTGCTCTAATCCTGTACCACTAAAGGTGGAGAACAATGCTGAGAGGTGAAGAACAATGTTGAGAGATGGAGAGCTGGAGAAATGCTGAGAGATGGAGAACAGAAGAAACAAAGCTAAAGAGCTACCTCTCTAACCCCTTAACAAACATACAAGCAAACAAATCTATTGTTATCTTAGGAAAATTACCAGTGAGAACCTGACACTTGAACAGCCTCAGGCTCTAAAGACCTTGCAAGGCAGCCACTGTGGATGGCACATCTGGGTTGGAACCCACCACTGACATCAGTCAATATAGTTGCTAATAACAAGTTTGATTTTTGAGCACTTCCTTTATGTCAGGGCCTGTGCTACATGCTTTTCATTGTGCCATCTTATTTATCTTCAAATAATCTACTGAGAGAGATTGCTAACCCTGTTTTATAGATGAAGAAACTGAGGCAAAAGGAAACTACATAACTCACTGCAGGTCGCAAAGCCAGACAGTGACAGAGCAGGGGTGCCAATGAGTTCTGAGGGACTCCAGAGCTTAAGCTCCTAAGCATTAGGCAAAACTGCCTCTCAGTTACAAAACAGAAGCCAGAGTCAACAAACTCCATAAAGTAAAGACTTCTAGGCCGGGCGTGGTGGCTCAAGCCTGTAATCCCAGCACTTTGGGAGGCCGAGGCGGGCGGATCACGAGGTCAGGAGATTGAGACCATCCTGGCTAACACGGTGAAACCCCGTCTCTACTAAAAAATAGAAAAAATCTAGCCGGGCGAGGTGGCAGGTACCTGTAGTCCCAGCTACTCGGGAGGCTGAGCCAGGAGAATGGCGTGAACCCGGGAGGCGGAGCTTGCAGTGAGCCGAGATCCGGCCACCGCACTCCAGACAGAGCGAGACTCCGTCTCAAAAAAAAAAAAAGACTTCTACAAGGTGTTAGTGAGAACCCCACTGCCACTCATTCAAGAAAAAAACATCACAGCCC